>NW_006408585.1:5022724-5087545 GCF_000296735.1 Chrysochloris asiatica
CTGGGGACTCTTGGGCCCAGAGTCAGTGACATAGCCACAGAGGACTAGAGTGGAGGGTGAAGCGTCTAGCAGATAAGAAGAGAGGGCATATGCATAAGAACACCCACACTTGCAGATAATACCCACTTATCCTGGCTTCCAAAAAGAGTGGCAAGAGAATTACTGATACAGTACGCAATCTTCTAGCAAACAGCTAAAGCACAGAAGAGTGTATCTTTTTCATCATGCCATTTGCACCTTATGTTGCTAGAATAATCCCACATGGCCACATCTAGGAGACTCCAAACCCAGGCCTTAGAGGGTTCTTTAAGGAATTTTTCCTGGTAGATCCCCACTACCAGGTCCTCCACAGTAAGAAGCTCCAGATCATGCCTGATTTCTGAGATCTTCACCATATGCTTCAAACACCAGTTGACTCTGGATCTATCATCAGACTTGTAGTAGATAGGTGGCCAATTCCCTGGGTTTGGATGAATAAATCTATAAAGGTTTCTTAACACAATTGCTTGATCACACCCCAATTCAAAATTTGAAATAGGAATCTTGTGACTAGAATCACTTGCTTAATTGTACTTCTGAGAAATCTGTACCTGGACCAAGAGGCAGTTGTTCGAACAGAGCATGGGAACACTGAATGTTTTAAAATTGGGAAAGGTGTGCGACAGGGTTGTGTTCTTTCACCATTCTTGTTCAATATGTATGCTGAGCAAATAATACGAGAAGCTGGGTTCTATGAAGGAAAACGTGGCGTCAGGATTGGAGGAAGACTTATTAACAACCTGAGATATGCAGATGATAAAACCTTGCTTGCTGAAAGTGAAGAGGACTTAAAATATTTACTGATGAAGATCAAAGAGCACAGCCTTATGTATGGATTACAACTCAATGTAAAGAAAACAAAAATCCTCACCACTGGACCAATAAACAGCATTCTTATCAATGGAGAAGAGATTGAGGTTGTCAAGGACTTCATTCTTCTTGGATCAACTATCAACACTCACGGAAGCAGCAGTCAAGAGATCAGACGATGTATTGCATTGGGCAAATCTGCTGCACAGGAACTTTTTAAAGTATTGAAGAGCAGAGATGTCAGCTTGAGGATTAAGGTGTGCCTGACCCAAGCCATGGTATTTTCAATAACCTCATATGGATGCGAAAGCTGGACAGTGAATAAGGAAGATCATAGAAGAATTGATGCCTTTGAGTTGTGGTGTTGGAGGAGAATACTGAAAGTGCCATGGACTGCCAAAAGAACCAATAGATCTGTTTTGGAAGAAGTGCAACCAGAGTGCTCCTTGGAGGCCAAGATGGCTAGGCTTCGTCTCTCATACTTTGGACACATTGTCCGGCGAGAACAGTCTCTGGAGAAGGATGCCATGCTGGGTAAGGTGGAGGGTCAGAGAAAAAGAGGAAGACCCCCAATGAGATGGATCAGCCAGGTGACATCATTGATGGCGTCAAGTGTGGAGGCGGTAGTGAGGTTGGTCCAGGATCGGACATTGTTTCATTCTGCTATGCATGGGGTCGCTATGAGTCAGTTCCAGCTTGACACCTGACAACAACAACAAATCCTGGCTTCAGTGACTGGATGATCAGAGCTCAACCAGAAGTAAAAAGAAGAGGAAAAAAAAAAAAAAAGTATTCTCATACAATTTGATGAACTTGACCTACACCTATGGAAGCAGTAGCTCAAAAGAGGGAACAAATCCTTACAGCAAGAATCATTCCCACACCCTCCACACACAGAGTAGACAGGGATGGGCAACTTGGACATTGGCTACCCAAAATGGGGTGTGGGGTGCTACAAAGGCAAGAAGTGACTGGCTTACAAGCTTTCAAGAGGGAACCTAGATCCAGAGGGCCTGAAGGAAGGTAGAATCTCCAGTGAGTAGTATTCAATCTGACTAGGCGGAGCTGATGAAATGCAGATGGGTCTCCTGTGATACAATAGTGAATAATTGTTATCAGGACTGTTTGTGGGGGTAGATGTTTTATAGCAAGGAGGGGAGTGATTAACTTTTCAGTCTAGGAGCGGAGGTCCCTAGGACCATCAAGGGAGAAGAGCAGAGAGCGGAACCCTACCCAGAGAAGGAGTGATGCCTGAAATGGAGCCAGAGATGATGACATGGAGCGATGGACCAGCTGGAGAATTTAGATCCAGAGAGGAAGAGCTACTGTGTGCTGAAGACCTGGGGGTTATTGGGGAAGGATTCCATGGAGGGGATTGTAACCATGGCAATGAGATGATATACAATAGAATGAATGTAAAACTAATGTTCTCCCATGTAAACTATCACATAATTCACAATAAAAAAAAAAAAAGAAAAGAAAATGGTTACTGGTGACGAGACCTAGATTCATCACTATGAGCTGGAGAGTAAATGGCAGAGTACGGAATGAAAACATCCTCAATCACCAGCCAAGAAAAAGTACCATCTGCTGGAAAATTGATGCTTATAGTTTTCTGGGATGCTCAAGAGTCAGTATTGGAACACTATCAGAAAAAAAAGGTTCAATAATCAACAGTGCCCATTACAATGGGATGTTTATTGAAGAGCCTAAACTTTGGATTAAACACAGAGGACTGCTATCCAAGGCCTTTGTGATCTTGCATGACAATGCATGTCTATACACCTCTGCCCACACTGTTGACACTCTGCAAAAAACTTCATTTTGATGTATTAAAGAATCCTCCTTATAGTTCTGATCTTGATCCATTAGACTTTCACCTGTTTGGTTCCCTGAAAGCAGTCTTTCAAGGATGAAGAGTCTCCTCTGATGAAGTGAAGACGGGTGCATTCGTGACTCACATCTCAGTCTAAAACATTTTTTCATAAGGGAATCTGAAAGCTTGTTGACAGATGGACAAAGTATATTGAAAAGCAAGGATATTATGTCAAAAATGATGTATTTGTCTTTTCTAAAAGTTAATTAAAATAAATTCTACAGCCAAAGTGCAGATGATTTTTTACTTGCCCTCAAATTAGAAATAAAAATAAATCCAACAAAGCAAGTTATGTGATGGAATTTAAGGTTTGAAAGGAAAAGTGGATGTTATGTGTCCATATCTATTCGTATGTATCTACCCCTCAGAGTTTCAGACTTGTTAAATACTGTTGAGTTCCGTTATGACTCACAGCAATCCTGTATAGGGTTTCTGAGGCTGTAAATCTTTGCGGGAGCAGAAAGCCTCATCTTTTTTCTGCCTAGTGGAACCACTGACCTTGTAGTTCACAGAACAATGTTTATCCTACAGAGTCCCCTGGCTCTCCAGTTTTGAACTTTGACACCATGTACAAAGCATGTGAACTTTTTTCTGATGAAAATTAACAGTGCTACTAATAAAAATAAAATTTAAATTATGTTTCTGAAAAGAAATGTAATAGTATTCTTAATAAAGTATTACAAAGGTTCAGAAATGTCCAAGCTCAAAAGTTTTCAAAGTAAAATTTTAAGAAAAAAACAAAAGACTGTCTGACTCAATATGGTGGTTAAGGAGCATTGACAAGTGATATCTATAGGGTTCTGTTTTCAACAAATGGGTGAATGATGGTGCCATCCATTAAATAGGGGATCCAGGAGGAGCATCTTGGAGGATGTAAGAAGAGATTGTTCTTGACATTCCAAATTTGAGGTGCCTGTGGAAGCTATCTGGGCTATAGAGATAACCAAACTAGAGACAACTAATGAAAAAGAGGGGTGATGGTGGCTTGATGCTGTTGTTAAGTGCCATCGAATCATTTCTGACTCGTAACAACCCAGTATAGGGTTTCCAAGGAGCAGCTGGTGAGTTTGAACTGCTGACCTTGTGGTTCAAACCGACGTTGCAGTCTTGTGCTTATCCTATAGCTCCACACCAGGAGTCCATTGGTGGCTTAACAAAGTTCTTAAACGTGGCATCTTCCATCAAGAGTGGTTAATTCCCAACCTATGAGGCATCCACACATTCAGCTGTGATTGTGTAAGTACAGTTGAGGGCTAAATAGAAATTTTATTAGTTATTTAAGATGTTCTAAGCATCATTGGTGTGGCGCTGTGAATTAATGTGCCAGACTGCAGAGTCATTTGAACTGCAAGGTCGGTGGTTCAAGCTCACCAGCTGCTCCTCGGAAACCCTGTATAGGGTTGCTGTGGGTCCGAATCGACTCCATAACGTAACAACACGTTACAACAACAACAAGCCACCATTGTTGTTGTTGTTGTTATGTGCTGTCGAGTCGGTTCCGACCCATAGCGACTCTGTACAGGGTTTCCGAGGGTGTAAATCTTTACGGGAGTAGAATGCCTCATCTTTCTCCTGCGGAGCAGCTGGTAGTTTCAAACCGCTGACCTTAAGGTTTGCAGCCCGATTCGTAACCACTACGCTACCAGAGAACATCTTAAACAACCTATAAAATTTCTATTTAGACTTCAATGGTGCTTATATAATCGCAGCTGAGTGTGTGGATGCTTCATAGGATGGGAATTAACCTCACTCTTGAAAGAAGATGGTATGTTTTAAGAATTTTGTATCATCCATAGGTCTTAAAATAACATCTTACACTTATTATACCCTAGGTAAATTGTTCATTGAATGAATGGATTTCACTGGAAGACTTAGAAAATGGTCCTGTTTTTCCCATTCTGTTCTTCTGATTATAATTCCATGACATATTTGGTGTCTTACTTGTTACTGTTGTTTAAGTGTTAAGGTTTGAACCACCACCTTGCCGCTAGCAGTCTAGTGTTGCTGTAACAGAAATACTACCGGTAAGTGACTTTAACAAACACATTTATTTTCTCACAGTTTAGGAGGCTGAAAGTCCTAATTCAGGGTGTCCGCTCTAGGAAAAGGCTTTCTGTCTCTGATGGCTCTAGAGGAAAGGCCTGGTCTCTTCTGAATTTCGATTCCTGGGCTATCTTCCTATTGTTTGGCTTCTCCTTTGCCCCATCTCTGCTTCCTAGTTTGCTTTTAAAATCTCTTTTATATCTCAAAAGGCATTGACTCAAGATATACACTACACCAAACCTTCCTCATTACCATAACAAACTCATTCCCAAATGGAATTATAACCATGGGCATAAAAGTTAGGATTTATAACACATTTGGGAGGTGAGGGGGAAATTGACACAATTTGAACCATAACACCTGGGATCTTCTCCTTCTGTTTAATCATGTGTGGAATTACCCTGTGCATTCAAAGTTGTAAGTTTCAGAAGCAATGAAAGATGATCCACATGGGAACCATGCTCTCTGAGGAACTGAGAGTTTAGTAGCGGACAGAAGCCATATGCCTAAGTTATCACATAGGGTAGAAATAGAAGTAAAATGAGAAAGCTAATGATGAATTGAGATGGAAGCTCAGAATGGTCCTATGGGTCCTTAAAAAGTCATTATACATGTGATTTAATAAAGTGGGAGTTTATAGGAAGCGTCATTGGCTGAAGCAAAGCACCTACTCAGATTGTGTGGGATTTTCTCTAATGTACTCTGGTAGTAGCTCATTAAGGAGCCGTCAGGGTGGCGCTGTGGTGAAAAGCTGAGCTTTTAACCAAAAGGTAGGCAGTTCAAAGCCACCTAGCAGCTTCCCTAAAAATTACAGCCGAGACGGCCATATGAGACAGTTCTACTTTGTCACCTGGGGTTGCTTGATGGCACCTAATGACAAGGCAGCTCACTTGGATTACTTTTTCTTCTTTATATATTCTACCAGCAGACTGGGAGGCCAGGAAAGTTCATAATGACTTACCCACAGCTTGTTTATACTCTTGTGAAAGATTTTGTGACAGCCTGTGTGTGTGTGTGTGTAGCTATTAAAACGATCCATTTCAAAGAGTACATTATGTTATTCAGAAGTATCTGGAAAGGATCTTAACATAAAATAGTGTTTCTTGAATATTTTAATGTTAAAAAAAAAAATCTTGACTTCACAGAAATAGATGTGACTTTCCAGAATTTTAGTCTGCTTATCATACTATTTACCATTTTCACCTTTTTAGAATAGATGACCCTTTGTGATAAATTTTACAGTCTCCCAACCATGGCTGCTGCCCTCTGTGGAGAATCACATGTGTAATGACTTATTGAGGACCCATAGGACCAACAGAATTGCAGCACTCTCATTAAATGGCACCTCTGATTAAACACACACATACACATGAATACACACACAATAATTGAAGATTAAGTCAGTTTTTATTTAAACACTTTAACTACTTACAAGTGAATCTCTACTTTCTAGGAAAGCCTATCTGAAAAACCATGAACAATTTTCCTGAAGGAAAGAATTTTAAAAGACAAAATGTAAGCTGTGTAATGCAGAGATCAGGTTCTAGATTCTAAACAGTACTGGCTTAGTACTTTACAGTAGACTGCATGATTAAAGAATACTAATTGTTGTTGTATACTGACTCATAGTGACCTTGTACACAATAGAATGAACCACTGCCTGGCCCTCCAGCATCCTCACAATTGGTGCTGCCACCAAGTCAACTCATCTCATCGGAGATCTTCCTCTCTTTCGCTGACCCTCCACTTTGTTACTGTTGTTAAGTGCCATCGAGTCTGTTTTGACTCACAGTGACCCTGTGTAGGGTTTACAAGGAGCAGCTGGTGAGTTTGAACCATTGACCTTGCAGTCCAGTGCTTTATCCCACAGTGCCACACCAGGAAGGACTCCAAGGAATGTGTTGTTAGTGTCATCAAGTTGGTTCCAATTCATAGTTGACCCTATATAGGGTGTTTCCAGGAGTGGCTGGTGAGTTTGAACCACTGACCTTGTGGTTCTAACCAACCTTGCGTTCCAGTGCCTTATCCCCCACAGTGCCACGCCAGGAACCTCCACTTTACATAGCATGATGTACTTCTCCAGTGACTGGTCCCTCCTGACAACATGTACAAAGTACAAGATACAAAGTCTCCCCATCCTCATGTCTAAGGAGAATTCTGGCTGTGTTGTTGTTGGTAAATGCCAGGGAGTCAATTCCAACCCATAGTGGCCCTGTATAGGATTTCTGAGGAGTGGCTGGTGAGCTTGAACCACCGACCTTGCAGTTCAAACTGGCTTTTGCAGTCCGGCGCTTTAACCCACAGCGCCATACCAGGACTCATATTCTGGCTGCTGTTGTTGTTAGGTGCCATCTAGTCAGTACCGACTCAACAGCAACCTTATGCACAACACACAACAGAATGAAACACTGCCTGGTCCTGGGCCAACCGCACAATTGTTGCCACGCTTGAGCCCATTAATGTTGCCACTTTGCCAAGCCATCTCGCTGAGCAGTCTTCCTCTTTTTCTCTGATCCTCCACCTTATCAAACATGATATCCTTCTCCAGTGACTGGTCCCTCTGGACAATATGTATGAAGTATGAGAAATGAAGTTTGGCCATCCTGGCCTCCAAGGAGCACTCTGGCTGCACTTCTTCCAACACAGATCTGTTGGTTCTTTTGGCACACATGGCCCTTTCAATATTCTCCAACACCATAACTCAAAAGCATCAATTCTTCTACGATCTTCCTTATTCACCATCCAGCTTCTCCCAAGCAAGATTTTGTTTGTTCTTCTGGCAGTCCATGGTACTTACTTTCAGTATTCTTCTCCAAAACTATAATTCAAATGCACCAAAACCAAATTCTACGAGTTTTATTATTCATTGTGCAATATTAATGACAAGATATTAAATTTAAGGCTACAAAAAGTTTACATATTCTGTAAACTTTTCTCCCTTCCGCCCAACAAGATCCTCTCCCTACCGCTGAGCAACGCTAAGATGCAGCAGGTACACAACAGATTCGAAGCAAACAAACAACTAAAACAAAAAATCCACGCCAGCTGAGGCAGTTGAAGCTTTGATTTACTTAATTGGGCATGCCTGAAAGTATTTAGAAACGCATTGCGATGGGTTCATTCCGACTCACGCTGGGAGACAGAGTAGGGTTTCCCCTATGTGATCATTCTGCAAGCTGACTGCCACGCCTTCCTTACCGTTAGTGGTTCCAACCTTTAGCAGCCCGTTAGCCCAGCGCTGAATATCTTTGTAAGTTTTTAATTCTAGTGAACTCTTGGAGTGTCCTTAGAATAATATATTTAAATGAACTAACAACGCCTCCATTTTTTACCAGGTTAGCAGAACCGGACTCATTTTAAAACATAGTTAACCAAGTTCCAATGTGCCAGGAGACCTCAGATGTTCTTATACAAACAACGCTCATCTGCACACCTCAAAGCATTTGCAAGGAAATTGGGGAGACAGCCCTACGATAACACACTCACACCCTCCCTCATCCAATCCAAAAAGTTTGGGGAAGGGGTCAGCATCAGGTTTTGACAAGTCGCCGCTTTCGCCCCGCTGCATTGAATGGGCCGGGATGACCGGCGCCTTCCACGTGCGCTCTCACACGTAGGCGCAGAGACTGGAGAGCAGCCGCCGCACAGAACACACGCAGCTGCTGCGCGTGGTGCCTCGGGCTGCGGTGCTGAGACCTTGCACGTACCGGGGCGTGGTTTGCACGGGCCGGGCGTGGCTTGAGGAAGTTTCTGGAGCGGCTTGCGTTTTGCATTCTTATTATGTAGTTCTAGCGGTAGCAAGAACTAGAAGGGGTGTTTGGTCCTTCCTCATCCTTGGTATTTTCCCGCTGTGGGTCCACCACGGTCCCCCTCAGACACCTGTCTTTCCTTTCTGTGCCGGAACGGATCCAAGACAAGGGAATGAAAGGAAATTAAATGGTGCAAGAGATCGGGTGTTTGGGCAGTGTCTAGGATAAAACCTTCCACTACAGGTAAGAATAAAAACTATGCCCAAACCTCTAAAAAGGCGTGAACACAACAAAGCTTCAGAAGGCATTCCATAGAAAGGTCTGCACTAAGAAGTAGCTTTTATTTTGCAAAGGGATTATTTCATATCAGATTCTCTAGATTGTACTAATTCTCTGTAAAATGATCTGAGAGGTTTAGTGCTATTTAAAGGGGGTAAAATATGTGTAAAGTGGTTAGTGACAGAGTTCTTAAACCCCCAATAAGATTTTTTTCCCCTTTAAATTTTTGTTACTTTCAGCTAGCATTTTGTATGCAAAGGGTTTATTTAAACTAGCCCTGTTTAGATTTGTGGGTTTTTTTTCAAAGTCTGTGTTCTTTGCAAACTTTTTGACATTGCCATGTTAAAAATTTGAACTATTTAGAACGTTTATATATGTCTGCAAATCCGGTTACTTTAGTCTTTTCTATACTTTAGAAGTGTCATAGAAAGGCGTCAATATTTAAAGTGGTAATTGTTAAGTTATGCAAACTTAAAAGGAAATTAACATGTCTATTAGACTGTTCAGGTGTGGTGCTGTGGGTTACGGGCGCTGAACTGCAAAATCGGTTAGAACCCCAAGGTCGGCAGTTCAGGCTTACCAGCCGCTCCTCAGAAACCCTATTTAGGGTCGCTGTGGGTCAGAACCGACTCGATGGCACTTAGCAATAACAGCAACATTATACCGTTCAAACAGTTCCTGGAGAACCATGTCATACATTTATATAGTCCTTTATATATGATGAAATGCTTCCCATAACCAGAGATCTGAATCTTCGGGTCAAACTCAAAACCCACTAAGTAGCATTTCAGAACACTTGTTCATTTCTCTTTCTGTCCTGCCGCTCCTAAGAGGATATCCCCTTTATCCTCTAATGTGAACCCACATTGCCTTCAAGTGAAACTCTGAAAGGAAGAGATGGCCTCGTGGTACAAAGATTAAGCACTCTGCTAACTGAAAGGTTAGAGGTTCGAACCCACTAGCTGCTCTGTGGAAGAGTGCTGTGGCAGTCAGCCTCTGTAAGATTGTTGTTATTGTGACGTGCCATCGAGTCCCTTCCGACTGATAATGTCTATAGGGTTTCCAAGGAGCAGCCAGGGTGCTTGAATCTCCCGCCTGTGGTTCAAACCAGTGCTTTATCCCACAGCGCCACACCAGGACTCCAGAGAAACCCTGGAGGTACCTCTATTCTGTCCTATAGGGTGACAGTGATGTGGAATTGAACTGAATGGCAAGGGATTTTTTGTTTTAAAATTGGAGAAAGGATATGTTCCACTGGATAGGCTAGCCCTACAGGTTTGTTGTTGTTGTTGTTAAGTGCCATCGAGTCGGTTCCGACCCATAGCGACCCTGTATAGGGTTTCCGAGGAGCAGCTGGTGAGCTTGAACCGCCAACCTTGCAATTCAAACGGCTTTGCAGTCTGGCGCATTAACCAACAGCGCCACACCAGGACTCCACAGGGTGGTTAGAGCCACTGAAGTTAGAGTCAAACTACCAGCTCTGCCACCTTTCCAAGACTGTTTTCTCCTCTGAAAAATGAGCTATAAGTACTACCCTACCACATAGGAGTCTTTAAGAAAAAAAAAAAAAAAGTGAGATAGTATATTTGTACATGTCGAGTGCTTAGCACAATGTGTAGCTCAACCACCTCCTGCCTCTGAGTTGATTCCTACTCAAGGGTGACCTGTTTCCAAGGTTTCCAAGGCTGCAAGTCTTTATGGGAACAGAAAGGTTCCTTTTTCTTCAGAGTAGCAGTCAGGTGAGTTTGAACTACAGGCTTTGCTGTTAGTTTAAGTGCCGTTGAGTTGGTTCTGAGTCATCGCGACCCTGTATAGGGTTTCCTGCGAGTGGCTGGGCTGTTAGTAGTAAAGTGCTTATCATTCAGTGCCACCAGGACTCCTTAGCACAATGTCTGTTGTTGATGTTAAGTGTTATCAAATTAGTTCTGACTCATAGTGATCTTGTATGAGATCACTCATAGTGATCTCAGTGTTTCTGAGGCTGTAAATCTTTATGGTAGCAGAAAGTCCCATCTTTCTTCCAAGGCGTGTCTGATAGATTCGAACTACTGACCTTGTGGTTATCAGCCCAGCACGTAATCCACTATGCTACCAGGACTTCTACCAAGAGGACGTGTTGTTGTTAAGCACCGTGGAGTTGGTTCCAACTCATATCAACCTTATCTAGTTTCCAAGAAGTGACTGATAGGTTTGAACTTCCAACCTTGCGGTTAGCAGTCCAGTGCTTATCCTACAGTGCCACACCAGGACTCCTAACCAGGACTAGAACATAGTTAAATACTCAACATATTCATCCTAACTTCTAGCATATGAATCACTGTACGGAAGCAGTGTACTAGACCTTCTGGATAACTCCATGCTTAGAACACATCAACAAAATACACTCAGCTCCTTTGTGATATTTTTTTTCCCAAATGTAAAAATAATACTATGTTAATTCAATCCTAACGCCAGAAATGATTACTGAGCATGATATCCTTCCCCAGGTTCCTCCTGATAATATGTCTGAAGTATGAGAGACAAAGTCTTGCCATTCTTAAAGGCATTCTGACTGTATTTCTTCCAACACAGATTTGTTTGTTCTTCCGGCAGTCCACGGTACTTTTCAATATTCACCTCCAACACCATAACTCAAATACATCAGTTCTTCACAGTCTTTATTATTCATTGACCAACCTTCACATGTATAGGAGGCTATTGAAAATCCCATGACGTGGCTCAGGTGCACCTTAGTCCTCAAAGTGTCATCTTTGCTCTTGAACACTTTAAAGAGATCCTTGTAATGCAACATGTTGTTTGATTTCTTGACTGCTGCTTTCATGAGTGTTGACCGGGAGTGGATCCAGGCAAAATGAAATCCTTTACAATCTCAGTCTTTTCTCCATGTATCATGATACTATTTATTGCTCCAGTGTTGAGGATTTTTGTTTTCTTTACACTGAGGTGCAACCCATACTGAAGGCTGTGGTCTTTGATCTTCATCAAAAATATTTTAAGTCCTCTTTGCTTTCAGCAAGCAGGGTTGTATCATCTGCACATCATAGGCTATTAATGAGTCTTCCTCTAATCCTGATGCCACATTCTTCTTCATATAATCCACTTTTTTTGATTATTACTCACATATAGATTGAATAAAATGATTAGTGAAAAAACAGAATTCAGTCTCACACTTTATGAATAGGAGTGTGGGACACTCTCAGACAGCATCATAATATTGAATATTGAAACATGATGAGGAGCACCAGAACGTTGTCAGATATAGTGCTGGAAGATGAGCCCTTAAGGTTGGAAGGCACTCAAAATGCAACTGGGGAAGAGCTGCCTCCTCAAAGTAGAGTTGACCATGATGATGTGAATGGAGTAAATATTTCAGGACCTTCATTTGCTTATGGGATGCAACTCAGAATGAGGAGTAACAGCTGTAAACATCCATTAACAATTGGAATATGGAATGTATGAAGTAGGAATCTAGGGAAACTGGAAATTGTCAAAAATGAGATGGAATGTATAAAGATCAATATCCTAGGCGTTAGTGAGTTGAAATGAGCTGGGATTAGCCATTTGGAATCTGACACGAATATGGTTTATTATGCTGGGAATACAAATGGAAGAGGAATGGTGTCTCATTCATCAAAAAGAACATTTTAAGATCTATCACTGTACCAAAAAGAAATGGTCATTGTTCAACCATTTCAAGAGATAGCATATGATCACCAGCCAAGTTCTACATGCACTGAAGACATTGGCAAAGAACAATGGAGTCCATTTTGATGTATTCTGGGAATTGATGGAGTACAAATTGAAATCTTTCAACAAACTGATACAGCAGGGGAGGTACTTGGTCATCTATGCCCACTTCAGAGAGGTATGACTCAAGGGAATGTGGAAATCATCACATGCAAGTAAAATTTTGCTAAAGATTAATTCAAAAACAGCTGCAACAGTTACATTAACAGGAAAATGTTAGAGGTTCAAACAGGATTCTGATGAGGATGAGGAATAGGGAATATCATTGCTGGTCAGATGGATCTTGGCTGAAAGGAGAGAACACCAGAAAAATGTACTTTATTGACTGTGTAAAAACTTTCGACTGTGTGGGTCCTGACAGGCTATGGATAACATTGTGAAGAATGGGTATCCCAGACACCTAGTTGTGCTGATGAGGAACCTGTACATAGACTATGAGACAGCCATTCAAACAGAACAGGGACACTGAATGGTTTAAATTCAGGAAAGGTGTGTGTCAGGATTGTATTCTTTCACCAAATTTATTCAATTTGTATGCTGAGCAAATAATCTGAGAAGCTGGATTATTTGAAAGAAGAATGTAGCATCAGGATTGGAGGAAGTGACACAATCATGTGCAGATGATACAACCTTGCTTACTGAAAGTGAAAAGGACCTAAAATACTGATGAAGATCAAAAACCACAGCCTTCAGTATGGAATGTATCACAGTGCAAAGAAATAAAAAATCCTCACCATTAGACCAATAAATAACATCACGATAAATGGAGAAGATTCAGATTGTCAAGACTTTATTTTGTGTGGATCCACTATCAACACGCATGGAAGGAATAGTTGAGAAGTCAAATGACTAGGTAAATCTGCTACAGAAGACCTCTTAAAGTATTGAAGAACAATATGGCAGTTTGAGGACTAAGGTGCACCTGAGCCAAGCCATAGTATTTTCAATAGCTTCATATGCATGCAAAAGTTAAACAATGAATAAGGAAGACCTTAGAAGAATTGATACTTTTGAGTTATGATGTTTGAGAATATTGAAAGTACCATGGACTGCCAGAAGAAGAAACAAATCTGTGTTAGAAGTCCAGCCAGAAAGCTCCTTAGATGCCAACATGGTGAGGTTTTGTCTCTCATATGTCAGATGTATTATCAGGAGGAGCCAGTCCCTGGAGAATACATCGTGGTAAAGTAGAGGAAGATCCCCAACAAGAGGCATTGCAGTGGTTGTGAGGATGGCGCAGGAATGGGCAGTACTTTGTTCTGTTGTGTAGAAGGTTGCTATGATTCGAAACCGCCTCGACAGCACCTAACAATTAATAGGCATACATGGAAAGGGGAGAAGAGTTTTAGTTTCTAGCATAGAGTTACACACCCCTTAAAGGTGCTTTAAAAACGTGATAATGTCTGCAGTGCAGTGATCTATTTAATGTCTCTTCTCCATCGTCTGTGTAAATTCCCACCAAACAAATTTTTCCCGTTTCCAGGTAAGAAAAGGTGGTGGGATAAAAGATGCTGATATGACTCAGTTGTGATTGTTACCAGGGTTAATTGTAATTTGTCAGTTTTACCACCCTGCTGGGTATACAGCAAGATGTCTCAGAAGCAGGGAGACAGGTAGACCCTCAAGGAAAAGCTAGGTGTGGAGCATATCCTTTGAACCCCAAAATGCTTCTGCATTGAACCTCCTGGGTGGCTCTTGGGGCAGAAAGCTGGAGGTTTAGACACTGGAAGAGTAGAGAGGAACAGCAGCAGCAGTAGAACCAAGAGCCAGAGCACGAAAGTGTTGTGCTTTCCAGCCCACGTAGCAAGTAAAGCTCAGTGCCTTGGAGCAGGGGGCTCACTTGTAGAATGGGGTGCTTCCAGGCATGGAGCTAGAGCCAAGTCCCTTCAGACATTTATCAGCAGTACTTTAAGAGCTTCTTGGACTCCTGGTTTGGCATTGTAGGATCAACACTGGTCTGCAAACCACAAGGTCAGCAGTTCAAACCCACCAGCTGCCCCTTGGAAACCCTATACGGACTCAGTGCCACTTAACAACAGAAGAACTCAACATTGCCCAAGCAGGGCAGAGGCTAGTTCAATAGACCAAGGGCCAGAGAAAAGCCTGCCTGCAGGCAGAGCTGAGGAAGGACTGGAAAAATGTGGCCAGTGCACTTCGGACCCTGCGTTACAACTTGTTGCCTTAATGAGCCCCCTGTGACTTTATACGTATGGTGTCTTATTTGTGTGTGGCTGCTGTATTTTGGAGTCCTGGTGTGATGCTGTAGGATAAGCATGGGACTGCTAACCACAAGGTT
The DNA here is from genome assembly GCF_000296735.1 of Chrysochloris asiatica. Lineage (NCBI taxonomy): Eukaryota > Metazoa > Chordata > Mammalia > Afrosoricida > Chrysochloridae > Chrysochloris > Chrysochloris asiatica. The sequence goes on from NW_006408585.1 coordinate 5,037,564, forward strand.
GGCGGTTCAAATCCCCCCAACCGTTCTTTGAACACCCTATACAAGGTTGCTATGAGTCAGAACTATCTCGACAGCAATCAACATACATTGCAGTAAATTATTAAACCCAATTGAGTAGAGTGCTTTGAGAGGGATGGTTGGTGCCATTTTGGGGCAGTGTCAGGGTGTGAGCCCAAAGCTGGGAAGGGTTGGTTCTATTTCAAGTCCCTTAAAGCACTCCAGGCGGCTTGTTTTCTGAGTGACTGAGAGGGAAGTACTTGGTTCCTTCCAGCTCTACTTTCCTTTTCTGTGGCTTTCTCTTCTAATCATCGCTCACAAGTTGTTTCCCCAAAATCCAGGTCATTATACAACCTGCCAATGGACTAGTATTTGAAAATACAAATAAATGTCTAGTTTTCAAACGAGGAGTCCTTGAGTGGTGCAAAAACAGTTAAGTACTACTAATTGTGAGAATGGCTGTTTAAATCCATTAGGGGCACCTGTGACCCACTTCTGAAACACCTGGTCTTATAAAGCGTATGGAGCACAGTTCTCCCCTGAGAAAACATGGGGTTGATATTTGTCAGAAACAACTCAGTGGCAACTGTATTTGTCCCCCACCCCAACTGAAGCTGATCTGCTACTGAAATAAGCAGAAATTTTATTTAGTAGATTTGATTATCAAGAAATGATTTCATTCCTTAACTCAGAATGAAGAGAAATAGCTGTAAAAATCCACTGAAAATTGGAACATGGAATGTACAAAGTATGAACTTGGGAAAATTGGAAGCTGTCAAAAATGAAATGGAACGCATCAACATCGCTATCTTAGGCATTAGCTGAAATGGACTGGTATTGGCCATTTTGAATCTGACAACCACATGGCTTACTATGTTAGGAATGACAAATTGAAGAGGGATGGTGTTGCATTCATCATCAAAGAGAACATATCCAGATCAGTCATGAGGTACAATGCTGTCTGTGATAGGATGATATCCATGCGCCTACAGGGAAGCCCAGTTAATAACACTATTATTCAAATTTATGCACCAACTACTAAAGCCAGTGAGGATGAAATAGAATTCTACCAACTTCCTCAATTTGAAATTAATCAAACATGCAATCAAGATGTATTGATCATTACTGATGATTGGAATGCAAAGATTGGGAGCAAAGAGGAAGGATCAGTAGTTGGAAAATATGGTCTTGGTGATAGAAATGATGCTGGAGAATACATGATAGAATTCTGCAAAACCAATGACTTGTGCATTTAAATTACCTTCTTTAGACAGCACAACAGATGACTATACATATGGACCTGGCCAGATGGAATACATAGAAATCAAACTGACTACATCTGCAGAAAGAGACAATGGAAAAGCTCCATATGGTCAGTGAAAACAAGGCCAGGGGCAGACTGTGGATCAGACCATCAATTACTCATAAGCAAAATCAAACTGAAACTGAAAAAAATGAAAATAAGTCCACGAGAGCCAAAATACGATCTTGAATATATCCCACATGAATCTAGAGATCACCTGAAGAACAGATTTGATACATTAAACACTAAAGACCAAAGACCAGAAGAGTTGTGGGATGACATCACGAACATCATACAGGAAAAAAGCAAAAAATCATTGAGAAGACGAAGAAGGAAAATGGCAAAATGGATGTCAGAAGAGACACCAAAACTTGCTCTCCAGTGTAGAGATGCTAAAGCAAATGGAAGAAATGAAGAGGTCCAAGAGCTGAACAGAAAATTTCAAAGATCAGCTCGAGAAGATAAAGCCAAATATTACAATAAAATGTGCAAAGATCTGGAATCAGAAAACCACAAAGGAAGAACATACTCAGCACTTCTCAAGCTGGGGGAACTGAAGAAAAAATTCAAGACTTGACTTTCGTTATTGAATGATTCTCTGGGCAAATTACTGAATGATGCAGAAAGCATCAAGATGGAATATAGAGTCACTGTACCAAAAGGAAATGGTTAATGTTCAACCGTTTCAAGAGGTAGTATATGATCAAGAGCCAATGATACTTAGGGAGGAAGTCCAAGGTGCATTGAAGGAATTGGCAAAGAACAAGGCACCAGGAATTGATGGAATAAAAATTGAAATCTTTTAAGAAAGAGAGGCGGCACTGGAGGCACTCACTCATCTCTGCCAAGAAATTCGGAAGACAACTATCTGGCCGACTGATGAGAAGAGATCTGTATTTGTCCCCATTCCAAAGAGAGATGACCCAACAGAATGTAGAAATCATCGGACAATCTCTTTGATATCTCATGTGAGTAAAGTTTTGCTAAAGGTAATACAGAAACAGCTACAATCATACATTGACAGAGAGCTTCCATAAGTTCAAGCCAGATTCAGAAGAGACCGTGGAATGAGAGATATCATTGCTGATGTCCGATGGATCTTGGCTGAAAGCAGAGAATATCAGATATTTACCTGTGCTTTATTGACTACGCAAAGGCTTTCGATTATGTGGATCATGACAAGCTCTGGACAACATTGTGAAGTATGAGTATTCTGGAACACTTAACTGTGCTCATGAGGACTCTGTACCAGGACCAAGAGGCAGTTGTTCAAATAGAACATGGGAACACTGAATATTTTAAAATTAAAAAAGGTATGTAACAAGGTTGTATTCTTTCACCATACTTATTCAACCTGTATGCTGAGCAAATCATCCGAGAAGCTAGTTTCTATGAAGAAAAACGTGGCATCAGGATTGGAAGAAGACTCATTAACAACCTGCGATATGCAGATGATAGAACCTTGCTTGCTGAAAGTGAAGAGGGCTTAACACATTTACTGATGAAGATCAAAGAGCACAGCCTTCGGTGTGGATTAATCTCAATGTAAAGAAAACAAAAATCTTCACCACTGGACCAATAAACAACATTCTTTATCAATGGAGAAAAGATTGAAGTTGTTAAGGACTTCATTCTTCTTGGATTAAACTATCAACACTCACGGAAGCAGCAGTCAAGAGAGCAAACAACGTATTGCATTAGGCAAATCTGCTGCACAAGACCTTTTTAAAGTGTTGAAGAGCAAAGATGTCCACTTGAGGACTAAGGTGCACCTGACCCAAGCCATGGTATTTTCAATAACCTCATATGCATGCGAAAGCTGGACAGTGAATAAAGAAGACCGTACAAGAATTGATGCCTTTGAGTTACGGTGTTGGAGGAAAATCCTTAAAGTGCCATGCGCTGCCAAAAGAACCAATAGATCCGTTCTGAAAGAAGTGCAGCCAGAGTGCTCCTTGGAGGCCAAGATGGCCAAACTTCATCTCATACTTCGGCCATATTGTCAGGAGGGAGCAGTCGCTGGAAAAGGATATCATATTTGGTAAGGTGGAGGGTCAATGGAAAAATGGAAGACCCCCAATGAAATGGATTGGCCAAGTGGCAGCATCGATGGGCTCAAGCGTGGCAACAATAGTGAGGTTGGCCCAGGATCGGGCAGTGTTTCGTTCTGCTGTGCGTAAGGTCACTATGAGTCGGTTATCAACTCGATGACAGCTAACAACAACAGCATTTCATACCTATGACTTGTAAGTGTTGAAGCACTTTGGTCATTATGTTTGAAGTGAAGTATGTTTCCCAATAATTCTGGGGTGGATCTTACCATTAGAAACTTGTGTTCCAAAAATTTCATGTGAGTATTCACATTTTCTCCATTGAAAGAAAAAGAATCACTAGAGAGATACGTGGCTCAGTTTACTTTGTTCACATTACAACATTCAGACTGTGAGAACTAAGGTTCTAGCACTGTCTATGTAATGTTATCACACACACACACACGAGAAAACTGGAAAATGTATAAGGAAGATGGAAGGAGAATTGATACATTTGAATTATAGTTTTGGCATGGAACGCTGAATATATGACTGACTGCCAGAGAATGAACAGATCTGTCTTGGAAGCCAGAGTGCTCCTTAGAATTGAGGACAGAAGACATCATCTGTATCAGGAGGGACCAATCCCCAGAGAAGGTCACCATGCTGCTAAAGGGTCAGTGGAAAAGAGGGAGACCTTTTAATGGGATTGATTGACACAGTGGCTGAAACATAGCAATGACTGTAAGCATGGCACAGGACCTGGTGGTGTTTTGTTTTGTTTTCTATGTAGGGTCGCCGCTGTACATCAGAACCAACAGCTCGTAACAACAGTATGTGATCAGGCAGCTTATTATAGGCAGACTTTAGAAAAACTCTGGATTCAAATCCCCTTGGTGTTTTATTTATAGCATTTTTTTGGGTCTATTTTATAGATTTCATCTTGGGCGCAAAGGTTTACAGTGATTTTTGTCAATTTTGATAGCTGTATTGAATGATTTAAAAAAAAAACAACAGGAATGCATTAGTTTTATAATGAGAAAACAATGTAGCTATTAGATAAAAGGAACACAGGGGAAAAGGATAAAGCTTTTTAAAAAATTAAACACAGTATCATTAAAAGAAAAATAAACTCAAGGTATGCTTTGCTTGACCCAGGAGTCGGAAGACCTTTTAAATCTGTGGCCTGTTATTGGGACAAATCATGCTTTTGGGTTAAAATGTACCTGTCAATAGTTTAAATTTTTAGAGAAACTTTTAGCCCATATGTTATGTGACCATAATGCTTAAGATATGCTTCACCCACCCTATTTACATTGGTGGTGGTTATGTGCCTTGGAGTCGGTTCTGACTCATAGTGACCCTACATAGGGTTTCTGAGGCTGTAAATCTTTATGAGCGCAGAAAGCCTCATCTTTAGCCCATGGAACGGCTGATAGTTTTGAACTGCTGACATTGAGGTTAGCAGCCCGACTTGAAACCATTATGCTACACCAGACCTTAACTATTTACATTAACAAATTAAAACAGCACACTCTTCCCTGTGGAGTATTATGGTTTGTTATTCTTCATATGACATTTAGAGATACACTAAAATCAAAACTGATATAGTCTTCTTAAAATACTTAATTGCTGATAAAAAAGTTTTATAACTTGGAGATGTTGCATCAAATATTGTTTAAACATAAAAGTTGATCAAAGAGGGCCTGGTCCACAGAAGATGTTTATTTGATATAACAAAACAATACAGTTAGTGTTAGATCCAACCACAAAGAGCAAAAGGAATGAAAAATTTGTACAATGCACATAGAAAAAACAAGATATTTACTGTGACAACTACATATTCCTAAAATAATGCTTCTACAATTACTCAATTATTAAAATCTACATGAAAACAAAAAAGTTAATACCCACAAAGTGCATAAAATCAAACATCAAATTTTGAGCAAATTAATATACTAAGCAATTTTGCTAACCGCATGATTTTTTTTTCCTTGTGTACAATCTGCTCAAAATGTCTTTATACCAACAGGGTGGGCAGAACATCTCGGTTTAATATCAATTACACAATATTAGCATAAGCTTTAACAACTACAGATAGGTATTGTTTTTTGAGCCAGCAAAGTGACTTTAATAACATAGAGCATTTCTCTGAATTGAGAATTTTATCCAAATAAATGCCACATACCTTCCAGATATACGTATATCTTTCTATATCATGTAAATGGCTTTACCCATTTAAATAATAAACCATACAGCATTTAAGAATTATTATTGTATGATTAACAATGACATGTTCCAGGTTTAACAATTTCATAGGCCAAAAAAAAATTTCTTCTTAAAAACTAGTTTTATAAATGCAGAATATATTGCATGAGTAACTGCTGGTATTTTTTAAGAAAATATATTGTGCAATTGTGGCTACCATGTACTGCTGGCAAAGCATTACTGTTTATGTTAAATGCAAAAAAAAATTGAGTAGAAATCTTTTAACTGTCACCATGATCAAAGTTTACTTGCTTTCTTAAAAAATTATATTGATAGGAACAAACTCCCTAGCCAAAAATAAATAAATAAAAAGGTGCCATTTTAAAAAATGATGCTGCGGCTATGTAATGGTTTGAATACCAAAGAACTGTGAAAATGTATTGTCTGTGATCTGGCATTAAAGAACATACTAAAAAAGGGAAGCATTAATGTAAATTAAGTAGAAAGGGGATCAAAACGGAGCTAACCGAGTTTGTGCAGTATTGTAGCCAGGCTTCTAAAATTAGATATAGAAAATATAAATAGACTGCTTTAGGTAATGAGCCACCAGTGTCCAAAAGAAGGAATGAGATTATGAAAAAGCTCAGTTAACTTGATCCAAAGCTCTGAGTAACTCTTCACCCTGCAGTAGGTTTCTGCTGCCTTGTATAGGAGCATTAACTTCACAATCATAACTGGTCAGCTGTGGTAATCCACTCTCATCCATTGATTGCCCCAGTAATCTGCACGCTAAATCTGAAAAACAAAGAGATACCTAAATATTCATTCATCTAGTCAATATTTATTAAACACCCACTATGCACTAGGAATTGGGGAAAATAAGGCAAATAAGCTTCTAGAATGGTGTTTGGTCTTAAGGCAACACCACTATGTAGGTAAACAAATGAAGATGTTACTGTGCTATGTCACAAGTGTTTACAGGATACAGTGGAGGCAGAAGGCATCAAAATTGATAGCTTTCATTGTGTATTCAATATTGATAACACACAGACACAGTTATATCAAAGATATTTTTTTTAAAAGACTCCATTTCAAAACAGCTACTCCAGAGTTACTACCATTAGATGCTACTTTATTTTTAAATCTCGATAAAGAAACCAAAGTCACTCTAACTTGAAGCAAGCTCATAAATATAGACAGGGGCTTCAAAAAGTTTGTGGAGAATGAATGAAAACATAATAGACAACTTTCACAAACATTTTGAAGTCTTCTTTTAATTGTCTTTGTGAGGTTCAAGGGCAGAAAAAATAATAAACTAACCAGAGGGTATTAAAATAATTGTTTTTTGCTCCATTCCACTCTGTTCACTAGATTTGCATCCTTTTACACGTTTCCAAGATAGTGATGTAGTAGTTGCACCATCATCTGGCTGTTGTGATAATGTTCCCTAAAAACAGTAAAGTTATTTCAATTTTATTACGTTGACTTTTTTAAAACTCAAAAACTGAAATCAGTACAGTTTCATGGTAATATGTAGGCAGGTTTCTTTAATACTGCCATCAATTATTCCTAGTTATTTTTCTTAATCAGAATATTATAACATCACTTGCTACTCATTTATAACTAATCTGCCTACAAAAGTTTTCCAGTTAATTTGGACTGAAAATATCATTTTAGAATGACTTAAGTATGGACTACACTTGTATTAACTTATCCCCAAACAATAACAGTTATTCTCTAACTTGAAGAGAATGGACTAATGGTAATGCTGGGAGTGAATAAGGGAGAACTTCACTTTTTTATTCCAAATATATCCTGTATTGTTTAGATTTTTTATAAAATCTGAGTATACAAAGTATAACTTCTTGAAAAGATAACTTTAGTATTTGGATAAATAACAATTAAATGTATGAAAATTTCAGAAATAACACGAGCTAGAATAGAAAGTAAGCATAAATTTCTCACACTTACAATTCCCACTGATTGAGAAAGTGAACCATCCTGTTCCATTTTTCGTTTTCTCTGAGCATTCTGCAAAGCTAGTATCTTTGGATTTAGTTCTTCTTCAGGAACAGTTCTAGGGGAAAAAAAAAAAAACAATTCTAAATAAAAATATAGGTTGTTTTACTACTATGAAGAAAAAAAATAAAACAAAAACCCATACCTATTTAAATAAATAAGCCAAGTTTCCCAATGGTAAAGAATATGATGTTATACGTAAAGAACTTTCCTGATAACTGAAGTTTATTACCATAAAAGCCAAACTTAATTTTTAAAACAGAAAATTACCTAAAATAGTTTCCTATTTTATAAAAAAGACCTGAACAGAACTAAACTGACATTTCTGTAGGTCAAAACAGTTGAATATCTCCGTTTCATATGGTTTCACCTAATATGACCATAATAAACTGATTCTTGTTACAACTGAAAAGTAAAAAGATGATTTTTATAGAGCATTTTCAGTTTATAGAACATTTTCTGTTCATTAATTCATTTTAACCTCACTCTAATCCACAAGATTGATAAAGCCGTTTTATAAATGAAAACCTACTTGCTCAAAATCCCAGTACTAATAAGGTACATCTAGGTCTCCTGATGTCTACCCCTCCTGCCCCCGTGCTCTTCCCACTGTGCCATTTTGCCCTCAATAGTGATTTCGTTATCAAACCTGGAATGTATGTATCTAAAATTAAATAGTGAAGACTGCTTTATGATTTAAATACATCAATTTTCTTATATCTATCTGGCTTCTAAAGAGCACTCTTCAAACACAAACACACCATATACTACCACTCAATACATAATCATGGTTCTTTTTTCTGTTTCATGTAGTTGGGAATGCTATCTGGTTAAATGATCATGCGAACTCTGTCCTGTATGTACCTATGTTTTTGGACTGTTTCTAACAGGCATGTTTTTTAAGTCTTACATAAGTTATCTCTATGAAGTATAACTTAATCACATAAACACAATTTTAATGGTACAGTTTTAATAGTCTATCTTTAATCTTTGCTCTACTGCTCTAAGTCTTCTGATTTAGTACAACACTTTCATATTACAAATTACTTAGGTGTGTATGTGTGTGCACATGTGTGGTGGGGGTGGGGGAAAGAAGCCTGTGAAAGGAAATTTCATCCCTTAAAATACTTAATACATACTATACTGGAACTCACATGAAAGACAAAAATTGCTAAAATGACTGAATACTCATGGTGTTCTGTTGCTAATTGTAAACTGTAAATTATAGGTGATTTGCCATTTATATTACAATAAAATTTTTTCAGACTCCAAACTCCAGTTTCACAGTAAGAACTTTTTCCATATCATAGTCATAGTATAAAGTGTCTGATTCTGTATGGAATCTGGGTCAACTCAATCATACAGCCACAGGAGGGCCATTAAGGAAAAAGTTTCAACGTTTTATAAGACTATTCTTGGGGCCTGAGTAAGTGAAGTGAGCCCTCTTCCTGAAAATGGAGTATGTTGTTTTTGTCAACCTGGAAAATGCCAAGATGGAACTAGTCTGACTGCAGGTTTCTGCAGAAAAACAAAGCTGGAGGAATACATCATGTCTGCATTGAGGCATTTTAATTATTTTAATGCTTGATGTTTTAATTCTTTTAAACATTTACCTTTTACTTTTTAAGATTGTATTGTTAAGTTCTTCAAGAGGAATGAAAATATTGGTCTTATTCCAAAGCTGGACCCATAGATATATTCCTCCCCTCTTGAGAACCATAAAAAATAGTATTCATGTATTTTATTGGAGTCTGGATTCAATAACATTCAGCAGCCACTATAAAGGCAGGGATGTAGATTTGAGTGTTTGCTCTAGTATTTATTGATCATATATATGACCTCCCAAATACAAAAGGATGAGTTCTGATGTGGTGCTATTGCATTGGACTGCTAACCACAAGGTCAGTGGTTCCAACCCACCAGCAATTCCTCGCAAACCCTATACAGGATCTCTATGAGTTGGAACTGCCTCCACAGCACTTAACAACAAAAGTCCCTCATCTGTCCACCCAAAGCCACTTAGTGACCAAGTCTGACATAGTAGGTACTAAGCTCAAGTACTGGGTACTATGAAAATGTCCCAAATACTGTCATTACTCTAAAGGAGCCCAGAGTCTAAAATAGATTACTAACATAGTAACTAATGTTAATGTACAATCCCAAGATCTTTTTCTAGCTAGAACTCTAGCTCAGGACAATGGTGCAGGATAAGGAAAAAGGCCTAAGTCCTGCTGACAGCTGTGCCTCTTTCCCGCGGCTACACTAGTGTTCACGGTGGAGAATGAATCATTTCTCTTTCCCACAGGCTGCCCCCCAATGACAGTTAAAACTTGTTTCTGTTGGCTATAGCCTAAAATTTAAAGTATGTCAAATCCCGTTACAATTACACTTATAAACAATAGACTCAATTTGGAATGAGGACGGAAATGCTCTGAAGTTAGAAGGGCATTTTGTTTCTGTTTTCCAGGTAAGCATCTAAAAACTCCAAGAAGATCAAAGCACCTAAATAATAGGATAGTTAACTAGTTGGGTTTAAACAATAAAAATAAGTAGACTGGGGCCAATTATTTTGCAAGACTTACTGGTTTCATTTAAAGACCAAAAAAAAAATTTTTTTAAAAAACAAAACAGTTTTAAGTTTACAAAAAAAAAAAACGTGCAGAAAGTTCCCATATGCTCCTGGGTGCATTTTATTTTTCAAGGTGTTAGAAGACCCTTCTACACTTAAGACAGGTGATATGATTACTTTGGAAAAAATATACTGTCTAATTTAGTAAACAACTTTTGAGTGCTTGCTTCAAGTTCAAGGTTTGCATGTTGATTTTATGCTCCTTAAAGCATATAGATCAGATAGCTTGATAAATGTTTGGAAAAATTTACCATCACACATTTTGTCAAAAAATAATAACGAAATTATTACTTATATGTTATGATGTATAAATACCTTTGACTCAAAGTGACCGATAACAGGTTAGGGCTTCTTGGATGCGATTGTTCTGTCTGTTCTATGACTCCTTTTCCTGCTCTGCTTGGTGAGGCTGTCCGACTTTCAGTCTCACTAAATGATGTGGCACTAGTAGTTTCTTTAGGTACATGGGTAGGAGATGGAGATGCAACAATCAGTATTCTAATGTCTTCCATACCGTCTTTTGTCACTGTTTTTAATTCAGCAGTTGTGGCAGTGTTAGTGTTGGCAATAATAGCAGGTTCTTGCATTTGAGTCTGCTGGAATACTGTAATTGTGCTCGCACTTTGAGGGTTTGTAGAACCACTTTCTAATGGTGACAACTGATCGAATGAACGTAACTGGAAGTCATCATCCATTGGAATATAGGGAGCTAACATTTCCAAGTCTAAATCAGTGTCCTGTAAAACAACACAAGGTTTACCAATGGCCACACCTTATAAAAGAAATATGGAGCCCAAAGACACTTCAGACTAAATAAAACTTAATGGGGATAAAAAAGATAAGTGTTTATGTACCTGGGTAGAAAATGGATTCTTTGCTTCTGTGTCTTCAGCAAAAAGTTTCTCTACCAATTCCAACTTGAATTCATTGACCATATCACTATCCACATCAAAACAATATTCACTGGGACTGTTAGGCTGTAAAACAATTAAATGTGTTTATCCATTCCCTTCTTCAGCCTCCACATCTTGCTACTTGTTAGAATTTGCAAAAAAAGGTATTAGTATATAACAATGTTGACATCTTTTATCAATTTTCACCTAAGTAGTCAGAAGTTGAGACCTGGTAGAGCACTGTAAGATGCACACTAGACTGGTAACTGCAAAGTCAACAGTTCAAACACCAGTTGTTCTTGGAAATCCTAGACAGGGTTGCTGTAAGTTGGAACTGACTCAATGGCACTGGGTTTTGTAAACACGTAACAATCTTTAAGGACTAGGCTGAGCCAATTAGAGCGACCACACAGAGCTCTATTTCTAAATCTAGATAATCCAATTTCCAAGCTTCCTAAATTAAAAAATATACTGAAGAGTAAGGAGCTCTGGTAGTGTAGTGGTTATTAATTAGGCTGCTAACCTCAAGGTCAGCAGGTCGAAACTACCAGCTCTTCTGTGAGAGAAAGATGAGACTTTCTAGTCCTGTAAAGATTTACAGCCTTGGAAACCCTGTATACCGGGTCGCTATGATTCGGAATTCCGACTCCACGGCACACCACCACCACTGAGGCAACTTAGATTTGAATGTTATAACTTGGTAAATGAGGAAGGCTGTTGCTGCTGTTGTTAAGGGCCACAGAGTCAGTTCCAACCCATAACGACCCTGTATAGGGTTTCTGAGGAGCAACTGGTGGGCTTGAACCACCGACCTTGCAGTTTTAAACCAGCTTTGCAAGTCCAGTGCATTAAACCACAGCACCACACCAGGACTCCAAATGAGGAATAAATAGGCCTAATTAAATAATAAACAGTTATTTAAATATGTATTGATTAAAACATCTGACCACTTAAGAGGAAGGGATTTGACATCTCATAGGCTTCAAGAGAATATAGCTTATGATCTGGTTACTTAGTTTGCCTGGTACAAAAATGTTTGATTCATTTTGTTTTTAATCTAATAAAAATGTTAGAATCAAGTAGAATTTAATTCCTAGTGACCCTATATAGGGATTCTGTGAGTGATTCTTTACAGGAAAGGTCACAGCCTCATCTTTTTTCTTGGGAACCACTGGTGGGCTTAAACTTTAAAAAGTCCAGTGTTTATCCTTCAGCATCAGAAGCAACACTTGATGCTTTAAATACACAGCCTGTAATTTTTTGGTTCTAATTCTTACCCAGAACTCCTAAAATAGCAGTATATCCATTCAGGTGAATACAAGTGAACAAACATTTTGCTCAGATCAACCATCAACACTCATGGAAGCAGCAGTCAAGAAATCAAACAACAAATTGCATTAGGCAAATCTGCTGCACAAGACCTCATTAAAGTGTTGAAGAGCAAAGATGTCAGTTTGAGGACTAAGGTGCACCTGACCCAAGCCACGGTATTTTCAATAACCTCATATGCATGCAAAAGTTGGGCAGTGAATAAGGTAGACTGTAGAAGAATTGATGCATTTGAGTTATGGTGTTAGAGAATATTAAAAGTACCATGGGCTGCCAAAAGGACAAACATCTGTGTTGGAAGAAGTACACAGTGCTCCTTGGAAGCCAGGATGGCCAGACTTCATCTCTCATACTTTGGACATATTATCAGGAGAAGGTCAGAGAAATAGAAGACCCCAACAAGATGGAATTGACACAGTGGTGGTAGCTATGGGCTCAGGTGTAGCAACAATTGTGAGGTTGGCCCAGGACTGGGCAGTATTTCGTTCTGTTGTGCATAGGGTCGCTATGAGTCAGTATTGACTCCACAACACTTAACAACAAAAAAATGTGAAAACACTTAAGTCCCTACCCCCTCACCCCTGAGACGCTGTGAGATATTTAAGCAGGCCTCCACAGCTCATTTCAAGGGAAAATTCCAATGAGTTTATCTTGGTCAGTGGCCACTACATACCACTGTGAGAGGTATTAGATAAATTTTATTCCTTAGAAGAAGCAGGCAAGTATATTTCTTCATATTAATTATATCAATGAAATTTGTATAATTGAGTTCAAAAGTTCATAGAAAAATTCCATTATCTTTTGATTCCACTTTTCAACAAACTTTCTAAAGCCAGTCAGATATATGTTGTTATGAAAGTAGATAGCCTCATTTTTCTCCCAAGGAAGAGCTGCTGGGTTTGAACTACCAACTTTGCCGTTAGCAGTCCAATGCTTACTTACAGCACCACCAGGACTCCTACAGGGCAATTAATATCAAGACAGAACTAGAATTAAAAGATCAATTGTTAAGTATTTACCCTGTGCAAGGCTTATCATTTTCATATTATACAAAATTTCAAAACAGTGGTGGACACTGGACCTAATAAGCCATTTTCTCCTGGACAATTCTCCAATTCAAATAATAACAGGTGTTAAGTTTGGGCACCTTTCTCTGCAGATATCCAAACTCAAGGGGTTTTTTGTCCTATTAATGTAAATATATGTAAACAATGTAAGGTTTACCTTAGATAAATTCACTTCCATGTTTATGACTAACTTTGAGTTTAAAAACTTGCTGAGGATTAAGCTACCATTATAATAGCTTTAATCATTTTTAAGATTTTGATATGTGTTCAAATTAAAATGAAATCACAGTGATCTATACATCATGAACATTAAAACCTGAACAAGTCATCCTTTTCTTATTATATCAGGGTGCTTACCTCTGGTGAGCTTTGTCGAGTGCTTCCATCAGAAGGACTGGCTGGCTGATCCTGGATCTGGGGCATGGTAAAAGATAGTTCCAGTGACTCTGGATTTGGTTCTAATTTTAATGCAACTTCTTGATTGAGTGCAGGGTCAGCACTACTTCGAAGTGGCTTTGGAGATTCAGAGGCAGGTAATGGAGACATTGCCAAATTTATATTTTGTAACTTTTCATTGGAAGAGGGGAGCATTACATCATTATACAAGGGAACTTCTTCAAGTTGTTGGTCATCAGTTTCTGCATCTGTGGGGAATAAACAGATCAATCTAAAGAATATCTATGTTTTAACATATAAGGAAATTTATGTCCCTTTTAAACAAGTTTGGTTAGTTCACGTAAATAACAAAAATGTTAATCAGACGTTTACACATACTATATGATCACCATAATTCTGAGTTATCCTTCTAGTTCACTACTGGTAACTGGTATTTTTCTATATGGAGTCTCTGAATAGTGTGAACGGTTAACACCAATGTGACAAAAGCAAGAATACAGAGAAATTGCAGGGCAAAAATATTTAAATACTTTCAAGGTTATGAAAAACAAAATGTGTAAGATCATAATGTCCAAATTACTGCCAATAAGAACGTTAGAGCAAAGTTCAGTTAAATGGTGCTTACAGCAACACAGTCATTTAGGATATTAACAAAATAAATAACAAAATAACCCACCATTGCTGCCAAAATCTAGAGATATGATTGTGTCTCCAGCAGCTGGGGCCAGCAAAGTTAAAGCATCAGGTTCCTTCTTAAGTTTGTCAAAGAGACTACTTGTATCTTCTGATTCAACTTTGGTGAATAGCTGAGTCATTTTCATATCTGAAGACTCAACAGGTTTTAGGACACACTCTGTTTGTTGAAGGGAGAATATCAAGTCGTGCTGAATAATACCACTGTTAAATAAAACGAGAGATTAACAATTCTTAAGCGAGCACTTGATACAAGGTGGAGAGGGGTTAACTGTCTCTTAAATTTTTTTATGAAAAGAACATTTTTAGGTTCTCTGACCTAATCTCTCATATGCATATTTTGTTACATTGACTGATTGATTTTAACTTAGAAATTCCAGTATTCCTTCAGGAAGAGTGGTGGTGAAAAGAAAATGAAACAGTTGAAAGTCTATGAAGCACACAAGAAGATCTTCAGAATTTTTGAGCTGACCCACATAAAATGGGATTAGCATAAAAGAAACTTTTGACATGATTTGAGGCATGACTTAAGGAGGACTATAAAAAGTTTGTGGGAAAAATTCCATTATCTTTTCATTAGATTTCTACAAACTTTTTGAAGTTCCCTTCATATAGGTAAATTATGATTTTTCTAAAAGGGGGCCATATTTTCCCTGCTGGTGGTTGTTAAGTGCCATCAAGTCGGTTCCCACTCAGAGACCCTGTATAGGGTTTCCAAGAAGCAGCTGGTGGGTTTGAACTGCTGACCTTGGGGTTAGGAGTCCAGTGCTTATCTTACAATGCCACACCTGGAAAATGATATAGTGATCCTATCTATAGGACAAAGTTGAAGAGTACGATTTGTTAAGCGACGGGTGGGACAAAGAGAAGGGCATTCCAAGTCGGGGGTTATTACATAATGGGAAGACACAAAAGAACTCATTACAGTGATACTAAAAAATATTAAAGGATGATTTCAGAAGTGACAAAAATAAGAACAAATTACCAAAATCTTTCTAAGAAGGATGGTTATAAATTTTATATATTAAGGAGTAAATCTAGGAAAGCATGGGAGTATAAGAAAATGAAAAATTATATTTTATGCAAGCAGGCAAGGGTTTATCTTTGTCCCTTTAACAAAGGGATCTTTTAAAAATGGAATAAAAAATGTTGTGATCAGATATCCATGCAAGAAGGTTCAGCCTGGTGGCAAGATGGAAAATGAACCAGAGATCAATTAGGAGCCTGCCAAAATAGATCAAAGTGTAATATGTCCATACTCTTCACAAGACAGTACACTGAGAGAAGAGTTCATGAAGACACAAAGAGGCAGGTGTCATATCACAAGTCCCTTCTATATCTCACACATAATTCCAGTTAATTCTGATTTAACTTTTTGAGGTAAGCACTATTCTCTCTCCTATATAGATGAAATTCAGAGAAATGAGGAATTAACTCCAAGGTCACAGAGCTATTGAGTGATGGCACTAGGGCACAAATTTAATACTTCTAGTTCTAAAGAGTGGTATTGTTTTTATAAAAGTAGCACAGCTGCTTTCAGAGAATGTATATACTAACTGCTGCATGATTTAGTTGTTAGGTGCAGATGAGTCGGTTCCAACTCATGCTGATCTCATGCACAACAGAACAAAACACTGCCCAGTCTTGTGCCAACCTCACACTCACTGTTAAGCTTGAGCCCACTGCTGTTGCAGCCCTTTGAAGGCCTTCCTCTTTTTCAATGACCCCTCCACTTTACCTAACATGATTATCATGCTTCAGGGATTGGTCCCTCCTGATAGTATGTCCAAAGTATGAGACACCATCCTGGCTTCTAAGGAGTATTCTTCCAACCCAAATTTGTTTGTTCTTCTGGCAGTTTGTTCCAATCTAACACCATAACTCTAATGCATCTATTCTTCTACAGTTTTCTTTTTCACTGTCCAACTTTCATATGCATATGAAGCTACTGAAAATATCATGGCTTGGGTCAGGTGCACCTCAGTCCCCAAACTGAAATCTTTGCTCTTGAACGTTAAAGGTCTAGTACAGATTTGCCTAATGCAATACATATGCTTTCTTGACTGCTGCTTCCATGAGTGCTGATAGTGGATCTAAGCAAAATGAAGTCTTTGACAGCTTCAATCTTTTCTCCATTTATCATGATGTTATTTACTGGTCCAGGTGTGAGGATTTTTGTTTTCTATGCATTGAGGTGTAACCCATACTGAAGACTTTGGTCCTCTGATCTTCATCAGTATTTTATATCCTCTTCGCTTTCAGTGAGCAAGGTTGTATCATCTGCTTATCACATGTTGCTAATGAGTATTCCTCTAATCCTGATGCCACGTTCTTCATATAACCCAGTTTCTCAGATTATTTGCTCAGTGTACAGATTGAATAAATATGGTGAAAGAATATAACCCTGGAACAACCCTGATTTTAAATCATTCAGTGTCCCCTTGTTCTGTTTGAACAACTATCTCTTGGTCTATGTACAGGTTCCTCATGAATACAATTAAGTGTTTTGGAATACTCATTGTGTCCAATGTTGTCCATAGCCTGTCATGATCCACACAGTTGAAAGCCTTTTCATAGTCAGTAAAAGCACAGGTCAACATCTTTCTGGTATTCTCTGCTTTTAGCCAAGATCCATCTGATGTCAGCAATGATACTCCTTGTTTCATGTCCTTGTCTGAATCTGGCTTGAAACCTGTCCACCATGGTTAACCCTGCTGGTATTTAAAATACCAGTGGCATAGCTTCCAGCATCACAGCAACATACAAACCACCACATTATGACAAACTGAGAGGTGAGTGGTGACAAGTGCACATAATGCACAGGAGATCTGATACTTTTTTTAGATTCCCTTTTTAAGATAGGACAGGAAGGATACAGATATACAGTTAGATATTTAATAAAATCACTATAAAATTGCTATTCTGGAAACCCTAGAAAACCATAATTACGTAGAAATATAGAAAAAATATCATTTACTATTTATCTTCCTATAAAAGTATTATGATTATACGGTGTCATTGAGTTGATTCCAACTCATAGGGATCACCAGTGTGACAGAGTAGCGCCTGGTCTTGCACCACACTTGAGCCTATTGTTGCAGTCACTGTCACCACAGTTGAGGTTCTTCCTTTTCCTCTGTTGACCCCATTACTTCAACAAACATGATGTCTTCCTTTCTCCTCACCATGCTCACGTCTAGGGAGCATGCTTGGCTGTACTTCTTCCATGACAGATTTATTCAGTCTACTAGTTGCTGTTTTTAAGTGTCATCAAGTTGATTTTGACTTATAGCGACCTTGTATAGGGTTTCCAAGGCTGTAAATCTTTACAGGAGCAGAAAACCTCATCTGGCTTCCGTGGAACAGCCGGTGGGTTTGAACTGCTGACCTTTTGGTTCACAGGCCAGTGCTTATTGTTTGGAACCATGGTATATTCAATATTCTTTGCCAATGCCATAATTCAAATGTATCAATTCTTTGGTTTTCTTTATTCATACATATTCAGCTTTCACATGCATATGAGGCAACCGAAAATACCGTGGCTTGGGTCAGGCAGACCATGTCCTCAAAGTAAGACCTTTGCTCTTTAATACTGTAACGAACCCAGCCTTCATTATGGATTTTATAAGGTAAAAAGCCAAAATTCTCACAAATGGATCAATAAGGAACATCATGATAAAGAAAAGACTGAAGTTGTCAAGGAAGTCATTTTACTTGGAGCCACCATCAACATCTTTGGGAGCAGCAATTTAAAAAAATCAAACAATGTATTGCATTGGGCAAATATGCCACAAAAGACCTCTTTAAAGTATTAATAAAAGTGTATTTTTAAAAAAGGGGAGGTTACTCTTTAAAAAAAATTCATTTTCCAAGCTTACCTTACAACATAGTTTACACATACAATGCACTGTGGCTGAGAGTTCTTAGTGTTATATATGACAGTTGCTTGAGTTTCAACCCAGACATATCCACCTCTTTTGGCAAGCATTCTGTACTGTCCTGTGGTGACTTGTCCTTTAGTAAACACTAGGAATGAAAAGGGAAGGGAAAGAATATTACAGAAAAAATAACTTTGAATTTTCTAATTAATGGATGCTGAAGATTGATCACTGTTTTAGAAAAGAACTGTTTATTTTAATTAATCAGTTTTAACTGTTTAAAATTAGAATAAAAAAGCCAACATAGATTAAAAACCCCAATTTTCATTTAAACATTTAAAAAGCCATGAATGCGGGGCAGCGATGATTAAAATTTTCTTAATGACTTATGTTGAAAGCAAGCATCAGAAAGCCTAAAGAATGATGCCTATTTACCACGAGAAGCAGAAGCAGTTGCCACTTAGTAAATTCTGACTCATAGACTCCCTGTGGATCAGAGTAGAACTGTGCTCCATAGGGTTTCCAGTGGCTAAGTTTTCAGAAACAGATTGCCAGGATTCTCCTCCAAGGTGTCAGACTAAGACCTAAGCACAAACCTTTCATTTAGAAGCTGAATGTGTCAACTTTTTATACCACCCAGGGTCTCCATTTGGGAGAAATTAATGGGTAAACAGTAATGATGATGTTATAAATTGTTGTTGTTAGGTGCCATCAAGTTGGTACCAACTCATACCAACCCTATGCACAACAGAACAAAACACTGCCCAGTCTAAACTCACAATTGTTGCCACACTTGAGCCTATTGATGCTGCCACTTTGCCAATCCATCTCTCTCTCTGGGGGTCTTCCTCTTTTTCTCTGACCTTACCAAACATGATATCCTTTCTTCTGTGACTGGTGGCTCCTGACAAGGAATACTTGGGCCCCAAATGCAGACTTAAGCCCACTCTGAAGTTCAAGGTTAATCACATGAACTCAGAGACAGTCAGGCATCCCACTCATGATGTGAAGTCATGTTTAAATATAGACTAACTCTTAAGAGAAATATTCCAAAGTTTTACTTTGGAATGTTTAACATGATTTATTTTGATCAAAATTCAGAATCATAGCTTATATCAAGGGTACTTGTTACCACTTGTACATAATGACCACAGGTTCATTCAACAGTTATTTTCTGTATTCCTTCTTTGTGTCAATCACTGTTCTGCATATTTAGGTATGGATTCTCAAAATGAAGCTGTAATATTCTGTATTTTATTTTTGAGTCTTTTCATTTAAAATGCCAAAGAAAGTTATATATGTATATGTACACACATTTATGTGTTGTCGAGTTGATTCTGATTCATAGCAATCTTATATAGGGTTTCTGAGGACCAGCTGGTAGCTTTGAACTGCAGACCTTGTGATTCACAGTCCAGTGCTGATCTACAGTGCCACACCAGAAGTCCTTATTTATATTAAAAGTGCTTCTAATTATATTGTGGAGTCTTGGTGTCGCGCTGTGGGTTAATGTGCGAGACTGCAAAGCCGTTTGAACTGCAAGGTTGGCAGTTCAAGCTCACTCGGAAACCCTATACAGGGTCACTATGGGTTGGAATCGACTTGATAGCACTTAACAACAACAACGATTATATTGTAACAAATACAAAAAATACATTTAACAATCAAGATCTTCTATGAAAAAGTCTGTTAAGAAATTTAGTCTATGAAGCCTGGCTACTTTTAGCATAAAGTTAAATATATAATCAGTAAGATTTGTTGTTGTTGTTATGTGCCATCAGGTCGGTTCCGACCCACAGCAACCCTGTATAGGTTTCTGAGGAGTAGCTGGTAAGCTTGAACTGCCTACCTTGCAGTTCAAATGGGTTTGCAGTCTAGCGCATTACCCCACAGCACCACACCACAGCAGTTAAATAATTAGAAGATGTATGAGCTCTCCCAATGTACTTACTATCATGATGAGTTTTGGTCAGGTGATCTGAGTCCAAAGCATGGTAATATTCATAAATTGAGCGGCCCAAAAGTTCCTCTGGCTCATATCCCATCAATTCAGTAATTCTGATAAGATAAAAAAAAAAAAATTGTAAATTGAATAACATGACCCAAAGGTTCTTTTGGCTGTTACTCTGTTCGTTCAGTAATGCTGGTAAGTAAAATTATAAACAAAAATATAAGCCAGAGGCTAACTGGTAAAGAAATACAATGCTTCTTTATAATTATTATGATATGCATTTATTCTATGGACTTCTATTCCAAAAAAAAATAGTTTCCTTCTTTATGTAGAATAAATTAACTCCATAGGATTTTATGGCATCCTGGTGTGGCGCTGTAGGTTAATGCACTGGACTGCAAAGACGGTTTGAAAGGCAAGGTCAGCGGTTCAAGCTCACCATCTGCTTCTCAGAAACCCAAAACGGGGTTGCAATGAATCAGAACCTATTCAACAGCACCAACAATAGGCTTTTGCAGTATGATCCATTTCTGTAAGATCTCTGGATTCATCGTGCTATTTGACCCTTTGAATGCCTTCACCCAAATTTGTTTCCTATTTTTATTTCACGGTATATAGTTCTGGTATAAGGCAAGGTATTTGTTGTTGTTGCTAAGTGCTGTTGAGTTGGTTCTGACTCTTAGCGACCCTGTACAGGGTTTCTGAGGAGAGACTGGTGGGTCTGAACTGCCGACCTTGCAGTCCAGTGCAGTATCCTGCAGTGCCACACGAGGTAATAGTAATTATAAAAACCAAAACTCACTGCTATGGAGTAGATTCCAACTCAGTGACAGTACAGGGTTTCCAGGACTGTATCCGTATCTCATTATGAGAACACAGTCTCATCTTTCTCCTATGGAGCAGCTGGTGGGTTTCAACTACTGACCTTATGGTTAGCGGTCCAGTGTTTATCCTACACCACCACTATGGGTCTCCTTAGTGACTATCAAGTACTGCTAAATTATGAAAATCATAAAGGTAGTCACTGATATTTAGTTATTAATCATAATCAGAAATGGAACTCACTTCATAAGAAAAAGGAAGTCATCTTACAACTATGATAAATATTTAGAAGGTACACAAAGATAATCCAAGAAAGGTATAAGGGAGCACGGTAGTTCTGTAGGGTAATCACTGGACTGAGAACCACAAGGTCAGCAGTTTGAGCCCACCAGCCGCTCTGTGGGAGCAAGATGAGCCTTTCTGCTCCCACAAAAGATTTAGTCTTACAAGGATGCTATGAGTTGGAAACGACTTGATGGCACTTAACAACAACATAGGTATAAAACTAAGACTGCCTGTGTTGTCACACTTACGGTAAAAATCTGCCCTCATTTATTCTAAAGTATATAGGTAAATAGAAAGGTGACATGAAAAAAAACAAAGGGACAGCTCAAAACACATTGCCACTAGATGGCAGCATTACAAAGGAATATACTGTTTCTAAAACCAGTCTTAAATTTAACTAAAAAATATTTTAACTGATCTTACACAATTTATCAGGAGCATGTGGTTCTATATGGTAGGAAATGGACTGCAAACTACAAGTTTGACAGTTTGAGCCCACCAATCGCTCTGTAGGAGTAAGAGGCTTTCTGCTCCCGCAAAGATATGCAGCCTCAGAAAACCGATACAAGACTGTTATGTGTAGGAATTGTGACTCAATGGCACTTAACAACAATACATAGGTTATAAAGAGTCCTTGTGGCACTGTGGGTTAGGCTGCATTCCAAAGACCACCCAACACCTACTTCACAGGAGAAAGATGAGGCTGTCTGCACCTGTAAAGATTTAGTTTCCGAAACCCTAGGAAGCAGGTCTCCTCAGTCCTATAGTCTACACTTAAATAAAATTCCCACATAATTCACTTTCCCCGTCACTATTCAAACATTTATATGCCTAATAAGCCTGGCATTGTTCTAGATATAAACATGAAAACAAAACATGGTCTTTTAACCAAACATGTGGCTTACCTAGTATTCTTTCCAAACTACTTATGAAACACTGTGTTAATTGAGTGTAGTGACAGAAATCTGTGTAGAAACCAAAGAGGCTGCCCCTAACCAGAAAGAATGGTGGAATAAGGGAAAAAGCCGCTTCTGGGAGATACTTAATGAGTTGAATATAAAAGAGAGCCAAAGAGAAGGCAAGAGCATTTCAGGAAGAAGGTACACCACAAGCACAGACAAGTAAGAGCATGCTCATTCTTGTCCAGGTAAAGACTCTGATGTGGCTGGCAGGGACGCAGTGTGACGTGGGGAGTAGAGAGGGAGGACGGTGGAAAAGTTGGCAGGAGGATCAGATTAGTGATATATCATGTTAATATGCTTTGAATTAATCAGATGCCAATCAGTGTTTCTCAATCTGTGGTATTTATATTACTAAGGAATTCAAAAAATCAAATATAAACAGAATCATTTTCCTAGAATGTAAATTTTATTCATATTTGAGGAAGAAAGGTAAAGTTAATTTAACTTTGAAAATTACAGTCTATATGCAATATGAAGGAGTCTTTGCAGTTCAAATCCACCAATCGCTCCCTGGAAACCCTATACAGGGTCGCAACAACAAACTCAGTGGCATTTAACAACAACAAAGGAAACTTTGGAGTTCTGCTGTGGTGCTGTAAGATAAGCATTAGACTGCTAACAACATGGTCTGTGGTTCAAACTTACCAGCCATTCCTTGAAAACCCTATACAAGAGTGAGTCGGCACTGAATTAACAGTGCTAACAAGAAAACCTTTGGTACAAAGGAAAAATTACATAATGTACTGTGTATCCAAAAAACCCAACTATATTGTATACCATTTTATGTTTTAAGCTTATTGAGGACAAGGATTAATTAGCCCTATCAATTAATACAAGTTAGTATCATGAACGTACTTGTGCCTTCGAGTCGATTCCAACTCATAGTGAACCTGTATAGGGTTTTCAAAGAGCGATTGTTGGATTTGAACTCTTCTGGTTAGTAGTCCAGTGCTTATCCAACAGTGCCACACCATGAACATACTAGTTACACAAATAAATTTGTTCAATGAGTTAAGGGTAAATTAGTACAGTAAACAATAGCTGCTTGTGGGGGGAAAAAAAAATTGGGTCGGAGGAGAGAGGGAATGTTAGAAGATAGACATGTTAGATTTTCTTAAAATTGAGCATCTACCTCCCATATCCACCACTCGTCTGTCAGTTTGTTGTACTGTGGTGGCTTGCATATTGCTGTGATTCTGGAAGCTATGTCACAGGTATTTTAAATACCAGCAGGGTCACTCATGGTGAACAGGTTTCAGATGAGCTTCCAGACGAAGACTAGGAAGGAATGACAAACTACTTCCGAATATTCAGTCACTGAAAATGTAACGAATAGCAGAGAAACACTGTCAGATATAGTGCTGGAAAGTGAGCCCTTCAGGTTGGAAGACACTCAAAATGCAACTGGGGGATCATGTTTGGTAGGGTAGAGGGTAAGAGAAAAAGAGAAAGACCCCCCGAAAGATGGATTGGCAATATGGTAACATCAATGGACTCAATTGTGGCAACAATTGTGAGGCTGGTCCAGGATAGGGCAGTGTTTCATTTTGTTCTGCATAGGGTCGCTAGGAGTCGGTACCAACTCGATGGCACATAACAACAGTAACAACCCCCCATATGTGAGTTCTCAAAGCTTACAGATATGAGAAGTTATTGGAAAACTTTCTAACCAGAAAATGACAGTCAAATGTTGATGTTGTTAGGTATCAAAGTGGTACCAACTCATAGTGACCCTATGCACAACAAAATAAAACATTGCTCGGTCCTGCACCAACTTCACAATTACTGCTATGTTTGAGTCCATTGCTGCTGTCACTGCACCAATCCATTTAGTTGGGGTTCTTCCTCTTTTTCTCCAGCCCTACATTTTATCAAACATGATATTCTTCTCCAGGGACTGGTCCCTCTTGACAATATGTCCGAAGTATGCGAGACAAAGTCTGGCCATCCTGGCTTCCAAGGAGCACTCTGGCTGTACTTCATCCAATACAGATGCATTTGTTCTTTTGGCAGCCCATGGCACTTTCAATATTCTCCTCCAATTCCCCAACTCAAATGCATCAGTTCTTCTACAGTCTTTCTTATTCACTGTCCAACTTTCGCATGCATATGAGGTTATTGAAAATACCATGGCTTGAGTCAGGCACACCTTAGTCCTCAAGCTGACATCTTTGCTCGTCAACACTTTAAGAGGTCTTGTGCAGCAGACTTGCCTAATGCAGTACATCGTTAGATTTCTTGTGCTGTTTCCATAAGCACTGATTATGGATCCAAGCAAAAGGAAGTCTTGGACTACAGTCTTTTCTCCATTTATATGGATGTTGTTTATTGGTCCAGTGGTGACAATTTTAGTCTTTACATCGAGGTACAACCCATACCAAAGACCGTGGTCTTTGATCTTCATTAGTAACTATTTTAAGTCCTTGTAGCGTAGTGGTTACAAATCGGGCTGTAAACCTTAAGGTCAGAAGTTCGAAACTACCAGCTGTTCTGTGGGAGAAAGATGAGGTTTTCTACTTCCTTAAAGATCTGCAGCCCTGGAAACCCTGTAAAGGGTTGCTATAAGTCCGAACCAACTCCACGGCACATAACCACCACCAACCACCACTTTCAGCAAGCAAGGTTGTATCATTTGTGTATAGCATGTTTTTAATGAGTCTTCCTCCAATCCTGATAACATGTTTTTCTTTGTATAATCCAGCTTCTCAGATTATGTGCTCAGCATAAAGATTGAGTAAGTATGGTGAAAGAATACAACTCTGCTGCACACCTTCCTAACTTTATACTATTCAGTGTTCCCTTGTTCTGTTCAAACTGCGGCCTCTTCATCTATATACAGGTTCCTAATGAATACAATTTAAATGTTCCAGAATACTCATTCTCCTCAATGTTGTCCATAGCTTGTCATAATTCACACAATTGAAAGCCTCTGCACAGTCAATGAAGCATAGGTACACATCTTTCTGGTACTATCTGCTTTTAGCCAAAATCCATCTGCTATCAGGAATGATATCCCTTGTTCTACACATCCTCGTCTGAATCCGGCTTGAACCCCTGGCAGGTCTCTGTTAATGCATGTTTGCAACTGTTTTTGGATTAGCAAAATTTTATTTATACGAGATATTAATGATACTGTCCAATGACTTCTGCACTCCACTGGGTCACCTCTATTTGGAATGGGCAAAGATATGGACCTCTTCCAGTCAGTTGGCCAGGGAGTTTTCGTACAAATTTCTTGACATAGATGAGTGAGTGCCTCCAGTGCTAAATACCAGTTTGTTTAAAAGATTTCAACTTGCATTCCATCAATTTCCAGAGCCTTGTTCTTTGCCAATGCCTTCATTGTACCTTGGTATTCTTTCTTCAAGATCATTGGCTCTTGATCATATGCTACTTCTTGAAATGAAATGCTGAACGTGTTCTTCCCTTTTGGTTCTCTAACTCTCGGTCTTTGCACATTTTGTTATATTTGACTTCTTCTTGAGCTGTTCTTTGAAACTTTTCTAGACAGTCTAACTGTCCAACTCAAAACTGTATCTGAAAGACTTCCTGGAAGATAGTGGACTAGGCAAACACACTACACAGACCCTCTACTACAAAGATGTTGTTGTTAAGTGCTATCAAGTTGGTTCTGACTCATATTGACCCTGCATAGGTTTTCTGAGGAGCGGCTGGTGAGCTTGAACCACTGACCTTGTTGTTTAAACTGACCTTGTAGTCTAGTGCGTTAGACCACATGAAACAGACACTGATGAAATTTTGGAAGCCCTGAACTTTACGGGAAATGTTAGAAAGTGGATTGTGTGCTCACTGGGAGGACAGGTTGAGCATTACCATCTTATAAAGCAGCTCTGGTAACATAAGATGGCCTGGAAAAATGGATTCAAAAGCAACTGAAAAGGTATTATAATTTTTTTTCATGCTCCCCTGGTGACCAGAAGAATGGACAGCTCCTACCTTCATCCATCCCAGTGCAGAAGACCCTGCTCTCTAGAAGTGCGGAGGCACACTAGTGTGAGGCGGGGCCTGCTGCACCACTTAGAGTCTGGATTCAGGCAGACACAGCTCCAGACCTACAAAACCTGTAGAGCCACCAGACCAGCATTTAACCAGTCACCCTGCCCCCAGCTGTCCTGTGGTCCTCCTAATAGTCACTGAAACCAGCTCCATCAACGGCCTCCATGAACTACTTCTGGATTGAGTGCTCTGAATACATTTAACACTGAGGCTGATTAAACAATCTATGATGGCTATGGAAGGGAGGGAAAGGGGAGTGAAAATTATTCACAGGCTAGAGGGCAGACATGTTAACATGGTGACAGGGCAGGCAATATATAACAAGAGGGCCGTAAGCAGAGGAAAGATGAAGGTAACAGAAATTGGATATGTGAAGAATGCAATAGTAAAAGTGAACAGAGGTAAATAATATTAACTGATGCTACATGGAGAGGATTGCAATCATTGTAATGAAACATAAATGATTTGCTGAATGTAAACAAAACAAAAACATATTTGACTGCTAAAGTTGGTTGCCTTCACTGATTCCTATGTAATGGTTTTGCTAATTTTCTAAATATTTTGTTGTTAAGTGCCATCAAGTCAGTTCCAACCCATAGCAACCCTGTATAGGGTTTCCGAGGAGCAGCTGGTGAGCTTGAACCACTGACCTTGCAGTTCAAATGGTTTTGCAGTCTGGCGCATTAACCTACAGCGTCACATCAGGGCTCCAATTTTCTAATATAGCCAAAGGAAAATGTGATTCCCACCCTCATTTTAGCTCTATTACTTTCCTTTCTTCCTAGCGTATCCCAATACACCTTATAACTTCAAGTAAACTACAAAAACAATTCCTCAAAAAACCTTGGGTGTCTGTTCTGTCAAGAATACTGGTTGTTGTTAAGTGCCATGGTGACCACCATAAAATACTTTCTCAGCTTTTTTATCTTCATATTTCTAAAAACTGACACCAGTAATAAAGCAGTCACAATGTATAACAGGCACTTTCTAAACTTTAGTCCTCACAACAGCCTTTTTAGGTATAATCCCTACTTTATAAATATGTGAAACTAAGAAAAATTAAGAACCAGTCCAAGGTCACATGTAATTACCAGGTTTGAATCCAGGATTATTTCATTCAATAATCATGTCCTTGTCCAATGGAGTAGGGGATTACGCTCCACTTTACACAACAATATTGTTTGTCTACTTTGTACTATAGCTACATTTTCTCACAGCATTTCAAATTAATCTTATATGCTGTTGACAGTGACTCTGTAGAGAGCGTTTTCAAGACTGTAAACCTTTGAGGGAGCAGAAACCCTCTTTCTCTTGCTGAAAGTGGCTGGTGGGCTTGTACCACTGACCTTGTGATTTGCAGTGCAATGCTTATCCTACAGGACCACCATGCTCTCAAGTTATATGTTATTAGGTGCTTTGGAGCCAGTATCAAACTCATAGTAACCCTATATAGGGTTTCCAAGGCTGTAAATCTTTGGGGAAGCAGAAAGCTTCCTATTTTTTCTCTTGTGGAGCAGCTGGTGGGCTCCTACTGCAGTCCAGTGCTTATCCTATAGTCAACAAACTCTCAAACTTACGTTATTACTAAGTGCTGCTGAGCTGGTTCTAACTCATAATGACCTTATACAGTAGGTGTCAATAATGATGAAGAAACCAATACCTAAGGAGAAAAACTAACATATCTAAGATCATTTGAATTTAGGTAGCAGAGTCAAGATTCCGCAGTACAGCTGCTGAATTTATGCTTTGAAACACTAAGGTATATTCCCTTGTAATAGAAATGGGACAAATAAGCAAACAATCGCAATAGTATAATAAATGTTATGACAAAGGTAATTATGGGGAACCAGTGTAGTTTCTTCTTGAAAGGGATAAAGAAAGGTCCACAAAGGAACCCTAGATGTTGTAGGTAGTGCTTAGGTATATGCAAACGGACTAAGATATTAAATCCCTGTAGAGAGTGCTCTAATTGTAGGCGGTTACAGGCCTACTTAGGAGAAACAGGACCATGAAGTAGCTCCTCTTTTCCTTATGACTAATTTAAGTGAGCAGGGGCCAGATCATGAATATCTTTATTGGCCATGCAAAGAGGTTTAGATTTGATTACATTGGCCTATTTTTATCCCACCCATTTAAAATGCCCATTTTAGATACATAAAAATCATCTACCTATAATACTTTTATGAACAAAATGTGTGTGTGTGTGTGTGAGAGAGAGAGAAAGAGAGAGAGAGAGAGAGAGAGATGAAAGGGAACATTTAAAGCTTTTCAACAGGAGAATAACATGATCTGATTTTCACATTAGGATGTCCAATTCTGGCTACATGGATGAGAGATTAAAAGGGAACACAAGACTAGAGCAATAGTTTAGCAAAAGGTAAAATGAATTGAAGAATATAATGACAGGAGTGTAAGGGGGCAAAGAAGGCAACGGACTATGAAATATTCAGTAGATACCATCTATGAGGGTGCATCGCAAAGTTCTTGGAGAAATTACACGATCTTTTCATTGTATTCTTCCATGAATTTTTTGAAGACTTCTTGTATAAGATTTAGAGAATAACAGGTGAAATAAAAGCTAAAGATGACTTCCCAACGTTTGCTAGGGTAATGAATGTGTTGCTAAGTGCTGTCAAGTTGGCTCCATCTCATAGTGACCCTGTATATAACTACAAAACAATGTATGTTCCAATGCCATTCTTAAAACTGTTAGGTTTGAGTCCATTGTTGCAGTCACTGTGTCAATCCATCTTGCTGAGTCTTCCTCTAATTCACTGACCCTCTACTTCCCCAAGCATGATGACCCTTTCCAGGGACTAGTCCCTCCTGACAACATGTTCAAAGTATAAGAGTTGAAGTATTCTCATCATTGCTTCTAAGGAGCATTCTGGCTGTACTACTTCTAAGACAGATTTGTTCTCCTAGTAGTCCACAGTAATGTTACTATTCTTCATCAACACCATAATTCAAATCAATCAATTATTCTCTGCTTTTCCTTATTCACTATCCTGCTTTCACATGCATTTGAGGTAACTAGAAATACTTTTGAGCTCCTCACAGTGAAATCTTTGCTCTTGAACACTTTAAAAAGGTCTTCTGTAGCAAATCTGCCAAATGCAGTATATCATTTAATTTCTAGACAGTTTGAGCACTGTGCATCTAAGTAAAATAAAATCTGTAAATTTAAGCTTTTCTCCATTTATCCTGATCTCATTTACTGGCCCAGTTGTAAGGACTTCTGTTTTCTTTATATTGAGTTGTAATCCATACTGAAAGTTTGTATTCTTTGATCTCTATCAGCAAAATGTTTCAACTCCTCTTCACTTTCAGCAAGATTGTGTCCTCTCAGATTATCAGATTATTTGCTCAGCGTAGACTGATAAATATGGTCAAAGAATATGAGCCTGGCACACACCTTTCCAAATTTTAAACCTTTTAGAATCGCCTTGTTCTGTTTGAATGACTCCCTTTTGGTCTATGTACAGATTTCTTATGAGCACAATTAATTGTTCTGTAATCCCCATTCACTGCAATGTTACCCATAGTTCATTATGATCCACACAGCTGAATGCCTTTGCAGAGTCAATAAAACATAAACATCTTTCAGGTATTCTCTGATTTCAGATAAGATCCAGTTGATATCAACAACTCCACATCCTCTTCTGAATCCAGCCTTAACTTCTGGAAGCTCCCTGTCAATGTATTGCTGCAACAATTTTTAAATTATCTTCATCAAAATTTTACCTGTATGTGCTATTAATAATATTGTTGGATAATTTCCACATTCTATAGGGTCACCTTTCTCTGGAATGAGCACAAATAGGAATCTCTTCCAGTTGGATGGAAAGTTAACAGTCTTCAGAATTTCTTGGCATAGACTAGCAGGTGCTTTCAGTCCTGCATTAGTTTGTTGAACCATTTAAATTGGTATTCAGTCATTTTCTGGATTCTTGTTTTTCACCAATGCCTTCAGTGCAGCTTGGACTTCAGTATCATCGATTTACGATCATATGCTACTTGAAATGATTGAGTATTGACTGATTCTTTCTGGTACAGTGACTGTGTATTCCTTCCATTTTCTTTTGATGCTGCCAACAACGTTCAATGTTTTGTCAATAGAATACTTCAATAGTGCAACTAAAGGCTTGAATATATGTGTTGTTGTTAAATACTGTTAAGTCAATTCTGACTCATAGCAATCTTGTATAGAGTTTCCAAGAAGCAGTTGGTGGGTATGAACTACCAACCTTGTGGTTTCCAGTTCAGTGCTGATGCTACAGTGCCATACCAGGAGTCCTAAATGTATACACAGTACTGTAATTAGCCACAACAAAGAATTTAAGAGGAAAAGCAGTTTTTGATGATGACATAGTTTAGGGGCAGCATTTGAGGTATTTACTTTATAATACAAAAGCATAGAAAGTGGGTAATTAAATATAAATAGTTAAGATACATTTGGGAAATGATAATAGAAACTATGGACCAGAATGCTCTCAGGGAAAATGTGTAGGATGCAGCGATGACCAAAGACCTCTTTTTGTCTACAACCAAATGCAATCTAGCCTTTTCTCAGACTATGCACTGAACGCTTCTGAAATATCTTTCTTTCTTTAAGTACACAAATCCCTTAAAGGAAAAAAGAATTAATATTAATATTAATATACATAGTAAGTGTCCTAGAATGTTTACAAAGTTAATTTTATGTATCTGAGCTCCAGAATGAGTACTTTTATTCAATTTAGTGGAAAGAAGCACGTCATTTACAATGGAATGTTCACTACAGTGGTCATTTAAAAAAAATACCGTGGTGGTGGTGGTTGTTTAGTACCATCGAGTTGGTTTTGACTCAGAAAACATGTAAAGGATTTCTGAAGACTGACTGGTGGGTTTGAACTGCTGACCTTGCGGTTACCAATCTAGTGCTTATCCCACAGCGCTACACCAAGGCTCCATAAAAATACCCTAGACAACCTATAAAATAAATGGTATTTTGTATTTAATTTACCTTTCATCACAATAAGAAAATTTCATGTCCAGGCTGTGACGGCTGAGAAACGTCTTACTATCTAAAGGAATTTCAATATTTGATGGATGAGGAATTGGTTCACATATCAGCACCAAGCAAGTCATGGGTGGTTTCTTATAGCCACACTGAGATTGGTTACTGTTAGTTTCATATACATGAATATGGCCTGTACAATGAAGCACCTATAAATGAAGACACAAAAAGAAAAAGTAATTTTTCAAAATTTGTTACACTAGCAAAAAAAGCCCCAACAAAATAAGATATGTCGTTGAGTCTCACATGACAAGTAAGCTTTGATAATACTCATGGTCATAACAGACTAACTACTAAATATTCTAATAACATATAAATAACATACTACTCTACTCCCTAAGTATTACAAGTTAATCTTTTTTTAAAATTCCCCTTATAAGTCTGGGCTACTTTTTAATACATCTGATCATTATTGCTAGACCGGTAGTTCTTTCTGCTCTGGTGACTTTAACAATTAGCAAAGCAATGATAATTACTTTTATTAAATGTTACTGTTTGGTGAAGGAAAGGAATAAAAAAACATTTGAATTAAGTCATTTAGTATAATAAGGATAGGAAGGAATACATTAGGTAAGTGTGAGATTAGACTTTAGTAATAAATTCTCTAATTTTTTTACAGTTTTACAAAAATGTTTATACAAATTCCTTTAATCTTGATTTTGGTCAATCGTTTTCATTTATTTTTTAGATTTACCTTTTTGAATCATGCTTTTATAGGTTTTGTTGTTGTTGTTTTTTAATATTTTGGGGAACCACACACAAGTTAGTTAAAAGTCCAAATGTTAACTCTTCAAATGTCAAGAAACAACTATTAAGTTTTCTCTCACAGTTCAAATAATAGTTGGGATGTCAGTATGTATGACTTTAACTCTAAATCAAATCTGTCACCACTCTTAAAATCATTCTTACTTACCTTCCATGTTGCAGACTTTATGTTCATAGTTCTCCCCCGGCTAGTCAGGGTACACTTCATCCTGAGAAAAAAGCTTCGTTGTGTATTTTGCTCTTTACCCTTTTTCACAGGGCCTTAATAAAAGCAAGAAATAAAGTTTAAAACTACAATGAACTATACACACTTGATATTAAGAATAGCAAAATGCTCAGCACCTAGGTGTTGTTCAGTTACATTTTTCAGCAAGAACACCATGATTTACACCCCTTTTCTCGCTCTAGTACATCTGACCCACTCAAAGCAGTAACAGTGGTTCATAACTACTGTGATTTCCTGAGCGGGTGGGAGCAGAATCCATTAGTCCAACAACCATTAATCATTTCATATTCAAGCCAGTAAACTTGGTCAAAATACAGAGGAAATATTAATAATACAGTATGGGTTCACCCTATACCTGTGTTATAAATGATATCCCAAAAGATTGCTTCAGTAAACTCATTCTACCCTTTATTAACAGTGTTAGTGCAATTTGTAAAAGGCACTCCATATATTTATTGAACTTTTAAAATAGCAATTTCATTTTTAATAGCAAATAACATTTTTATTTATCTGATTTTCCCCTTATACCTCCCTGTAAAGCAGACTTTGTTACTAGGAAAAATTTTATGTTGGATTGCTTATCCAAAACTAGAAATACAAATCAAAGTTAGAATTAACTTAAGTCTACTCCAATTCTAAACTTCACTATGATTAAAAAAACAAACAAAAAAACAGATTAGACACCAGTAAGTAAGCCAACAGCAACTTGGTATATTCATTAGTCAGACTGATTCAAAACAAATAGAAAAGTTTTCTTTATTTATGGCTCGGACTAGATACTATAGGCCATACAAAGATGAATAAGGTACAATGTCTGTCCTGAAGAAGTTAAGAATCGAATAGATGTATTTTTAAGTCCAACAACAACAACAAAGTAGTCTTTAGTAAATGCCCCCAAAGACTGAGACTAATACCTTTAAAAGGACCTTAAGAAACTAAAATAACTTGTAGTAAGGAGTAATTACGAAGGCTTCTTAGAAAAAGAAACTTTAGAATTTCAAGTAGAGATGGGTCATCACATGGGCATTTCAGACAGAAGAAGAGAATGAAAAGCAAGGAAGTTAAAAAAAAAAAAATGCGTATTTTCAGCTGCAGGATAAATATAAACAGATTCTAAGACAAAGTTAGAAGGAAAAGTTAGGGCTATAACTAGTGAGGGGCCTTGGGTCAAACTGAGGAGGTCAGACTTAAATATATAACATGGAGCCCCTAAAACTGCTACACTGAGAAAAGAGTTAAGAAGGCTAATCAGGAACTCACATAACAACCTAGTAGCAATGTGTTAGAATCAGAACACAGTTATGGTAACGAGTAAGGAGCTCTGGTAGCATAGTGGTTACGAATCGGGCTGTTAAGCTCAAGGCCAGCAGTTTAAAACTACCAAATGAGCAGCTGAGCCAATACCAATAGTAGGATTGAAAATAAGGGTAAGTAAAGAGGCAAATGAAGATGTGGAATCTATAAAACTTGAAAGCTTGATAGGAATAAGAAAGGAAAAGATCTGGAGGTTTTAAGGCTTAATATAGTGAAAGAAAAATGTTAATATGACGTAAATGAACAAACAAAATCCCAAGTTTAACTAGAAATGGTTAACTAGAAATGCTGTTGAAAATGTTTCTAACTCAAATAATGGAATTAGGAAAGTAGAGGGCAATCCTGGTATTTATGCACATTGTCTGGGACTACTTAACTAAGGATTGAATTTGCCTTTCTTAGGAATTCTGGTGTAATGCTGTGGGTTAATGCACTTGACTGCAAAGCCAGTTTGAACTTCAAGATTGGCTGTTCAAACTCACAAGCTGCTCCTCGGAAACCCTGCATAGGGACTCTCTGGGTTAGAACTGACTCAACGGCACTAAACAAGAACCATTCCAGTGTGGATTTTAAAAAGCTGTTCCAAGAGCCATACTAGTTTGGTGATGGGGATAGGTATGTGTGTGGTGGCAGTACACACACACATAAACTCCTTGAGATATTCTCAGTCCTTCATAACCTAAACTTGAACTGGACTGACCTCTCAAGGGCTTGAAATACAGACACTCAAATAAATTTAAAAACAAAAACCAAACACAAGATTAACTGAAAAGCACTAGCATTTTCCTAATGAAAAACATTTTAAAAACTAAATTTTAAGTTCTCTAAAAATAAGTCTTATACAATAAAGTCTAAAGCATATTTATCATTTAAATGAAGGAATAAAATGACTATATTGTGTAAACATAGTGCATCATCAAAATGCAAAAGCCACACTTTTCTAAAAAAGTGAAAACCTGTAGTTTGGTTTCCCAGAAAAAATCCATTAACTACATTAAGAATTATTTTAAAAAATGTTCATGTACTATAAAAAAGAACACTCTGATCCAAAACATACATTTATAAACCATATTAAGTAGACCACATCTTATTCAGTGGGCTGCTAACTACAAGGTTAGCAGTTCGAATTCACCAGCCACTCTGTGGGAGAAAAATAGGTTTTCTGCTCCTATAAAGATTTGCAGCCTCCAAAACCCTTCAGAGTCACTATGAGTGAAAACAGATCTTATTTAGAATACATATGTAACATTATCAATATCATTATGTTAATAATAATATTAATACAGTAACTTTATTGCCCAATGCTAATAGCCATCCATATTACCCAGGAGCCAGTTAAGTATAGCTTGTAGGCTGTATCTTACCCATGGGATTCATAAATATATGAAGCCCTTTATAGGAAGTATGCATAATGCATATTTTATGAAACAGCAAAAAGATTAAAATTTTATGAATCATTGTTTTCTAAAGTTATTGTTAAGTGCCATGGAGTTGGTTCCAACCTATAGGAACCCTGTTTAGGGTTTCCAATTAGTGGCTGGTAAGCTTGAACTGCCTACCTTGCAGTTCTAAATGACTGCAGTTTAGTGCATTAGCCCACAGCACCATAACAGGACTCCTTATCTAAAATAGAAACTGAAAATGTCTAAATAAGATACACTTAACAATTCAACAGTTTTTACTAAGAAGCATACATTACGAATATTTTTATTTTATAATTTCAGAATTCTAGCTGCCTGTTTAGTTATACAAATTACAAAAGAAGGAAAATAAATCCTATAATATGAAGAGTTCTAAAGAACTGCAAGGTCGGTGGTTCAAGCTCACCAGCTGCTCCTTGGGTCGGAACCGACTCAACGGCACTTAACAGAAAGTACTCTAATAGGAGTGCAGTGTCTCTCTAGGATAAACAATAGAGTCAGAACCACAAGTTTGGCAGTTCAAGTCCACCTGCCACTCTGGGTGAAAGACGAGGTTTTCTGTTCCTGAAAAGATTTACAACCTTAGAAACACTATGAGTTAGAATCAACAACAAAGTTATTTAATAAATTTGTAAACACTGATTGTTCTTCCAGTGAATAAAAAGCCAAGGAATTAACAGATAAAAAACAAGCTACATGAGTTAAAAAAAAAATAATAATAATTTTCAAATAGACTAAGATAATGTAACCAATGTCAGTTTTTTTTTATTATGCACTTCTATTTTTCTCAATGGTTGCTTTATCTCTTGAGCTGAAAAAACAACTCACTTTGGCATCATCCTCACCTGAGCTATAGGAAACAATGAGTGACCAATTTGTTGTTAAGTGCTGTTGAGTCGATTCCAACCCATAGGGACCCTACTGTTGTTGTTATGTGTTGTCAAGTCTATTCCAACCCAGAGTGTCCCTGCATAGGGTTTCCAAGGCTGCAAATCTTTACAGGAGCAGAAAGCCTCATCTTTCTCCCATGGAACAACTACCAGTTTCGAACTGCTGACCTTGTGGTTCGCAGCCCGATTCGTAATCACTATGCTACCAGAGCTGCTTTAGGGAAACTAATTGTTGATGTTAAGTGCCGTCTAGTTGGTTCCAACCCATAGCGACCCTGAACAGGGTTTCCAAGGCTGTAAACCTTTACGGGAGCAGAAAGCCTCATCTTTCTCCCGCGGAGCAGCTGGTAGTTTTGAACTGCTGACCTTGAGGTTCGCAGCCTGATTCGTAACCACTATGCTACCATAATACACCTTAAATTAAATAAATGAAATTCATATAGTAAACTATCCGACAACCCACTTAGGTCATTATGCAGTGTACTGACTCATCTTTTATACTGAATTCTAGTAAGTACAAACTGTATTTGTTCTCCAAGTTCACAGTAAATACACTGTATGAAATATTAAGATAAGAGAGGGCCCAAATGACAAGGTAAAAAATGGCAGTAAAATGTTCATTAACATGAAGCGTTCATAGTAGCAAATGTGGCCTCTAGAACCAGTCCACTTTAAGTTCAACTCAGACTCTGCCATTTACAAAGCAATCTTGGGCAAGTTACTTAACAATTTTCTGTGCCTCAGTTTCCTCACCTGTAAATTATAAATAGTTACAACCAGTTTACTAGGCTGATGTGAAGAGTAAAAGAATAAAGGTGTACAAATTGCAGAGAACAGTGCCCTGACCCAGAGTAATCTCTCCATCATCACTGCCAGTGAGCTAATGCCGACTCCAGGATTGACTGTAACTGCCCATAGGGTTTCCAAGGCTGAAATCTCTATAGAAGCTGGGGGGTTTGAATCGTTAACCTTTTGGTTAATAAGTGGGCACGTTAACCACTGTGCTATTAGCACTCCTTCTCTCCATAGACGTTAACTATTTGAGTATAAATGAGAAAAGAAAAAGAAAACCATAAAAAACTATCAAGAAGTGCTATAATCTTGAGGTTGTTTAATATAGAAGGTAAAAAATTTATATACTCAAACTGCCAAGCATGAGAATAAACTTCCAGTTGTGAAAGAAATAATAAATTAGTATCAGAATATTTTGTTTAAGAAGGCACAGTACAAAAAGGCTTTTATTTGTTAAATAAAATTTAGTCATAATTAAAACGGTGTCTTCCAAAAATCTTAGAACATGATGTTTTGAAACAATATGCAGTTATTATAGCCTTGAAAGGAGCCACGGGTGGTGGAGTGGTCATAACAGTGCAATGCTGCTGACCAGGTTAGTGAGCTGAACCA
Source organism: Chrysochloris asiatica (assembly GCF_000296735.1). Lineage (NCBI taxonomy): Eukaryota > Metazoa > Chordata > Mammalia > Afrosoricida > Chrysochloridae > Chrysochloris > Chrysochloris asiatica. The sequence goes on from NW_006408585.1 coordinate 5,075,122, forward strand.
CTAGCTGCTCCACAGGAGAATGCTGTAGCAGTCAGGCTCTGCAGAGAAGCCTGGGAAGCATGTGAGAGTTTTATTTTGTAGTATATGGTTCGCTGTAAGTTGGAATAGACTCGAGGGCTGTGGGTTTGGGCTTTACTTTTTGTTTTCTGTATACTCTTTAAATACTAGTGAATTTATTCCCCAATACCAGCCTGCCTCCCCATTGTTTAGACCTTTGGAAAGCTCGCACCCAAACTGGCACCTCAACGTTAATCAACTGTCTAAAATCTGAACACCTGCCATCCGTATCATGATCTTCCCTTGCCTTAAAGTTGCAATTTATGATTCTTTAAATTTTTTTTTACTTATATATGTTTCTCTCAAGGTGGCACAAATTCTTAAATGCTCAAGTACTAACTGAAAGGTTAGTTGTTCAAATCTACTCAGAAGCATCTCAAAAGACAGCTAGGCTATCAGCTTCAAAAAGATCACATCCATGAAAAATCTATGGAGCCATTCTGCTCTGCACACACAGGGCTCACCATGAGTCGGATTCAACTTCAATGACAGGAACATGCAGAATTAGGTGGGCTTTAATGAGCTCATCGAAAATTAGGATGATATAGTTAAAAAACATGTTTATTAAACAGAAATACAATTTTGTCCTAGTCTAAAACAGCAAACTTCATAAATTGGTATCAGTATCTGATTATGTTACATTAAATCAAATAGACTTCTTACCATTTCTGTGGGTCAGCATTTCTCTCATTTCTTCATGGTCACACGGATGAGTAAAATCAAACACACTGTGTCCAGTTAGTTCAAACTGTAAATACATTTTAAAAAATCAGATCTACATCCTAACAAATATACAGAAAATCTCTTTATATGTAGGTATATATTTTACCTGAGTCAATCCCATGTATTTGTTTACATTATCAGAAATGTAAATCATGTCACCATCATCTGTGAGAACCATAACAAAACCATCTAGGGCTTTTAAGTAAAAGCAATTCATCTGTGCCTTCATGTCATCTTCAATATCCAAATCACCTAAAAGGTCAAAAAAATACAAAAAGAATTAGTTTAAAAGTTATACTTCAATGATATTTATGTTTTATACCTTCTGCCTAGATATTTTAATTATTATTTATTGTTGCTAAGTGCCATCAAGTCGGTTCTAATTTAATAGTAACCCTGGATAGGGTTTCTGAAGCTTTAATTCTTTGTGTAACAGAGAAGTCTCATCTGTCTCTTATGGAGCAGCTGCTGGGCTCGAACTGCTGACCTCGTGGTTAGCAGTGCAGTGCTTATCCTACAGAGCCACAGCACTACCTGTTTAATATATGTTGTTGTTGTGAAGTGCTGCTGAGTCAATTCTGACTCACAGTGACCCTGTATGGGATTTCCAAGAAGCAGCTGGTGAGTTTGAACCACTGACTTTGTGGGGTAGCAGTCTAATGCTGGTCCTACAGTGCCACACCAGAAGCCAGTTTAATATGTACAAAACCTTTTTTCCCCCTGTGTAATTTTATTTTAATACAGAAAAAAAAGTCAGTCAAAGGCTTAAAAGACTAAAATTAGAACTGCCAGCTGTTTTTAATGATTATTCAAAGTAATGCAGCAAGGAGCATTACAAAAAATGAAGAGGCATGTAAGAGGAAGACAGGCCGGTAGGATGACAGATAGGGCAGGATAAAAAGAAAATACCAATATATTAAAATTATTGAGTGAAGCTTTAGAAACAGGCACTAAAAAATTATCATTATTAAATATTGAACAATTTTAAAGGTACTTACAATACTGGGGTATACAAAAATTGTAACATTTTAACCATCTTCTAAAAATAATTTCTAATTACTTTTCATTTTCAGGTCTTTAAACCCTTGTAAAACAACTCACCAGCATCTAGAAGTTTCCTCACACGCAAGTAGCTGATGGTAAGCCTCATAACAGAAGCCTTATCAAGATGCGAGCTGACATTATGGGGAAGTGGCAACTGATGAGCAAGTTCGTAAAAGACTTCAGACTCTTTACTTCGCCGAGATCTGGCTGCATCTCGAGACTTCTCTTTTCGGCGTTCAGAACTAATCCTATGTGACAACCACCAAAAAGAGAAAGTTTATTAGGGACTCTCATAACAAGACCAAGGTTAAGCTTTAAATTTGTTTGAAGAAGGCATTTCCTTCAATCCATATTAAATCATAAAGTATGTGTTTTAGTAAAAATAAGGTTTAAAATCTGTATATGCAAGGCTATCCTTACATAGTTCTTCAAAAGCAGTCTCAATGTAGAGAAAGCACTGCTTAGCTTGGAAGGCAGTACACAACGGCCACAACAATAAACTCAAACATGCCAACAACCAGGTAACATTTTGTTATGTTGTACACAGGGTCACCTGGGTCCGAGCGAACTCAACAGCAAGTAACAACACTCCCTTAGAAGAACCTTATCTATGACTTCACAACAGTAAATGCAAGCATGCGGCACAATACAAATCATTTAATGGGACAGGTTATTGTTGTTAGATGCTGTTGAGTTGATTCCAACTCATAATGTATAGGGTTTCTGAGCAGAGGCTGGTGGGTTTGAACTACCGACCTTGCAGTTCAAACTGACCTTGTGGTCCAGTGGTTATGATATAGTGCCACCCAGGACAGTTATCAAAGATGAATACAAATGTCAATAGACTGACAGTAAGTCAGAAAGAAAGACTTTCACAACTAATAACCAAGCAGAGCTATATTTCTTAGCTTAATTCCTAGCACCATCGATTTCTTTGAAGCCAGTTGAATGTAAACATGGCAAAAGCTGGCAAATCTGCAGGTTATTTTCTATCCCTAGTACCTGTGTCACGTGGAACTCTCAGAATCCTATTTCTGATACCAACTATGAGAATAACAACCTAAATTACATCTCCACTTTTTCATTTCTCTGCTCAGTCTGACAACAGCTGCCCAGGCAGCACATTTTACTCTGACCCTAACAAACATGAAGCAAGGTCAGATCCCACAAGTTAAACAACAGTCTTCCAGATTCACACTACCAAGCAGCTGCCTACGGAGCCAGCTGCCATTTTGGAAGTCCACTTGACACCCTTACTTCTCACCATCTGGGCTCCTACTCCTACCTCAGGTTCAATAATTCACTAGAACGACTCACAAAGCTCACCGACAGCACTGTCTTTGAGATTACAGCTTTATTAAAGTGTGGAGTCCTGGTGTGGCACTGTAGGATAAGCACTAGACCATAACGTCAGTTTGAACTGCAAAGTTGGCAGTTCAAACTCACCAGCTGCTCCTTAGTAACCCTATACAGGGTTATTATGAGTTGGAACCGACTAAAGGCACTTAACAATAACAACAACAAAGCAGGACCGGCATAAGGAAGAAGGTGTGGTGTGCCATCCTCCCAAGATGTTTTCACCAACCAGGAAGCTAATAGAGATTTGATGTCCTGAGCTTACTGGTGTGGCGGGCTTCTTCATTATGTAATGCAAGCTTTCTGCTGAGGTCAGTTGATATCAGAGGATAAACACAAGACATCAAGATGTAGGGTGTTCTGGCCTAGCAAGATAAGGTAATCATCACGAGGTAGCCCTGAGGTCAAGTGATACCATGAGGTGCTCTTTAGGAATCCCAAGATGGGGTTCTTTGACCTGGCCAGCCCTGACTTCAGAGTTACTTACTTCTCCAGTATAATTTGTCAGGTCTGGATCCTTAATTGAAATTTTAAGATTCTAAGAATTATCTCTTAGGAACTAAAAACAAAAACCAAATTACTTTGGATAAAGTTAAAATTCTCAAAACCTTACAGCTTTTTAAATAACTGTTGATCAAAATCTATGTGCCAAACACAGTACTATACCTGGAATCAAGTTCTCACACAATAATTTATAAAACAGACTAAATGTTATCCCTATTTTAAAGGAATAACTTCGATTCAGATGGTTGAATAACATGTTGATATTCAGTTAGTTATGTAGTGGATGGGATTTGACCCAGGTCTTTTTTTTTTTTTTTACTCCAAAGTCTTTGGTCTTCCTCAGTACTTTATCTTCTTAATGAAAATGCTACTCTTCTATGCCTGTCAGCTCAAACATGGTATTATTCTACAGCTGCTACCATTTACTGAGCACTTAACAGTATGTGAAAATCTTTGCCTGCATAATTTCACTTAATCCCTTTTATATGTTATGGAGTACATAGTCTCATCTACCTTAAATCTCTCCTCCTCCCTCACGATCGTTTGTAAAGCTGTAAGAATCAGTCACACAAGCAACATATTCAGCCAACAGGCAGGGTTCTCAGTGCATGCTCAGTTCTACTGTGTAACAGGCAAGCGAATAACCGTTGTAATTTGACAATAATGACAATATAGTTTTAATATTTACTCGTTTGTAATTTTTTTTTCTAATAATTTACTCCTTATTATCATTCTTCCAAAGATCTAGTATCTTATGCTTCCATCAAGTTCATTAATCTACCTGAAGGTATTTTGGTGAAATGTGAGGTGGAGATCTAAATTACTTTTCCCAATATACTATTGTTGTTGTTAAAGTGCCGTTGAGTCTGTTCCGACTCATAGCAACCCTGTATATGGCTTCTAAGGAGCACAGTGGGTTTGAACTGCCAACCTTGTGGTTCATAATCCAGTGCTAATTCTGCAGTGCCACACCAGGAGTCTCCCAATATACTATACACTTATCTAAACCGTGTTTAAAAAATAAAATCATCAATTTCCCCACTGCTTTTCTTATTAATTTAATAATATATTAAAGTATCACTTACTTTACACACTTTGAAACGAATTTAAATTGGATTACATTTAAAATGAAAAACAAAACCCAAACAAACCGCAAAACAAAACAAAACCCAAACACTATCAATTTTTCAAATTATTTTAATTATATGTTTTATAGAGATCTGGCAAGGTTTATGACCAATGTGCTACTTTTCTTTTATTAGATCTTTGTATGGTACCCAAACCACTGCCACTGGGTCAATTCTGACTCTTATGACCCTTTATAGGCTTTCTGAGGTGGTAAATCTATAGTAATAACTATAGCTAACCAGCATGACAATGTCAGTGATACGAACAAGGCATACTATTTGGATTTACTGTGATTATTTGGAAATTCACTTTTAAATATAAGGACACAAACTAGAGCTCTGGTAATGTAGTGGTTATGAGTTGGGCTGCTAACCGCAGTCAGCAGTTTAAAACAACCAGTAGTTCCGTGGTAGAAAGATGAGGTTTTGTGTTCCTGTAAAGATTTAAATCCTCGGAAACCCTATGCAGGGTCACTATGAGTCAGAACCGACTCCACGGCACACAACCACCACTAGATATAAATATGAGTGAAAATCTATTTATGTTCTTTTATCTCCCCTTATAGTCAATTCCTATAATATTGTTGTTAGTTGCTATCCAGTTGATTCCTACTCATGGTGAACCCATATGTGCAGAGGATAACTGCACCATAGTTTTAAAGGCTATGGTCTATCAGAAGCACATTAGGTCTGTCTCTGTAGCGCCTCTGGGTAGGTTTGAACCACCAACCTTTTGCTTAATAGTTGAGTTCTTAACCATTTGCTTCATTTGAAGATTACTTTCTTTTCTACTTTTCATTTTGAATTGGGTGAAGGTTAATAGAGTAGATCATCACTTTTACATTGAACAATTCATACATACTTTGATTCATCTCACTGACTACAATCCTTCCCAAATGTAACAGCACTTACCCACTTCCTCCCTGTGCTTCTCGTTTCCATTCCTCCATCTTTCCTAACCCTTCTAAACTTTATCCTGGTAAGTGCTGCCCTTTGAATCTCGAATGGTTGATTTTTCAAGGTGTCTGTACCTCATTAGTGTTATTGTTCCCCTTACAGACTTACCTACTGCTAGGCTGAAAACAGAGCCATAGGGACAAGTTCACACTTCTAGAGCTAAAAGGAGACCAAGGGTCATAGTCTCAGGGTCCTACAAGTCTATACCCAACCAGTAAGCCTGGTCTTGTTTATGATTTTGAGTTGTGATCCACCTTTTTCTCTCATTATATCCAGGACCTTCTAATGTGACCCCTTTCAGAGCAGTTGGAAGTGGTAGCCAGACACCTTCTAGCTCTGGTCTCAGACGATCCAGGATATTGCACTGCAAGTGTAATACTTCTAACAGAAACAAAACAAGATGCACTGCCATCAAGTTAGTTCGGACTCACAGCAACCCTACCTAGGGTTTCCCGGTCTGTAGACCTTTATGGTGGCAGACAGTCTGGAGTTTGAACCACCAACCCATCACTTAACCCACAGCACCATCAGTCAGGTCATATATAACACCTCTACTTAAAATGGATTTTCCTTCATTCAGTGCAGAAGCCAAAGTCCTTACAACAGCCCAAAAGGGCCACAGTGATCTGGCCCCATTGCCTCTTTGACCTCATTTCATACCACTTTAAACCCCTAGCCCACTCTGCTGTAACCATACTGGTCTCTCTGTTATTCTTCAAACACTTTGGACAAACTCCCGAGAGCCTTCACACTAGATGTTTCCTGTGCCTGTACTACAGCTCTCTCAAGGTATCTCCATGGCTTGCTTCCATCCCTTCTTCAGGTCTTTTGCCCTGGACAGTAGTCCAGTGCTTATACCACAGCACCACACCAGGACTTAATAATCTATAAGTACATAATTTTACTTGTTTGTTTATCTGCCTCAACCTCTCCAATCCATACCTGTACTAGAATGTGAGCTCCACAAGGACAGGATTTTTGTCTGTTTTGTTCAGTGACATTGCTCAATCACCTACAACAGTTCCTGACATATAAGATATATTCAGTAAGTGGAAGCTGAATGTATGAATAAGTTGAAATTCTATCTTTGAAGGTGAAGTATAAATTATTGTAAGGATACTAGAATAACTGATTATGAAAGCTGTTAATTTGTGTGTGATAACCACCATTTATTCATTTAGCTGAGTTCCTAGAACATAAAAGAGGCTTAATAAATGTTACACAATGAATTGTGGAATAAATGAACACAGGCAAATGCACAGCTGGGTCAACACCAGAACCAGCAGTATCATTTTCCTTACTAAAAAATCAGCTGTTGATTAAAAACATCATTAAGCAGGTAACAGTGAATAGCACCATCACATCACCAAGAACAATAAAGTGATCTTGCCAAAGAAAGTGGGAAGCCTAAGGAGAATGCTACAGAAGGAAACATCGCTTGGTGAGATAAGACTTAATGTGTTTAAGGTCCTTCCCCTTATCTCTGTACTCCCTACTCATGCCTTTACTGCTAGGTCTAAGCTTTGTTGTTAAGTGCCATTGAGTCGGCTCTGATTCACAGAGACCCTACACAGGATTTCCGAGGAGCACCTGGTGAGTCTGAACTGCTAACATTAGGTTCAAAGTGACTTTGTGGTCCAGTGCTTATCCTACAGCACCATAAGTCCTGGTCAAAGCTAAGGTGGTAAAAAAAAAATATGCATGAATTTACATTTTGATATTCTTACCCAATTACAACAATATTTATAAGTATGTTCCAGCCAGTAACATGTCTTTTTCAAGAAAGTACCGGAATTTTGTTCATGAGATACATGAGGTTTTCATTAAGTAGATTCCTAATCCTATTAACATTTTTATAGGTGAAGTCACCTTTAGATCAAATCTATTCCTAAGTATTTTATTCTTATTATTAGGAATATTATAATTAATAAGATCCAGTGTTATAATTTCTACTTAGTAATTGTTACAAAACCAGAATGCTTTAAAAATAGATAATGTTTAATAAGAAATATATCTACTTATGGGGAAAAAATAGCAAAGATTTGGCATTTCAAATTAAATATGGACTACATGCTTAGGACAACTAGTAATGTTACATCCTTTTCTCCAGAAAATTGAGTTTTACTCAATAAACTTAAAAATGAACCTTTAGGAGCCTTAGATGTGTTATAGAGCTTATTTAACAAATATTTCTTGATAATTTTCTATAAGCCAGACATTCTAGAACAAACATATCTTAACTTTTCTTAGCTTTATTCAATAGCAGTTCCCAGGGTCAATCCCTGTCTGTCAACACATCAACCATAAAGAATAATCTTTCCATAAAACCAATTAACATGAAACTTCAAGATACAAGTCTATAAAAATTTATCTTTGCTCATCGAAGATGTTACAAGGGGGCTTTAAAATGTTTGTGGGAAATGGTATTAAAAGACAATGGAATTTTCTAAGAGTGTGTGGGAAAAGGTAAGAGTCCTCCACTGAATAGTTTTCATCTTGTCTAGATGTGTCTGGTAAACAGAGATGGAGATACGATTCTTATGATTTAATAGTAATTGGAATCATAACTAATTGTTATTGTTACAATTGTAAAGATAGAAGTTTTATAACAAAAATGGGGGGAGTCTTCTTACAGTCCAGAAACAGAAGACCCTAGGACCAACAAGGGAGAAGAGCACAAGTAGAATGTGACACCTTATCCAGAGAAGCAGCGACACCAGAGATAGAGGCAGAGATGAGGACATGGGGAGAGGGAGCAGCTGAGGACTCTAGATTCATGGAAAGAGGGAATGAGAGCTGGCGGGCAGGAGGCAGACTAGCAGAATATGCCCTTTGGTGGTGTAAATTATTATATATGCCCGAGTATTTAAAAAAAAAGAACTAAAATGAATAGATGGTACATGGTGGGGATTATAATCATTGTACTGAAGCAAAGTATATGATTTGTTGAATGTAAAACTGATGATCTGCTCTGTAAACTTTCACTCAATTCACAATAAAAACTTAACAGAATTTTCCATGAACTTTTTGAAGGCCCAAAATAATATTAAGTGAAAAAAGTTGAATAACATTTAAGTATGTGTGTATATGTATGTGGAAACACACACCAACCAAAATCCCAATGTCATTGAGAAGACACCGACTCATCGTGACCTTACAGGGTAGAGTAAAACCGCCCCATAGAGTTCCAAAGCTGTAATCTTTACAGAGAGAAGGACTGCAGCCTTGGCAACCCTGTGATGCTGCGGGGTTATGCACTGGACCACAAGGTTGGTTTGAACCATGAGGTGGGCAGTTTAAACCCACCAGCAACTCTTCAGAAACTTTATTCAGAGATACTATGAGTCAGAACTGACTCAATGGCACTTAATAACAATAAGAATTTTTACAGAAACAGACTACCACAAGTTTCTTCCTTTGCAAAGAGCGACTAGTGTGTTCAAATTGTCAATCTTCTGGTTTGCAGTCAAGTGCTTAACCAATGAAATACCAGGGCTCCTTACATATACATATCATAAATACATAATAAAACTGTTAGCAAGATTTATAAATATTAACAGTAGCTTCTGATGGCAAGATCACAGATTTCATACTTACTTTAAATCTACAAGCAAATTGACACTATCATGTCAACACCTGAAAGTCATAAAAAAGTAGCCATTTTAACTAGTTTTCCAGAAAAAAAAAATCCTAAAACTGGATTACACTTTAAAATTTATTTTAGGAATAAAGAAAAAAATAATCATATTTTCTTCCAAGACCTAAATGCAGAATGTATACCCAATATAATTCGATATTTTCAATTTCTCACGCTAATCTAATTTTCTTATTTCGATTGTCATATTTGAAGTTCCAGTTACAGGTATTTGTGGGTAAAACTGTTTCTAAAAAAAAATATTCAAAATATATTTCTTTTGTTTTTGAAAACACCTTAGAGTTTTAAATTAGATGACTATTATCTTAATAGGGCAAAAACCACTCGACACTATGTACAATAGAACAAAACAGTACCTGGTCCTGCACCATCCTAACAATCATTATGTCCGAGCCTACTGTTACAGCCAACTAACTGTGTCAATCCAGCTTCCTGAGGACCTTCCTCTTTTTCTCTGACCCTCTACTTTATTAAGCCAGTATGATTTTCTGTCCCCAAAACTGGTCCCTGCTGGTATCATGACCAAAATCTTGTTACCCTCCCTTCTAAGGAGGTTTTCAGTTACACTTTTTCCATGACAGATTTGTTTGTCCATGGTACTTTCAACGTACCTGTTGTTAAGTACCATCGGATTGGTTACAACTCATAGTGACCCAGTAGAAGATTTCAGAGGATCAGCTGCTGAGTTTGAACAGCCAACCTTGTGCCACACCAGGACTCAAAAGTTCTTAGCAAACACCATAATTCAAAAGTATCAATTCTTTTTCAGTCTTCCTTATTCAGTGTTCAGCTTTCACATGCATATGAGGTGACTAAAATACCATGGCTTTGGTACTCAAAGTGACATCTTTTTTCTTTAAAACTTTAGAGGTCTTTTGCAGCTGGTTTGACTAATATAATACATTGATTTCTTGACTGATGCCTCCATGGTAGTTGATTCTGGATTTAAGTAAAAGAAAATTGTTTACAACTAGTTCAATCTTTTCTCTGCTTATCATGATGCTGATTACTGACCTAATTATGAGAATTTTTGTTTCATGTTGAGGTGCAATCCATACTAAGGCTGTAATCTTTGATCTTCACGATTAAGTGATTCAAGTCCTCTTTGCTTTCAGTAAGCAACGTTATGTAAGCTGCACATCAGATTGATAATGAGCCTGTCCCCAATCCTGATGGCAATTTTTTGTTTTGTTTTTCATGTGGTCTAGCTTCTTGGATTATTTGCTTAGCATCATTGCTGGTGTTAAGCATCGATCGTTGAGTTGTTTCTCACTCACAGCAACCCAAGGATTGTTGTTGTTAAGTGCTGTCAAGTTGGTTCCAACTCACAGTGACCCTGTATAGTGTTTCCCAGGAGCAGCTGGTGAGTTTGAACTGCTGACCTTGTGGTTCGCAGTCCAGTGCTGATCCAGATACAGACTAATAAATAAGGTAAAAGGATGCAACCTGACAAACACCTTCCCTAATTTTAAAGGATACAATATCACTTTCTCTGTTGAAAAGAATGTGTCTTGGTCTATTGTATAGGCCCCACATGAGCACAATTAAGTATTCTGGAATTAACCATTCTTAGCAACATTACCCATAATTTGTTATGATCCGCACAGCTGAATGCCTCTGAGTAGTCAACAAAACACAGACATTTTTCTAGTATTCTCTGTTTTCAGACATCTATTTGACATCAGCAATGATATCCCTCATTCAATGACCTCTTCTTAATCTGGCTTGAATTTCTAGTAGTCCCTTGTCAATGTGCTGATGCAACCATTTTTTAAATACTATGCACAGCAAGTTATCCTTCCACCATACTTATTCAATCTGTATGCTGAGCAAATAATTTGAGAAACTGGATTGTATGAAAAAGAATGAGACATTGGGTTTGGAAGAAGACAAATTAACAATCTATGACATGCAGATGATATAACCTTGCTTGCTAAAAGTGAAGAGGACCTAAAATACTGATAAGGATCAAAGACCACATTGCACCTCAAAATGTAAAGAAAACAAAATCCTCACAACTGGACCAGTATATAATATCATGAAAAATGGAAAAAAGATTGAAACTGTCTAAGACTTAACTCTGCTTGGATCCACCATCAACACTCATCGAAGAAGCACTCAAGAAATCAAACAATATGTTATATTATGCAAATCTGCTGTGCAAGACCTCTTTAAAATGTTCAAAAGCAAAGGCTATCGGTTTGAGGACTAAAGTATGCCTAACCTAAATCATGGTGTTTTCATTAGCCTCATGTACACGTGAAGGTTGGACACGTGAAGGAATATGGCAGACCATCTAGAATTGATGCATTTGAGTTGTGACACTGGAGAAGAGTATTGAGGCTATATTGACTACTAGAAGAACAAACCAATCTGTATTAGAAGAACAGAAAGACTGCTCTTTAGAAGCCAGATCTCTCATACTTCTGACCAGTCCTTGAAGAAGGACATCATGCTTGGTAACAGGGAGGGTCAATGAAAAAGACAAAGACCCCCAAGGAGATGGGTTGGCCCAGTGACAGTAGCAATGGGCTCAAGCATAACAACTGTGAGGATGGCACAGGGCTGGGCAGTATTTCCTCCTGTTGTGCACAGGATCACTGGGTAGGAACTGACTTGACAGTACCTAATAAGAAATGATTCTTCTCCCAGTATATTACACCTCTTTCCCTTATTATAGGCTTGTAATAGTAATGGATCTGAGACTGGGGTTTAAGTAGTTAGTGACAGTAAACCTGAATGTGAATGTGTATGCAATCACAATAATATATTCTTGCCAGAAACTGTTTGCTTAAATTATAACAGAAAATAGGCAAGCTGTAATAATCAAGCTGCTGTTGAGTTGGTTCCAACTCATAGCAATCCTATGCACATCAGAATGAAACACTGCCCAGTATCGCACCATGCTCACTATTGTTGTTACACTTAAGCCCATTGCTGTTGCCACTGTGTCAATCAATCCATCTCTGGGTTTAGTGGTTGGTGTGTAAATTTGAGTAAT
>NW_006408585.1:5088060-5090718 GCF_000296735.1 Chrysochloris asiatica
GCTATTCCTAATGTGTTCATATCCTGGTACTATTTATCTGACAATGTGTCACTACTATTCCTAAGGTTTCAGGGACTTAACATTCAGAAGCAGTCTGCCTCTCCTATTTCTTGTTTGTCTTAGTCTGGAAGCTCTGCTGAAATCTGGCCACCACAGGGGATTGACCCTGCTGGTATTTAAAATACCAGTGGCATAGCTTCTAGCGTCATAGCAACACATAAACCATCACAATAAAACAAACTGACAGATGAGTGGTGGAATAATCAAGTACTTTATTTAAAGTTTATTTTTAAAATTCACATGTATCAGAAAAAGATAAACAAATAGATATCAAACCCTGAATGTTTTGGGGTTTTTTTCCATTTAGTTTTAAACCTCGACAATGATGAAGATTGAGCTCTGGTGTGGCACTGCGGATTAATGCGCTGGATTGCAATGTCGCTTCAAGCTGTCAGGTCGGTGGTTCAAGCTCACCAGTTGTTCCTCAGAAACCCCATACAGGGTCGCTATAGGCTGGAACCAACTCAATGGCACTTCACAACATAACAATCGATGACGATTTTGGAAATGATGACAAAAGAGAATCTCTACTAAAGTAGGAATCACTCACCTCCTCCTACACTAATCCACCCTATCCAGTGTTACCAGATAACATTTGTCAAACACCACATGGAGTGTCTGTTCCCCAGTTTCCTTTGTCTATAAAAGACATAAGCAACAATGTTAGAAAGTGGCAGGTTTAACATACATGGTGTTGCCATGAGTCAGAATAACTCAACGTCATCTTAATCATATACTCAACATATGTGATGACTGGTATTAATGCAACAAAACGTTAAATCCAAAATTCAGTATTTTGTAAGAACCTTGAACCTAAACCTACTTATGTTTTAATGTTGTTGTTGTTGTCAAGTGCTGTCGAGTTGATTCCGACCCATAGCGACCCTGTACAGGATTTCAAGGAGCAGCTGGTGAGCTTGAACCACCCACTGTGAAGTTCAAACGGCTTTGTAGTCTGGCGCATTAACCCACAGCGCCACACCAGGACAAATACATAAGTAAAAGTCTATGTAAAATGGTATATTACCTGCAAGGAGACTGATAATTTAAGAATATGAGCAAAAACTAAAGTAAGTGTATGTGTGTTTCCGAGGTATCCATTATGTAACTTTTTAATGTGTGACTGTAACATTAGTGACTGAATGAAAAAGTATATGCTATTTTAGCAGAATGAGATGAAGTGGATTATATAAATTTTAGAGGATGAGGGATACTAAGATTTTTACTATATATCACATTTTATACAAAAATAATCTTACTTATTCTACAACAAAGAAAATGAGTCAGTTATAACTTGTTTTTGTTGATCTCCCGCTACAAAATACTGCCTTTTACTAATTTTGCTTCTAACAGCTTATACTTGTTTTGATGCTCATTTCATAATAAATACTGTAATTATAAATGAACAAATGAAAAGATGTCATAAAGAAAATCTAATCATAAAATAGTTATTACAAATTAACCAAATGTATTTTACTTTTAAAAACATTTTTATCTGTAACATGTTGTAATTAAAAACATTTCTAATTCTTTGCTGTTACAAATTCCTTAGTGATGTTGTCAAAATTAAGCAGCCAAAAAACATCTACTTACTTCCATACTACCAAGTCTTGTTGTAGGCGTAAATGAGCATTCTGCTATGTAGCTTGTGTTCATATGCTTAAAGCAATTCCAACATTGGGAAAGACACATAGTATTTTCTCTTCTATAGTGGTTATGAATCAGGATGTTAACCTCAAGGTTGGCAGTTCAAAACTACCAGCATTTCCACAGGAGAAAGATGAGGCTTTCTGCTCCCATAGGGTCACTATGAGTTGGAACCGACTTCAGGGTACTTAACAAAAACAACATGCCTACAAGAGTAACGTTCTTGCTGCTGCTGCTAAGTGCCATCTAGTCAGTTCTGATTCACAGCAACAGTAAGCATAAGAGAACAAAACCCTGTCTGGTCCATGCCATCCCACAAGTGTTATGTTTGAGCCCACTCTTGCTGTCATTATGTCAATCCTTCTCCTTGACAGTCTTCCTCTTTTTCACTGACCTTCCACTTTGTTAAGCATTTTGTTCTTCTCCAGGGACTGGTCCCTCCTAAAACATGTCCAAAGTACAAGAGACAAAGTTTTGTCATCTTCACTTCTACAGAGCATTCTGGCTATAGTTCCAAGATAAATCTGTCATTCCTCTGGCAGTCCATGGCACTTTCAATATTCTTCTCAAACACCATAATCAAATGCATCCTTCCTTACTCACTGTCCAACTTACACACATACATGAGGCAACTGAAAACGACATGGATTGACCCAATCTATGCTAAAACTTTAACGACATCTTTTGCAGCAGATTTGCCCAATGTAATATAATACATCAACTGATTTCCTGACTGCTGCTTCCATGAGCACTGATTGTGGATCCAAGCAAAATGAAATTCTTGACAACTTCAATCTTTCTTGTTTTATATGATGTTATTTATTGGTCCAGTTGTGGAGATTTTTGGTTTCTTTACACTGAGTTGTAATTCATACTGAATGCTGTAGACTTTGATATTCTCCAGTACTTAAAGTCTTGTTTGCTTTGAGCAAGCAAGATTGTGTCATCTGC
>NW_006408585.1:5091483-5092788 GCF_000296735.1 Chrysochloris asiatica
TTCTGACTCATAGCAACCCTACAGCATTTCTGAGGAGTGGATGGTAAGTTTGAATTGCCAACCATATGGTTACCAATCCAGTACTTACTTTATAGCACGCCACATAGAATACCTCAATACTTCAAGTCAAGGCTTGAATTTTTACTTCAGTTCTTTCATGTCAAAAAATGCTGAATTTGTTCTTCCCTTCTGGTTTTCCAGTTCATGTCTTTACACATTTTAATGTAATACTTTACTGTGTCTTCTTGAGCTGCCCTTTGAAATTTTTTGTTTAGCTTTTGCTTAATCGTTTCTTTAAGTCACTTCAGCTTCTCTATGTCTAAGAACAAGTTTCAGAGTCACTTCTGACATCCATTTTGGCCCTTTCTTTCCTGTCTTTTCAATGACTATTGGCTTTCTTCATGGATGGTTGTCCCCCCACAAATCTGGTTTTCAGTCATTAGTTGTCTTCATTCAAACCTGTTCTTGAGATGGTCTCTAAATTCAGATGGTGGTGGTGGTGGTGTGCCATGGAGATGGTTCCGACTCAGAGCGACCCTGTATAGGGTTTCTGAGGCTGTAATCTTTACGGGAGCAAAAATCTTTACTCCCGCAGAACTGCTTGCAGTTTTGAACTGTTGACCTTGAGATTAGAAGCCCAACTTGTACACACTATGCTACCAGAACTCCTTAAATTCAGGTTGGATACATTCAAAATCATTATTTTGGCTCTTCTGGACTTCCTTTTATTTTCTTCAGTTTCAGCCTGAACTTGCATATGACCGATTGATAGTCTGTTAGGCAATCTGCCCCGGCCTTGTTTTCACTGATGAAATTGAGATTCTCCACTGTCTCTTCCCACAAATGTAGTCAATTTGATTCCCGTGTATTAATTCCATCTGGTGAAGTCCACGTGTATAGTCACTGTTTATGTTATTGAAAAACAGTATTTGCAATGAGTTTAAGTCACTGATCTTGCAAAACTTTATCACGCATTCTCCAGCATCATTTCTATCACCCAAGTCATATTTTCCAACTACCAGTCTTTTTTCTTTGTTTCCAAGTTTCACATTCCAATCACCAGTGATTATCAATGCATCTCAATTGCATGTTTGATCCATTTCAGACTGAAGAAGTTGGTTGTTAAGTGCCGATGAGTTGGTTCTGACTCATAGTGACCCAGTATAGGGTTTTCAAGGAGCATCTGGTTTAGTTTGAACCACTGACCTTGTGGTTTACTGACACTGCGGTCCTCTGCTTATCCTATAGTGCCACACCAGGACTCCCACGAAGCTAGTAAAATTCTTCAATTTCATCATCACTGAC
>NW_006408585.1:5093418-5094979 GCF_000296735.1 Chrysochloris asiatica
TCATTTTTAACAACTTCAATTTTCCTAGATTATTCATGGATGTTTGCAGCTAATTCTTCTCATTTTGAGTTTTGACCCATCAGCAAATGAAGGTTTCAAAAGCTTTAGTTTATTTTGAAGAGGCTACTCTTCCCCTTGAGACTCACCTTCTAGCACTCTACCAGACAAGATTCCACTGCTACTTATCAGGTTTTCCGTGGCTACTAACTATTCAGAGGTGGCTACTAACTAGTCCATCTTCCTAGTCTTAGTTTGGAGGCTCAGCTGAAATCTTGTCCACCTGAGATGACCTTGCTGGTATCTACAACACCAGTCGCATAACTTCCACCAGCACAGCAATACACAAGCTATCACAAACTGACAGATGAGTGGTGAACATGAGTAACATTAGTCTTTCCTGACTTTGTAAACTTGGTTTTCATGCACGAATAAAATTGTTTCATTTCTCCATAAATGTCTATATTTAAGTTACTGAAGGGTTAATCTTGTACTAATTTCTTGGCTGCTATCATGAGTTTTCATCAGGCATATCTATATTATTTAAGATGGAAAAATGTATCTGAAAGAACTTCAAATACTTTGCTCTTCTTTTCATGTAAGATTCAAGTGAGTTAATGTTGGTATAGTATGTGGATACACGAAACTGACTGTCACTCAATACTTCTTGAGCACTTCAGTCATCTTCTTGATAATCAGTATTTGGGAACATTTGTTGCGTTTTTAAATTTTTCTCTTAAATTATGTAAATACCCTGCTAATGAATTAGAGATCTGTGTATGTCTTTAAATTTACTTCTCAATCTTGGAGAGCTTGTCTCGTCTTATGTAAATGCTGAATATATTAATCCACATAACCAACAGAAATATTTATTTTAGCATTTGCATTTTGTTGACAATGTTTTCAGCTTAGCTTTTTATATCACCTTTCTGTGTTTGGTCTTCAGTATTCACTTTCTAATATTGATATTCTTCATAAATTTGTGTTTCCAGTTGATTAGTTAAGCCAAAGTGATGTTTTCAGTTTAAATAAGATACAAACTTTGTTAACTGAACCATTTTTATGTCTATCAATCAGATTTGAGTTGTGCCAATCACTAAACCCATTTGTAGAAAATCGAGAATTATATGATGTAAGATTGAATGTGGTGCTGCAGGATAATGCACTGGACCATAAGGTCAGTTTGAACCACATAGTCAGTGATTCAAACTCACCAGCCACTCCTCAGAAATCCTACCAAGGGTCACTATGGTTCAAATCAACTCAAAGGCACTTAATAACAACATGTACAAACAAAACATCATACAGAGTCAAATGATGGAGAACACAGTAGCCACTCCCTCTTATAAATCTTTTACCATTAGTTTTGAACTTTAGAACTATTATCTGGCTACAGAACCTTCATTATCATCCAGAAATTGTTGACCTGACTTTTCAAATGGTCCACTGGGATGCTTACAATCAGTTGGGTCTTTCAATTCAATAATTTACATCATTAGAAGAAAAACTATTCAACAAAGCAAGATCTGTGTTTCTGCTGTTTATAGAATTTGCAGATGCAAAA
>NW_006408585.1:5095769-5110697 GCF_000296735.1 Chrysochloris asiatica
GCAGTCTGGCGCATTAGCCCACAGGATTCACAAATCCTTTTCTTATGCAAGCTTTCACTTTTACACTCCATTTTACTTGGATTCATTTTTACTTAGATGTAAAATTATGTCACTTTTGAAATTTGGTTCTACCATTAGACACTAATGACTGAAGACCAGAAGAGTTGTGGGATGACATTAAAAACATCATACAGGAATAAAGCAAAAGGTCATTAAGAAGACAAGAAACAAGGAAAAGACCAAAATGGACGTCAAAAGAAACTCTCGAAATTTACTTACCAGCATATAGAGATACTAATGCAAATGAAAGAAATGAGGAAGTAAATGAGCTGAATAGAAAAATTCAAAGGGCAGCTAGAGAAGACAGAGTCAAGAAGTATAATGAAATAGGTAAATAATTGGAGTTAGTAAATCTAAAGGGAAGAACATGCACAGCATTTCTCAAGCTGAAAAAAACTGAAGAAAAAATTCAAGACTTGACTTAAAATATTGAAGGATTCTATGTGCAAAACACTGAATGATGCAGAAAGCATCAAAAGAAGATGGAAGGAATACCCAGAGTCACTACCAAAAAGAAATGGATGATGTTCAACCATTTCAAGAGACAGCACATGATAAAGAACCAATCAATGGTCCTGATGGAAGAAGTCCAGGGTGCACTGAAGGAATTAGCAAAAAACAAGGCACCAGGAATTGATGGGATACAAACTGATATCTTTCAACACACTGATGCAGCACTGGAGTCACTCATTCATTTGTGCCAAGAAATCTGGAAGACAGCTTACTTGGCCAACTGATGAGAAGAGCTCCATATTTGTGCGTATTTCCAAGAGAGGTGACTCAACAGGATGGAGAAATCATCAGACAATACCATTAATATCATATGCAAGTTAACTTTTGCTAAAGTTAATTTAAAAAATGTCTGCAACAGTACATTGACAAGGCACACCTGAGGTTCATGCTGGATTCAAATAAGGACATGGAAAGAAGGATGTCATTGCTGACGTCAGATGGATCTTGGATGAAAGCAGAAAATACCAGAAAGATGTTTACCTGTGCTTTATTGACTATGCAAAGGTTTTCAACTGTGGATCATGGAAAGTAATGGACAATACTGCGCAGGAGTATTCCAGAACATTTAATTGTACTCACGAGGAACGTATACCAAGAGACAGTCATTCAGAAAGAACAAGAAGACACTGAATGGTTTAAAATCAGAAAAGTTGTGCACCAGGTTTGTATTCTTTCACCATATTTATTCAATCTGTACACTAAGCAAATAATCTGAGAAGATGGGTTATATGAAGAAGAACATATATAGCATCAGGAGTAAAGACTCTTTAACAACCTCCAATGTGCAGATGATACAACTTTGCTTGCTGGAAGTAAAGAGGACTTAAAATACTTACTGATGAAGATCAAAGACCACAGCTTTCAGTATAGGTTGCACTTCAAAGTAGAAAACAAAACTCCTCACCATTGGACCAACAAATAACATCATGATAAATGGAGAAAAGTGAGATGGTCAAGGACTTTATTTTGCTTGGATCCACCATCAACACTCATGGAACCAACAGTCATGAAATCAAACTACATAATGCATTAGGCAGACCTCTTTAAAGTGTTTAAGAGCAAATATATCAGTTTGAGGACTACAGTGAACCTGGACCTAACTCATGGTATTTTCAATCACTTCACATGAATGTGAAAGCTGGACAATGACTAAGGAAGACAACAGAAGAATTCATGCATAAAAGTACCATGGACTACCAGAAGAAAAACAAATCTGTGTTGGAAGAAGCACCAACAAGTACTCTTACAAGGCAGGGTGGCAAGGCTTCATCTCTCATACTTCAGGTGTGTCATCAGGAGTCTTTGCAGAAAAGTATCACAGGTGATAAAGTAGAGGTTCGGCGAGAAAGAGGAAACCCCCCAAAAAGATGGACTGGCACAGGGCCAAGCAGTGTTTATTTTGTTGTGCATAGGGTTGCTACGATTCAGAACAAACTCGATGGCACCTAACAACAACAGCCAATAAATTTGAATAACAGAAAATAAATAACATTTATAAAATCTATTCTCCAATTTGGATGTCAAAACAGATTTATATTAGAAAATTAGTAACTAAAAACAATAGATTTGAAACATGTTATTTTGTTCTTCAGTCCTGAGATCGCCAAAGAAATAGTACTTAGAAGGCAGTTAGCTATAATTTCATTTGTTTGCCATGAGATATTTGTTGGTAGGCCCTTTGCTGATCTCTACAAGTGTTTTCCATCTTGACACAATAATTTAAAACTTGCACACTTACTTTCTTTTAATGCTGCACCTTCACAGTTCACTGGACTACTGTTAATGTCTAATAGGATCAAGAGTGATCATGTTTCGGTTCACTTTACACAAGAGCAGGACCAGATAAGTCAATAGTTATGTGACTATAGTGTATCTGGCACATTCTCATATGGTCAATGAGAGAGAACTGAACATGAAGGTATATCCAACCAGTCAGAAATGAAGAAAGCATAATTGTTATAAAAATTCATAAAATGTACATTTTGTTTATGAACTATTCAACTCCCATATTCATAGGAAACTACACAGGTGAGTTTGTATTGTGGGTCACAACAATATCAATTTCTTAAAATAAAGTCAGTCTGGAGGGAAATTTTTAAAAGACCTATGGTGTGGCACTGTAGGATAAAGCACTGGACCGCAAGGTCATTTTGAACCATAAGGTTAGCTGTTGCTTGGAAACCCTAAACAAGGTTGCTATAAGTCAGAACTGACTTAACAGCATTTAACAACAACAACAATATTCATTTATTTGCTTGAGGCATTTTTCAGTTTCCTTACATAGAGAATGGAATATTCTGATAAAATATAAATGCCCTTTATTGCTTTCTTTGAAAATGAATTCAGAAAACACCCACTGGTGCAAAACACTAACATGTTTTGCAAGGTAATATTGGATTTGTGTCATCTTAATGTGCCTAGAGAACAGTTCCTGAAGAAGGACATCATGTTTGATAAAGTGTGGGGAAGAGCTCCCCTTCCCCATAAGATGAACTGACACAGTGGCAGCAGAAGGCTTAAATGTAGCAGTTACTAGGATGGTGTATGACCGTTCTACTGTACATAGTGTCACTGAGTTGGAACTGACTCAACAACACCTTAACAACAATGTGCCTACTAGTACTTTGTTTATTAGTATATACAGAGTATATGGCGCAACAGACAACAAAATTCAGATACATATTAATATGTCTAGTATTTCGGGGGTGTTTTCTATATTAACATATTAATTACCTGTGTATTATATTAAATGTATGCTAGATTGTGTCCATGTATATGCCAAACATTTTAAAGTTAAAGTTATAAATATCATAATTCACAAAACTCAGGCCATAACTCTATACATAAATGTTATATGCATTTAAAAAGTAACCTGCTTGGGTCCATCGCAATGGATGATTTATTAGCTTTGGTGTTTACCAGGACATGTGCAAGAAAGAACATACTATTGTGTTTATATCATGCAAAGAATACTGCTGGCCTTCCTGACTGGAGTTGCTGGATGAGCAAATATGAATGTACAACATGGTTTCCTCAAAATAGGTCAGAGACCTGTTATCTATTAATATCCTTGGCCCAGTAACCGCTCATGTTGGTTCCAGCTGCATACTGGGTGAAAGTATCAAAAGTTAGACAATCTACCCCTACTGTTGTTTATTAGAAAGTAGTAATAAGCTAAGAGACTCACTGAAAAGCCTTAAAACTAGACCAATAAATAACATCATGATAAATGGAGAAAAGTTTGAACTTCTTTTTGCTTGGGTCCACAATCAATGCTCATGGAAGCAGCAGTCAAGAAATCAAACATTACGCAAATCTGCTGCAAAGACCTCTTTGAAGTGATAAAGAGCAAACACGTTTGAACTGCAGACTTTGTAGTCCAGTACATTATCCCACAGTGTCATACTAGAACTCGTATGTATATGAGAGTTGGACAATAAATTAGGAAAACCATAGAAGAATCAGTGACTATATCGATACATCTGAATTGAGGTGTAGAAGAATACTGAAAGTACTATGGACTGCCAGAAGAATCTGTCTTGGAAGAAGTACAGACAGATTGCTCCTTAGAAGGAAGAATGGCGAGACGTCCTCCCTTACACTTTGGACATGTTATTAGGAGGGACCAGTCTCTGGAAACGAAAGACATCATGCGTGGAAAAGTAGGTCAGTGACAAAGACGAAGACCCCTAATGAGAAGCACTGACACAGCAGCAACAATGGGTTCAAACATAACAACTGTGAGGATGGCGCAAGACAGAGCAAGTTTTGTTCTTTTTGTATAGGGTCAATGTGAGCCAGAACAGACTGATGGCACCTAATATATTGCCAATGTTCCAAATTAAAAACAAATGAACTTTACTGGTGTTAATGTTTAAAAAAAAAATGCACTGGCAGAGAGTATAAACTGGCTCAAACTTTTTGGAAGATATTGAAAGTGTTAAAAATTATGATCTTCTTGATCCAGTAATTCCACATAAAATTTATTAAGAAATGATGTGAGTATAGCTAAAAAGTTATTATTCACAATTCTTCATATAAAAGAAACTTTAGACTTAACCTAAGCATCTCAAATGGAGAAATAATGGGGCATCCAGATAATGGTATACTAGCCAGTCTTTAAAATATTATGAAATAATGTTCAATGGCATTCTAATAAATTTTTAAATGTTTACTATAAACCCTGTGCTAAAACATTTTTGGACTCCCGGTGTGGAGCTGTAGGATCAGTACTGGACTGTGAACCACAAGGTCAATAATTCAAACCCGCTAGCTGCTCCTTGGAACGCCTATACAGGGTTGCTATGATTTGGAACTGACTTGAAGACACTTAACAACAACAAAGCATTTTTAGTTAAACCTCACAACCACATATAAACGTTATTGGTAGATGCCATCAAGTCAATTTCGACTTATAGCAAGCATCCCATGTGACAGAGTAGAACTGCCCCATAAGGTTTTCTAGGTTGTAATCTTTATGGAAACAGATTACCAAATATTTCTCTAGTGGAGCCATTGAATGTATTCAAATCACCAACCTTTGGTTAGCAGCTAAGCATTTAACCACTGCACTACCAGAGCTCCTTCAAAAAAACCTCAAAGAGAAAGTGAAAAACAAAAACAAAACACAACTTTTTTTTTTTTTTTAAAGATATAGGTGAAGTGAGATACAAAGAAAAATTTAGGTAAAACAAGAAAAGTCTCAGCCATAGGTGTGAGATGATTGAAAGAACAGATAGGTAGGTCAGCGTTGACAGAGGACACAAAGACAATGAGGAATTCTGGTCTGATACAAAGGCCCTGCAGTATACTGCAAGAACTTTGGAGATGATATATGGCTCTATGGACTTTGCATGGAGATAACATCATCAATCAAAGGAGAAGAAACAAGTCTTTTCTGCAGTTCTTGGGCCAGATGATAAGGTTGCTGTTGTTGTTGTTAAGTGCCGTCCAGTCAATTCTGACCCATAGTGACCCTATATAGGGTTTCCGAGGAGCAGCTGGTGAGCTCAAACTGCCGACCTTGAAGTTCAAACGCTTCGCAGTCTGGTGCATTAACCCACAGGTAGCCTCTACTAGCGTAGTGGTTACGAATCAGCCTATGAACCTCAAGGACAGCAGTTTGAAACTACCAGCTGTTCTGTGGGAGAAAGATGAGGCTTTCTGCTCCCGTAAAGATTTACAGCCTTGGAAACCCTGTACAGGGTTGCTATGAGTAGGAACCAACTCCACGGCACATAACAACAACAACAAGCTTCTATAAAATGATTCTCACAATAAGTCTATTTATCAAATTTCTCATTTTTAGAAAGCCATAGTCATGGTATCCTACGGTAAATTATATTTACAATCAAATCCCTCTAAAATTCAGTGAAACAACTATTCAGCAGTCACCTAAAACCACATTCTCTCATTATCATGAACCTTAATATTGAAAATCTAAGTATTTCTGATTAGGATCCAAGAAGATCTTTACAGTAGTTTATAGTAACAAAACTTTAGAAACTTAAAGGCCTGATTGTTAATGACAGTAATCTTAAAGATTATAATTAAACACTTATATACTACTACTCACAGGGAATCCTGGTGTGGCACTGTTTATTAATGTGCCACACTGCAAAGCCATTTGAACTGCAAGGCTGGAGGTTCAAGCTTACCAGCTGCTCCTTGGAAACCCTACACAGGGTCGCTATGGGTCAGGATCGATTCGTCAGCACTTAACAACAGGAGCTCTGGTAGCGTAGTGGTTACGAATCGGGCTCCTAATATCATGGTCAGCAGTTTGAAACTACCAGCTGTTCCGCAGGAGAAAGATGAGGCTTTCTGGTCCCATAAAAATTTACAGCCTCGGAAACCCTGTACAGGGTCACTATGAGTCAGAACCGACTACATGGCACATAACAACAACAATAACATACTACTACTACTACTCAAGGAGCTCTGGTAGTATAGTGGTTACAAATTGTGTTGTGAATCACAAGGTTCAAAACTACCAGCTGCTCCACGGGAGAAAGAGGAGGCTTTCCGCTCCCATAAAGATTTATAGCCTTGGAAACCCTGTTCAGGGTCGCTATGGGTCGGAACCAACTCGATGGCACTTAACAACATACTACTACTCAAGGAGCATTGGTAGCGTAGTGGTTACGAATCGGGCTGATACTCTCAAGGTCAGTAGTTCGAATGAGTCGGAACAGATTCCATGGCACAGTACCACCACACTACTACTCGGATGCTGCACTGGACAATGAACCATAAGATCAGCAGCTCAAACCCACCAGCTGCTCCTTGGAAACCCTATAATGGGTCACTATGAGTCAGAATCGACTGGACAG
The DNA here is from genome assembly GCF_000296735.1 of Chrysochloris asiatica. NCBI lineage: Eukaryota > Metazoa > Chordata > Mammalia > Afrosoricida > Chrysochloridae > Chrysochloris > Chrysochloris asiatica. Next base: position 5,102,675 of record NW_006408585.1, read on the forward strand.
CACTTAACAACAACAACCACATACTGCTGCTGCTGGTGGTGGTATGCCGTCAAGTCAATTCCGACTCATAGCGACCCTGTACAGGGTTTCCGAGGCTGTAAATCTTTACAGGAACAGAAAGCCTCTTTTTTCTCCAGTGGAACAGCTGGCCTTGAGGTTAAAAGCCTGACTTGTAGCCAGTACACTAACCTATTACTATCATTATTTAACAGGCATTGTTCTAAGCACTTTATGTTTTCTAACTATGGGGTAGTTAAAAACAAGAAACCTAAAGTGAGTAAGGGGCAGAATTGGGATTCAAATCCAGGTATTCTACTAGCTCCAGTGCTCTTAATGACTAAAAATTTTAATGAACACATAGCTACATATACATATAAAAAGGATATGAAAGGAAACACATTAAATGGTGGTGGTTATCTCTGAGTGTTAAACTTATGAATACTTTTTTCTTTACTGTTATGGTTAAGTGCTATCGAGTCAGTTCAGATTCAGAGACTATGTATAAGGTTTCCAAGGAGCGGCTGATGAGTGAACCACCAACCTTACAATTCGAACAGACCATGCAGTCCAGTGCTTATCCTACAGTGACACAAAATTTCCACAATTCATATATAGTGTTATGATTTTGAATAAATGTTCAGGAAAGAATTCTATTATCCTTTACTTCCATTTTTCCATGAACTTTTTGAAGCTGCCTAATATGTGTATAAATATTTACATAGAAAAGGGTCCTTGAGAAGCACAATAGTCCAACCCAAATCTTTAACATTCATGCTTAACAGTTTCTTTACCACCAAACATAATGAACTACTGTGAGTTTCTAAGAAAAAAAAACAAGTCAAGAGGCTTATTCCCCATGGCCTCCTACACCCCACTCTTAACACACAATATAATGTAACCACCTAGAGTCCAGACGCCACTCCAGCCACAAGGACAATGGACATTAATAGGTAAAATGACTGGGCAACCTTAAAACTGCCCAAGGTGTTCTACAGTGGACCACAGGAATGAATTGCCACACTTTATCAGTCTAAAACAACCTGATAGTTTAGTAAACATGTATACATGGAAGAGTGTTCTATCATAGCTTTCCTACAAATTGTACCATAAATGTAAGACCAATAGCACAGGCTTAAGCCTTGCTCTAAGACTGAACCCAATGGCACTAACTATGGAGAAATCCCTAAGCAAAGGACAGATTTTCTACAATATAGGTTTGTAAGTTTTACTGGGACCCATTTTTAGTGTAGACTAATTTATAAAGGAGTCCTGGTGAGGCACTACAGGATAAGCACTGGACTTCTAGCTGCAAAGTCAGTGATTCAAACCCAATAGCTGCTCCTCGGAACCCTATACAGGGGCATTATGAGCCAGAACTGACTTGACTGCATGTAACAATAACAACATATATAAAGTATTTATAAAACTGTCTACTCTGTAACTTTGGCAACAAAACAGAAAATGTTTTACTACCAATTCCATGACTGCAGTTTCTTACACATTCCTTGCTGAAGTGAACTGTCTGTTAGTATACATGTATTTGACTAGTCACTAGAGTCCAGAGTAAATTTAAATTTAACCTACTTAAAGAAGAAACACAGGGATGAGGAATTATGAAGAAAGGGACCTATAGTAGAGAGTAGATCAGATGGTTGATAAGAATAACTGATGTTAGATAATATAACCCAAGGATGCATGAGTACTGTTTTAATAAGAAAGAAGTCCTTTTAAAGTACTGAATCCAAAGTCAGTCTTTTAATTTTTAGGAGATAAAGAAAAGATAAAGACAGAGAAAAGAGAAACAAGTGAATAGTAGTATTAGCAGAAAGGACTTGTGGGGGGGGGGGGGAATGGTTTACATTTTGTGGGAGCTTCAACTTTATTGGACAAAACTTTAATTTCAAGTATATAGACTGTTACCAAGACTCCTCCTCTGCCAGGCACCGGATAAGTGCTTTACAGGTATTATCAGATTTAACCTCTATAATGGCCCATAAGTACAGCGTTGTTGCTGTTATTATTAAGTGCCATCAACTTGGTTCCAACTCTTAGTGACCCTGTACAGGGTTTTCCATGAGCAACTGATGGGTCTGAATCGCCAACCTTGTGATTCAAATCGGCCTTGCAGTCCAGTGCTTATCCTTCAGTGCCACATCAGGACTCCCCGGTAGGAAGCAGGTTACCATTATTCCATCATTTCAAAAGGAGGAAATGGGATCAGAAGAATCAAGTAACTTGCCTAAGTTCACAAAGCTAACAAGTGAAAATGTTGGAGCGGCAACTCAGCTATTTAGTTAGCTTCAGGTTTTAAGCTCTTAAAAAGCAGGCATTCCGCCTCTTCAAAAAATAAGGGGAAAATCTAAGTAAAATTGTAACAAGAAAGATGTTTCATAATAAACGAAAGTGTCTTAAATTTTTAATGGTCAAGTTAAAGAAAGAAGCTAAAGAATGTTCATTCAGAGATTTTACTTTAATGATCCAACAATCATTTATTGTGGAAAAACTTGGAAGGCAGAAAACGAAACTCTTCATAGTCCTTTGAAATCTAAAATTCTATATGCCTGTGCTTAAGTAAGAATAGTTTCACCTAAGGAACCAACACAAAATGTCCTATATTAAATCTACCAAAAGCATATCTACTTTCTGTTCTGATTTCTTCCAATCCTTCCACCTTTTTATTTTCCTAAATCTAAGCTTCTTTGGGGCTCTGGTGTGGCGCTGTAGGATAAGCACTGGACTGATTAATACAAGGTTGGCTGTTCAAACCCCCAGCTGCTCCTGGGAAACCCTATACAGTTACAACAGAGTCGAGGGCACTTAACAGCAAGCTTCTTTTAAAAAGATAAAATTTGTTTCCCCACCCCAACTCCGGATGCCCACTTAAAATGGAAAACTTGCATGGACTACTCCCCTACATCACTACCAATACACATATGGGAAATTCCTGCCCCTCAATTCCTCAATGATCTTTCTGCTTAAGTTTTACAGTTACTACTTAGAAAAGAATAATAGACTCTTTTAAACCAACATCTAAAGGGAATCCCTGGGTAGCCAAATGATTAAGCACTCAAATCATAAGCCCAAAGGGTGAAGTTCAAACCCACTAAGAGTTTTCTCTGAAGACAGACCTGGCAGTGATCTGCCTCCACCATGAATCAGAATCAACAAAAGTTGCTCAGAAGCTATCACTTGTGTTTAACTTAAAATTTTCAGTTACATTGTTATTGTTAAATGCCATGAAGTCAGTTCCAACTTATAGCAACTCTGTATATAGGGTTTTGAAGGAGCAGCTGATAGGTTTGAACTGTCAATCGTGTGGCTCACAGTCCACTGCTGATCCTACAGTGCCATATAAGGAGTTCTCAATTACATTGTTGTTAAATGCCAACGAGTTTGGTTCTGACTTACAACGACCCTATATAGGGTTTCCCAGAAGCGGCAGGTGAGTTTGAGCCACTGCCTTTGCAGTTCAAACCAACTGATCCTATAGAGTCACAAGAACCTCTATACTGAGAAATGGACTCCTGGTGTAGCACTGTAGGATCAGCACTGGGCTGCAAACCACAAGGTCAGTAGTTCAAACTCACCAGCTGCTCCTCGGAAACCCTATACAGAGTGTAGGATAAGCATTAGACTACTAGCCACAAGGTTGGCTATTCAAACCCAGCAGTCGTTCCTCGGAAATCCTGTAAGGGTCACTATGAGTCAAAGTCTACAGGACAGCACTTAACAACAACGTATTTAGAAATATGAAGCAATCTGACTCAAGGTTGCTAAATTTGATTGATCAATCTAAGGTCCAAAACAGTAATTTTAAAAACAAAACCTTATATTGTGACTCTAAAACAATGACAAAAAATGACATGAGAAATAAGTAACTCTACAAATTAACTCCTTTAGAATTGAAGCTGATGCACAGGAGCTAATTCACTCATCCAGTTTAAAGTTGCTTATATTCTCAACTGATCAACAGCATACAAGAAAAGAGCATAATAGAGCATATAAAAAAGAAATGACTGTAAAACTGAATACATTTTATTAAATATGATTCAAAATCTATTAAGGACAAATAGTTGGCACTACTCAGAGTTAACTGCCTTAAGTTTACAATACAGCAGCCTCATCATTTCATCAAAAGCACTATAATCACTTCTGCAAAATTAATTGCAACTAATTCCTAGCAACTCTTGGAATTAAGTCTAGACCTGTTCTGTTTACCCACTTCCTGAATTTTACGAGTGCTTTCTCTGGTGTAAGCAAACTGAGAAGGTAATATTTATATTTCAGTACGACCAAGATATGGGATCCACAAAATAATAAGAATACACACAGGTTCATCTTTGGTTGATATTGATTAGAGAAATCAATCTCTCCCACAGAGCAGTGGAGGGACTTAACAGTAAATGTAGGTTACCACCTTCATCTCTTCCTTAAATTGATTTCCTTTCAGGTTAAAATTCCAAAGTGGAACACATCGGGAGGTGAAAAGGGGAGGGGCTGGGATAGCTACCGGTTCCACTAGTTCGCTCCACAATCCGGAATCTTTCTGTAATGTACCCCTCGGACTCAAACTTCAAGTGATGCTTTGTAAACCTTGCAATAAGTTCTAACGGACGGATTATTAATTTAGGGAGCATTTGAATATATCTGAAGGTTCTCCTTCAATAGACTTCAATTTCAGGACGTTGGGGCAGAGTTCTGCACAATATGCAACATTTTAGTGCGGCGTTTCATTGGCTCCGATCACCGTCGTTTTCAATCTCCATAAAACTGCCTCCGTCAATGGACCCAACCGCTACAGGTTCCCGAATGATTCCTTTATAACGTGGGGCTCTCATGACAAGCATCATTCTGATGCTCTCATAAAAAGGCTGCGATTCCTCTAAATTCCCGTGGCCCCGACTCTCACTCTAGGCAAGTTTTTCCAGGCGATAAAAACAAAACCTGCACGTGCAAACTAAAAGTTAGAATCCGAAGGCCGTCGCAGCGAGTCCCTGATGCACAAAGGCAAAGACACCCGCGGCAGTCGGACAAGTTGGGATCTCTTTCCCCGCCAACACGCGCGCCCCGAGCCGCCGGGAACCCGGGGCCCGCACCCCCAGGGAAGCCCAAACGACGCGCAGGGTCCGCCCGGAGGCCGACTTTGCAATGGAGGCCGAGAGGATGGGGGCGGGAAGGAGCGGAAGCTCGGGGTGCAAGCGGCCGCCACCGAGCTCCAGCCGATCGCTCTGCCCGGGGTTTTCAGGCTGCCGGGCACCGTGCCCGCCCGGTGGGGCCCGAGAGCGAGCGGGCGCTGGAAGGCGGGCTCAGACCCCAGCCCCTGAAAGCACTTTCGATGGGTCTCCCACCCCCCACGACAAGATGGCGACGTGGACAGTGGGGGAGCCGGCCGGCGAGGCTGGGGGAACGCAAGGGGAGGGGAGCAGACGCAGAAACAAAAAGGTCGGCCCCCCAGGAAAGCCGAGACCATCCGGCGAATCCCGGGCGCCTGCAGAGAATGGGGCCGGCGGGGGGAACGGCTTACTTTTTCTTGTCGTTCGCGCCGCCGGCGCCCTCCATGGCGAATGGGTCCCCGCGACGCCTTCGCGGCCGGCGGCCCCCAGGCTCGCTCCGGCCTAAGCGCTGGCTCCCTCCACACGCGGAGAGACAAGAGGCAGGTCCAGGGGCTGGGGTGCGAGGCGGGAATCCACTCCCGAGTCTAGAGGCGGGAGGCGGCGGCGGCAATCGCAGAGGTCCACGTTCGGTTCGCAGCAGTCCCTCCGCGGGCTGCTTGTCAGGGCCCGGCTCGGTGCACTGGCCCAAGCGGCGGCAAGAACGATCCTCGCGTCTCCTCAGACCAGACGGCTCTGTGCTCCGAAGCGCTGAGGCAGCGGCAGGGGGCGGACAAGGGCGGAGGCGCGCTCGGGAACGAGGGGAGGACCCGGCGGCGGGAGCGCGCCCGCCCGCGGAACCCGCCGCGCGCTCACGTAGGCCCTCCTCACCTGAGGGGGAGGTGGGTTCCCTCTGAGCCAATGGCAAGCGGCGCAGGAGGCCAGTCCCCACCCCAGCCCACGGCCCTGTCAGCCAATCAGGAGGCGCTCATCTAGGCACCACTGGGACAGGCTTCTGCGCTCACGTGCTTGTCTGTGTGCAGCTGAGGGGGGAAGAGAAAGGATTTGGGGTGGCGGCTGAACCCGGGTCTGGGGACTCTGCGGCTTCTCCTAGGGGAGGGAGTGGCCGGCTTTGGGAGGCACTGTGAGAAGGGTTTCAATTGCCAATTCCCAAACCCTGTATCACATTTCTAGCCTCTTGTTGCAGTAATCATCCAAGGTTTCGGCTCTCTTTCCCTTCCGAGACAGTGCTGGGCTGGGTTGCCGCCCAGCTCTGCTGAGTTCTCAGTTCGGAAAAAAGCAGACGTTTGGCGTCGTGGCAGTAAGCCTCACGTCTCTTTACTCAGGAATGTTACAACGGGGTCTTTCTTTGCCAGGTTACCCAACCAGGGGCCACGTCACCTCACTCTTTGCTGTGGAACTCAATAGAACTCTCCTCTTACGCTGTGCTCTCCTCCATCCATCCCCCCCCCCCAGTGGCATTTGATTACGTAAATGCAAATAAAATTTAAAAGAAAGTCTTAACTGTAAACGTCTCAAGAGAAGGGAGTTAAAGTCGCGGGAAATCTGAAAATACTGTAAACATTTACAAATTAGGTGTAAGTAGTCAATGAGCATAAATCTGAACTTTTAGGAAAGAATCGTAGAAATGGATTTAGACAGACTGGTTTTCTTGCCTCATTTGAAGGAGCTCAGCCAGTGCTGTGGGAGCTGCTAACCACTAGGCCGGTAGTTCAAGCCCACCATGGAGGAAGATGAGGCTATCTGTTCCTGCAAAGATTTAGGAAAACGTAAGAAACAGTTCTACTCTGTCCTGTGAGGTAGGTCGCTATGAGTCCCAATCAACTTGATGGCAGTGGGTTTGGGGGTTTGCCTCATGGAAAAGTGTCAAAGGTAATGCTGGGTGAACTAAGTTTATACATTTCTCAAGGTGCTGAACCCAACCCTGAAGAACTGCATCCTTCAATCTACACCGCGTCAAAGCATCAGTTGGGGCATCTACGAGGGACTCAAATTGTATTCCTTTTAATGTTCTTTGAGTGTTGGAAACGAAAAGAAGTTGAAAGGGGCAAGATTGGGCTGTAGGGTGGATGAGGTAAGCTTTCCCATTGAAATTCTTATAAGACAGTTCTTGCTACCCTTGAAGAATGAATGAGCAGATGCATTCTCCAGATAGAAAAACATTCCTTGACACAACTTAGCCCTTGCCTCACCAATTCAGATTTCAAATTTCTTAAAAGTTCTATATAATAAACTGTGATCATCCTGTGTCCTTTAAGGAAATCTATCAACACTGTTGTTAGTGCCATGTAGTGGGTTCGACTCATAGTAGACCCTGTATAGGATTTCCAAAGAGCAGCTTGTAAGTTTGAACCTACAACCTTGCTGTTCAAACGACCTTTCAGTTCAGTGTTTATATCCCACAGTGCCACTCCAAGACACCCCCTTAGGAGGTCTCCAAAGCGTGTTTTATTTGGAATGTACATGTGGATGCATGAACTAGAAACCCTAGTAGCAATACTTTTTGACTTACCCTCTTAGAGAATAATAGTATTAAAGTACACAAACCAAACCATGTATTTCCATGTGTAGAGTCAGAACTGACTCCATGGTACTTAACAACAACAACATATACATATTATAATGGTCTCCTGGTGTGGGATCAGCATTGGACAGCAAACCACAAGGTTGGCATTTCAGACCTGCTAGCTACTCCTCGGAAACCCTGTACAGGGCTTCTGTGAGTCGGTGCTGACTCAAAGATGCTTAACAACAACATACATATGATACATATAAGAGAATAAAAACACAAATTGAAATGGTCATCTTCAACTAATAACAGTGATTATCTCAGGGAAGGGTGGTGGAAATAAAGACAGGAATTTGGATCCAGAGAGGGAGAGCGACTGTGTGCTGAAGACCTGGGGGGCACG
>NW_006408585.1:5110797-5111746 GCF_000296735.1 Chrysochloris asiatica
ACCCATAGTGACCCTGCATAGGGTTTCCGAGGAGTTTTCAGTAACAATGTTTCTAGTTGAATCATTTTAATCTCTTTTTTTAATGTATGTTTTCACTTTACACTAGATTATTTTGCTTTTCATCATTGTCATATTAGATATTGTTACAATCTAGCTTTGGGTTATATGTTAATGTGAATATCTGTAGTTGATTTTAATTACATTGGTGTGTAAAAGCAATATTCTATGTAAGATACCATCAAACTTTTTTTTAATTGACCAGTAGAACCATAAAGATACGATTACAGAGTGATCTCAAACACTAACTTTTGTTTTTCAGATCTGCAAAGCCTAATGATATGCATTCTAGAAAAGAACCATGGAAAATAATGATTAATTTTTCAATTGCAAAAAGACTAACTCTGGAAATTGTCAATCTTTTTAGTTTATTGTTGTTATGTGCTGTGGAGTCGGTTCCGACTCATAGTGACCCTGCACAGGGTTTCCGAAGCTGTAAATCTTTGTGGGAGCAGAATGCCTCATCTTTCTCACACGGAGCAGCTGGTAGTTTCAAACTGCTGACCTTGCAGTTCGCAGCCCAATTCGTAACCACTATGTTACCAGAATACTCAACTAAAGTAGCGTAAAGAATACTGGCTCCACAGTGAAGAATGAGTTTGAGTAGAGGCTCTATCACTTACGTAAGTCATTGGACCTTTCTTGCTCAGTTTACTTATCTGTAAACTAGTGATAAGTACCTGTACTGTAGAATTAGGGGACAATTACATAAGATAATACATGGGAAGCACTTAGAACAGTATCTGGCATCTTAGTAAGTAATTGATAAATGCTAACTGTTAGTATTATTAGTATTGTTAGTTGTTGTTGTTGTTAAGTGCCGTCGAGTCGGTTCCGACCCATAGCGACCCTGTACAGGGTTTCCGAGGGTGTAAATCTTTACGGGAGTAGA
>NW_006408585.1:5113191-5117105 GCF_000296735.1 Chrysochloris asiatica
GGAGCAGCTGGTAGTTTCGAACCGCTGACATTAAGGTTCGCAGCCCGATTCGTAACCACTACGCTACCAGAGCTCCTTAGTATTGTTAGTATTGTTAGTGATGTTCATTATTTGTGCCTTTGCTATCTATGAATGCCAATTAAGTTCACATGAATCTACCTACGTACAATCTTCCCTATTTTCAATTTGCAACTACCATACTTTACCCACCTTTGTATACAACCATGGCACTGGTGTGGTGCTGAGGGTTAATGTGCTGGACTGCAAGGTTGGTTTGAACTACAACGTTGGCAGTTCAAGCTCACTAGCTGCTCCTCAGAAACCCTATACAGGGTCACTATGACTCAGAACTGACTCCATGGCACTGAACAACAAAAACAAATAGAAACCTTCAGTTATTTTCTTTCTCATTATACTTCGAAGCTATTCTCTCTGGCCAGGGATTAGAGACGTTTGTGACATCGAAAGGTGAGTATTTTGTAGTAGCAAATCTAAACAATTTTATGAAACATTTCTTATAATTTTAAAGGAGTAAAGAATGGTAATTCAATCACCAAAAGACACTGTATCATATTCCTTAAATTTCCCCCAATTCAATTTCCCTTCCAAAATGTAGCTGTTTATATTTGCATTTTGTGTGTGCTATTTGTATGTGTATATGTGCGTATACATGCACATACATACACAAATGAACATGAAAAGCACTAATAGTCCACCGGCTCGCTTTCATGTAACGACAAAGAAGCTTAACAGGATCCCTAATTCATTCATGTCTGTTAAATAATAGAATTCTAAAAAGCCAAATTTTCTATGGGACAAAATTAGAAATCACCCCTTTAAAACTACCTATTAATAAATGCATTTACATTATTTATAACAAATAAATGAGTTTCATTTAATTATTTTTGATCTTTGAAAGTGATCAAGGTTCATTTCAAATCACTTTGCAGAACTTTTTAAGTGACTATAAGGTTAGTTTCAAATGACTAGACTTACCTTTAAACTGCATATAATAGAAAACTGAGCAGACATTCAGATGCAAGAAAAGTGAAACTCGAAATCTATAATAATCAGTTACCATGGAGTAGACTCCTACACATGGCAAACTCATGTGTGCCAAAGAAGAACTGCTCCGTAGAACTTTCAGTGGTTGATTTTTCAGAAGTAGAATGCCAAACCTTTTTTTTTTTTTTTTTTTTCAAGGCATCTCTAGAGTGGACTCAGCCTTTCAATTAGTATCTGTCTTAGCTATCTAGATTTTAAGATAATGGAATTCTCCCACGAACTTTTAAAATCCTCTTTGCATATACACACATATTAGATATTTTAAATATTTTATAATAAAATAAACAGGCCTATAATGAAGTATGTGCAGCCAGAGTGCTCCTTGGAGGCCAGGATGGCCAAACTGTGTCTCTCATACTTTGGACATATTGTCAGGATCAAAAGGTTCTGGAGAAGGATATCATGTTTGGTAAGGTGGAGGGTCAGAGAAAGAGAGGAAGACCCCCAATGAGATGGATTGGCCAAGTGGCAGCATCAATGGACTCAAGCGTGGCAACAATAGTAAGGTTGGCCCAGGATCGGGCAGTGTTTTGTTCTGCTGTGCATAAGGTCACTATGAGTCGGCACCAACTCAATGGCACCTAACAACAACAATAATGAAGCAGAATACAAAATCCCAAGAATTTAAAAATAAAATTAATGGTAATTTAATACTATGAGCAAAGATCTTTTAAATTCTATTACGAGTGAAATTAGATTTCTCTAAGTAGGTTAGAAAAGAGAAGCATAACAACTAGAAACTACACAAAGACAAAATTTTATAATATACTTTGTTTGGAGTAAACCCCACCAGGTTGACTTTTTTATCTGGTTAGTGAAAACTATCAACCTTAAATGAATTACAAGTAGAGGAAATTAGTCCCCACCTATAGCTATTCTTATAACCAATTGAAAACATTTTTTTTTGTTCTTTCCCATGTCTTTACTACTTGTAACATGACTACTCTAATTTTGCATATCACACATTTTTCAAATTAGAACACATTTCTTCGCTCTAAACAAATAAGAGCACTACATTTCTTCACTCCCAAAATTTCAAACTCCAGTTCAAACCAGTTTAGGCTTATCTGATGTTTAAGAAAATGAAGAGTGAAAAGTATACTATAAATTCATGGATTCTATACTAGGAGTTTCAAGAATTCACCTATTAGATTTCGAACATATTGCTGTTGTGATATGAATTAATGTAATTATTCTTTATTTAGGTCCAAAAGTCAGATGTGATCACGTATCCTTAAAGGAGAAACTTCCTCAGGTTCTATGTGCAATCGGCTGAAATTCTGATAAAACACTTGGAGACAATGAGCTCTTGCTAGATGTTGGACCTTCCAGGAAAATGTTTGTGCACCTCTATCCAAATTTGTTTCAATACTACAAGGAAAAAAAATGTTTTCATATAATAATAAATGCAGTCAGATGACAGAGGATAGGCAAGAGAATCTCAAAATAAACCTTAGGACATAAGTGCTTACCTTTATGTGCTATTTGTGCTACATAGTCATTCTCTCCAAAACAAATGTGGTTTCTAGCAAGAACAACAAAACAAAAAAACACACTACTAGAACATTTAAAATATCAATGATCTTAAAGGATACTTTTCCTTTAAGTGTTAATTTCCACTACAAATTGTCTCTTTTTTTATCCTTGGATTTTTAAAATAATCAGGCTGTAATGTGAGAATTAAAGCATAAATGAAAGGATCTTACATTACTTAATATTTACCCTTGCTTGGTTTCCTTTCCATGTGTACCAAGCCTCTGGCAACTCATATTTTCCAATTTTGGGGTGGATAATGTTTTCTCTTTGATTTTTTGGGTGAGTAATGCAGAAACATTAGCTGTTTGGCTCTTATATTGGAAAACTTTTAAAGTTCTCTTGGTTAAGTATGTCAGAACTTGCCTATGAAAAATCAGATGCAGTCACAAGCACTTGATTAATTTTATACCAGGACTTGCAAAGACAGGTTAGCTATTCTTCTGTGTATGTTTAAATTTCATGGCACTATGGTGTGACACTATGGGATGAAGCACTGGACAGCAAGGTCAGTTTGAACCAAAGTCAATGGTTCAAACTCACCAGTCACTCCTTGGGAACCCTCTATAGATCGCTATGAGTCAGAATCCACTCTATGGCACTTAACAACAACAATCAAATAAGCCAAAGATCCACTTGATTATCTTATTGTCAAGCACCAGAATGTCAAATATGTGCTATGAGCCCCAGTAGTGTAGCCAGTGACAAGTTGAGTTGCTAACTGATAGTTCAAATCTGCCAGCCACACCATGAGAGAAAGACTTCACAGCACAAAACCAGCATCACCACTATGTGCCAAGTTTTGTGGTGGAACTTGGGAATTGCAGCTGTTCTCAACCAACACTGTCTAGTCCTGACTACATCTCCCTTTCTGTTCACTTTTCTAGGATTGCAAAGGACAAAAGGAAGACTATCCAGAGTGTTGTTAAAAAGATTTTGTATCTGGACAGATAAGCATCTGGACCTGAGAACTGTCACCTCCACATCTCCTATATGACTGGGCAGAATACTTCTGTTACTTGCTCCTTAGATCTCTCCAAGATGCATTCCAGATCCTGTTAGCAGGATCCATGGCAACTGAAATCAGGAACAAGAGTTTGCCTCAAGGTCTTAATTGCTATCGATATTCGACAGCACTTAACAACAACTTCATTGATATTTTCTGACTAGTCAAGCCCTGAAATTTTTCTTGCTACTTTCTGTTGAAGAAGTCATGCTGTGGCACTGTAGGATAAGTACTGGACTGCTAACCTAATGCTCAGCACTTCAAACCCATCAGCCACTCCTTGAAAACCCTATACATGGCCGCTATGAGT
>NW_006408585.1:5117533-5142074 GCF_000296735.1 Chrysochloris asiatica
GATCACCTGGCTAATAACCTAATTACTGTACCTTTCTTCTTAGTTGTGACCCTTTTCTTGGTCTGATCCTCAGCAGACTTCATATCTATTATCAGTTAGTTGATCACCTGGATTTTATTTACACCCTGGTTTTTGGTTGTTCATCTCTGCTTGTTGGCTGCTGGATCTGAAGTCCATTTTTCAGGGCTTTATATACCTTGTTCCCTCCAACAGAAGAAAATAAAGCAGCTGGTTGCCAGCTGGCGTGAAGGAGGAGACTTCGGGAGGATTTAAAAACAAAAAAATTGAATGAATTCTCTCTGTTCAAAATGTGGAGGGAAAGTGAAATGGCCAAGCACAGATGTTAAATATATTCCTCTTTGCACTTTCCTCCTCCAGGCAAGGGCCGTTTGGGTTTAGGGAATAAATGACACCAAGGATATTAGCAAAGTACGTGTGTCGTGGAGTCTGAGGCAGACTTGCACGTGGGCATGCCCAGATACATTCCTAAATGACCTAAGGATTTGGAAACTGCCTTTAGAAAACATGAAGCTAAAATACCAGTCAAACGTGGAGAAGCAATGCTCTCATAGCATTTTCCAGCTAAGAAACACACTGCCAAGAAGATTGTTAGCTGTGTCTCCTATAATTTTGAGAGAATAGCTTACTTTTCTTTTAACACATAGTTTTACATTCTAGTATTTCAGTAGAAGGTTAGCTCTATTATGACAGTGATTTTTCTGTCTTGTTGTTGTTGTTAAGTGCTGTCGAGTTGGTTCCGACCCATAGCGACCCTGTACAGGGTTTCCGAGGGTGTAAATCTTTACGGGAGTAGAAAGCCTCATCTTTCTCCCGCGGAGCGGCTGGTAGTTTCGAACCGCTGACCTTAAGGTTCACAGCCCGATTCGTAACCACTACGCTACCAGAGCTCCTTTTCTGTCTTGTTATGCACTATATATACAGTGTGCCTAGAATAGAGAATATTATGTTATGATATTTTAAGTGCTGTGTGAGTTGGTTCCGACTCAAAGCAACCCTGTATAGAGTTTCCAAGGAGTAGCTGGTGAGTTTAAACTGTCGATCTTATGATTAACTGTACAGAGTTTATCCTACAAAGCCACACCAGTAAGAGAAGAACAGCTCAATAAATGCTATCTTTTATTTTTTAAACTGTTATTTTGTATTTATTGATTCTTTTTGTTTTCTTTTGGTGAGTATATTTATTAATTTTCTTTGTGTTTACTGTGAAATTACACTTAATTTCTTACATTTAAGACAATCTATTATATAATATTAACTTCCTCACCATATGGAAGCTCTGCAACTACACTAGTCATTCTCTCCCTTTTGTTTTATTTTTAAAGCTTTCACTGTGAATTGAGTGATAGTTACATGGGAGAACATCGGTTTTGAATAAATACTAACTTGCTGATCTCCTAAAAGCTGAGCAGATTGTACTTTATGTAACTATACATTGAAATTTGTACAAATATTCCTTATTATTGTTGGTAGGTTGTTAATGAGTCGGCTCCAACTCACAGTGACGGTATGTACAACAGAACAAAACACTAACTGGTCCTGTGCCTCACAAATGTTATATTTGAGTCTATTGTTGCAGCAAATGTGTCAATCCCCTTTTTGAGGGTCTTCCTTTTTTTTTGCTGACCCTCTGCTTTATCAAACATGACACCCTTTCCACCCCTAGACAACATTTCCCAAGTAAGTGAGACAAAGTCTCTTCATCCTAGCTTCCAAGAAGCATTCTGGCTGTACTTCTTCTAAAACAGATTGTTCTTCTGGCAGTTGATACTTTCAATATTCTTCTCCAACACTGCGATTCAAATGCATCAATTCTCTGGTTTTTCTTATTCATTGTCCAGATTTCACATGCATATAAGATGACTGAAAATACCATGGCTTCGATCAGTTATACCTTTGTCCTCAAAATGAGATCTTTGCTCTTTAACACTTTCAAGAGGCCTTTTGCAGTAGATTTGCCAATGCAATACCTCTTTTGATTTCTTAACTGCTGCGTCCTTGAACATTGATTGTGGACCCAGGTAAAATGAAATCCTTTACAATGTACATTTTTTCTTTCTTTATCATAATATTTTTTATTGGTCCAGTTGTGTGGATTTTTGTTTTCTTTACATTGAGTTCTAGTCTATACTGAAGGCTGTATTCTTTACCAGTATTTCAAGTCCTCTTTGCTTTCAGCAAGCAAGGTTGTATCATCTGCATATCATAAGTTGTTAATGAGCCATTCTCCAATCCTGATGCCACGTCCTTCTTCATATAGTCCAGCTTCTTGTATTATTTGCTCATCATATAAATCGATTGATTATAGTGACTGGATACAACTCCAACATGCATCTTTCTTGATTTTAAACCATGCAGTGTCCTCTTGTTCTGTTCAAATGGCTGCGTTTTGGTCTATGTACAGGTTCCACATGAGCACAATTAAGTATTCTGGAATTCCCATTCTTCTCAATGTTATCCATAGTTTGTTATGATCAACAGAGATGAATGCCTTTACATAGTCAGTAAAATGCAAGTAAATATTTTTCTGGTATTCTTTTAGCCAAATGTCAACAAATGATATCACTCATTCCACATTCTCTTCTGAATACAGCTTGAATTTCTGGCAAAACTCTATCAATGTATTGCTGAAACCATTTTTGAATTCTCTTCAGCAAAACTTTACTGAATATGAATGACTCTTTTCCAGTTGGCTGGCCATGTAGCTGGTTTTGAAGCTTCTTGGCATAGGCTAGTGAGTGCTTCTAGTGTTGCATCAGTTTGTTGAAACATTTCCATTGGTATTCCATCAATTCCTGGAATCTTGATTTTTGCTAATACCTTAGAAAACCACAAGGAAAGAACATGTTCAGCATTTCTCAAGCTGAAAAAACTGAAGAAAAAATTCCAGCCTCGACTTGCAATATTGAAAGGTTCTATGGGTTAATGCGCCAGACTGCAAAGCCGTTTGAACTGCAAGCTTGGTGGTTCAAGCTCACCAGCTTGAAACCCTATGGTCACTATGGGTCAGAACTGACTCAACGGCACTTAACAACAACAATGGGCCAAATATTGAACAATACAGGAAGCATCAAAAGAACTTGGAAGGAATACACAGAGTCACTGTATTAAGAAAAGTATTGATCAACAATCAGCCATTTCGGGAGATAGCATATTATCAAGAAGCAGTGAAGGAAGAAGTCCAAGTTGTACTGAAGGCATTAGCAAAAAAAAAAATGCTCCTTAGGCAACAAAAAAGTTGACTAATGGTTAAATTATGTTGCATAAAGTTCAGTGTTGTTTCTGTTGTTAAGTGCCTTCGAGTCTCTTTAGGAGTGCATGCATTTATATTTTACTGTAAAGTATTATAATTATTTGAAAAGTGGTAAACATATACAGTATGGTGGACCTTCACAATATGAAAAATACCGGCCAGAGAATTTCACACTCTCATCTTGTTTGCTGCATTGACCCTTCCTCATGCCTATCTGCAACTGCTCTTGCTGGTGCTTCACAGAGAAACCAGAGGTATCAAATTAAACTCATACAGTTTTTTGCATCTCCCTTGAAAAATCTGCCTGCAACTCTTCCCATCCTTATCTCTTTCTCTGTAGGAGATAGCTCTCCTCAAGCAAGTAGCTAATCCCTGCCCTTATGTTTGGATTTCATCACCTCTCCTTTCTTCAGGCATCTCTAATCTCAGTTTATCCCTTCTCATCTGTATCTTCACTGGGATTCTTTCCCCTCAGAGTGCAAACAGACCCAGCTGTCTCCCATCTCAAAAAGGGACTCTTGCAATTGCATAGTCCCTTCTAGCTGTCACTTGATGGCTCTTTACAATTTTCTTAGTCTACATCCTGCCACCTCCACTTTTTCACTTCCTGATCACTGTTTGTTTCCACAGTCTTCTACTCCCATCAGTCCTGCTGTGGCATTGTACGATAAGTACTGGGCTGCTAACCAGAAGGTCTGTGGTTCAAACCTATCAGTAGTTCCTCAGGAACTCTATGCAGGGTCTATAGGAGTCAGAACTGGCTTGATGCACTTACTATCAACAACTACTTCAATCACTCTGGAAAATAGCTTAACCTAGGTTTTAAATAGCTTAATTCAATAGGTGCTTTAGAGTTCTGATCACCTTATCTCTCTGCAGATTTGAAACTGTTAATTACTTCCACCTTGAAACACCTTCCTTGATTTCTAAGACACCACTCTTCACTGCTTTTCCACCTGCCTCTTAGTTGCTTCTTTCCCCCGCACGGGGAGAGACCAATAGTTGCATCGGAGCCGCACCTTAGCTGCACTCCTAGATGGGAAGGATGCATGAGTTAGTGAGGTAGTCACGTCTGTAGAGCGTGTTGTGACAGGAGAAGGCTGGAACTATGCAACCCTGTCTGGAGGGAGCTGGAGTCAAAAAGAGACACTACTGCTGGAATCAAAAAAGGGGTGTTGTTGTTAAGTGCCACAGTGATTCTGTTTAGGCTTTCTGAGGAGCAACTAGTGAGTTTGAACAGCCTATCTTGTTGGCAATCCAGTGCTGATCCTACAGTACTACACCAGAAGGAAGGGTATAGAGGCAATATCTTGACTTCTTTCCACTTGTTCTCTGATCTCTTGCCAGTGCCTCCCATTCACCAAACCCAGCCAGAAGCCAGTTAACATGGGAGACTTGGGAATCACAACCTGCAAGTCAGCTCCTGTGATACAGAACAGAGCAGGGAAATTGTGAGGACAATGTCTCTATGGGCAAACAGGCCTAGGATCAATATAAGCTTCAAGCTCAAACTTAAAATATTCTAAGCTGAACTCTGCATCTCCTGCACACCCATTCTTAATCCAGAAATCTCTTCAAGGTTCTGTTTCCTGCCTTAGTAACTGCTACCAACAATTGTCCAAGCCAAAGCTTAGGTATCATCCTTGGTTCCTTTCTTGTCTTCTTTCTCATAATTAAATACGGAGTTATTTGACCTCTATTGTCCATTCCAAGCCTTCTTTTAAGTCATCATCCTCTCCAATGTAGGTAACTATGCCAACCACTTAACTGATTTCCCTGTTCTTAGACTTGCCTCTTGCTCTCCTTTTGATTCATCCCCCCATTTATAAAGAATACTCCTTATATTGTTGTTTTTAAGTGCCATTGAGTCAGTTCTGACCCATAGTGACCCTGCATAGGGTTTCCGAGGAGCAGCTGGTGAGCTTCAACTGCCAAAATTGTGGTTCAAACTGACTTTGACGTCCAGCGCATTAACCCACAGCACCACACCAGGACTCCAATCCTTATATAGTAAACTATTATTTTATCAACGTATTACTTCAAGTTCTTCTTCTATATTGTATCCATCCGAAGTGTCCTTAGGGTAAACTCCGAATTCCTTTTAATATAAGGTCTTTCTAATCTGGCCTTTTCTTCTCCCACCTCGTTCATTCCTTCATTCGTTCACTCAGTAAACGTTCATTGAGTCTCTTCTCTGTGTCAAGTACTGGATCTAGCACTGAGGACACTGCTTCTCCTGAATGTGCAATGCTTGCACTAACCTCTAGCCTGGATGTAGTTTCCTCTTTCCTTCCTATTCCCCACCCTCATTCATTCCCTTCACCTAGCTAATTCCTATTCTTCCTTCATATCTTGAAAGAATCTTCCTCCAAGCAACATTCCCTCAATCTTCAAGTCTAGGCTTGTGTCCCTTTTAAGTGTCCCCAGAACACCTGTGCATACTTATTTCGTAAGCTAACCACATTTTATTATAATTGTCCCTTTACTGGTCTAACTCCTCACGTAGTGTATAAATTCCTTGCGTGCAGGAGCTCTATTTTATTCAGTGTTGAACTCACATCACCTAACACAGACCTTCCAATCTTTCTTAAATGAATTCAATCATTAATTGGTAAATCCAAGATTGTATGGGGACATTGGAAGGGGACATTCCAATGTATGGAGATATTCCCTAGACTTGGGTGATAGAATAGTGGAAGAAAAGTCTGGTAAAGTCCTCCTGGAGGAGGTAATATGTAATATCTAAGCTGTATTTTGAAAGGCATCTTGGAATAAGGAGGTAAAATAAGGGAAAGCATGCCAAAGAGAAGAGTTAGTATGGGTCTGAACAGAGAGGAATATTTCAGGAACTTCAAAGAACTTAATGTGGCTTGGTTCATAAAGTTTGAGAGGAAGGCTGGTGAAAGATGAAGCTAACAAGGGCTCATAAAGGGCTTTACAAAGAGTTAGGAGTTTAAATTGAAATTCTTGAAAGATTTACATTGCATTGAGATGATCACACTTGCAATATATAAATGATTATCCGGCAGCTGTGTGGTTGGTGAATAAGATGAACAAAACTGGCTATAGAAAAAGCAGTTGCGACAAGAAATAATCAGGATGTGAAATTGGACAGAGGTGAAGATATATTGAAGAAATCGAATTGGAATTTGGAGACTGCTTGATAAGGTAAATGGAAAAATAAAGGATGAATCTAGAATGATGAGTTCAGTTTTCATCGTGCCTGAGTATAAGATACTCCAAGTATCTTATACTTTCAAGTAGAACTGCCCACCTCCCTCCATATAGAGGTGCATAGTTGCAGCCTCCTCTGGTCACAACACTCTCTAGAGACACAGCTGCCTTACTTCGTCCTTCCAGTCTAGGAGTGTACCAGCTTCCTGCTGCTTCCAGTCAGGGTTCCCTGTTTGGCAGCAGAAATATTCTATTTCCTATGTAGCATTAAGCACTGAACCACAAGATTGGTTTGAACCACAAGGTCGGCAGTTCTAACTCACCTTGAAGACCCTATACAGGGTCACTATGAGTCAGAAATGACTCAATGGCACTTAACAACAATGTTGGATATTTTTACATGGGCATTTATCTTTGCTGCAAACATATCTTGAATGTGGTGAAACATGTGGTGGTGGTAGTTATGTACTGTGGAGTCTGTTCCAACTCATAGCGACCTTGTAGAGGGTTTCTGAGGCTGTAAGTCTTTACAGGAGCAGAAAGCTTCATCTTTCTCCCACAGAATGATGACTGGTAGTTTTGAACTGCTGACCTTGAGATTAGCAGCCCAATTCGTAACCATTACACTACCAGAGCTCCTTGTGGTGGAACATAGAGAGGGAAAAATTATGAAAATAAGTATCTTAGATATTACCAAATACCTTGAGGGAATGAGTTTCTGGGCCTGGAGGTTCAGGATCTTGGTCTCAGGGGACACCATGGTCAACTGGCATAACGCAGTCGACAAAGACCATGTTCTACATCCTACTTTTGTCAGTAGTAACTGGGATCTTAAGAGCTCACGAGCAGCCATCTAAGGTGCAACTATTCATCGTTCTCTGTGCAGAGGAATGAAGAATAATGGAAACAGAAGCTGTTTGGAAGCAATTAATCCAATGGATTAATGTACCATGTGAACCTAAATCTCTATGACCCAGAGACCAGAAGAACCAGATGATGCCCTCCTACCACTACTAACTTCTCTGGAATGGATCACATTATAGAGTGGGATACAGTGTGTAATAAAACTCAAAATTGTAAAAAAAAAAGATCAAGGCTTACTGGTCAGAAAGATGCTGGAAGAACCCTTGACAATGGACCTTGGTCATGCTTCATGTCTGGAACTGAACTCACCCTTGTGGCTCAATTTTCAGGCAAGCAGTAGATAGATACACAGAGGAGACAACAACACTAGTGAGGTATACACACCATTTAGTTGTTGTTTTAAAGTGCCTTCAAATCGATTCCGACTCATAGCGAGCCTGTACGAGGTTCCCAAGGAGCCGATTATGTGGCTCAAACCATACAATGATTGACTATTGAAGATTCAAAGGGCAGCGTTTTACCTTAAGACAAAATTCAGAAGGATTGGGAAAGAAACAAAATGCACTGGGAGGAAGTGGGTAAGTGTTGTTACATGGAGGGGATTGCAATCATTGAGATGAAATGAAGTATATGATTTGGTAAATGTAAAAGTGGTGACCTGCTCTGTAATTCACATAATTCACAATAAAAAGTTTTAAAAAAATGTCTCCAATTCAAATAATCAGAGGGGTTTCTAGTTTCCTAAGAAAGATTCAAGTGGTTATGGCCAAAATGCAGGTGTGTATGTTGAAGAGAGAGACAAATTCGAGTTACCACACATAGATAAGTGGAATTTTTTACCAGAGCTCTGGCCTTCCTGTGTGCCAACTGTCCCTTCACCTGACTGTGACCTACACCAGCATGAGCAAGCCTTGAGGGCAGGAGCAATGTCTTATCTCCGTCTCTAATTCCCAGAACCAATGCAACACCTGGCACAGACTAATGCTCAATTACTGTCTACTTACTAAATGAAGACACGAGTGCATCAACCCTAAGAGTCATTTTTAGGTGATAAAAATTGGTGGATATATTCCTACAATCAAAATGAACTACTTACACCTGGAGAGTGCCCAATCTATGTTAAGAAGAGAAATGTGACTCATTGAACGTTCGGTAACATATGCAATATTATTACTCTCAGGATTATAATAAAATGAATAAGTGACTAGCAATAAATTGCTCCATTGTTGAGTCATTTATTGAGGAGATAAAGGATAATTAGAAATCATTGCCATTGTACATCCAACTGAGCATATAAATGGCATTGGTAGTACGTT
Source organism: Chrysochloris asiatica (assembly GCF_000296735.1). NCBI lineage: Eukaryota > Metazoa > Chordata > Mammalia > Afrosoricida > Chrysochloridae > Chrysochloris > Chrysochloris asiatica. The sequence goes on from NW_006408585.1 coordinate 5,126,159, forward strand.
CATTTAAATGGGTTAAATATTCATTCCCCAGCCTCTCTAGAAATGATCCACAGAAGTAAACTCTGTTTTTGTTGCGGTTGGATACCCTTAAATTGAATCTGACCCATAGCAACCCTATCGGATAGAGTAGAAATGCCCAACAGGGTTTTCAAGACTCTGGTAGCATAGTGGTTACGAATCGGGCTGCGAACCATAAGGTCAGCAGTTTGAAACTACCAGCTGTTCCGCAGGAGCAGGATGAGGCTTTCTGCTCCCGTAAAGATTTACAGCCTCGGAAACCCTGTACAGGATCACTATGAGTCGGAACCGACTCCACAGCACATAACAACAACAACAATCTTTATAGAAGCAGACTGCCATCTCTTTCTTCCATGGAGTGGCTGGTGGGTTCCAGCAGTCAGGCTCCTTAAACTCAGCAAGTATCCATATTGCCCACTGTCAGCTGTGACTAAAAACAGGGTCGTATAGCGCTTGCTAACCATAAGATCCGCAGTTCAACACCACCAATGACTTCTCAGAAACCATCTACAGGGTTGCTATGAATCAGAAATGACTTGACAGCACTTAACATCGACAACAAAGTATATTCCTGAGAGCTGTCGATCTGTACACTTTTGTTTCTGTCGCCAGTGTAAGGGGTGATGCTGGACTCTGGGAGTCACATATAGCTTCAGTGGGTCTAGGGTTGAGTTGGAAAGGGTAAGACCAGTGACAGATTCAGTTTGTCATTCTGCCTATTGGTGGTTGAGAACCCATCAGAAAAATTTCCCCTTGCTTTCTCCAAAAAGTAGAGTGGCAGTGAAAAACTAGAGAAAGTGGGTCTTTGCTACCTTACTTTGAGTAATAATAACAAATCTTGTTCTGCTTAAGAAAGCATTTTTAATTTGGGGTTTTATCAGAAAAATATTCAATTAACTTCTGCTAATTCTACAACTTGGAATAAATCCTTCCAAAGCTATTGCCATGCAAAAAATATATAATATTTGAAAGTGTCTATATATTATATGGAAGGAGCTCTGGTAGCGTAGTGGTTACAAATGGGGCTGCGAACCTCAGGGTCAGCAGCTCAAAACTACCAGCTGTTCTGTGGGAGAAAGATGAGGCTTTCTGCCCCATAAAGATTTACAGCCTCGGAAACCCTATGCAGGGTCACTATGAGTCGGAACCGACTCCACGGCACATAACAACAACATATATTATATGGAGTCCTGGTGTGGTGCTGTGGGCTAATGTGTCAGACTGCAAAGTTGTTTGAACTGCAAGGTTGGTGGCTGAAGCTCACCAACTCCTTGGAAACCCTATACAGGGTCGCTATGGGTTGGAATCGACTCGATGGCACTTAATAACAACAACGATATATTATATGCACTTCTCTGTAGCCCAGATTTTTTTCCAAGCAGATATGTCACAAGTTACTTTCTATACAATTTTTTTTTTTTTGCACTTTCAGTGGTTGCGTAGAATTCCATTTTATAAATTCATCATAACTTATTTAGCCAATTTTCCACCGAAGAATATTGGTTCCGATTTTTAACCATTGAATACAAATGATGAACAATCAGAAACTGATTTTGAAAGTTAATCTAAAAGAACTTTTAAATAAGGTAATTTGGGTTGACCTGTGGAAAGGATGGAACAGGACTGTGAAGGAGCCCAAAGGAAGGAAATGGTTGATGGATTGTTATTGCTCTTGATACCTAAAGGACATGAGTTGATAGGAATGATGTGGGAGGGAAGATCAGGGCGGGTGAGAAGATAGGCATGGAGAAAGATAAAAGAAAGAAGGAGACTGAGAGACGGACAAAGGGAGAGCGAATGTGACTAGAACAAGTAGAGAGGAAGAAGAAAATAATCAAGGCTGCTCAGAATTACCAAAATGGACAATAGCGTACTGTCACCATTTAAGTGATGATTTGTAATTGAATGAATGAAGAAGGAATTTTAAGAAATTGTCCATATTTAAGGGAAACTTAGTTTGGTCACTTGGTTAGCTATGAAATCATCTTTTCAAAATGCTGAAACAAAGAAAAATTAATAATAATGAAGGCTCATTCATTCAATTTCTATTAATAGCGAAATAGTACATATGTGCCTATTTTGTTGAACATTCAAAAATAACTTTCTCTAACTCTTGCCTCTGATAGTTTAAATTGTTTTCTCTTACAGTGATTGTCTGGGGTTCAAATATTTTGCATCATAGCTTTGCATCTCAGTCCAGAGAAAATGAATGAGGAATGAGTGAGCTTCAGTTTTCCAGTAAAGTTCTACCCCTTTCCTTCTTTAGAAAATTTAAATTAGGTGCAAACAGTCACTTTCTCTTGAATGTCATTCTTCTGTATATTTTGGTGTAGAATGTGTTTGTGGAGGCTAGAGGAGGATCTTTATTATAAAAATTTCTACATACAAGGCAAGTACTAGTAGGGAATAGTGAAAATTGTTTATATGATGACTTCACTTGTACACATAGGGCATTCACACTTAAAAAGAAATCAACTCCTATAAAGGAAATAAATTCCTGACTTACCTCATGTGAAAACTGTGAGGCACAAATGAAACTGTATAAGTGAAAGTGTTTGGGACAAGTTCTGGATCATTTCAATCAGTGGTACTTTCTTATACTCTGGCATTTGCAGGATCCCTTAAAGTCAGAAATTTCTGCTACTTTCTCTCACTTGTGGTGATGGAGGAGGGGAAATAATTCCATATAATCCTTGCCCTTTGCCCTCTCCCGCTATGATCTTTTGTTTAGACAGAAAAATAAGAAAATGCCTTCTCCATCAAATTGTCTCTTACAAATTTATAAGAAGTAGTTACAGTTTCCTTCTTGCAACTGAAGTAAAAAATAACAAAAACAAAAAAACGAGCCTACTCAAGATCAACTCATATTAATCACATCCTGTGTGGAACCTGGTCTTGTGTCACTGACACTAACACACACACAGAGCAGAAAAGGAGAAGGTGGGTCATTAATTCCAAACACTCCTAAGGGCACTTTAATTAAAGCACTCATGCCACATGCCTAACAAGTTTAGCATGACTCAGCAAGATTAGTCACTTAGATCCGCTCATGACAGAGTTATAGGAGTATGTCCAATCACATGATCCAGGAGAACAGGGAACACCAGACTAGACTGACTGACTTGAACCACATACCGAACCACAGCCTCATTTCAGTTCATGGGAGTGCGTCCCAGCAGTGGCTTCACTAGGGATGGTGTCACCCAATATGATAACTCACGGTGCCAACCCCACACCGCCATGAACCTTCTCCCATATCAGACTATACAGAATTCTTAGTAATGCTTATTATTCATTTTAATCATCTGTGATAAACACATTTTTAAATGACTAAATGTAACATTTCTTAGATTATATGAATACTAACATCAAAATTGTTTTGTAGAATCTTTCAACATTGAATTACATTATTAGTTATAATTATTAGTCACTGAGCAGAAGTGTTTTTTTTTTAAATTTCTTTCCTTCTTTTCCTTGAATTGATAACTCATTCTCAACAAAGTTACTGATACAGACTCACAAATAATATTCACCACAAATATTATAGCTAAACTACTAGAAAGTTTGACAAAATCAGCATCTACAAAAATACCACTAGTAGCAAAAACAATTGTGGTGCTTGTGTATATACAGCTGAAACCACATGATTTGAAGTATCAGTGTAATGGAGTAACAATGACAACTCTAACCAGAGCTCATTGTTGTAGTTTAAATGCCCTCGAGTAATTTCGACTCAGTGACCCTGCGTAGAGTTTCTGAGGAGCACCTAGTGGATTTGAACTGCCGACCTTGCGATTTGCAGTCCAGTGCTAATCCACAGTGCCACATCAGAAGTCCAGAGCTCATGAGAAGGTTGTTGTTGTTAAGTGCCGTCGAGTCAGTTCTGACCCATAGCGACCCTGAACAGGGTTTCCGAGGCTGTAAATCTTTACGAGAGCAGAAAGCCTCATCTTTCTCCCGTGGAACAGCTGGTAGTTTCGAACTGATGACCTTGCGGGTTCGCAGCCGGATTCGTAGCCCTATTGGTAACCACTACGCATAAGAAGGTACTAAAAAAGTAAATTAGCATAGAGTTTTAACTGTCCTGCGGTGGCGCTGTAGGATAAGTACTCAATCATAAGGTCAGTTTGAACCTCAAGGTTGGTGGTTCAAACTCACCAGCTGCTCCTCGGAAACCCTATACCGGATTGCTGTGAGTCAGAACCAACTTGACAGCACTTAACAATAACAACAGATACATATAAACTGGGATTATAAAAATGTCTTTGTGGTTTTTGTTGCAGAACCTTCTCATTAGGGATTCCAACCCCCCCCTCCCCCCAACCTGGTACCTGAGCCTGCCCTAAATGAATCCAAGAAACAAAGGCAATAAAGAAATTGATGGGAAATGATGAGGCTTTCTTTGGTAATTTCATTTAATTACAACCCCTTTCTTTTCTTTTCTTTTTTGGTACCATCCAGTCATACCAAATACTCTTTCTATGTTGCACAACCATCACCACTATCTTTTTCCAATCTTTTTTCCTCTGTTTTCTTTCCCTCACCCTTTCCTTCCCTTCTTCTTCTTCCTTTTTTTTTTTTTTAACTTTTTTTTTTTTCAGGAAAATTTCCAAAGGTTTGTCTAAATAAAAAAATAAATATATACTGTTTCTCTGAAAGTACATGGAAAAAAGCAAATCAGACAAAAAGAAAGAAAGAAATTTCCTTCCACTCCCTTCTCTCTTTCTTTTCTTTTTAACTGCCTTCCACATCATCCAAGTTGCTATGTTTGTACACTTCAACCAGTGGATAATTCTCCCCGCCCCCCAACCTTAGTAATCATCATAGAATGTGTATGATGGCCTGAAAATCTTTTCTGGATGTTTTACAGTAGTTATCTCATACAATATCTGTCACTTTGCAATTGTCTAATTCCACTCAGGAGTCCTGGTGTGACACTGTAGGATAAGCACTGGACCACAAGGTTGGTGGTTCAAACTCAACTGTCGCTCCTTAGAAACCCTATACAAGGTCACTATGAGTTGGAACTGACTGGACAGCACTTTTCAACAACAACAATTTCACTCAGTGTGTCCTCCAGGTTCCTCTACCTATATGTGGTGTTTTACAGATTATTCTTCAGTGTTGCATAATATCCCTTTGTGGGTGCACCAAAGTTTGTTCAACCTTTCCTCTGCTGGGCATGTAGGGTGTCTCCATCTTTTTGTTATTATGAAGAATGTTGCAATGAACATGGGTGTGCATGGGACTATTTGTGTCACTGCTCCTATTTCTTAAGGATATATATCAAGGAGAGAGATTGCAGGACCATATGGCATTTCCAGTTCCAATCTTCTGAGGAAGTACCGTAATTTTTCCACAGCAGTTGATCCATATTATAGTCCTACCAACAGTGTTGGAGTGTTCCAGACTCTTCACACCTTCTCCAGCATTTGTTGTTCTTTATTTATTTTTAAACTTTGCTATTAATGCTGGTGTAAGATGATATCTCATTGTTATTTTGATTTGCATTTCCTGGTGTGGCACTGTGGGTTAATGCACCAGACTGCAAAGCAGTTTGAACTACAAGGTCGGTGGTTCAAGCCCACCAGCTGCTCCTCAGAAACCCTGTACAGGGTTGCTATGGGTTGAAACCGACTCGATGGCACTTAACAACAACAATGGTTAATGCAATTCCTGGTGTGGCACTGTGGGTTAATGTGCTGGACTGAAAAGTCAGTTTGAACTGCAAGGTCGGCAGTTCAAGCTTACCAGCTGCTACTTGAAAACCCTATACAGGGTCGCTGTGGATTGGAACCAACTTGACAATACTTAACAACAACAATGATGGTTATGAAGTCCTGGTGTGGCACTGTAGGATAAGTACTGGACTGCAAGGTCAGTTTGAACTACAAGGTCAGTGGTTCTAACCCATCAGCTGCTCCTCGGAAACCCTATACAGGGTTGTTCTGAGTTGGAACTGACTCGAAAGCACTTAACAACAACAACAGTGGTTAATAATAGTGACTATTTCTTCATATGTTTGTTGGTCTCCTGAATGACTTCTTTGGTGAAGTGTCTGTCCATGTCCTCTGCCCATATTTTGATTGGATTATAAGTCTTCTTGTTTAGGTACTGAAGTGTTCTATAGGTTTTATAGAATAGTCCCTTGTCTAATATGTCCTTGCTGAAAAAATTTTCCCAGTCTGTGGGTTCTCATCTTATGGTGAAATCTTTAAATGCACTTGAGTGTCTTACTTTGAGCAGGTCCCAGTGATCTATTTTGTCTTCTGTAGCTTGATGTTTTCAATTATGTTTGACAGTGTATTCATGCCATGACTATGTCTTATTTTTTCACTGATGATTTTTATAATATTAGAATTTGCTTCTAGATCTTTAATTCACATTAAGTTCATTTTTGCATATGGTGTGAGATATGGGTCTTGTTTTATTCTTTGCAAATGAATTTCCTGTTTTGCCAGCATCATCAGTTAAAGAGACTATCACTTTCTTATTTAAATGTGCTTTGGTCCTTTGTCAATGGTCAACTGAGTGTAGGTGGATGGATTTACTTCTGGTTTCTCAATTCTGTTCCATTGATTGCCTTTTGTTATACCAGTACCAGGCTGTTTTGAGAATCAGGAAGTGAGAGGTCTCCTACTTTGTTCGCCTTTTTTAGTAATACTTTGCTTATCCAGCGTCTCTTTCTTCTATATAAAGTTGGTGAGTAGTTTTTCCATTTCTTTAAAGAATGCTTTTTGAACCTGGATTGGGATTGTATTATATCTATAGATTGCTTTGGGTAGTGATGACATTTTGAAAATGTTAAGTCTTCCTATTCACAAACATGGTCTTCCATTTTTGTAGGTCTCTTTTGGTTTCTTGTAGTAGTGTTTTATAATTTTCTTTGTATCGCTCTTTTGTTTCTCTGGTTTGATTTATTCTTAAGTATATCATTTTTGAGGGACCAGTCGTTAGAGAAGGATATCATGTTTGATAAGGTGGAGGGTCAGAGAAAGAGAGGAAGAGAGGAAGACCCCCAACGAGATGGATTGGCCAAGTGGCAGCACCGATGGTCTCAAGCGTGGCAACAGTAGTGAGGTTGGCCCAGGATCGGGCAGTGTTTTGGTCTGCTGTGCATAAGGTCGCTATGGGTCGGTACTGACTCGACGGCACCTAACAACAACAACAACAACTATCATATTTGGAATGGCTATTGAAAATGGTATTATTTTCTTGATTTCATTTTCAGAACAAAGGAATCCCACTGAGCTTTGAATGTTGATTTTATACCCTGCAACTTTTCTGAACCTTTCAGTGATTTCCAATAATTTAATTGTGGAGTCTTTGCCATTTTCTAAGTGAAGGATCATATCCTCTGCAAACAGAGAGAATTTTACTTCTTCTCTGCCAATTTTGATGCCTTTAATTTCCCTTACTTATAACTCTGGCAAAGACTTTTAGATGAAAAATGTTTTTTTTGTTGTAACTAGTTGCAGGAATAATTTTATTAAAAAATAATACATTTATGCTGAAACAATGCACAAAATTTTATAGACAGTCATTTTGGTGTCACCCCTTCTGAAACTGTCACCTGCTGTGGTCCAAATTCTCTGCATTCCCTTTGTGATGCCATGGGTGCCAGCTCGAGTGGTATAGCCCACTGGGGATCCTTTTTACATTTCTCTACCATGTTGCTTTATACCAAACTGAACATGTGCCAACCACCTATTCAGAGGGTGCTGAGGCCAACCTCCTCAAAGATTTGTATCTTCAGTTTGGAAAGGGCTTCTGTTATTTCATATTCATGGTTTTTCTTTGTTACATTAAGAATGATGCATTCCACACACAAATGAGTTCAATGTATTTTAAGTGAAAAACAAAACAAAATTCAAAGTGTCACCTTCACCATCTATACCCTACCTCATCCTTTTTTCATTCTAGTATCTACCTGTAATTTAGTACTTTCATTTCTGAAAGTGTAAGCACTGTATGCGTAATTCGTTTGACTTGTCATACTGATATCTTTTATGGATATGGTTCAGACATCCTGTTTGGCTAGTGTAAGCAGTGCTATTTATTGTAATAAATGTACTTACTTACTGTAATACATGTACTTCCTTACTCTTCTGGGAAAAAAGAAAAATTAAATACAAAAGACATGTTTAAGTTGTTCAGTGTTTCTAGGATTCTGCTGAAATACAAGGTCAGAGAATGTCATATACCATTTCTTTCTTGTATATGCAGAAAAATCTTGTGGTTAGCAGCCCAGTGCCTCTTATAGCAGCCATCCAGGATATATAGATAGAGAGATAGATAGAGAGATAGAGAGACAGACAAGAGACATACAGAGAGAGAAAGAAATATATATATATATAGAGAGAGAGAGATCACTTGTGGTACAGTGGACTAAGCATTGGACTGTTGGACTGCTAGTTACAAAGTCAGGGGTTCAAACCCACCAACCACTCCTTGGGAAAAAGGTGAGGTCATCTGCTACTATAAAGATTTCCAGTCTCAGAAACCCTATGAAGCAGTTCTACTCTGTTCTATAGGGTCACTAATGAGTCTGAATCAACTCAATGGCAGTGGGTTTAGTTTGGGGATATATATGCTGTTGTTGTTGTTGTTTAGTGCCATTGAATCAGTTCCAACTCATAGCGATCCAGTATAGGGCTTTAAGAAGTTGCTGGTGGGTTTGACTGCCAACATCCCCAAATTCTGATAAACTAGCAGGAAGATAAATGACTCCTTTTATTTTGGCACTGATCATCTCCACCCATAGCAACTCATTATATCACTCAAACAAAAGGATATGCTCTGTGTATGTCCTGGTAAGCAACTGGTCCCAGATGACACATAAATAAACTGACCATTGCAATGAATTCAATAAAGTCCTGGTGCAGTGCTATAGGATAAGCATTTGACTGCTAATTACAAAGTCGGTGGTTCAAACCTACCAACTGCTCCTTGGAAACCCTATATCAGACACTGAGTCAGAACTGACTCAATGGTACTGAACAAAAACAGCAACAGCTATTAACAATATAACATTGATAATGTTCTACATCCTACTTTGGTGAGCAGCATCTGGGATCTTGAAAGCTCATGAGTGGCTATGTAAGGTGCAGCTATTGGTCTCTTCATGTGCAGAAGAAAGAAGAGTAATGAGAACTAAAGAGCTTTGAAATCAATTAGTTCAATGGACTAATGGAACATGTTAACATCAGTTTTCATAACTATGAGACCAGAAGAACTAGATGGTTCCCAGCTACCACAACCAACTTCTCTGAAAAGGATCACATTAGAAGGTGCCGGATAGAGTTACAGAAAATGGGGAACAAAACTCAAATTTATTATTAAAAATATAATAATTTAATATAATAACATTGAAAAGGAGTTCTGGTATGGAACTATAGGATAAGCACTGGATTTCTAACTGCAAGGCTGGCAGTAGAAATCTACCAGCCACTCCTTGAAAATCCTATAGAGGGTTGCTATGAGTCAGAACCAACTCGAAGGCACGTAGCAACAACAATATTACAAACATCCCAAAATACTGGAAATATTAATGTTTATCTAAAATGAAAAGTCTTATATATAACAAATGCATTAAAATTTTTTTTTCTCTTGAGTAAGACATGCTATTGTTGTTATATGCTGTAGAGCCAGCTTCAACCCATACAAATCTGTGCACAACAAAACCAAACACTGCCTGCTCCTCTGCCATCTTCACAACTATTGTAATGTATGAGCCATTGTTGCAGTTACTGTGTCAATCCTTCTTGTTGGGGGTCTCCCTCTTTTCTGCTGACCTTCTACTTCAGCGAGCATGATGTCCTTTTCCAGGGACTGGCCCCTCCTGAAAACATGTCCAGAATACATGAGATGAAGTCTCACCATTCATGCGTCTAAGGAGCATTCTGACTATCCTTTTTCCAAGACAGATTTATTTGTTTTTCTGGCAGTCCATGCTACTTTCAATATTCTTCTCCAACACCATATTAGAATGCATCAATTCTTCTCTGTTGTTGTTGTTGTTATGTGCCATGGAGTCGGTTTCGACTCATAGCGACCCTGTACAGGGTTTCCAAGGCCATAAATCTTTACGGGAGCAGAAAGCCTCCTCTTTCTCCCACAGAACAACTGGTGGTTTCGAACTGCTGACCTTGTGGTTCGCAGCCCGATTTGTAACCACTACACTACCAGCGCTCCTTCACCTCTTTTCTAGTCTTCTTTAGTCATTGTCCAGTTTTCACATGCATATGAAGCAACTGAAAATACCAAGGCTTGGGTCAGGCACACCTTGGTCCTCAAAGTGGTATCTTTTCTCTAACACTTTAAAGATTTGCCCAAGTTAATAAGTTGTTTGATTTCTTGACGACTGCTTCCTTGAGAAATTCTTGTGGATGTGAGTTAAATGAAATCCTTGACATCTTCAATCTTTTCTCTGTTTATGTTTTTAATTCACCCAGTTGTGAGGATTTTTGTGTTCTTTACAGTGAGTTGTAATCCATGTTAAAACCTGTAGTCTTTGATCTTTATCACCAAGTTCTTCAAGTTGTCTTTGCTTTCAATAAGCAAGTTTGTGTTATCTGCATACCGTAGGTGGTTAATGTGTCTTCCTCCAAACCTGATGTCATGTTCTTCATATGACAGTTTCAGATTACTTGCCCAGCATACAGAATGAATAGACATGGTGAGCGGATACACACATTTCCTGATTTTAAACCATGCAGTATTCCCTTATTCTGTTAGAATAACTATATCTCTTGGTTTATGTAGAGATCTGCATAAGCACAATGAAGTGTTCTGGAATTCCCATTTCCACAATATGACCCACACAGTCAAATGCCTTAGCATAATCAATAAAGCACAAATTAACATCTTTCTGGTATTCTCTGCTTTCAGCAAGATCCATTTGATGTCAGCAATGATATCCCTGATCCCATATCTTCTGAATCCAACTTGAATTTCTGGCTGGTTCTTGTGGATGTATTTCTGCAACTGTTTTTGAATTATCATCAGCAAAATTTACTTGCATGAAATGATATTAATGATAAGTCAGAGGATTTACATATTACATTAGGTCACCTTTCTTTGGAAGGGGCACAAATTTGAATCTCTTCTAGTTGGTTGGCCAGGTTGTTTCTTCCAACTTTCCTGGTACAGTCGAGTGAGTGCTTCCAGCACTGCATCTGTTTGTTGAAACATTTTAATTGATAGTTGATAGCCTGCCAATTCCTTATGAGTTGTTTTTCACTAATGCTTTCAGTGTAGACTGAACTTTTTCCTTCAATATCATTGGGTTTTGATCGTATTTTACTTCCTGAAACAGTTGAACATCTACCAATTCTTTTTGGTACAGTGACTCTATGTATTTTTCTTTTGCTGCTTCCTGCATCACATTAAGAGGATGCAAAATTCAATATTTGTTTATCATGCAAAATATGTTTCTGTTTTGTAACAATGAGTGTGTTTCTAAATTTGTCTTCCAAGAGAGCAACAAAAGACATTCATTAGAATATTTCATTTATATTTTATCAGAATATTTGCATATCTCTGTGTAAGGAAGTTGAACAATTTCTTGAGGAAATAAATTAAGTGAATATATAATAAAAATTATATGTTCTGGTGTGGTGCTACAGGACAATGCACTGACCACAGGGTAAGTATGAACCACAAGGTTGGCGATTCAAACCTATCAGCTGCTCCTTGGAAACCCTATATGGGGTCACTATTAGTCAGAACCAACTTGAAGGCACTTAACAACAACAATATATAATAAAAATTATATAAATACATTTTGTCTTCCATTTCCCTTCAGACTGAGTTTCTTTTAAGAAGTTGGTATTGTTTCACAAAACAAACTTACTCCTTGAGAAGTGGTGCTATTGTTACCTCAATTATGTGCATATCTCCTAATATAGATGTTGAAAAATGCCACCAAGACAGATAAGGTATTTTTACACATTTTGCATATGACAACAATGATACTTTCCTTTTTATTTTGGACCAATTGGGTTTAGCTTCACATTCAGTTCTCTTTCATTAATCACATAGGAAAACACCGTCGGCACTACAATAATGTAACTCGTACTACTTTACGTGAAACAAGAATAGCTTGATGTTTCAGTATGTCTGCAGATTCCACTCCTGATCTTTCTCATACAGATCAGGTAAGTAATGTTTTAGCTTATGTATCACTAACAGAAAGTTGAGTGATTAATCACATATTAACTTAAAAAGTCATACTGGTAAAGAAACTGCAAATCAAGCACTTAACTATATGAAGTTTGAAAAATTGATTGCATTTGCTAGTCCTATGACAATGCTGCCCAAATATCAGGGTGTTATGAAAAACACACAATGGAAAAATTTTGAATGTAATGAATATGCAATTTTCATACCACATGCTGCACATTTACCTAGTCTTGTAGGAAGCAGCATAGTAGATTGTTATCAGGAAGCAGTGTTGTTGTTGTTGTTTTTTCCCTACTGTTCAGTGACTGTGTACCTTGTTTTATTGCCTCTACTCACTGATGGGTAATTCTTAAAACCTATGTAGACAATGATCAAGTGTTAAAATATATTTCTGATTACAAGATGCGAAGTGTGTCCTATACCAATGAATGCAATCCTGGGATTGTACACTCAGATGTTAGGTGCCTTAGAAAATATTGATGAAGACCAGACACAAAAAGTAGATATCGAGAGAGAAGCTGAAAACATGGACAATGCAATGTAAACACTTAGGGTCAGAATTTATGTAGGTTATGTGGGATAATATACTGCAGCATTTTCATCAAATGAGTCAAGCTCCCTAAGATTCAGAAGCAAATTTAAAGACATGCACAGATCTCCACCAGTCATTTACAGGGCATTTATATAATTTAAGAGATTGTGAAAATACAACAAAACAAATACTGCCAAATGCTGACTGTCAAGCAGTTCACCATCACAGGAGCATTATAAATTTTCATTCAATTCACAATAAAAAGTTACTTTAAAAGACAGACAGAAAGAAAAGAAACCAGAAAATGATTGAAGGGCTCCAGACCTATTGAGTGGTAGGTCCATTTTGCATAACCACATACCATCCAATGATGATATGAATTCAAAGACACACATGAATTTTGCATGAAAAGAAAGGCAAAAGTATATGAAGTTTTTTTCAAATAGATTTTCCTTCTTAAACAATGTGAATCTACCAGATGAAGAAAGCATGAATGCATCCAAGGAATCAGTGCAGGCTTATCCCAATGATTTAAATATAAACCTTTACGGAGAAGTGCAACCATTTCATTCTTACGTGTGGACAAAGTTTGCAGATCAAAGAAAGACAAATGTTACTCATGTAGGCATGTGTGAATCCACTTTAGGAGATAAAATACCATAAGTCTTTTTGAATGTTGTAAGTGCTTTATGCAAATTCCTAACTTGAATGAATACTAACTGCACTACAGAATGCTCATTTTCATCTTTAAAGAGACTCAAAAAAACCCTTAGCATATAATAATGTTTCAAGAAAGACTTCCTTCATTATCCTTATTATGTATGGACCTAGATATTGTTCAGAAGCTTAATTGTGATGAAATTCTTAGAGAATTTATAAGAGCAAAAATAAAAAAGAGAAAGACGCCCAATGAAATGGATTGGCACAGTGGCAGCAGCAATGAGCTCAATTGTAACAATGATTGTGAGGTTGTGCAGGACTGGGCAGTGTTTTGTTCTGTTGTACATAAGGTTGGTATTTGTCAGAACTGGCTTGTTGGCACCAAACAACAATGGCAACAAAAAAATAGAAAGAAATGTTTTAAATTAGAACATGTTAGAGATTGAAGACTATCTAAAATAAAATATTTTGTTGCAATATTTGTATTCATACTTCAGACATATTATCAAGAGGGACCAGTCCCTGGAGAAAGATGTCATACTTGGTAAAGTGGAGGGTCAGTGGAAAAGTGGAAGACCCCCAATGTGATCGATTAGCCCAGTGGCAGCAACAATAGGGTCAAGTGAAGCGACAACTGTGAGATTGGCACAGGATTGGGTAACTTGGTCTTCTGTTGTGCATAAGGTCGTTAGGAGTCGGTACCGACTTGGTGGCACCTAACAAAACAACAATTTTTATTCAGATCTTTATGTTTTCTTTTATGACATCTTTCCATTTGCTCATCTATAATTATATCACTTATTACAAAACAAGCATCAACATGGAAGTATGAGTCATTTAAAGCAAAATTTAAAGCAAATTTTTTATTGTGGGAGGTCAACAAAATTTTTCATTGACTGCCAAAACAACTAAGTTCCCTGACTCATTTTCTGTGTTATAGAATATGTGACATATTCTTTTTGTAGAAAATGTGGTCTGTAGTAAAAATCTTAGTCTCTTGAATCCATTAAAAATTGTATAATTCAGTTCATCTCATTCTGCTAAAATCATATGTGACTTTTGAGTTCAATTGCCAATATTATAGTTGTATTTAAAAATAAGTTTACATCATGGATAGCTAAGAAACACAAACTCACATACATACATGTATGTTTGTGCATATATGCACATATATAACCCATACATCACACTCAAATGTGTGAGCAAGCAGAGGTGGTGGCACCAAAGATTAGTAGTGTTGAGGGTCTGGAGGACGTTGTCCAAACTGCAACAAGGGAGATCAAATTTCTGTAATGAAACACATGTGTCATATAGTCACCTGCAAAACTACAGAATAATAGACAATAAATCTTAACCATTTAATCTCAAGTAATGGGAGTTGTGATTATTTTTATTTCCTTTGTAAAATAGTCTAGATTGACTCATCTTATTCCTAGTAAAATCTGAGTTTATAAAAATCTGTTATTATATTCAGATAATGATCACAAAACTATAGCTAAAGTGAGAAAATAGTGCTAGTTCTATGTGATAAATTGGTGTTCTTAACAAAATTCAACAACACATGACACTATGGATTTTACACAAAATATATGGAATGGAATAGAGTATAAAGCAACGAGGCAAATTCTTTCCACTCTTGGGAAAGAGAAGGTAAATAAAAGGAACTGCTCTTATTATTAAAGTCCTGGTGTGGCACTGTAGGACGAGCCCTCAACCACAAGGCTGATCTGAGCGGCAACGGAAGCAGTTCAAACTTACCAGTTGCCTCTCCGAAACCCTATCCAGTGTCTCTATGAGTCAGAGTCAACTCAATGGCACTTAACAACATGATTATTATTATTATTAAGGCGCCCTGGTGGCCTAGTGGGCTGCTGCTAATGGCAAGGTTGGTGGTTCAAATCTACCAGCTGCTCTGAGAGAGAAAGATAAGTCTGTCTGATCCTGTAAAGATTTAGTCTTGGAAATCCGAAGGGGCAGTTTGTGTCTGATACAGTTGGAATAAACTCAGTGGCAGTGGGTTGTCTATTATTTTTATTATTAACATCTCTTGCCATGTACTGTGTTAAACACGCTACATGAACCCTTTCCTTAATGTCATTGCAGTGGTATGAGCAATGTGAGGCTTGAAATAGGTAAGTATGTACACTGAGTACTTGAAGCCAGTAAGAATAAAGGCATACCTTGTTTAGGTGAGTAAATTTGGTGGGAGAAAATCTAGTCTACAAAGTTACAATTTAAATCCTTAACTCTGGGCAGCCATTTCATAAACAGTTTTCCTGGCCACAGAAGATATCTTGACTGTGAGTCACATGAGGTGATGGTGAGGCTGTCATCATAGTTAGCAAAAAACCCTTTAGAACTTCTGTCTTATGATGGTGGGTCAGGTAGCTTCCCCTTCCATGAAAGAAAGGCCAGTCTATAATACTTCATACTTTGGACATATTGTCTGGAGGAAACAGTCGCTGGAGAAGGATGTCATGCTGGGTAGGGTGGAGGGTCAGAGAAAAAGAGGAAGACCCCTAA
>NW_006408585.1:5145809-5158626 GCF_000296735.1 Chrysochloris asiatica
CAAAAATCTTCACCACTGGACCAATAAACAACATTCTTATCAACAGAGAAAAGATTGAAATTGTCAAGGACTTAATTTTTCTTGGATCAACTATCAACACTCACAGAAGCAGCAGTCAAGAGATCAAACGACATATTGCATTAGGCAAATCTGCTGCACAAGACCTTTTTAAAGTGTTGAAGAGCAGAGATGTCAGCCTGAGGACTAAGGTGTGTCTGATCCAAGCCATGATGTTTTCAATAACCTCATATGCATGTGAAAGCTGGACAGTGAATAAATAAGACCGCAGAAGAATTGATACCTTTGAGTTGTGGTGTTGGAGAAGAATATTGAAAGTGTCATGGGCTGCCCATAGAACCAACAGATCTGTTTTGGAAGAAGTGCAGCCAGAATGCTCCATAGAGGCCAAGATGGCCAAACTTCATCTCTCATATTTTGGACAGATTGTCAGGAAGGAGCAGTCGCTGTAGAAGGATATCATGTTTGGTAAGGTGGAGGGTCAGAGAAAAAAAGGAAGACCTCCAACGAGATGGATTGGCCAAGTGGCAGCATTGATGGACTCAAGCATGGCAACAATAGTGAGGTTGTTTCAGGATCGGGCAGTGTTTTGTTCTGCTGTGCATAAGGTCGCTATGGGTCGGTACTGACTTGATGGCACCTAACAACAACAACAACATAATACATTTGTAAGATTCATTATGTGAGTATTGCTGCCTGTCATGGTTTGGTCATGGTTTGCCTAGTATCTATTCAGGCAATATACTACGATTTCGTTATCCATTTTATGGTTGCTGGGCAATTGGATATTTTCCAGCTTTACAAATAGTGATGTGATGAACATTCTTTTACATGACTTTTGGTGAACATATGTACATTTTATTTGGTCTATTTTTATAAATGGAATTGGTGGGGCATTCACCAGCACTATAAGAGAGATTTTTATCAGTAATAGTGATATTATAACTCCATCTGTCAGTTAGTTTATCCATTCATCTTGAAGGATGTCTTGGTTACTTTGAGATTTGGTCATTATGAATAAACATTCATGCACAGTTCTTTGTGTGAATATATGTTTTTAGCTCTTTTAGGTAAATACTTGGTAGTAGCAGGATTGCTGAATTGCATGGTAAGATAATGCTTAATGTGTCTGCTGTCTTTAGCTAGCATGTGTCACTCCACATCATGACGAGGTGACTGCCTCTGTAATTATCATTAGTCATCTCACTATTTTTTCCACCCCATTCCAGTTTCAGCCTGAGAATGTGGTTACTGAATTTCCCTGCTATATAAGAATAATCACTTTTTATACTTTCCAAAGATCTTTTACATACATTATCATGATAATCATGAAATATTTAGCAACCTGCTCAAGGGAGAATCCTAGATCTGCCATGGACTCATAGTTACACCATGGCCAATGGTCTGACCCTGGTGAAGTATCTAAAGCTTTTAATCTATGAGAAAGGAAACGGGTAGTATTTATGTAAAACTCTCAGCATGTTCTGAGGATTCAATGAGTTAGCTCATATAATAAGGCTGATAGCTGTGCCCTTCTTTGACCAAATTGCATGGTTTGTAAGCACAGTCAACTTTATTTATTTTTTGAAAGTTTTTATTGTGAATTAAGTGATAGTTTATATGGGAAAACATCAGTTTTATACTCATCATTTCATTGCAATGATTACAATCTCCTCCATGCATCATCATTCAGCAGAATTAGCTTTTATTCCCTCTGGTTGTTTTTTTTGGAGTGGATGTACACAAAAACACTCAGGAATATATAATCATTTGAACAACCAAAGGGCAGATTCTGCTAGTCTGTCGCCTGGCTGCCAGCACTCAATCCCTCTCTTTCCATGAGTCTACAGTCCTCAGCTGCTCCCTCTCTCCATGTCCTCACCTCTGCCTCCATCTCTGGTGTTGCTGCTTCTCTGGCTAGGGTCCCACATTCCTCTCGTGCTCTTCTCCTTTAATGGTCCTAGGGTCCTCTGTTCCTGGACTGTAATATTAACTGTTCCCCACTTTTTGTTATAAAATATCTACCTTTACAGTTGTGACAGTTGCCATCAGTCATAATAACAATTACTATTGAATCAAGCATAGTCAACTTTTGACTGTGTTTGATTAATCTTTTAACTCTTATTCTTTATCTTCTTTTACTAGTAACTAGACTACACTCAACATCACCTTCTTGCTACTTTGGCAAATATGTAGGGGCCATGATAGTTCAGAAGTTGAATTCCCACCATCTATGGGATTCAGGACTCCTGGTCAGGGCTGTAGGATGAACCGCAAAGTTGGCAGTTCAAAGCCACCAGCTGCTTCTTGGAAACCTTAAACAGGGTTGCTATGAGTTGGAACAGATTCAGCGGCACTTAACAACAACACTGTGCAAGACTCAGGATGGATTAAGAAGAAAGGCCTCCGTGATCTGTTTCTGAAAGTCAGCTAACGAAAAGCCTATAGATTGCAATAGTTCACCCCCCAACCTATCCTGGGGATGATGCAGGGTTGGGCAGTGTTTTGTTCTATTGTGCAGGGGTGTCATTAGTTGGGGGCTGACTTGAGGGTTCCTAACAACAGCCAAGACCAACGTATGGATCTCATTGGTATTCAAAGCAGCTGATTTCACCTGTCAGTTCAGGAAAACTGGTAATTTTTGTGTTTGTACATGATAAGGTATTATTTGTTTTTAGTCAAATGTTGTTGTTGTTGTTAAGTGCCTTTGAGTCAGTTCCAATTCATAACGACTCTTTATAGGTTTCTGAGGAGCAGCTGGTGGGTTTGAACTGCCAACCTGGTGGTTCAAAGTCTAGTGCTGATCCTATATAGCCACCCCAAAAGTCCTTTAGCCAAACAGGTTGATCCCTTAACCATTTACAGAAATAGTATTTTCTTACCTTTAAATGGAGTGAAAAGAGCAAAGACTTTATTTTACATGTGGGCTTTTAGAGCAACGAATGGGTTAAGTGCTGGAGTAGTTTAATGACCCATGAGTTAAACAGCATGGACGTGAGTTAGTGTGTTAAACTCTATGGATTTAAAATTGATCTATTCAGAAACAAGTTTGGGCAGTTCACATCTGGTGCATAGTCTTTCTAGGGTAAGGTTTAATTGTTTGAAAGAAGGTTAGAGCTCTGTAACCCAGCCAGAGAATGCTATCCTTTTTATGCTAGTTTATACCTGCAGTTTTTTGTTTCTTTTTTGTCTTTGTAACATAATTTCTTCTGTATTTTAAGTGTATTACATAGTGGGGGAAACTGATCTAAAAAAGTTAATCATACCCTGGGAGTCCCTGAACATGCTGGAAGTGACAGAACATTTTAAAAATGATGTTATTTCAGGGTACTCTAGAGTCTCTTCTGTACGGTCAAGTTCACTTCCTATGATCATTCTGTTGCTTGTGTAAACAAACAGTGAATGTGTACAACTCTCAGAGGACTGTCAGGCAAAGATTAATATTGTGTTAGCAAAATAAAGAAAGGCAAAATTTCACAAGTGCTTTCACACACATATACACACATGCACGCACACATATATGCACATATCCACCTTTGGTACAATTTGTGTACATCAGATTAGATGCATATGGGATGTGACTGGAATTATTAATGAAGATCACCAGGCTTTTAAATTACTTACAATGTTTGATATCAGTCGTGAAAATGCTTGAAGTATCCAATTACTATGTTTACAGTTTAGTTTGGAAACGACTTAATGATAAAATTATATTCAAGTCACAATAGTAAAATTCTAAAGACAAATGTATTTAGATTAAATGCTAATTATGACTTAATGCCTTTGTTGTTGTTACTATTAAGTGCCATTGAATCAGTTCTGACTCATAGTGACCCTATATAGGGTTTCCAAGGAGCAGCTAGTAGGTTTGAACCACCGACCTTATAATGTTTATCCTACAGCGTCACAGCAGGACTCCCACCATACCAGGATTCCTTTGTTGTTAAGTGCAGTCTAGTCAGTTCTGACTTATCCTTAATCAGGGAGGAATAATAATCACATTTATCCATTGTTCTGTTTATAATCTGAAGAATAACTGCTTATTAGATGGATCAAATGTTTGCGCCTTGAACTTGAGTGTGTGAGCATAGAAGTATTTACTGACGTAAACTCCCCTGGTGTGGTGCTGTAAGATAATGCTCTAGACTAAAAGCTCAGTTTGAATCCTAAGCTAGGCAGTTCAAACTCACCAGCCACTACTCAGAAACCCTAGACAGGGTCACTATGAGTTGGAATCAGCTAGATGGCACTTAACAACAATTCCTATCAGGAAGAGGTGTGGAATTTATTTGTTGATTAATTCATTTAGTCTACCCATTCTATAAATAATCAGCACTTACTATATACCTTTGAGGACCAAAGTGTGCCAGCCCCAAGCCATGGTACTTTCAATTGCCTCATATGCATGTGAAAGTTGGACAGTGAGTAAGGAAGACCTTAGAAGAACCAATGCATTTGAATTACAGCACTGATGAAGAGTATTGAAAATACCATGGACTGCCAGAAGAACAAAAAAAAAATGTGTCTTGAAAGAAGTACAGCCAGAATGCTCCTTACAAGCAAGGATGGGTAGACTTTGTCTCTTGTACTTTGAACATGTCAGGAGGGACCAATCCCTGGAAAAGAACATCGTGATTGGTAGAGTGGAGGGTCAGTGAAAAAGAGGAAGATCCCCAATGAGATGGAGTGACATAGTGGTAATAAAAATGGGCTCAGACATAACAATAATTGGGAGGTTGGTACAGGACTGGACAGTATTTTGCTTTGTTGTGCTATGAGTTGAAGATGACTCGA
This sequence comes from Chrysochloris asiatica, assembly GCF_000296735.1. Lineage (NCBI taxonomy): Eukaryota > Metazoa > Chordata > Mammalia > Afrosoricida > Chrysochloridae > Chrysochloris > Chrysochloris asiatica. The sequence continues at coordinate 5,150,622 of NW_006408585.1, forward strand.
CCATACCTAACAACAATGACTATGTACTTGGCATTGAGAAACAATACTGTGTGAGGAATTGAATCAGTTGTAGATAAAATGATTTAATTGCCAGGATGCTGTTTTTATTTTAAATGGAAGACTCAGGAAATTTAAAACAACCAAAATGTTTTGACCAGTTTTACTTGTGCACACCAAATATACCCATACCTGTCCTCCTACTTTCTAGCCACTGGCTATTGACTCTCACTGACCAACAGTTATATTGGCTTTAATACAGGAGTCCTGCTAACTGACCACTTGGCAGTTCACATCCACACAGCAACTCTGAAGGAAGAAAGACCTGTTTCTATAAAAACTGTAGCCTAGAAAATACCATGAGACAATTTTACTCTGTCATGTAGGGCCTCTGTGAGTCAAAATCGACTTGATGACACCTAACAGCAACAATGACTTATAAATACTAATCACCTTTGATCATTTGTTTGTTTCAACTGCTAAGTACACAGAGACTCAAATAAATGTGTCATCTCATATCAAAAAGTAAGGAGAGGGGCCTACAACAATTCTCACTTTTTCACATCAAAATTGGACCTCGGAATGACTGCAATAGAATCAGAACCTCTTTCTACCGTTCATCTCCTGGCACTGCTACTCGCCCCCAGCTTATTTCTTAATTTTGTCTCACAATTGACTAGCTGGTAATTAATTGAGCTTATTTTCCTGCAATTAGATGTGTAGAACATACTCTTTCATTTTAATGAAAAAGTTCTTGAATCAAAGCCAAATTGCTGTAGGACAGACAGGTTTTGTTTTTGTACAATTTTATTAAGAAAATATGGGGATACCAATATTGAAATGTCACAAATACAGAATTTGAAGTCAAACATCTGTGTTCTCTTAAAGAAGAATATTACTCCTAAACTTTAGGAGTTTTTATTAGTGAACAAATTTGTTAAACAGACATTTGTAATGCAAAAAAATTCCTATTTATTTTATTTTGTTAAATTGAGTTCTTTATGTTTTATTGTGAGTTTGTTTCATTATTATAAAAGTAGAAAAAAGCAAAAACAAAACCAACACCTAAAATTAGAGAAGAGTAAGGAAGAAAACAACCAACACTGGTGTCTCCATTCAAGTGATTCTGATGTGCTTCATTGAACATACAATGTAACCTGAGCCCCCAAGAAACCGGTTCCTATCTTTGGCTTCTCAGGGCATCTGTTTCTTACAGATGCCAGAAGAAATACCCACCTTCTCTGGCTGGCTGGCTGGGGACTCATTTCTGGTCATTGAACTACCATGAGCCCACGGAGTACAGTCAGATATTCTGTTTGTAAGGCAGGTAAGGCTGTAGGTGGTTTCCTGTTGTTATTAAGTACCGTTGCATCTATTCTGACTCATAGCCTCCCTGTACAGGAGTGGCTGGTGGATTTGAAACAGTGACCTTGCAGTTAGCAGTCCAGAACTTATCTTACACTGCCAGACCAGAGCTCAGTGGTTTGTTGTTGTTGTTATGTCCCATCAAGTTGTTTTTGACTCATAGTAGCCCTGTATAGGGTTTTTGAGGAGCAGCTGTGGGTTTGAACCACCAACTTGTGGTTAGCAGTCCAGATTTAATATACTTTAAATTCTATGCATGAACTTGCATGCAAAAGAAAAAAATCATGACCCATGTTATATAGACAACAAGGAACATATGTCTGGTACTGCAAAAAAAAGGAAGAGAAAGACAATCTTATCTGTAGATATGGTAGTAAGAAGCGCATATCCAGTACAAGGGAAGTGGTCACCGCTCTTAGTTCTGCAGCTTGCTATATTTAGCTATTTCAGAGAGCCAATGACAAGCTGGAAGGTAAGGACATGTCTGCTTTGTTCCCCTGTGAATGCCCAGCCTGAGTACAGTGCGCTCAGTGGGCCCATTCATATTTGTTGAATGAATGAAAGGAGAGCAAGGACAACTGTGATAGAGTCAATATAGCAGACCATGTGATGAAAGGGGCTGAAAAGATTTCACCTGGTAGGAGACTCAGGGAGCACAATAGTCCCGTTAAAAGTATTTTAAAGAAATCTTTATGAAAAGAAAGATTTAGACTCAATCTAAGTGACTCTAGGGAACGGGTAAGTAACTGTATAAGGAAGAATTTACAATTAGAGCTGCTCCAAATTAAACCACAGCTGCTGAGATAACTTTGAATAAGTCGTGACCATTCTAATTCTTAAGCAGTTCTCACACCTCCCTGTTCATTCATTCGTTCATAAATATTACCCACTGAGTACCTTTGATATACTTTATTACTTGTGGAGAAACAACAGCGAACCCAACAAACATGGCTTCTTCTCTCATTGTCTATAAACTACTGAAGGAAACAAGTAGAATTGAAATCAGAAACGAAGTCAATTTCTTAATCAAAAGTTGCGTAATCATTTGTCAAGGATAGCCTGGATCAGAAGTAAGGGTTGGACAAGAGGATTTCTTCAGTCCTTCCAACTCTCAAGATTCCTGGGATTCTATGCTTTCTTTATTATTCCCATCTCAGCTGGAAGTCATCTAATGGCAGCTTGAAGTCATTATAATCACCTTTACCTCCATTTTTGAGCCACCACTGAATCGTGACCATTCTAATTCTTAATTGATTCCCAAACCCATATCACAAGGTCATCCTCATGGTAACTGCTACTTTTTAACCAGGATCCACATCTTTAGAACAATAATGTCAAATGATAGTGGGGAAGCAAAACTTAGCATGGGGCTTTGTTTAAGCCAGCATTCCAGGAGATTTTATGGGTCTGGTGACCATAGATTGAGCAATATGGTTCGTATGTATAATGAGCTGAGTGGTGGCTCCCCAAAAGACAGGTCTGCATCCCAATTCCTGGTATCTGTGAATATTACATTATTTGGGAAAAGTTAAAAATCTAGAGATGATTATCTTGGATTGTCAGGGTGATCCCTCAGTCCAATAGCAAGTGTCCTTGGAAGAGACAGAAGAAGCAAAGACCACGTGAAGACAGAGATTGAAGCCAAGGAATCCCAGCCAAGAAATTTCTGGAGCCACCAGAAGCTGGAAGAGGCAGGGAAGGAGTCTCCCAAAAGAATGCAACCCATACAATACCTTGATTTTGTACTTAGGCTTCCAGAATTGTGAGAGAGAATTCAGTTCTGTTGTTTTAAGTCATCCGGTTTGTTGGATATACCATGGATTGCCAAAAGAATGAACAAATCTATTTAGGAAGAAGCACAGTGGGATTGTTTGCTTCTTGGAAAAGAGGACAGTGAGATTTCATCTCTTGTACTTTGAACATAGTATCAGGAGGGACCAATCCCTGGAGAAGGACATAAAATTTGGCAAAATAAAGGATCAGCAAAAAAAGAGTAAGGCTCTCAACAAGATGAATTGACACAATGGCATCAACAATCGACTCAAATATTACAATTGTGAGGATGGCACAGGACCAGGCAATGTTTCATTCTGTTGTATATAGCATCACTTTGATTTATAGCTGACTCAGCTGCAGCTAATAACAATAGTTTATGGTAATTTGTTATGGCAGCTCTAGGACAGTAATATATCTTCCACATCCAAGGCAAACAATTCTCCACAATACTGTCAGAAAGACCTTGCTAAATGCAAACTTGACCATTCAGTCTGTTGCTTTAAACCCTTTGTTGTCTGGAAACTTGTATCAATACTCCGCCTTTTTTTTTTTTCCCCAATGCCTTGTGCAGGAAAGTAGTTCACTTGAATGGCATACTCCCCTGGGGGCACACAGGACCAGCTCAACTCTCAACATAATAGAATTCCTGTTCCTGTCCTTCTATTCAATAATTCATAGGAGAATGCAACTGGGTTAGAGGAAACTTTTATAGGGAGAGGCACTCTTTAAAAAAAAAAAAAAAAGAAAAGAAGCCGTCTTTAAAGTTCTGTACCCCATTAGGAATAATTACATGGAAACCACAACAACTGATCGCATTCTGCTGACAGGCTAGCCTCACCTTGTACCTGCCTTCCTCTCCAGCTTCTCTTCTGAGTACGCTATGCTTCCCCTGTGCTGACTTAACTTTCAGTTCCAAAAGTACAACTTGTATATTTGGGTCTCTTTGCCTTTGCATATATACTGTAACCTTTGCTTGGAGTACCCTTTTCGTGCATATTCATCTCATGGTGAAGGTGGTGGTGTGGCATGGAGTTGGTTCCGACTTATAGTGACCCTGTATAGAGTTTCGAGACAGTAAATCTTTATGGGAGCAGAAAGGCTCATCTTTCTTCTGTGGAACCGCTGGTAGTTTTGAACTGCTGACAGTGAGATTAGTACCCCAGCTTGTAACTACTATGCTTCCAGAGCTCCTTCATCTCATAAACCTTCTAAAAAAAACTCACTGCCATCAAGTCAATTCTGATTCATAGCAACCCTACATATTTCCAAGACTGTAAATCTTTCCGGGAGTAGACAGCCTCATCTTTCTCCAGAGGAGTGGCTGGCAGCTTTGAACCAGCAATCTTGTGGTTAGCAGCCCAATGCTTACTCGACATTGCCACCAAGGCTCCTAAATAAACTCTTAATCATCCTCTAAAGCTGAGTTTGTAAGTCATTTATCAAGAAGACTTTTTACCTACATAAGGTAATCTTCTATGTATTGACTTTCCTTTCTAAAAAAGGTTGCTATTTTCACTTATCACACCATGTTGTCATTCATTTACATGTCCATTTCTTTGAGTGTGAGGCTATTTTAGATTCATCATAGTACTCTGAGTGCCTAGGACATAGAAGAAACCTAAGCAGCCTGTTGGATTGCATTGATTTAGATTTTATACTTTACAATCAGTGTGTTGTTTAATGACTTCCCCCACAGAGTTCCTGAAACCTCAGAATATGACCTTATTTGGAAATAGGTCATTACAGATGTAATTAGTTAAATGAAGATATACTTAAGATGAGGTCATGGTGGACTCTTGATCCAATATAACTGGTGTCCTTATAAAAAAAGAAGAGACATAGACTCAGAGATACCTAGGGAGAACACCAGGTGACAACACAAGCAGAGATTGAAGTTAAGTTGTCATTAGCCAAGGAACACCTGGATTTACCAAGGCCAAGAAAACAGCAACGAAGCGTCCTTTCCTGGAACCTTCACGGGGGAACATGTTCCTATTGTCACCTTGATTTTGAATTTCTAATCTCCAGAACTAAGAGGACATGAATTTCCATTGTGTTTTCTTCTTTAAATTTTCTTTTGTTATTGTTAAGAGTATACACAGCAAAACATACCCCAATTCAGTGATTCCTACCTGTACCTTTTAGTGGTATTAATTATACTCTTCAAGCTGTGCAACCATTCTTACCCTCCTTTTCTGAGCTGTTTCTACTCCTCATTAACAACATAAACTCACTCCTCCCTAAGGTTCCTTTCTAATCTTTTGGGTTGCTGTTGTCAATTCAATCCCATATTGTTGTTGTTAAGTGCCATTGAGTTGGTTCCAACTCATCGAGATCCTGTAGAGGGTTTCTGAGGAGTGACTGGTGGGTTTGAACTGTTCACCTTGCAGTTAGCAGTCTAGTGTTTATTCCATATACATGGTTCTTAAAGAACGTAGTGCTGAAAGTAGATTTAATTTAAAAAAAATTTTTTTTTATTGTACTTTAGGTGAAAGTTTAAAGAGCAAATGACTACCTCTAATTGGTTTACAGAGCAAATTAGCACAAAAAGTGTTCCATGACATGGGTTACATTTCCCACAATGTATCTGCACTCTTACCATTTTCAACCTGGGTTCCCCATTTTTTTTTTTCATCTGAATTTTCTACCAATTTTTGCCTTTTCATCTTTGCTTTTGGGTAAATGGTATCCTTTTGATCTCGTACAATTGATTGACCTAAAGAACACATTTCTTTCAGGAGTTATTGCTTATTAAAAAAACATTTTTTTGTTGATTGGTTGCAAGTTGATCTCTAGGTATGGCTTCGGTTCCAAGTTAGAATGGTGTATTTAGACCATAGTCTTAGGGGTTCTTCAAGTTTTTGACAGAGCAGGAAGTTAGATCTTTTTTGTAGGTTTAGTTTTTTTTTGTTTTACATTTTTTCTCCTGCTTTATCTGGGACTCTTTGTTTTGATCCCAGTTGGAATGGTTGGTAGTGGTAGTTGGATGCTATCTAGTTCTGGTATCAGGGCCATAACATTTTGTTTTTGATCATTTTAAACAGATCTTTTGTAGCAGATTTTCCAATTCAATACACTGCTTGATTTCTTGATGTTGATTCTATGGGTGTTTCTTGTGGATCCAAATGAATTGGAATCCTTGACAAATTCTGTATTTTCATCACTTATCATGATGTTGCACAGTGGTCCAGTTATGAGGACTTTTTGGAATTAAGTTGCTTTGTGGTCACCTTAACATTTGCCTATATCTTCCTAGGTTTAAAATAGACTTAACATTGTGAAAATATCAATACTATACAAAACAATTTATGGATATATCACAATCACAATCCAGATTCCACCAACATTCTTTAAAGATATGGAAAAACTGATCACAAACTTTACATGGAAGGGAAAGTGTCCTTGGATAAGCTTTGTTGTTGTTGTTAGGTGCCATTGAGTCGGTGCCGACCCATAACGCAGAAACCAGAGACGGAAGCAGAGGTGATGGCACAGAGAGATAGAATAGATGAGGACTCTAGACCCATGGAATGAGAAAGACTGTGTGTCTATGGGCAGGAGACTGGCTTGCAAAATGTGCTCTATGGTCACTTAAATGAATATATATATTCTCTGTTTTGTGTACATCAAAAAGAAAAATAAATAAATAAAGAGGGAATAGAGGTAAATACTGTTAACCAATGGTGCACGGAGGGGATTGTAATAATTGCAATGAAACAAAATATTATAGGTTGAGTGCAAAATGGATGATCTGTCCTGTAAACTATCACTCAATTCACAGTAAAAGCTTACAAACAAACAAACAAATGTTATCTGAGGGCAATAGCTTCAGGGGTTCATTCACCCTCTATGACTCCAGAAAATATAGAGTCTATGAGTTGAAATTCTGTTCTGCATTTCCCCTCTTTTGATCAGTGTTCTTCTATAGATTCTTTGATCAAAATGTTCAGTCATGGTAGCCAGGCATCATTTCCGGTCTTACGACACAGGAGATAGTCATGGAAGTAATTAGCCACATATTCCATGTCTACCTTCTACTCTTGACTCTCCTTGCTCCAGGTGAATAGAGATCAATGCTTGTGCCTTGAATGGCTGCTTGAAAGCTCTCAAGATTTTAGGAACTACACAGTAAAGTAAGAGGCAAAACAGAAGCACTAAACACATTAGGTCAACTAACTGGGATGCTCCATGAAATCATGACCCTAACGTCCAAACCAAGGAACCAACTTCTATTCCTTGGGATCCTAAGGGATCCAATTTGTTATTTTTTAAGCTACCCAGTTTGTGACATTTTGGTAAGTTAGTCTTAGGAAACTAATACTTTGTGATCATGTTTAAGAATTACAGTACTTACTTTGTGATGAAAACAGCACAGATATCAATAATCAAGTTTTTCATGATTTTAGGGGAGAAGTTATGAGAGGTAGGTACAGAAAGTTAAGAAAGTGCCCTATTTCTTAGGGCACTCAATTATTAGTGATCACACTGGGTTTTGTGAAGTTAGTTTGAGAACTGGGAACATGATGACCTGGTTTACCCAAGCTTGGTGATAAAATTCAAAACAAAAACCAGTAGTTGCTGTAGTGTCTATTCTAACTCATGGCAACCCCACATATATTAGAGTAGAACTATGATTCATAGATTTTTCAATGGTGACTTTTTTTCAGAAGTAGATCATCAGACCTTTTTTTCTGCAGTTCCTTTGTTGTTGTTAAGTGCAGTTGAGTCAATTCTGATTCAGTGACCCTGTATAGGGTTTTGAGGAGTAGCAGGGAGTGGGGGTGGGGGTGGGGGTTGAATTGCTGACCTTGTGGTTCACAGTCCAGTGCTGATCTTACTGCTCCACACTGTTACTCTTCTTGTTGTT
>NW_006408585.1:5158726-5159840 GCF_000296735.1 Chrysochloris asiatica
CATTAATTCTGCTTGGAGCATTATTATGTGGCTAAACAAAATGAAGATCTATTAACATAATAATTCTATCTTCCTAATTAAGAATTTATATCTCACTTACAAATTGAATTCCAACCCTCTGTATATTTTTAATGCAGTTAAAATATTAGCGGAGCAAATTTTTCTTCTTCACTTATAAATTTTGGAGCAAGGTTTATTTACACTCAGTGAATGACAGCTTTTCTCGTAATTTCTCCTCTTCCCAGCAAACAATCCTTCTTCATCTCCTTTTTGAAAATGATTCTATTTTGGAAGAAAATCCTTCACAGGAAATTGGTCCAGATCTCCAGTTATGTAACCTGAACATATGGAGTTCGCATGGTTCTGACATGTCAGGTTGCAATCACAGGACATGCTGAGAAATTGCTCTGGAACCTCTCAGCGACTGAGCTGGCAGGTCCCGTGAGCAAGCAGGTACCAATGAGTAAGAACTGCACTCTGGCTTAATTTCTGGGATTCACAACTCAGGAACAGATTCCTCAGGATCCTAAAAGAGGTACAAGTAGTCCCGGAGAAGCTAGTGGTAAATTTGTTTGAATCATTAGAATGAACAAATCTTTACTGTGGGAGAAAAGTTCCTCAGAGAATGCTTATGCTATCCTAGGGGAAAAAACCCAACCCAAACCCAACTACTGCTATTGAGCCAATTTCATTAGTTTTGTTTGTTTTTGCACTTTACAGACAATTATGCTCTTTTGTATCTTGCACTTTTTTTTTGCCTCTATAATACATTTGTTTCACTTCATTTTGAGTTGTGCGCCATCAGCAAATGAAGGTCCCACGGGCTTTACACCCATGGGCTTTACTCTATGTGCATTATCACTAGTCAAATCTACTTTGAGGAGGCAGCTCTTCCCCAGTTGCATTTTGAGTGCCTTCAACCTGAGGGGCTCATTTTCTGGCAATATATCTGACAGTGTTTCTCTGATATTCATAAAGTTTTCAGTGACTAAATATTCGGAAGTAGTTCGTCACTGTTTCTTCCTAGTCTGTCTTTGTCTGGAAGCTCATCTGAAACCTGTCCACCATGGGTGACCCTGCTGGTATTTAAAATACTGGTGGCATAGCTTTCAGA
>NW_006408585.1:5165424-5186727 GCF_000296735.1 Chrysochloris asiatica
CCTCCAGCAGAGATCTGTTTGTTCTTTTGGCAGTCCATGGCACTTTCAATATTCTCCTCCAACACCATAACTCAAAGCATCAATTCTTCTACAGTCTTTCTTATTCACTGTCCAGCTTTCGCATGCTTATGAGGTTATTGAAAATACCGTGTGGCTTGGGTCAGGTGCACCTTAGTCCTCAAGCTGACATCTTTTCTCTTCAACACTTTAAAAAGGTCTTGTGCAGCAGATATACCTAATGTAATATATCGTTTGATTTCTTGACTGCTGCTTCTGTGAGTGTTGATAGTTGATACAAGAAGAATGAAGCCCTTGACAACTTCAATCTTTTCTCCATTGATAAGAATGTTTTTTTACTGGTCCAGTGGTGAGGATTTTTGTTTTCTTTACTTTGAGATATAATCCATACCGAAGGCTGTGCTCTTTGATCTTCATCAATAAATACTTTAAGTCCTCTTTACAAGTTTCACACTTTTATTGTTGTTAAGTGCCATTGAGTCGGTTCCTACCCATAGCAACCCTGTATAGGGTTTCCAAGGAGCCACTAGTGAGCTTGAACTGCTGATCTTGCAGTTCAAACAGCTTTTCAGCCTGGCACATTAACCCACAGAGCCACACCAGGACTCCTAGGAGTCCATAATTCTTATTGTTTTTGCTAAGTGCTATTGAGTTGATTCCGACCCATAGCAACCCTGTATAGGGTTTCCGAGGAGCAACTGGTGAGCTTGAACCGCTGACCTTGTGGTTTAAACTGTCTTTGCAGTCCAGCACATTAATCCATAGCTCCACACCAGGCTCCAGGAGTCCACACCAGGCTCCAGGAGTCCACACCTGAAGTCCCCTTTGTTATTGTTAAGTGCTGTCCAGTCGATCCTGACCCACCCTTTAAGTGGACTCAAACTGTCAACTTCTCAGTTAACAGCTGAATGTGTTAACTGCACAGTCCAATGACTTCTAAACTTGAAAAAAGATACTTTCTCATCTACAAGGAGTGAAACAAGCATTTTCTCTTTGTGTTTCTTAGGTAGATTTGTCCAGGACCCTTGTCCTCATAAGCTGCTTCCTTCCTTTCCCCCTTCACATACTTTCTCAGCCCTACTAGAATGGTCATGTTTTCCTCAGTGACAGAAAGGGCCACTGTGGCTCAGGGTTCCTTTGGGAATGGGTGTTTGTAATAAAAATAACAGACCACCACAATTTCTACAATTCTCTAGCGGCTTGAAAGGAAACCTCCCTGTCCTGGAGCTGGGACTGTGCCTGAGCTACTTTCTGCCTTGTTTCCTGGTTGCTGCTGACCAGGGGCAAGATTTCACACTTGGATGTCACTTCTCACTACTGCAGGCTGCTCATTCTCAGTAAGGCCTCTCTTTTGCTCAGGTCTGGAGTATGCTGTGGGCGGACTGGTGTGTTTGGGTATGAATCGCTGAACCTGCACTCCAACTTTCGGAAAGATACTGCTTCCTCTCATCAGGAGCACAGGAGATTTAAGCATTTCCTTAGCAAACTGCAGGCAGAAATTTATCTAGATAAATGCAAATGAAGTATTTGTTTGTATGCTCAGAGACAACAACAGGCTCCCTTGACTTTGACTTCCGGTTGGGCTTGGCCAGGGGAGCCCTAGCAAGACACAGGCAGGAGGGAGAAAGGTGAGGGTATTTTTTTTCCCCTGACTCCCTCCCTGTTGAGGTCACCTCAGGCCGGTTATGTCCCCTGCCCTAAGTCATTGCTCCTCCAAAAAGTGCTTCTCTGCACACGACTCTATCCTGAGTTTTAATAACGGTTCCCTTGTTCCTTTGAATCCAGGTGTAAATCACCCTATTGTTACTACTGTATTTTTGGAGTGCTACACTACCCACCCTTTATAAACAGTAAATTTGTAACTCTTCAAGTTATTCAAAGTGGGGCATACCATCTGTTTGCTGATGGGACTTTTACTGCTGATATATGTACCCACCTGGATCGGTATGATATTAAAAGGCTTCATTAGCAGAATCTTAGCCAGAAATTCTTTGGTTTCAAGACAGGCACACTTAGACGCTGAATGAAAAAAGGACATATCAAAAACTAAACCCTTTGCTGTCACGTCAATTCCAACTCATAGTGACCTTATTGGATAGAGTAGAACAGCCCCATATTGTTTCCAAGGCAGTAAATCTTTGCAGAAGCAGACTGCAACATCCTTTTCCCTGCAGAGTGACTGGTGTGTTTGAACTGTCAACCTTTGAGTTAGCAACTGAGTACTTAAAGACTGTGCCACCAGGGATGCCTTTGAAATGACATAGGGGAGGGGATTTAAAAAGCAGATGAAGTACAATGATTCCAAGTCATTCCCTCTGAGAACAAGAAAGCCTCAATTTCTCAATCTCAAGTCTTTTTGATTCTTGTCTTTCATGTTTCATCTTCTCTACAAAGCATATTCTTCTTTTGTCACACCCACACCCTAAAACTTGTACATGATTTTGACTTGTCAAAATCTTTAGTTTCCTTCTCCACATCTGACCTGGCAGCTCCCACTAGTAATTCAGTAGAAATTATTAGAGCACAGGCAAATAAATGAATACACAAACTATTAAGATGGTAGCTATCAATGTGGAGATGAAAGGGAACTCAAATCCATTTTGGATAAGGTAAAGTACAAAAGGAATATTAGTAAATGATGGAAAATTGGGTTGGTTGACTTTTGTACCTATCTGTATCTCTAGAATCATAAAAAGGTGACATACGCTTACTAATATAGCTGTTTCTCATAAATGAGATTCAAGTCTTTCAGGTGACTAAATAATATTGTCCTCAGATGGGATGCTATGGGGACCACTTGGAATGGAAACTCTGTGTTTTATGTGCTAGCAGTCTAGTGGCTTGATCTTTCTCAAACTGGTCTGAATGTTTATGGTATTTCAGATCATGTTTGTTAGGTCCTCAAAAAGATAAAGAATTTGCAGCAGTTTCAAATGGCTCAGTTTATTAGAACTCAAGAGAGGCCTTGAGTAGACTAAAAAAGTTCATGTAAAAATGTAATTAAAAAATAATGCAATGTTCCCATGAATTTTATAAAGTTCCCTCATTTAACAAGACATCTGGTCCTTCCTTCTGGTTCTCTCAAGCACTAAATGTAATCTCATGACCAAGACGACTTTTCTCAGTTAAAGTCTATTACGTGTGGATGAATAGAAAGAAATCAGTAGAGGGCTTCAATTGAATTGGTTTCAGACAACATGACATTTATTGCTAAAAACATCATTTACTTGACTGTTCTTGCTTTACATATGAAGAAATTGAGGCCCCATAATTTCAAGTGATTTTCTCATAGTCACACAGGAAGATGGTATATACTATCCCAGTTCTTTAGTTGGTTACCGTACTACTGAAGATGTTCTCAAATCTCGGATAACAAGGATAGAAGCAGAGTAATGTTCATAGAAAACTCGTTTAGAAAGTTGACTTGTATGTCAAGTTGGTAAGAGTTAAGTGAGCACGTAATTTATTGTCCAAACTGGGATCCTTTTAGAGAGAAAGAGAGTGCTGTTAATAATCAGAAGAGTAGGCATTATTTAGGAATGTCTTTCTAAGTAAGTGACTACTGCTGAGAAGTAAAACCTTTGCTAATTCATGAACCCACTGAAGGATTGAGAATAGGTGTCTAACAGACCAGGTCCCTGTCAATGATATCTGCCAAGTTTCTGAGCCTCTGGCTGCTGAAATCTATAAGATAGACTGATTCAAACACAGATCCCTGGACCAAGTTCTTTGTATAATTAGTGGCTTACTGTTCTCTCTGATGGGAAACAGAAACTATTTATAGTCATATTATAAACCACTAGTCTGTTAGACAAGGAACTCTGGTAATGTAGTAGTTACGAGTCAGCCTGCTAACCTAAAAGTCAGCAGTTTGAAACTACCAGCCGCTCTGCGGGAAAAAGATAAGGCATTCTGCTCCTGTAAAGATTTACAGCCTCAGAAACCCTATACAGGGTTGCTATGAGTTGGAACCAACTCCACAGCACACTGCTACCACCAGTCTGTTAGACAGTTCTCAGAAGTACACATGTAGTCTCATAAGTTACAGGGACGCATGTTTTAGTCTGATATCTTTTTAGTATGAGGGATTCTGCTTTCTTATCTCTTATTTCATAAAAAAAAAAAAAAATAGGTAAGAATAATGCAAGTCTTTCTTATAGGGCTGATTGATCGCCTCATGTCTCACTCCATAAGCAAGGGAGCAAAAATATATAATTTGTTTCCAGATCTCTGTCATAATGCTACTATCAAAATTTTGTGTTAATTGAAATTCCAACTCTACCTGATAGAAAATAGGGTTGTGTTCTAAGTCCTCTACCTCTTATTTCCAATTTGTACTTAAATAATTTGCTACCACTGCAGAAAAGAATACGATCCACACCTTCCACTTAGAGCAAAACGAATGACAAGCTTCCCCTTTTTGCTGAGGTCTTGGCTTTATTTTCTCAAAATAGAAGAAAAAGACCTAATGGCTACTAATTTCTCAGCCACAGACCTCTTGGCCTCTGCCCTGCCCCAGCAATATCCCAAAGCTCTTTTAGGGCTGCTGATAAATGCCCAAAGGCATTCCATTCCACCTTAAGACGCAGTCCAAAGGCACTTGGCTCTACTTCTTGGGTCAGCAAACCAAATTCCCCCAATTAATTGCCTGGAGGCACTGCATTCAACAAACAAGCCTCCAGCCCAAAAGTACTCTGCCTTACTTGCTCTATGGGCTGGGAAGCCCGCAGTTGTTTCTGGTGCTCTGTCTCTTAGGTCTGCTGCTGCCACTCCACTGATCTTACAACTCTGTCATCTGGGAGAGCTGCGCAGAGATCTCAGGTTCCAGAAAGAGGCACTACCTCTGGTTATTCTGATTAGTCTTCCTTGATGGTCACGAAATCCCCCCTCAGCTAGTCACATCAGAATTTCAAATTTTTACAATCACAATGAACTCTGTTAACAATCACTCACTACTCAATCATACAATCCTATCAGATCTTCTTCCATCTTTTTTTTTTAACTTTCTATTGTGAACTGAGTGATAGTTTACATAGGAGAACATCCACTTTACACCATTGTTTCATTGCAATGATTACAATCTCCTCTGTACATCATCATTCAACAGTAATTGCTTTCATTCCCTCTGTGTGGTTTTTTTTTGGGTGGGGGGGGAAGAGGATGATGTACACAAAAACACTCAGGAATATATAATAATTTAAACAACCAAAGAGCACATTCTGCAAGCCTGCCTCCTGGCCGCCAGCACCCAGTCCCTCTCTTTCCATGAGTCGAGTCCTCAGCTGTTCCCTTTCTCCATGTCCTCATCTCTGCCTCCACCTCTGGTGTCCTTGCTTTGCTGGATAGGGTCCTACATTCCGCTGTGCTCTTATAACCCCATGTTTTCTTATCTATACCTACTAGGAAAAAATATATATATTATTTGGGCATTTACAAACACTTGAAGAGACATTAAATAATCCATTGCATCACACCATCATACTTAATGTATCAAGGTACTTCCATAGCTTCTATCAACATTAGAGAAGAACAACTTTCTCTCTATTAAACAGATCATTTACATTAACTTCCCTCATCCAAACACAAGAACACATCTGACTAATTTTTCCCACCTGACCATTAGCCATAATATGGTTAATCTCAACCTTAGCAGAAACTAATCGGGCTCCTTTTAACTTAACAGAAGGAAAATCTGAACTAGTCTCTGGCTTCAACGTAGAATATGCCGCAGGACCATTTGCATTATTTTTCCTGGCAGAATATGCCAATATTATCCTCATAAATGCCTTAACAACATTATTTTTAGGTGCATATCATAGCCCTTTAATTCCAGAAGCTTACACCACAAACTTTATGATCAAAACTATGCTATTAACAATTAGCTTTTTATGAGTTCAAGCATCTTATCCCTGCTTCCGATATGACCAACTCATATATCTACTCTGGCCAACTCTGAAAAACAACTCTTCTTCCAGCATTCTTACTTTCTCACATGCCTGGCTATATAACCTTTCTGTAAAAAATGTGTCTCCATACTTTTCAGTGTCAGAAAATGCCCTTCGTAATTTTCCAAAGTTTCTTCTGTGACATCTGATATTTAAAAAGGATAATTCAAAGGGTATTACTTGGTTATTCTCTCAGCTTCCCTAAGTTCTCTCCCTGAGCTGAATTAGAGTACATCTGGGAAACTCAGAACTATATAAATTGGAGGAATTTCAGGACTTCATTTTTAATTACCTTATTTAATGAAACATGCTGTATACAGTGAAATTCAATGTTTAAATACAAAATTATATTTATATATACTATTTCCTATAAATGGAGTCCTGGTGTGGCCCTGAAGGATAAGTCCCAGACTTACAGTCGATTTGAACCAAAAAGTTGTGGCTCAAACTTACCAGTTGCTCCTCAGAAACTCTATACAGGGTCCATGTGAGTAGGGACCAACTCGACAATGCTTAACAGCATATAATACAATGAATCATATTTCTATTATTCGTCTTTCTGATTAAGAAAAAGACACTGCTCTCCTCTCTCCAAAGTGTAACATGAGTCAAGCTGTTTCTGGACTGCTAACCTGTAAGGTCGGTAATTCAAACCCAACAGCCATTCTGAGGTAGAAAGATACAACTTTCTGCTCCCGTAAAAATTTATAGCCTTGGAAACTCTGTGTAAGCAAGGTTGTTATGACCGACTTAATAAATATGTTTTTTGGTTTTTAGAAAAAACGTTTCAGGAAAGAGGAAATTATGGGAAAGCACAAATTTAATATTTTTTTTAGTTTGTAGGTAAATCACAGTTTTTTGGAATCATTCTTTTTACTCCTTCTGGGATTGGGGAAAGAGCCCTGGTGGCACAGTGGTTAAGCACTTGCCTGCTAACTGAAAGACTGACAGTTTGAAACCACTAGTTGCTCAGTAAGAGAAAGATATGTTAATCTGCTTCCATAAAGATGAACGCCTTAGAAATCTTGGGGGCATTGCTACTCGGTTCTCTTGCCTTTATTCTGTTGTTCTGCCTTGTTGGTTGCTGTTGAATCCATTCTGACTTATGGTGGCCCCATGGGAACAGAGTAGAACTACCCCTGAGGGATTTTTTGTTTTTAAAAATTTTTGTGAATTGAGTGAAGGTTTAAAGAGCAGATCATCAGTTTTATATTCAGCAACTCATACATCTGGTTTCATCTCAATGATTGCAATGGCATAGTGGTTATGAATAGGGCTATTAATATCAAGGTCAGCAGTTTGAAAGTACCAGCTGTTCTGCAGGAGAAAGATGAGGCTTTCTGCTCCCGTAAAGATTTACAGCCTCAGAAACCCTGTACGGGGTGGTTATGAGTCGGAACTGACTCCACAGCACATAACCACCAGCACCATGTAACAATAATTATCCCACTTCCTCCCTGTGGTTTTTATTTCCATTCCATCCTCTTTCCCAACCCTCTGAACTTTATCCGTAGGTAAATGCTACCCTTTCGATCTTGAATGGATAGGCATTTCATGGTGAGTATACCTTGCAAGTGTTATTGTGCCTCCTAGAGTCCTGGTGTGGCAATGTGGGTTAATGCACTGGACTGCAAAGTCAGTTTGAACCACAAGGTCAGTGGTGCAAGCTCACCAGTCATTCCTTGGAAACTCAATACAGGGTCACTAAGGGTTGGAACTAATTCAAAGTCACTTACTAACAACAACATATTGATAAAGCAATGGACCCCAAGGTCGGTTTGGATTGCAAGGTTGGCGGTTCAAAGTCACTAGCTGCTCCTTGGAAACCCTACGCAGAGTCGCTATGACTCAGAACTGACTCAAAAACAATTAATTGTTGTTATAATTAACAGCAACAACATATACCTATCTAAACCTTGGTTGAAAATTGGACCACAAGGGTGAGTTCTGTTCCAGATCCCAACTATGGCCAAAGGCTATAGTCTTAGGTTCCTCCAGTTTCTTTCAGGCCAGTGAGCCTGATTTGTTTTATAATTTGGGATTCTGTTTTACGTTTTCTCCCACTCTTCTCAGAACTTTCTAATGTGATCCCTTTCAGAACAGTTGGTGGTGGCAGCTGGTCTCAGAGCCTGATGCTTACATGTTCCATCAGCCCATTGGATTCCAAACATCTTCAAGTTTCAGCATTCTTCTTTCTTTCACACATGGAGAGAGCGATAGTTGCACCTTAGATAGTCACTCATGAGCTTTTAAGATCCCAGTGGCTACTCACGAAATAAAGATATATAACATTGTCCTTGTGGACTATGTTATGACAATTGAACAAATGGTGTCCCTTCAGACTATGGTTCTGAGACCCCAGGCTCATTAACTTGATACATCAAGGTGTTTAGTCTTAGAAGTTTTCATCATTTTGCCTCCTGTATGCTCCACCACATTTATAGGTGTGCTTGTAACAAATGTGAAAGCCCATGCACAAATATCCTCTGTCAAACCCTTATGTATTTATGGGTACATTCCCAGTCTCCCCACCATAAGCTCCTGTACCTATCTGTAGAATGCTGTTGTTGCAGGATTGTATATATAAGAGTATTTACATTTATCCCCTTTAATCCTTGCATTCCTCAATGTTTCTTCACCTGTCTTCATTATTCTTCTGCTAATCTTCTTGTATATTGCATTCCCTATCACCCAATTAACACTGTCTGCCCTCTAACCAGTGAATTTCTCTCCCTTCTCTCTCACCATTGGTAACCATCAAAAAGTGTGATAAAACTTTTAGCATTAAAAACTTTTTTTTAAGCTTTTACAATTGTTGTTGTTGTAAAGTGCCATTGAGTTGCTTCTGACCCATAGTGACCCTGTATAAGGTTTCCAAGGAGACACTGGTGAGCTTGAGTCACCAACCTTGCAGTTCAAACAATTTTGCAGTCTGACACATTCTATTCCCTCTGTTTTTTGTTTGTTTGTTTGTTTATGTAAACAAAAACACTCAGGAATATATAATCATTTAAACAACCAAAGGGCACATTCTGCAAGACTGCCTCCTGGCCGCCAGCACACAGTTTGGGCATTCTTGTGCATCTGCCCCTACTTAGTATCCTCCATAGCTTCATAGCTCTAGCCCTCTGTGGGTAGGTCAATGTCCACAGGGTCAGTAGTATCCAAGACTCCCCAAACTTCGGACCAATCAGCCTTTCCTCCTGTCTCACATCTCAAGGTCAACAGGAGTCTATGGAGCATGGTCGAACCCAGCCCATATCTTCACTACTGCCTTTCCCCCACTTCCACCTACTTCCAATGTGGTCGCCAGTGACTTTACATGCCTGCTGGTATTGGCTCCTGCCTGTTGGGTAGAGCTGTAGAGGGGATGGTTGTGGCTGGATGGTTTGGGCATAGTTGTTGTCCCCTGACAGGGGTGACAAGAAGAGAAAACATACACACACAAGAGAAAAGAAATAAACAAGCAAACACCTTCAATAAAAAAAAAAAGTAGTAAAGGAGAACAAAAAATGAAGAAAAAAGTAGGCAACAGAAAAGAATACAATAACCAAAAATAGAAAAGAGGGAGAGAAGAAAAATATAAGAAAAAAAAAAAAAGAAAGAAAAATTTCTAAACACCATTAGGGAGAAAGATGAGTAAAAGAAAAAGAGACTAGACGATAGTAAAGAAAATCAAGACATAAAAACAAAAACAAAATCAGAGAAAAAAACCAAGAGAGGAGAAAACTCTGGGGCATCCTGGCAGCTAAGAAATTCACGTGGTTGGTGGACAAGGAATGGGATAGATGATGGTGATCAGACCTTAGAAAGAGTTCCTAAAGGCTTAGGTGTTGTCTGTTCTGGGCACCCAATCTGGAAATAGTTTGTGCAGACCCTAAAGCAGCTGGGCAATCAGGGTCTTTCCATCTCAGAGGGCAGCCAGAGATGACAGTTCTCACTAGTCTACAGCTGGCCAGAACTGGCTCTTTAGACATGGAGCAGGTCTGACCTGAATCAAGGAACTGGGATTTGTACAGATAGCACCCAACTCACCCTGAGTTGTGGCTCACAACTCTCCAACTCTCCACCACGCTTCTCTGACGGCCTGAAAAATCACCCCTTACTCTCTGCCAGTAAGCACTATGCCTCAGTGCCACGAAGCTGCCCCGGGAAGTTCAAGATGACTGTGCCATGCCTGACTGCCCAGTATAGATCACCTGTCTCCTTTTTTCTTTCCTGAGTCTGTGCAGTTCAGTGTTTCACCAGTTTGTTCAGTTTTCTTTCTTAGTAAGAATTCAATCCTCTTTTCTATTTCTTCAGTTGAAGCTCAGGGTTCCAGGACTATCATCTGTATCTATTTCATTTGATATTCCACATCTTTGTTGTAGAGAGTTTATGTAGTGTTTCTGCCTTGTCTACCATCTTACTACCTCTCCCACTGGGTTTTCAAAGTGGTGATTTTTTTAGAAGGAGAACAACAGGCCTGTCCTCCATAGAGCCTCCAGTGGATTCAAATTACCATAATTTCAGCTTGTAGCCAAGATTTAACCATTTGTAACATACAAAGACTCCCTTTATCCTTTAATACCTACAAAATTCAATTAGGAGATACTACAATGACTTCATCTCCTTCTACTGTTAAGTGCTGATGAGTTTGTTTTGACTAATAGTGACTCTGCATAGTGTTTCTGAGGCTGTATGTCATTATCTCCTCTTAACACTAACCATACAGAGAGGATCTGATAACGTTTAAGACAAGAACACAATCAAGGTATGGATTTCCTCATAGGTAATACTTTTCCTGTCTTCTTTTATGAGAAAACATAAGGATTGTTTAAGGATTTCTTAGTACAAAAAATTAAATGGTTAGTATAATTTGAACATCTTTAGTAGACAGTAAACAGTTGTATATAAGACATGGTCATCAGTTAAAAGCTAAACATAGACCCTTTAAATAACTCAAGATTTAATTTGAGAGGAATGGTGTGGTGCTGTGGGTTAATGCACTGGACTGTAAAGGCAGTTTGAACCACAAGGTCGGTGGTTCAAGCTCACCAGCTGCACCTCAGAAACCCTATACAGGGTTGCTCTGAGTAGGAACCGACTCGACAATACTAAAAAGCAGTAACAACAAGAGTAGAAGAAAAAAGGGTCTATTTTTGAAGAAAGCTCATGTTGCAAGTAATTTGATTTGATTACTAGATGGCTAAATTTTGCCAATGATTTGTCTCCTTTTCTAAATGAAGAAATTATTAAGATTATCCCTATAATTGTTGTTAAGCGTCAACTCTGAACCATAATGTATAGGGTTTCCGAGGGTCGACTGGTAAGTGTGAACCGCCGACTTGAGGCTCAAACCAACCTTTCAATCCAGTGCATTATCCCACAGTACTCCATCCTTATAATAATATCCTCTGAATTTTCATTCAGATGTGCTGTCTTGAATGGGAGAAATGAGGTAAAAGGGATACAGCAGGTATTAATTATTGTGGCTCTGGACGTTTCATTGTAGTGCATTACTTGTGAGCATATGTGTCCATCTGTTTTAGTGGAACCACAGAATTATATCATGAAAGAATAAAATTTTCATACCACTTTATGTAATCTTTCCAATAAAATGAGTTATAATTTAATTGTATGCCTTTTAAGTTTCATACAGGACCAATATATGAAAAGTTCTCTAGGACACTTTAAAAGGTTTATAAAATTGTAGCTGAAGAAACTATGTTCCATTATATAACGATCACACAATAAATTCATCCTTGAATCAGGTTTGAAATTTTTGATTTTTAAAAATTTTTGTGTGCTTCTTTTCAGAAGACAAAGAATATAGTATAGTCTAGTATGTTTCTATTTTTGTCAGAGTTACTAAAAAACACCAAATCGTAGGCACTGCCTAGCTGTAGTAATTCACTTACGTTACATGCCTTTTGTTCGTTTGTTAAGTGCAGCCAAGTCAATTCTGTGCTGCCAAGTCACAGTGACCCTGTACAAGGTTTCCAAGGAGCAGCTGGTGGGTTTGAACCACCAAACTTTTGATCTGCAGTCCAGTGCCACACCTAATTTTAAATATGAGTTATATTAACCTTATTGAAATGGGAAAGGTCTAAATATAAAATAGATTAGAGTATACATTTGTATACATAAATTCTGTTTGGTTACTTAAAAAGGTTTTCATTATCCAAGTTTCACACTGTTTTGACAACATCAGCTTTATTCATAAGGCTAAATGCTAACTTCACTGATATTACTAACAGGAATCATTAAAAATAGCAGAAACTTATTTTTAAAAATACATGTTTTCTTTGACAAATCAATTATTAGAGGTTATCAAGAAAGCAGCTCTGGTAGCATAGTGGTTACAAATGGGGCTGCAAACCACAAGGTCAGTAGTTCAAAACTACCAGCTTTTTCACGGGAGAAAAATGAGGCTTTCTTTGTCGGAACCAACTCCATGGCACATTAACAACAACAATCAAGAAATTAACTTTTAATCCTTTTTCAAACTGGCTCGTGGTCATGGGTAAACATTGGATGGTTTGGGACTATATTTCAGTTCTTTACCAGTATGGTTACCCTAGCCATTGTCCTCAAGAATCAATTGTGGATATAGATTTTGTTCAGTACTTCAGAGTTTATGTGGATAAATGAAAAAGAAAAACTTTCCTTCACCATGTCTTGATAAAAAATAAAAAGTAGAAGAAGAAAAAGGAATATGTTTAAATGAAGTAAATAGCATCTTGCCTAGGGGAAGAGGAGCCTTGTCAGAAAGGATAGAATTAGTTTTATGGGATAGCATCTGGTCTGCAATATGTGTAGCAAACTCAGTTTTTATTTTTGATTTCATTATGCTCACAATTCCTCCAGACTGCCAACCACAGTTAGGCTTAAGTTCAGACATAACAACTATAGTTCATAAGGTTGTTTCTCCTAGTCTGTCTTAGTCTGGAAGCATCTCTGAAATCTCTCCACCATGGATAAGCCTGCTGGTGTTTAACATGGTGTCATAACATCTCACAACATGCAAACCACCACAGGACAAAGACTGACATGGGTGCTGGAAAAACATTTAGAGATCTACTTCTGACAAGTAGCCAGTGAAAACCCAGATCACAAAAGACTATTGTCCAATATACTGCTAGAAGATGATCCACCCTAGGCTGTTGTTGTGAAGTGCTGTCAAGTTGGTTCTGACTCACAGCAACCCTGAATAGGATTTCTGAGGAGCAGCTGGTGAGTTTGAACTGCCGACCTGGTGGTTCAAACTAACCTTGAGATAGAGTGCTTTTCCTACAATGCCACACCAGAACTCTTTCCCTATTTTGTTGTTGTTGTTAAGTGCCGTCGAGTCTGTTCCGACCCATAGAAACCCTGTATAGGGTTTCCAAGGAGCAGCTGGTGAGCTTGAACCACCAACCTTGCAGTTCGAACTGCTTTGCAGTCTGGCACATTAACCCACAGCACCACACCTCATCTTTCTCCTGTGGAAGATGGTAAAATGAGGTTTGTTGTTGTTAAGTGCCCTGGAGTCTGTTCCGACCCATAGCGACCCTATACAGGGTTTCCGAAGCTGTAAATCTGTAAGGGAGCAGAAAGCCTCATTTTTCTCCCTTGGAACAGCTGATAGTTTCAAACTGTTGACCATGAGATTAGCAGCCTGATTCGTAACCACTACGTTACCAGAGCTCCTTAAATTAAGGTTAGAAGATGCTAAAATATACAGTAGCTACAAGGGGCTTGAACATACAAAATCATGAAGAAAGCACAGGGCCAAGTAAAATTTTGTTCTGTTATTGATGAGGTCACCCTGAGTCGGAGCCATCTTGATGGCAACTAACAGCAGTAGTTCATAAGGATCCCCACTTAGTTAAGATTAAGTGTAAGAATAATAAGTAGAATGCATATGCTACTTTGTAATATTAATGGATGGGCAGGTAGTTGAAATTTTGGTCAAACCCTTCACCAGTTAGGATTAATTTGGCTATGTATGCAAGAAAAAAAAAAAAAGAAAGAAAGAAAACACACACACAAATGTAAAAAAAAAGAAATCACACTGGCTGAAACAAGTAGGAAATAATTCTCTCTTAGCTTAAAAATTCTCTCTTGACAGAAGATGAGTATGGTTGCCATGGTGACTTCACAGACATCTTTCTGCTCTGCCATCATTTTGTTACTTAATGGCCCATAATGGCTACCTGCATTCCAGCCATCACGTTTATATTCCAGCCAGAACAAAAGGATGAACCAAAGGTTCTGCCTCCCTTCATTTTAAGGGAACTTTCCAGAAGCACCACACCTTAGTCATATTTATAACCCATGGATTAGAATTTAATTACATGACCATATTTAACTGGAAGGGGGCTGGAAGCTATCATCATATACCTGGACATATTGCTATTCGAAATTAACATAGGATTATACAGCTAAGAAGGAGGGAGAAGAATGTGACAGGCACTATTTTAATCTAAATGAAGAGTAAGTATGTAATGGTCAAGGTTTGAGCAGACTACTTGGTTTAAAATCCTGACTCTACCCATACTAGTTTTGCTACCTAGAGTAAGTGTTATAGATTGAATTGTGTCCTCCCAAAATATGTATCCATTTTTCTAGGTCATGATTCCCAGTATTATGTATTTACCCTCCATTTTGTGATCTGATGAAATTGTCCTGTGTATTGTAAATCCTCCTAAATCCTTCCTAATGAAGCAGGATCAGGGGTAGTTATGGTAATGAGGCAGGATACACTATACAAGCTATATCTCGGGTCAATCATTTTAGAGATATAAAAGAGATTAAACAAGTGAACAAAGATCAGGGGGCCTACTACCATCAAGACAGAAGAGCCAGGAGCACAGCATGTGTCTTGGACCCAGAGTCCCTGTGCTAAGATCCTTATAAACCCAGGGGAAGATTGATGCCAAGACACATGGAGATCTCCAAGGATACCAAACCCACAGATGTTGAAAGGAGATTAAGACCTTCCCCCAGAGTCAGTATAGACAGAAAGGCTTTCTAGAGAGCTGGCACCCTGAAATCAGACTTGTAGTCTCCCAAACTGTCAGAGAATAAATTTCTGTTTGTTAAAGCTGCCCACTGTGGTATTGTGGTATTTCTGTTCTGTTGTTGTTGTTAAGTGCCATCAAGTCGGTTCTGACCCATAGTGACCCAAACAGCTTTGCAGTCTGGCACATTAACCCACAGTGCCACACCAGGACTGTTATCAAGCTAAGATGGCTAGTAATTTAACCTTTCAGCATCTCAGTTTGTGTAATGGAAAAAGTAATAGCAAAAAAGGAGACCCCCCCAGAGAGATGGATTGGCACAGGGTAGCAGCATGATGATGGTGCAGGACCAGACTGGGCAGGGTTTCATTCTGCTGTGCATCATGTCATTATGAGATCCAATGGCAGCTAACAACAGCAACCCAAAGAATTATTGTAAGAATTTACACCTGACATATAGAAAGCAGTTATGTTGTTGTTGTTGTTGTCAGGTGCCACCGAGTTGTGTTAGTAATAGCTATTATTAATTATTGGGTGCACTGTGGCTCTGTAGGATAAGCACTGGACTGCTAACCACAAGGTTGGTGGTTTGAGCCCACCAGCTGCTCTGTAGGAGAAAGATGAGGCCTTCTGCTTTTGCAAAAATATACAGCTTAGTAAACCCTATGTAGGGTCACTATGAGTCAGAACTAACTCGACAGCATTTAACAACAAAAACATTATTAATAATTAATATGCTTTTTCTGCACATTGTTTCATCGTATCTTCAGATAAGCCCTATGGAGTATAAGTACTTATTTTTCATTTTATGCATGAAGAGTATGAAAGCTACAGGGATTAAGTAATTTTTCTATAGGCAGTTGGTCAACGAATATTAGAGACTAGTCTTGAACCCAGCTCCCTTGATTCCAATCCTCACTATTTCTACCAGGCAAACTGTTTCATTACTAGTTTGTTATATAGCCTGGGTTCTCCAGAAAGCAGAGCCCAAGGCAAAAGCTGGTCATTCCTGGGTATCAAATACAGCTGACCTATTACTCCATAAGGAACATTTTATGAAAGGTTACATGAATAGCACAGCCACTTTGGCAGAAGAGGAAGGAAAAAAACAACACACACACACACAACCCTCAAATTATATTCACCTGCTTTCATCTACTAGTAATAAAAATTTTGCTCTATGTGGGGACCATGAGAATTGCACAGAATTTTACATTTCAGAATAAGAAATATTTAGAGTAGAGACAAGATGTGTGAATTGTAAGCATGAGGCACAACATTGTGCGTTTGCTTTTGTGCAAAATCAGTTGTTGAGGCTCAATCATTGTCCATAGGACCTGAAGACAAATACGGCCAAGACAATCAGGGAGCATGTAAGAAGTGTCTGAAAAATTTTGCAATCCTTTAAATCAATATGATACAATTTCCCTTTAATAAATGTTTTACAGCTCATAGCTTGCAGCTAGGTCAAATAGGGAACTGCTTAGAATAATTGTTTAGTTTGTGCTTGCTCTTTTGGGCTCACTAACAATTAAATGGACTCCTGGTATAGCACTGCAGGATCAACACAAATTGGCAGTTCAAACCCACCAGCTGCTTCATGGAAACCCTATACGAGGTCACTATGATTCAGAACCAACTACACAGCACTTAACAACAGCAACAACAATAACAAATCAAGCATAAACAGCACTTGTTGTTGTTCTTGTGAATTGCCATCGAGTTGGTACCGACTCACAGTGACCTTATGCACAGCAGAACGAAATCTCACTATTGTTGCCACGCTTGCGTCCATCGATGCTGCCACTTGGCCAACCCATCTCGTTGGGGGTCTTCCTCTTTTTCTCTGGCCCTTCACCTTAACAAACATGATATCCTTCTCTAGTGACTGGTCTCTCCTGACAATATGTCCAAAGTTTGAGAGACGAAGTTTGGCCATCCTGGCCTCCAAGGAGCACTCTGGCTGCACGTCTTCCAAAAGGAATCTATTGGTTCTTTTGGCAGCCCATGGCACTTTCAATATTCTCCTCCAACACCGTAACTCAAAAGCATCAATTCTTCTACGGTCTTCCTTATTCACTGTCCAGCTTTCGCATGCATATGAGGTTATTGAAAATACCATGGCTCGGGTCAGGTGCACCTTAGTCCTCAAGCTAACATCTTTGCTCTTCAATACTTTAAAAAGGTTTTGTGCCGCAGGTTTGCCTAATGAAATAAATACATCGTTTGATTTCTTGACTGCTGCTTCCGTGAGTGTTGATAGTTGATCCAAGAAGAATGAAGTCCTTGACAACTTCAATCTTTTCTCTGTTGATAAGAATGTTGTTTATTGGTCTAGTGGTGAGGATTTTTGTTTTCTTTACATTGAGATGTAATCCATACTGAAGGCTATGCTCTTTGATCTTCATCAGTAAATGTTTTAAGTCCTCTTCACTTTTAGCAAGCAAGGTTGTGTCATCTGCATATCGCAGGTTGTTAATGAGTCTTCCTCCAATCCTGATGCCACGTTTTTCTTCATAGAACCCAGCTTCTCAGATTATTTGCTCAACATACAGGTTGAATAAATATGGTGAAAGAATACAACCTTGTCACACACCTTTCTTAATTTTAAACCATTCAGTGTTCCAAATATACTATAACTAGGTCATCATATAGCTAAGGTTGCCAGATAAAATAACAGAAGTCCAATTAAATTTGAACTTTTATTTCAGTTATTTCTATCAGTCTGGCCCTTAGGGCATGAGTGTGCTATGATTTAGGATTTTAGTTAAGAACCCAGGACTAGAAGGATTGGCTCTGTACAAAGTCAGCAGATTTACAATAAGTGTGATTGAAATGGCAAACCCTTTCTACTTTAAAAAATCTTCCTGACATGATTTCAAAATAGGACCTGACATTTTGATCATTTGAATAATTTATTTCATCTGTAACTTACTCATTGTGATATTTTCTTTGCAGTGGTTTTAATTGAAATGCAAATGAAATAACTCAGAAGGGTTCCTCCCATCTACTACCTACCACCAAGCTATAATGATTTAGTTCCTTTTGTGGAGCTATACCACTTGGAACACATGGACTTCATGAATGTCATGGTAAGGGGAGAAGGACTAGAAAGACATTCATGAATTTTGCAATGCTTTGTCCATCACTGGACAGAGTGAGTCATGTTAGTACATGCAAGGGGCCTGAGCAGGAGATTTTTCCTGCGTCCAGAAACAGGAGAATTGGATATTGATGAACACAGTAAGACCTTCTTTGCTGTTGTTGTAAGCACCGTTTAGTGGGTTCCGACCCATAACAACCCTGTGCAGGGTTTCTGAGGAGTGGCTGGTGAACTTGAACCACTGACCTTGCAGTCAAACTGACTTTGCAGTCCATTGGATTAACCCACATCATCACATCAGCACTTTCCTTACAGAGCCCTAAAAGAGTAGGAAAACTCTTAAAGTTAGGTTTTCATTAGAAAGAATACCAGTGACAATAATAAGTTCTTACAGTTATATATCACCACTTATCTGTCAGTTTGTTATACTGTGGTGGTTTGTGTGTTGCTGTGATGCTGGAAGTTATGCCACCAGTATAATAAATACCCACGGTGAGCAAGCTTCAGCAGAGCTTCCAGACTAAGACAGATGAAGAAGAAGGAGCAGAGACCACTTTTGAAGGGTTAGCCAACGAAAACCTGATGAATAACGGAGGAACATTGGCTGATACTGTTCTGGAAAATGAGGCCCTCAGGTTGGAAGGTACTTAAAATATAACTGGGGAATAGATGCCTACTCAAAGTAGAGTTGACTTTAATGAAGTGAACGAAGCAAAGCTTTTGGGACCTTCCTTTGCCGATGGGACACAACTCAAAATAGGGAGAAACAACTACAAACCTTCATTAATAATAAGAATGTGGAATGTAAGAAGTATGAATCTAGAAATATTGAAAGTCATTAAAAATGAAATGGATGCATATCCTAGGGATTAATGAGCTGAGATGGACTGGTATCAGCCATTGTGAATCTGACATCACATGGTTTACTATGTCAGGAACAACAAACTGAAGGGGAATGGCAATGCATTCATCATCCACAAAAGCATTTCCAAATCTATCATGAAGTACAATGCTGTCTTTGATAGGATGATATCCATATGTTTCTAAGGAAAATTAGTTAATATCACTATTATTCAAATTTATTCACCAATCACTAAAGATGGTCATGATGGAACTGATGAATTCTATCAACTTCAGTCTGAAATTGATCAAACATGCAATCAAGATGCATTGATAATTGCTGGTGATTGCAATGTAAAAGTTGAACACAAAGCGGAAGGATCCATAGCTAGAAAATATGGTGTTGGTGATAGAAATGATGCTAGAGATCGCATGATAGAATTTTGCAAGACCAGTGATTTATTCATTGCAAATCCTTTTTACAACAACATAATTAGTTACTGTACACATGGACCTTACCAGATGGAAAATCTCAATAGCATCAGCCCAAACAAGGCCATGGTCTGACTGTGAAACATATACAAGTTCAGCTTGAAGCTGAAGAAAATTATAACAAGTCCATAACAGTTAAATATGACCTAGATATCCAAGCTGAATTTAGAGACCATCTCAACAACAGATTTGGTGCATTAGACACTAATGACAGAAGATAAGAAGAGATGTGGGATGGCATCAATCATATCGTATATGAAGAAAGTTGTTGTTGTTGTTATGTGTCATCGAGTCGGTTCCGACCCATAGCAACCCTATATAGGGTTTACGAGGAGCAGCTGGTGAGCTTGAACTGCCAACCTTGCAGTTCAAATGTTTTTGCATTCTGGCGCATTAACCCACAGTGCCACACAAGTAGGAGGTCATTAAAAAGACAGAAAAGGAAGAAAAGACCTAAAAAATGGATGCCAGAAGAGACTGAAACTTGGTCTTGAGTATAGAGCAGCTGAAGCAACAGGAAAAAATGATGAAGGAGAGAGCTGAACAGAAAATTTCAAAGGGCAGTTCGAGAAGACAAAGTATTATAATGAAACACACAATAACCTGGGGTTAGAAAACCAAAAGGGAAGAACATGCTTAGCATTTCTTAAGCTGAAAGAACAGAAGAAAAAATTCAAACTTCGATTTGCAATACTGAAGATTCTATGGGAAAAATGCTGAAAAATGCCAGAAGTGTCAAAAGAAGATGGAAGATGTATAGAGAGTCACTGTACCAAAACGAATTGGTAGATTTCAATCATATTATGATGTACCATATGATCAAGAACCAATGGTATTGAGGAAGTCCAAGATATACTAATGGCATGGTTGAAAATCAAGACTCCAGGAATTGGCCAACTATAAATTGAAATGTTTCAGAAAATTGATGCAGTACTCTCTCATCTATGCCAAGCAATTTGGAAGTGAGCTGACATCAGATGGATCTTGGCTGAAAGCAGAGAATACCAGAAAGACATTTACTTGTGCTTTACTGACTATAAAGAGGCATTTGACTGTGTGGATTAACAAACATTGCAAAGAATGGATATTTTGGAACACTTAACTGTGCTCATGTGGAACGTGTACAAAGATCAAGAGGCAGTCATTAGAACAGAAAAAAGGAATACTGAATAGTTTAAAATCAAGAAAGGTGTGTGCTAGGATTTTTATCCTTTCACCATATTTATTCAGTGCATATGCTGAGCAAATAATCTGAGAAACTGGATTATATGAAGAAGAATGTGGCATCAGGATTGGAAATAGACTCACTAACAGCTTGCAATCTGCAGATGGAACAATTTTGTTTGCTGGAAGCAAAGATAACTTGAAATACTGAGGATTAAAGACTACAGCTTTCATTATGGATTGCATCTCAAGGTAAAGAAAATGAAAATCCTCACAACTGGACCAATAAATAACAGTGGAGTAAAGACTGAAGATGTTAAAGACTTAATTTTGCTTAAAGCCACAATCAATGCTCTTGGAAGCAGAAGTGAAGAAATCAAACAATGGATTGCTTTAGGCAAATCTGGGGCAAAAGATCTCATCAAAATGTTAAAGAGCAAAGATGTCACTTTGAGGACTTAAGTATGCCTGACCCAAGCCGTGGTATTTATCAATCGCCTCATATGCATGTGAAAGCTCAACAATGAATAAGGAAGACTACATAAGAATCAGTGTATTTGAATTGTGTTGGCAAAGACTATTGAAAGTACCATTGACTGTAAGAACAAACTAATCTGTTTTAGATGAAGAATGCTCCTTAGAATTGAAGATGGATGATAAGACTTCGTTTTTTGTAATTTGGCTATGTTGTCAGGAGGGACCAGTCCCTGGAAAAGGATATCATATTTGGAAAAGCATTGTTGTTGTTGTTATGTGC
>NW_006408585.1:5187177-5188463 GCF_000296735.1 Chrysochloris asiatica
TATGCTGTTGTTGTTGTTAAGTACCGTGGAGTCAGTTCCGACTCATAGCGACCCTGCACAGGGTTTCCGAGGCTGTAAATCTTTACAGGAGCAGAATGCCTCAGCTTTCTCCCACGGAACAGCTGGTAGTTTCGAACTGCTGACCTTGGGGTTGGCAGTCCAATTAGTAACCACTACGCTACCAGAGCATAGCTCCATAAAAAACTAGTTGCCATTGAATTAACTCAGACTCATGCCAATCCCAAGTGTGTCTTTTTTTAGAAGTAGATCCCCAAAATTTTATGAACAGCTCTGAGTGGATTTGAACCTCCAATTTAACAGTCAAGTGCATTAACCATTTATTCTATCCAGGAACTCCTATATAGTTCCATAGTTTGTAATATTTCTTTTGAACATTGCAAAATCCTAGGAGTTACACAAGTAAAAACAATCCCATTTTACCATGCTAAAATTTTTAGACTGGTGAGTTGCCTTCAGTTATAAAGCTCTTGTTGTTAAGTGCCATCGAGTTGATTCCAACCCATAGTGACCCTGTATAGGGTTCCCAAGAAGTAGCTGGTGAGCTTGAACCACCAACCTTGCAGTTCAAACAACTTTGTAGTCTGACACATTAGCCCACAGAGCCAGGACTCCTATAAAGATGTTAGGTGTGAGAAAAGAGGCTCAGCACACATTTTATGACTATAGGTTTCCCGAACTTTCTACATTTGTGGAGCTCAAATTCCTTCAGGTAGCATAGTCTCTAAAAGTTATGGTATTTTTGTGGAGTGTCTACTTAATTCCATGAGAGTCACAAGACTTTTTGTTGTTGTCATTAAGTACCATTGAGTCAGTTCTGACCTACAGAAACCCTGGATAGGGTTTCCAAGGAGCAGCTGGTGAATTTGAACCACCGACCTTGGAGTTCAAACCGACCTAGCAGTTCAGCACATTATCCCATAGCGGTACACTAGGATTATAGTCTACAAATTATTGTGTTCTTTGTGGAATATTTACTTAATTCCATGATAATCACAAGACTATATTATATTAAGAAAAATCATCTGCACATATGTCCATGTCAAAAAATGTCTGCTAAAATAAAAATCATGAGCTGTAGGAATAATGATCAAGGCATTTTTGAGTACATTGTAGAGAACATCACACAACAAACTTCAGTCAAAATGCAGCTCAGATTAGTACTGGAGGCTCAAGAGAAAGAAAAAGCAGTTCCTTACCACTAAGTAGCCAGGATCAGGATGTTCTTGTTGTTGTTAAGTGCCATCAGGTAGGCTCCAACTCGTGGT
>NW_006408585.1:5190493-5210180 GCF_000296735.1 Chrysochloris asiatica
AGTACTCTGGAATACCTACTCTTCACAACAGGATCAGGAAGGAAAGAACATAAACTTCAAAAAGTTTACGGATAAGTGGAATTAAAAGATAATTTGAAGTCTCTTTCAATATGGCACCAGAGACTGGTTAATAATTTGGTATTTCTTCAAGTCAATATCCTTTGAACAGCAGATACTTACTTAGTGGGGAAAAAATCTTAGATGATGTAGGCACGAAGGACTGAGAAAAAGAGTCATTGAAGACAGTGACTTCCCACTTTTGTCCAAAATAATTTAAGTCCAATTCTGGCCAGAGGAAATATACATTATGCATTCAAACATAGCCCCCTAAATTAACCCAACCCACCACCACAACAATGCTCATTAGAAGCTGGTTTATGGATCATCTGTTATTACTGTAGCGTATCCCTTAGGGGGACAGTGTTTGATGCTCTTTTTCCCCTCTCCCTCCCTCTACTCCATCTTAAGCAATTCATGAAAATACTTTTAACTACTTAAAATATTTCTCCTGAGAGGATTTCTAAGTCATATTATTGTTTTCTTTAGCTTGTTACATTTCCTGCCATGTTTTAGTAGCTCCGTGATGTTTTAATGTGCCTTTGAGATTGGCAGGTGCCCCAGGGGTATTTTCATCCAACTTTAACTAGGAATGCTTACTTCTTAAGCAAAAGAAAGCCTTCATCCTAGGTGACTGAGAAATATCATAATGGAACTAGAGAGGGAGAGTGAAGTCCCCATAATTCTGTAGGTGACCATTTAGAAATATTTGTTCTATTATTATTACTGGAATACTTCTGTACCTGTAAGTTGACACTGCATGATCAAATAGAGGCGACAGTTGTAGGTGGTGAAACAAATTAGTAAAATCTTCTCATCACCTTCCTAAATAATACTTTGAGCATGTCTATTGGTTGGTATTCCAGTAGGAAAGAGACAGCACTCAAAAGGAATGCTTGGGGAGGACTTAATGAAAGGAATGCTTACAAGCATGAGGAAAATCAAAGTATCTAGTGAAATTCCCTTGTGCTAGCAACAGCAGGGAGTTGTCACTACCCCTATGGCCTCTAACTCCAATGAGCAAAGGAAGGAAGAAGATACAGGAACCTGGAGAAGTCCAAGTAACAGCTGCTGTGACAGTTCGCTATTGTTTATTTGGCTCTGACTCATAGCAATCCTATATAGAGTTTCTGAGGAGCAGCTAGTAAGTTTGAACAGCTAAACTTGAGTTCAAACTGGACTCGCTGTACCCAGTGCTTTACCCTACAGCACCACACCAGGTTTGGTAGTTGTTGATAAGTGTTGTCGAGTCATTTCCGACTCATAGCGCCCCTTTACAGGAGTAGCTGGTGAGTTTGAACCTCCAACCTTGCAGTTCAAACAGACCTTGCGGTTCACTGCATTATCCTGCAGTACCACACCAGAACTCCAGGTTTGGTAGAGAAATTTAACACCAAACCAGGATCTAGCAAGGAGGAAGGAACCTTTTTTCTCATGCCTTCTGAGGTACAGTTGGTAACTCTTCATTGTCCAAATTCAATCAGAAATCAGAGAACCAAGAAACTTGATTATATCTACAGAGATCAGCCTTTTGGGCCACAAAGTAGGGCTGAGATTTGGGAAGGACAAATGGAGAATACTGCAATCAACAACTATGATGGTAAAAAAAAAAAAATTGACTGAATTTGCTCACATTTATGCTACATATAATTTCTATACCATGTCGATTAACTGAAGTATGACTAGCTGTTATTAACTGGATTTAAGCTGTACACAGATTGTTGTTGTTGTTGTTAAGTGCCGTGGAGTCAGTTCCAACTCATACCGACCCTGACTGTATAGGGTTTGTGAGCAGTGGCTGGTGAGCTTGAACCACCAACCCTGAAGTTCAAATTGACCTCGTAGTCCAGCGCATTAACCCACAGCGCCACACACAGATAGGGAATCATGATTAAAGCCATTCTTCATTTTAACATTTTTGTAGAATACACATTGCAGAAGTATTTTATAAAATTTTTGAATTCATCTTTTAAGGAAAATCTATATTTGAGCATGTGGTGGCTTCACAGTATAAGCACTGGACTGTAAACCACAAGGTTCATGGTTAGAGCCTGCCAGCTGCTTCACAGAGAAAAGATGAGGTGTTCTGCTCCTGCAAAGATTTGAAGCTTTGGAAACCCTATAGGGAGTCCTTATGAATAGGAATCAAGTTGACAACATTTAACAACAGACTTTATTTAAGGAGCCCTGGTAGTGTAATGGATTACCAGCAGTTTCAAGGGAGATAGATTTATAGCTTCAGAAACCCTATACAGGGTCACTTTAAGTCAGAACCGACTCAGTGCCGCACAACCACCACTACCATACTTTGTATAAAAGTTTCTAAAAAGAACCATAGCCACATAAAAGCTGCTAAAGTATGTTTACTGAAGGATATAATTAAAAATTTAAATGTTTTATTGTGAATTATGTGATAGTTTACATGAGAGAACATTAGCTTTACATTCATCCTATCTTATATCCTTTCATTGCCATGGTTACAATCCCCTACATGCATCATCAGACAACCAAAGGGTATATGCCTCAAGCCTGCCCCCTGGTTGTCAGCACACAACCCCTCTCCCTCTCTGGGTCTAGAGTCTCCAGCCACTCCATCTCTCCACTTTGGCATCACTGTTTCTCTGGGTAGGGTCCCGCACTCCGCTCTTCTTTCTTGATGGACCCAGGGACCTCTGCTCCTAGACTGAAAAGTCAATCACTCCCCTCCTTTTGTTACAAAGTGTCTACCTTTACATTTCCAACCCTCACAGTCAGTCCTGATAGTATTTATTCACTACTGTGCCACATGAGTGCTATCCCCATCTCCTTTCATCAGTCCCGCCCAGACAGACTGGATACTATTTAATGGAGATTCTACCTTCCCCCGTGCCCTCTGGATCTAGACTACCTCTTGAAAGCTTGTAAGCCAGTCACTTCTTGCCTTTGTAGTCTCCACCCCCATTTTGGGTAGCTAATGTCCAAGTTGTCCATCCCTGTCTACCCTGTGTATTGAGGGGATGGGAACGGTCCTCACTGTAATGATTTGTTCCCTCTTTTGAGCTACTGCATCCATAAGTGAAGGTCAAGTTCATCAAACTGTATCAGATTACTCTTTTTTTCTTCTTCCTCTTCTTCTAGTTGAGCTCTGATCATCCAGCCATTGAAGCCAGATCAAGTGGGTATTATTTGCAAGTGTGGGTGTTCTTGTTCATATGTCCTCTCTTTTTATCAGCTGGATACTTCATTCTCCACTCTAGTCCTCTGTGGCTATGTCACTGACTCTGGGCCCAGGAGTGCCCAGGTTTTGACACACTGGTGGCCAACCAGGTCTCCATCTGGGTTCACAGGATCTATTGAACATGGTTGGACTTAGCTTGCAGCTTCATTGCTGTTTTTCCCTCACTTCCCTTTATCGGTGACCAATGTGGTCACCAGTCAGAGCACATGTCTGCTTGTTGATTCCCATTGAGTCTCAGTCTTGGAAGTGGGAGGATATAATTAATTTTGAACAACACAGAAACTTGTTGAAAGGACAAAATGCCTGACATTTTCTGGAAGAATATTTACCCACCAGGCAAGACAGGGATGTTACTGTGTTGATAACTGTCAATGTAGTGTGATTTATAGACACCAGACAAATGCCACTCCACTGGAGTTTGGATGTTACATCAAATAAGCAGAA
Organism: Chrysochloris asiatica; assembly: GCF_000296735.1. NCBI lineage: Eukaryota > Metazoa > Chordata > Mammalia > Afrosoricida > Chrysochloridae > Chrysochloris > Chrysochloris asiatica. The sequence goes on from NW_006408585.1 coordinate 5,194,212, forward strand.
ATTCATTGTTATGTCTTAATAGTTTTTCCTTTGTGAAATTTAAGTGCCATTCCTTGGGAGTTAGAACATTTAAGTAATTCTTCATGAAACATTTATTGTTACTATGAGGATTTTGGCTGCTGCTGTTGTTGTTGTTAAGTACCGCCGAGTTGGCTCTGACCCATGGTGACCCTTTATAGGGTTTCTCAGGATCAGCTGGTGAGCTTGATCTGCCAGCCTTGTGGTTCAAATCAACCTTGGAGTCCAGCAATAACCCATAGTGCCACAACGGGACTCTAGCATTTTGGTAGACATTCAGATAACAAGCATGAGTAAGACATTTCTTGTACTCAAGGTACTCACAATCTAATGGCGATTGGACAAATTATTCAAGGACTTCAGATTGGTTGATACATGTTCTGAGAAAGGTGGGCATAAGGTACTATGGGTAGTGACTAATTCTTTCTTGAAGATTCAGGGAAGCAAAAGAGCTTGGTAAAGATCAAGAAAGACTCATCACAGTTGAATAATACCTAAATTGCAGGTCAAAACAAGAGTCCACTAGATGGATAAAGCAGAAGAAAGTGTAGAAAGGTTCTGCAGGAAGAATAGCTCTTTCCTCATCTGATCCCAGTGGATATGAAGCTAGAAAAGCAATCTTAAATCAAACGATGAAGGGCCTTAAATACTATTTTAAGGAGTCAATGGAAGATTAAGTGAAGGAATCACTCTCTGTGGTTTGACCTTAAGGAAAAATAATTCTTGAGGCAGTGAAGAAGATGGAATGGAGGTAAGACTAGAAAATGAGTCAGTTAAGGTCTTGTAATGATTTTAGCAGGAGATGATACAGTGTAGACTAATGAGTTGGCAGTGAAAGTTGTTGTCATTGTTAGGTGCCACCGAGTCAGTTCTGACTCCTAGCAACCCTATGCACAACAGAACAAAACACTGCCTGGTCCTGTACCATCCTCTCGATTGTTTTTATGTTTGAACCCATTATTTCTGTCACTGTGTCAATCCACCTCATTGGGTGTCTTCTCTCTTTTGCTGACACTCCACTTTTCTAAGTATGATATTCTTCTCCAGTGACTGGTCCCTTCTGACAACATGTCCAAAGTACACAAAATAAAGTCTCATCATTCTCCCTTCTAAAGAGCATTTGGACTGTACTTCCACCAAGACAGATTTATTTGTTATTCTGGCAATCCATGGTTTGTTGCTGTTGTTGTAAGGTGCCATCCAGTCCATTTTGACTTACAGTGGCCCTTTGGCCCATCCTGTGTCATCCTCACAATTTTTGTTATGTTTGAGACGTTATATCATTGCTGCCACTTTGTCAGTCCATCTCCTTGGGGGTCTTCCTCTTTTTTCACCGATCCTCCACTTTACCAAGTATGATGTCCTTCTCCAGGGACTGGTCCCTACTGATAACATGTCCAAAGAACGAGAGATGATGTCTCCCCATCCTTTCTTCTAAGGAGCATTCCTGCTGTAGTTCTACCAAGACAAATTTGTTTGTTCTTCTGGCAGTCCATAGTACTTTCAATGTGCTTCTCCAACACCATCACTCAACTGCATCAATTCTTCTATGATTTTCTTTATTGTCCAACTTTCATGTGCACGTGAGGCAATTGCAAATACCATGACTAGGGTCAGGTGCATCTTAGTTCTCTATGTTTATTCTTGAATATTGTAAAGAGGTCTTTTGCAGAAAATTTGCCTAATAAAAGATGACTTTTGATTTTTTGACTGCTGCTTCTATGAGCATTGAGAACCCAAGCAAAATGAAGTCTTAGACAACTTCAATATTCTATCCATTTATCATGCTGTTTTGGTCCAGGTGTGAGAATTTTTGTTTTCTTTACATGAGGTGCAATCCATACTGAAGGCTGTAGTTTTGATCTTCATCAGTATTTCAAGTCCTCTTTGTTTCCAGCAAACAAAGCTGCATCATCTGCACATCTCAGGTTGTTAATGAGTTTTCTTTGATTCATGATGGCTTGTTCTTTTCATATAACTCAGCTTCTTGGATTATTTGTTCAGGGAACAGTATGAATAAGTATGGTAAAAAATACAACCTTGAGGCACACCTTTCCTCATTTTAGATCATTCAATATCCCCTGGTTCTGTGTGAATGACTGTATCTTAGTCTAGGCAGTGAAAGAAGAGGGGATGAATGTATAGGAAGTTGAATATTGATGAGCCTGACTTGTAACCAATTCACTGTGGTGAAGGCTGGAAGAGGAACTAACTGGAGATTATTGGGATGACTCCTCTGTTTTTCATCTTAAGTGGGTAGATGGCGATAGCATCAGCTGAGATGAGGCATATAGAAAAAGGGGCATGTTTACAAATGAAAATGATTGAATTTTGTTTAAAATATCTCAAATTAGAACCTGGGGAGAGGCCTAAGTGTCATTCCAGAGTATGATTAATAACTAAAATAGAGGGTCTGGAGGAATTCTCCTCCAAAGACTACATCAGGTAAGCAGAGAACTGGTTTAAAGATTCATCTTTTGGAAAACATACATATTTGAGAGACATCTGAAAGTAAAAGGGGGAAGAGTCAGAGCTGATAGGAATCATGGAGGGAAGAGTTCCAAAAGGTACAGTAATCTACATATAAATGCTACTGGGAGAGATATATTACTACTACCTGTATTGTTGTTGTTGTTGTTAAGTGCCTTTGAGTCGATTCCGACCCATAGCAACCCTGTACAGGGTTTCCGAGGGTGTAAATCTTTACGGGAGTAGAAAGCCTCATCTTTCTCCCATGGAGCGGCTGGTAGTTTTGAACCGCTGACCTTAAGGTTCGCAGCCTGATTCGTAACCACTATGCTACCAGAGCTCCTACTACTACCTGTATTAGGTACTGTTATATTAGTGATTCTTGTTATGCTTGGTTTCAAATAACAGATAAAAGTGGTTCAAATCATCATAAGTTACTTATCAAGAACTTAAGTGTGTGGATTCTGCAACTTAACATTATCATCCTTCTACTCTGCTACCGTCTTCAGTATGTTAAGAAACTGGAACGACAAGCAACAAATTCTCACCTAAGTAGAAATCAATGCTAGTAGAAACAATAAAGTTTTCTCCTTGAGTGCCTCATTTGACTTGTATGTCTCACTGATGAAGCCTCCTTCCCATGCCTAGACCAATTGCTAGCCAACTGAATGGGGCTGCTTTATATTAATCATGACTCCTCCCCCAGGGCTGGGCAAATAAAATAGGAGTCCTGATAGCAAGAAAAATGGAAAAATAGTCATTTGCAATGATTCCTTACTACACAGAGACTTCTTAAAATAGGACTGAGGAGTCTTCCATTGGATTTGGGAACAAGGAGATTATCGGTGGCCTCAATGAGTGCAGTGTCCGCTGGGGCTGAGGTAGAGACTGGCACAGGAGCCATATTACAATGGTTGATGAGTGCAGAGAAGTAGCTCTTTCAGTTCAAAGGGAATATACTTCCCAATACTTTCCTGAAAACAGATGTTGATGAATGGAGAGATGAAATATGGTATCTGGGGATTCAGGGAAAAATAAACAAAAGAGATGTTGGAATATAGAGCACAAACTCTGCCTAATTTGCCATTTTGAACAAGGACCTCTTCTAGGCAAAGAGGATGAGTTTCTCCAAATTTCTGTTTCTCTTCATTGCTAAGCTAAGCCACAGAACGTAATTTTTAGAAGTCTGAGTCAGCAACGAGAGAGAGGTTGTTTTATACTGTGAATAGTGCCTTACTATTCCACAGCTGTGTACAATTGGGGGAAAATATGATTAAAAGGTTTCTACAAAGCACTTAAATTAAATTAGCTAGGAGGAGATTTAATTTTGAACCCCTTCCAGGATTTTTAATAGAGAATTATATATTTCATTTGAAAGATAAGGGCAATGGGAGATAACTCTAATTGAATAAGAGCATAGATTTATTTTCTCCTGAAGCTAGGCATTGTGTTTTTTCCTCTTGTCCTTAAGAATTGTTCCTATGTGCTTGTATCAGCCTCAAAGTGCATGCTTTTCTCTGTTGGTCTACCACTGAGTATGGTGAGCGATAGCCTTCTCTTTACATCAATCATCTTGAGAAAGACATAATCAGCTCATGTCTTTGGTCCATGTATTGTCTGTTAATACTGTTTTGTCACCAGAGTCTTAGCTTTGGAAGTTAAGAAAGAAAATGTAAAGCAGTAGGAGAAAGATTATGATTTGTAAATAAATGTACCCAGCAGGAGCAAAAGAAGACACAGATGACCTCTTTCTCTGGTTGCATGGCATCATCTCCAAACATGCATTTTAGTAAAAGAGTCTTAAATACAGAGAAGTTAAATACAGGGTGATTCAGTCTGATTCTTTCTGGCTGGCGCCTTTTTGAGCTGCTTTAACCAAATTGAAAAGAGAATTCACTCTAGATTTGAACAATTTAGAGACAGAGTATAAGAGATGAAAGCATCTAAGTAATCATGATTAATATGAGGAAACGTTCTTATCAACGGAGAAAAGATTGAAGTTGTCAAGGACTTCATTCTTCTTGGATCAACTATCAACACTCACGAAAGCAGCAGTCAAGAAATCAAACAACGTATTGCATTAGGCAAATGTGCTGCACAAGACTTTTTAAAAGTGTTGAAGAGCAAAGATGTCAGCTTGAGGACTAAGGTGCGTCTGACCCAAGCCATGGTATTTTCAATAACCTCATATACATGCGAAAGCTGAACAGTGAATAAGGAAGACCATAGAAGAATTGATGCTTTTGAGTTATGGTGTTAGAGGAGAATATTGAAAGTGCCATGGGCTGCCAAAAGAACCAACAGATCTGTTTTGGAAGAAGTGCAGTCAGAGTGCTCCTTGGAGGCCAGGATTGCCCAACTTTGTCTCTCATACTTCCGCCATATTGTCAGGAGGGAGCAGTCGCTGGAGAAGGATATCATGTTTGGTAAGGTAGAGGGTCAGAGAAAAAGAGGGAGACGTCCAGCAAGATGGATTGACAAAGTGGCAGCATCAATGGGCTCAAGCGTGGCAACAATTGTGAGGTTGGCCCAGGATCGGGCAGTGTTTCGTTCTGTTGTACAAAGGGTCACTATGAGTCGTCACCGACTTGACGGCACTTAACAACAAACAACAATAAGTAGGTTCTGTCAGGGATACAACCTAATCCAGAATGTGGGTCTCTTGACTTCAATTCAGCACTTGCTCTACATTGTCTCATAACTTCACTCCCTCAAAACTTTATTTAATTAACAGTAAATTATAACAAAACATTAAAATCTGCTCTCTTCAAGTTTCAGATACTTCAAATAGCATAAAATTGGTGTTGACTTTACATCTTTTTTTCTATACAAGGTTGAACAATTAGTTTAGAAAAACTTTATGTCTGTGAAATTGATGAAAGAGGGTTAAACTGCTATTTATGCATTTACATATCCAAGACTGGTGATTTTTTTAAAAGAGAAAATTCGCTCTGGTAGCATAGTAGTTATGAATTGGGCTGCTAATCTCATGGTCAGGAAACCCTGTACAGGGTCGCTAAGAGTCGTTCCGACTCTGTGGCACATAACCACCACCACCACTACCATGTATTCTCTGGACCTTATTCCTGCCCTTTCTGAGTTTAAACTACCCAATTCCTTTGCTTTCCACTCCATTTTCCGCTTACGTTTGCCAGTAACAGTTCCATATATGTTATTTGCAACCAAGAACCCTTGGTGATACAGAACCTATCTTTTGGTCTGTAATTGTAAAGAACTATAATTATAGTTGTTGTTGCTAAGTGCCATCGAGTCGGTTGCCACCCATAGCGACCCTGTAGAAGTTTTCCAAGGAGCAACGGGTGAGCTTGAACCACCAACCTTGCAGTTCAAACAGACTTTGTAGTCGAGTGCATTAATCCAAAGCGCCACACCAGGACTCCATAATTATAGTTGTTGTTGTGATGTGCCGTCAAGTCAGTTCAGACCCATAGCAACCCTGTATAGGGTTTCTGAGGAGCAGCTGGGGAGCTTGAACCACCGACCTGTAGTTCAAACGGCTTTGCAGTCTGGCGCATTAACCCACAGGGCCACACCAGGACTCCATAATTATAGTTGTTGTTTGTTGTTATGTGCCCCGGGGAGTCGGTTCCAACTCATAGAGACCCTGTACAGGGTTTCCAAGGCTGTAAATCTTTATGGGAGCAGAAAGCCTCATCTTTCTCCCACAGAATGTCTGGTAGTTTCAAACTGCTGATCTTAAGAAGGTTCGTAGCCCGAATCGTAACCACTACGATACCAGAGCTCTAACAACAATTTCGAGACTCATACCGCGGGAATTATTTCTATAAGCATAATACTGCCAGTAGGAGCTCTGGTAGTATAGTAGTTACGAGTCGGGCTGCTAACTTCACGATCAAGAGTTCGAAACTACCAGCGGTTCCATGGAAGAAAGATGAGGCTTTCTGCTCCGGTAAAGAGTTACAGCCTCGGAAACCCTATTCAGGGTCGCTATGAGTCGGAATCGACTCCACGTCACACCACCATCACCACCATCGATACTGCCATGGTGCTGGGTGGGAGACATTGCAGATGGCATCTCCATCATTGGACCTAAAAGTTGCTACTGCCCCTGATGATTCTAGAAATTAGATGTAACTGCCACCATGCATTCCCATCTTGCCATCATTCATTGCAGCAAGGATTTGGTTTGATTTGGCCCCTCCTTTGTATCTCTACTTCCCATTTTAAAGTCTGGGAAAGTACAGGTGATTAGCAGAGTTGACATGTGTAACACAGAAGACTGGGAAAACAAATATTCATCGTATGCAGTTTCTACAATGGGAGATCATCTCTCCTTCCTAAGGTAGGTGGTCCAAAGAAAAGAAATTGTTACAGTTTCATTGTATTGCTTTTACAATTATTTATTGCTTTGAGTGGGTAATAAGAGGGGACTTCAAAACAGAAAAATTCCATTATCTTTCTATTCCATTTTCCACAACGTTGATGTTCCCTTGCATATTTAAAGAAATTTAAAAATAAGATATATAATAAAAAAGAAAAGAAAAGTTGTCTCTTCTCCACTCCCCAGCCATCTACATTCTACCCCTTCTACGCTGGACTGCTTGCTATCACCAATATTTACTTTCCTTCACTGGAGGAAGATTATGTTCCTCACCCTTTGAAGTCAGGAGTTGTCATGTGATTGGCTTAAGTCAATGAAACGTAAGTGGAAGAGAGTATCACTCTGGGAAGAAGCTTCAGAAAACAGTTTTTGCCCTGTTTTCTTTTCCTCTGCCATGTTTACTGGCATGTTCTAGTTGATGTCAGCGAGGTCTCAGAGTGTACTAAATATTTTGCATTTACACCATTCAGGCTTCCTCTCCACTCTTTCCACACTGTTCTATGCCCCAAGAGGTTGCCTTTTATGAAATTTTTCAACTGACTCCTTTGACCTTTTGCTCTGGAAGTAGGGCAGAAAATGAGGCTTGGATAGGTGGATTGGAGAACAGCTCAGATGGCTTAGCACTCACAAATTGTTTATATGACAACAGTTTCATATTTGGAAATAGTTAATAGCTACATTTGCATAGAATCTTTCTCTTCTTTAACTAAGCACAAATGACTCATACCTAACTTTAATGAGAAAAATGAGTAAGTGTGAGCCCCAGCATTGGCAGGAAAAGTTCATGTACAATATCTTTCTCTTTTTACCAATCAAGACTGCGGCATATCACACAAATCTGGGTTTATTCTTGTTCATAGAGCAGAGAATATTGATGCTACTGAACCTGGGATAAATTCTGTTTAATACAAGAAATAGGCAGGGAGGAGATTAGCATAAATCTTATAGCTTTTACAGGCAGAGGTAACCATAACTAACCACACACTTCCTGGATCAGGTTAGGGATTTTAATTATTTGCACCATATCTTTTGGGCAGTGACCAGCATTCTGAAACCATTAGTTAGTGGTCATCATAAGACTACCCTTTGTTGATTTGATTTATTCTCATGCTGCTTAAAAGATACTGGATCCGAAACAGTTGTCTTGAAATATTTAGGGTAAAATTCCATAGCTTCTGGAACTACTTTGCTACTATTAGTAAGAAAGCTTTAAGTTAGAATAGCCAATACATTTCTCCACTTTGTACAATGTTCTTAACTCTTTATCTACTCCTCATATTTTATTTTGCTCTGTTGATGAATCTCAGTCCCAGGATCCTGTCATCATAAAGTTCTGATGAGAGCTGCTTAGTAAATTTCGCGTGTCGGGTCACTAAACAGGAGATAAGATTTTTTAGAAACAACCCCACCTTGCCTGATCACCTGAACTTAATACAAAAAGTGTCACGTGGCTGTAAATACGTCACAATCACACAACATTGTGAAGTCCCTAGATGGTGCGGTGAATACACTGAACTGCTAACTGAAAGGCCTAATGATTTATTTCCAAAAAATTAGCCATTGAAATTCCTACAGAACACAATTCTACTCTGACACACATGCGTTGGCATGAATTGGGATCAACTCAATGGCAAGTATGAACAATGTATATATTCTACCATATTTTCAGAAGGAAACATTGTATTTTTAGAGAAACTTCCCTCTATAAGAACCCAAACTTCATGTTTGCTCTTATTGTTTTTAGGGACCTTTCTTCTGCTCTTCCTTACTTTTCTCCACTAACCATTCCTTCAGCAAAGATAATGAGGTGCCGGCAGAAGGGAAAAACTGCTGGATAAATCAGGAAAACAAATAAATCAGTAGGAGCTAGTCTTCATCAGTCACATGACCTAATATTTGTATTCTGCAACCAGGATGGACTTTGTAAGACACAGTAAAGTAGAAGTGTTTACGTATTCTCCAGTTCTATGATTCCATGAACCCCAAGAAGCCCATAAACAAGGATATTACTCTCTTCAAATGAGAAAATACCAGTGTGGTAGAAAATGCTGCTTCACCCAAGAGTCATCTCTCAGTTGGTGGTCATTTTATTTCTGTTTGTTAAATACTAGGATGTAATTTAACTCTTATATTCGGATTGCCTCTGGTGGATTTAAAAAGCACACTATCCTCTTTAAGGCAAACCTACAGAAAGCGAGGTGTGGTGGTGGAGGTATGGTGGTGGTGGTGTGTCGAGGAGTCGGTTCTGACTCATAGCGACCCAATAATTTCTGTGGCTGTGAATCTTTTCGGGAGCAGAAAGCCTCATCTTTGTCCCATGGAACAGCTGGTAGTTTCAAACTGCTGACCTTGAGGTTAGCAGCCTGATTAGTAACCACTATGCTACTAGAGATCCTTATAGAAATGGAGGTATATAGCTTGAGAGTAGAGTTGTAGGCAGACTCATAGGGAAACCCATCCCTTTAAGGGGCCAGCACATGAAGAGGGGGGCTGAGAAGGAAGGATCAATGAGAAAGATGGTGTCCAAGAAAGGATGTTTACAAGGAGAAGTGACAAAGACTATAGGAAAGCCAAATCAGAGAAGGACAAAAGGGTGTTAGCAATAACAAGGTTGTCAGTTGTGCTACAATAGTGAATAATTGCTATCAGGACTGACTGAGGGTTGAAAATGTAAAGGTAGACGTTTTGTAACAAAAGGAGGGGAGTGATTGATTTTGCAGTCCAAGAGCAGAGGTCCCTGGAACCATCAAGTTAAAAGAGTATAGTACGGGACCCTACCCAGAGAAGCAGTGACGTTAGAAATGGAGGCAGAGACGATGACGTGGACTGATGGAGCAGCTGGGGACTCTGGACTCAGCCAGAGTGAGAGAAGGAGGGAGACAGGCTGTGGGCTGATGGCCAGGGGTGGTGGGGGGAGAGGAAAGGGGGCAGGCCTGAGGGGTGTACCCTTTGGTTGTTTGATAATGCCCGGAGGGGATTGTAATTATTGCAATGAAATGAAATACAATAGTATGAATGTAAAGCTGGTGTTCTCCCATGTAAACTCACATGTTGTTGTTGTTGTGTGCCGTGGAGTTGATTCTGACTCATAGTGACCCTGTACAGGGTTTCCGAGGCTGTAAATCTTTATGGGAGCAGAATGCCTATCTTTCTCTCGCGGAACAGCTGGTAGTTTCGAACTGCTGACCTTGTAGTTCACAGCCATATTCGTAAGATTCGTAACCACTACATTACCAGATCTCCTTGTGAACTCACATAATTCACAATAAAAACTTAAAAACAACCCAAGTTTGTCAGGATGTTTTACAATTCCAGATGATGATGAAAAGATGATTAAGGCAGGTAGATGATGTGTGGGAAGTGAAGAGGTAGATAAATCTGTTGAAGACCACTCAAGAAGCTTAGGTGTGAGCAAAAGGAAAGAGACAGAATAGAAGCTAGAGAAGGATGTACAGTTGATCCTTGAACAACACAAGATTGAGTTGGGTGGACTCACTTACACACAGAGATGATTAATTTCATATGATGTTTTAAATGGATACTCCCAATGCTTGAGCTTGTCACAATAGCAACAGGGAAAAAAGAATCAGCGTACAAGTGGGCCTGCACCGTTCAAGTCCATGTTGTTCAAGGGTCAACTGTACATTATATATTGATTTTCAATTGCATGGGAGGTCTGAACCTTTAATCCCTGCATTGTTCAAAGGTCAACTGTAATATTTTGTTGATTTGCTACTACTGCACACTTCTCCAAAGATCCTTGATCGCATAGTGGATTATGTATTGGGTTACTAACTGTAAGGTCAACAGTTCAAGTCCACCAGGCACTCCATAGAAGTATGATGAGACTTTCTGCTCTTATAAAGATTTATAGCATTGGAAACTCTATACAGATTTGCTACAAGTCAAAACCAACCCGACGACGTCAACCAGTCAGTCAACATCCTTTTCCATGTGCTGCTATGTGATGTGATCTTTGGCAAATGACTTAACCTTCCTGAACATCAGTTTTTCCATCTGTAAAATGGAGACTGACAACAGTATCTACCTTAAACAATTCATGTAAAGTGGCACTGAAGTCAGGCCTTCTTATTGCTAAAATTATGTATCTTCAAAGGAACCCCATGATTTCATTTTCAGACGGCAAGTACACACGAACATCCCAAAGCATTTGCTAGACAAGTTTGGAATTATTGTGACTCATGTTCCACAAATGGTACTCATCATGCAGGAGTGGAATTGTACCTTGTGTGCCACAAAAGCTTTCCTGGCTTCCCCGAGGACTAGTTTACAAGGAGAAAGTATCCTGGTACTTACATTAAGGAGCTCACTGAGTCAGAGGGCTAAGACCTTGAGCATCTGTCTAGTTTGTTACTAACTAAACCATCCAGACATGTGAGGATCTGCCTTTGTACAGTCAGCTCATGGATCTCACTGTCTCCTGATTGCTCTTCTTCCAGACAACCCCCTCCTCCCTGAGTCTAGCTAGTCTGCTTGAACCTGGTGCAGCTTGGGTTAGAGTTCTGAATTTCCTCTTACCTTGGAGCAAAGTTGGAACAATGCTGTTTACTCATCTTTTGCCTTATTTTAAAAATGAAATATGAGAGTATGGTGACTAGCACTTTATGAATTCTATGAAAGAAAATATTTTGTAAAAACTGGTCTTCCTTGGACCAGTGTCAAAAACTTGGGGCATCATGCATGTGAGAAACAATGCAGACAGACTTGCTCTCTTTGTTGTGGCTACCAAACACCCATGACTGTTTATAACCACTCTATTGGTTCCTCAAATTATCCTTTACCCTTTAAAATACTGTTTTCCGCAGTTAATTTTGTACATGATACTCTGAGGCCTCATATGACCCTTAAAAATCCAGTCTAACTCTACCTGACCTCAAAGTGTCACCCACTGCCAGCTCCCATCTTCTGACATTGCCATGAAAGCATATGAGACTTTGGGGGTAGATCTTGCATGTGTTTCCTAAAGCCTGTGCCTACAAAAGTCTCTCACTTCCACACAAGCTAGGAAGCCTCTCTTGATCAATTATCTCATCTCATGCTCTTCATTATCTGAACACTTCTTCATGCTTATTCCAGTTCATCTGCTCTCATAATGATTGCAAAAACCATGTTTGATTTCCACTGGCTTCACAAAGGTGAAAGAGAACCAAACTCAAAATCAGTTCAAGGCCAAATCCTAAGAAGTCGAGGTCAGACATGCCTCCACCCTATAACTTTAACCCTGTTCTGACCCTAATCATCCCTCCCATAGGACTCTCTGTTTCACATCTGGGTTTGATAATCCATTTCAATGGTCACACAGAACTCATAACAATACGATTGGGGGGTTTATTAGGGAAGTGAACAAGGCACAATTCAGAATCACAAAAACTAAGGATACAGCAGGTGTCCAGTCAGGATCAGCTCTCATCTGCCATATTGCAGGCACCCTCACTCTGGTCTGTGGCCTCTCAGACATGCAGTCCCTTTGGCCGCTGCCCCACTCGGGTGAGTGTTACCAAGGGTATGTTTTACAAGCCAACCTCTTGCCCATAGGCACCCAGCTTTAGGCTTAAATGCCTGCAACTATTGCTCCATGTCACCACCTCTGAAGCCACCTCTGCTGTCACTGTATTTCTAGGTAGGACTCTCACACTCTACACTTCTTTCTTGATGGCCCTGGGATCATCTGTCCTTCTTCTGAGATGGCTCCTTTTAAACCTAGCTGGATGGCAAAACTAACCAACCACAGCCTAAGAATCCTATATACCTTATTTTCATGGTCCCATCCAATCACTTGATGGGAATGAAGAAGATATTGGCTAGAAAAGCCATATAAAGTAAATTCCAGGAATCACAATGACTAGGTTTCTATGTATGATGCTTACCTTTTATTTTAATCTCTCACTGAAAAAAAACAATGTAGAAACCTTGATTTTAGGTGTTAATCCAAAAGCTGCTCTCTCATGTAAGGGGAGTGAAAGGATGAGGGGTCACAAAGAAGGGAAAAGTGGTTGTGGGTTTAACTAGCAACAACATGGTAGCTAGTCATGGTGTTAGTCTGTCTTGTAGGCCAGGCCCAGAGAAGATTTTCTGCCTTTAAAAAAATCTTATCATTAGGGTCAGTATGCATTAGAATTGACTGACTGGCTGCTGCTGGCCACTGGTACCACACTGCTGGTGTAATCAGCACCAGCATATGAATGAATCCGAGAGTATTCTTTTTTTCTTCTTCATGCTTTATTGCTAATTATGTGATAGTTTACATAGGAAACCATTAGCTTTACATTCATCCTATCGTATATCCTTTCATTGCCATGGTTACATCATCAGCCAACCAAAGGGTATACCCTACAAGCCTGCACCCGGGGGGTTGTCAGCGCACAGCCCCTCTCCCTCTCTGGGTCTAAAGTCCCCAGCCACTCCATCCCTCCATGTCATCATCTCTGCCTCCATCTCTTGCGTCACTGCTTCTCTGTGTAGGGTCCCGCTCTCTGCTCTTCTCCCTTGATAGTCCCAGGGACCTCTGCTCCTAGATTGCAAAGTCAACCACTCCCCTCCTTTTGCTACAAAACATCTACCTTTACATTTCCAACTCTCACAGTCAGTCCTGATAACAATTATTCACTATTGTATCACAAGAGACCTATCTGCATCTCCTTTCATCAGCCCGCCCAGACAGATTGGATACTACTCAGTGGAGATTCTACCTTCCTGCATGCCCTTTGGATCTAAGCTCCCTCTTGAAAGCTTGTAAGCCAGTCACTTCTTGCCTCCAAAGTATTCTTGCATCTTTGAGTCGCTTACTCCTATTTAAAATGCCAGGTGGGAGAAACTGGTGAGCCAAGCATGGGTGACATGTCAGTTCTGTAGATGTTAGGAGCCAGAGAGATTAAGCATATGTACAGGAGACCTGGTGTGGCACTGTAGGAAAAGCACTGGAGTGCTAACCAAAGGTTGGGGGTTCAAATCCACCAGCCACTTCTCAGAAACCATATACAGGGTTCTCATGAGCTAAAACTGACATGAGGGCACATAACAGTAACAACAACAATCGGAAGTAGGAGCACTGGTGGCATGGTAGGATAGACACTGGACTGCTAACCACAAGGTTGGCAGTTCAAACTCACCAGTTGCTCCATGGGAAAAAGATGGCACTTTCTGCTTCCATAAAGATTTACAGCTTCAGAAACCCTATACAGGATCACTATGAGTCAGACCAAGTCAATGTTACATGACAACAACAAGAGGAGGTATGGTCAGGGTTAGGGTGAGGGCAGTTTTGTAATAGAAGTAGACACTGACTTTGAGTTTTTAAACAACACCTTTTAAAAAGAATATGCTAAAAAATAGTATAACCTGAAGATCAGCTAGCTCAAATAGTCAATCTTAGCATCTGTCTTTTAAGCACAATCAAAGTGAATGAAGACCATTTTATGGAACAAATTGTAACCAGAGATGAGTCTTGAATTTACCAATACAATCCAGAGAGAAAGGTCCAATCAAAACAGTAACTTTCTAGGGGATCTGCTGGCACAGTTAAATTCAAGGTAGACCGATCAGCTCAGAGGGTTATGGAAATGGATTTTTGGCATTCCAAAGGGATGATCTTGATAGATTTTCCTGAAGGATATAGGACAATCACATGGATTTATTATGAACAAGTTTTAAAAAAGCTGAAAACTGCATTGGTGAAAAAAGTCCAGGAAAGTGGTGCCAAGAAAATTTTTTCCCAACACGATAATGCATCTGCTCATTCTATGAGGGTGTCCTGTGGGAAATTTCATAAGAAAGTCTTACCCCATCCACCCTACAGCCCTGATCTTGTCCCTTCAAACTTCTTTTTGTTTCCCTAACTCAAAGAACTTTGGAAAGGAACATGATTTGAGTCCTTGGAGGATTCTCCAAACTGTTGTTATAACATGGTGTAAATAGAAAAGTGGAGAATTCTTCCAGGAAGGGTTAGAGAGATGGAAGCAGTACTTTCAGGAGTTTACAGACCTAGATGTCAAGAAATAGTAGCTTCATATGTTGACATTTTTGTTTAATAAAGATTTCTATGATTTGGTGGCTATACTTTTTGATTCACCCCTTTATGAAATATCACATGGTTTGGAGACACAAAATGTGTTGAAGCAAGCTTGAATGATTCTGAACAATTGCAGACCTACTTTCCAAAGGAGCACGTGGTTTAGAGCTTAAAGGCAAGTGTATTTATCACTGACATTGTTTGAATTGTCAGAATGTGATGATATGCAGAACACTGACTTATAGTTAGCTTTGTTTTTGTTTTTTAAGGTTTTTATTGTAGATTGAGTGAAAGTTTACAAGGCATATCATCAGTTTCACTTTCAACAATTCATATACATTGTTTAATTACATTGATTGTAATTCCCTCCATATACCATCAGTTAACAGTATTTCTCTCTATCCACTTTAGCTTTTTAAAAAAACACACAAACAAACAAAAAAACCACTCAGGCATATATAGTAATTTACATATCCAAAGGGCACATTCTGCAAGTCTGCTCCTGGCCACCAGCTCTTAGTCCCTCTCTTCTTAGTCCATGAATCTAGCCACTCCCCCTCTCCATGCCCCCATCTCTGCCTCCGTCTCTGGTGCTGCTGCTTCTCTGGATAAGGTCCCACACTCTACTTGTGCATTCTTCTCTTGATGGCCCTAGGGTCCTCTGTTTCTGGACTGTAAGATTAACCACTCCCCTTTTTTTGTAACAAAACTTCTACCTTTATAATTGTGACAGTCGCAATTAGTCATGATAACAGTTATTCACTATTGAATCTTACAAATATTTTCCCCATCTTCTTTCACCAGACCCATCTAGATAAGATGATAGCTATTCATTGGGGACTCTTTCTTTCCCCTCACACTCTTAAATTAAGCTCCCTCTTGAAACCTTGTAAGCCAGTCACTTCGTGCCTTTATTGTCCCCTCATTTTATGTAGCCAATGTGTCTAAGTTGCCCGTCCCTATCTACCCTGTGCACAGAGTGGATAGTATTGATACTTGATTTGAAGACTTTTTCCCTCTCTGTTGGTATTTAGAGTAACTACTGCTCTGAGTATAGGTCAGGCTCATCATGAAGATGTATCTTCTGTCA
>NW_006408585.1:5212574-5219735 GCF_000296735.1 Chrysochloris asiatica
TATGTGGTTCAGAGTTCTAGGACCATCCCCTGAGCCTGCTTGGTGGGGTATTCTGTGTTGTTGTTGGCGGAGCTCCTTTACTATACGTCCACTCGATCCACCACCTTGTTTGTTCTTATAGTTAGCTTTGTGTTTACATTCTCGATACACATTCCCTATCACTTATCTGTCACTTTGTCATGTTGCTATGATGCTGGAAGATATCGTTAGGTGCCATCAAGTCACTTTCAACTTACCGAGACCGTATGCACAAAATGAAACACTGCTTGGTTCTGAGCCATCCTCACAATTGTGAAGTTTAAGTCTATGGTTGCTGCCACTGTGTTATCAGTATTTCAAATATCAGCATGGTCCGCCATGCTGGACAGATTTCATTGGAGTTTCCTGACTAAGACATTCTAGAAGGAAAGGCATGACAATTTACATCTGCAAATAAGCCCATGAGAGCCAACAACATTGACTCACTTGTTTTAAACATGCCCCCCACCCTCTCTTTCTCTCTCACACACAAAACCACTGCCATTGACTTGATTTGACTCTTAGCAATACTATGTTGTTGTTGTTGTTAAGTATTGTAGAGTCGTTTCCGACTCATAGTGACCCTCACTAGGGTTTCAAGGAATGACTGGTGAATTTGAATTGCTGACCATGCACTTCAAACCAAACTTGCATTCCAGTGCTTATCCTACAGCACTACATCAGGACTCCTATAGGGCAGAGTAAAACTACTCCATGAGCTTTATGAGATGATACATTTTTATGGAAACAGATAGCCTCATCTTTCTCCTGACCTTGCAGTTAGCAATCCAATACTTGACCCACTATGCCAACAGGGCTCCAAACATGTCATCAGAATGTATTAATTGCTAGAGGAGGCCATCCTTTTTGTTGATGTAGAGGGGCAGCGGGGACATGGGACACCATCAGATAGCACAATAATGCTGGTGATTGTGAGGATGACACAAGAGCAGACAATGTCTCTTGCTGATGTACATAAGGTTGCCATAAGCTGGAGTCAACTTGATGACAGCTAACAACACTGTAGGCAGTGCACCTTCTTATTACCTACACTCAGAACAGATTTCATCCATTGCCTCAGCTATTGTATGTGAACCATTGTACAGGAAGCTGGTAATAGACATTGACTCCAACAAGAAATTCTGGGAGAACAGCAAAGGTCAGGAGACAGGATTTGTACCGGGCATATATATTACCTGTTATAGATTGAATTTTTTCCGCTTCTCCCCACAAATATGTGTCAATTGCCTGTATATTGGTTTTCAGTGATTTGACAGTTACGTAATGGAGCAATGTGACTTTTGTTTGATGATTCCCTAAGATGTGATCTGATGTGATAAACCAGTAAGAGGTTTTGGGTTAGCCTTAATCCCATTACAACCCTGATCTACTGTAAGCGAGTTTCCCAGTGATGTGGCTGCAAAGATAAAGGAGAGAAAACGAGCAGAGAAAGAGTGACCAACTGCCAGCAGGAAATTAGAGCCAGGAGTGGGGAGTGCCCTTGGACAAGGGGTCCCTATATAGTGAAGCTCATAGATCTAGGAAAAGATACATGGAGATTCTCTAAGGAATGCTGGGTCTACAGATGCTGAAAGAAAACTTGGTCTAGTGTGGTGGTGGTTATGTGCCATGGAGTCAGGTCCGACTTACAGCAACCCTACACAGGGCTTCCGAGTCTATAAATCTTTATGGGAGCAGAAAGCCTTATCTTTCTCCCATGGAACACCTGGTAGTTTTGAACTGCTGACCTTGAGGTTAGCAGCCTGACTCATAACCACTACGGTACCAGAGCTCCTTTGCTCTAGAGTGGGTGTGCTGAATTCAGACTTCTAGCTTCCTAAACTGTTAGAGAATCAATTTCTGTTTGTTAAAGCCATCCACTGTTTTAGCAGCACTAGACAGCTTAGATATTACCTAAGGAACTCTGCAAACAGTTAAGTACTCAGCTGCTAACTAAAAAGTTGGCAGTTTGAAACCACCCAGCTGTTCCATGAGAGAAAGATCTGATAATCTATTCCCAGGAAGATTATAACAAAGAAATCTTATGGGGACAGTTCTACTCTGCCACATGGAGTTGCTATGAGTTGGAATCAATTCAACAGCCTCTGACAACCACACATACTAATAGATTATGTAGTCAAATAACTAATAAATATAAAATAAAAATCTTTATTCATAAGCATGCCTTAGCTGTGGTTGTTCATTATGCGGAAGCCTCAGGATTTATGAGCTAGCAGGAAGGTTTTATGCCCAGGTCTGTGTGGCCCAGTGAGTTGCCTCCTGCTTGGAGTTGGCCAGCTGCATCAGAAATGCATGCCTTTCTCTATGCATACTGGGAACAGGGGCGGGAAGGTGACTAGTTCAGCTCACATTTGCTGCTACTGTGAGAAACCATGAAAAAGCACATAGTCTGCTCATGATGTGTCCTCATCTCTGTAAGATGGGACGGTACTGATTAAAATCAGATTCCTATCCTAAAAGGAAATCTTCCGCTAATTAGGCACATTAGTTTTGTGCAAGGCTGGGTATAAAATAACTTTCATTTCACTCATTTGCAAAGACAGGGTGATGAGGGCAAGAGGACATGGCCACATAACAAGAGCTTTTGTCCAGTGCTTTAGGAAGGCATTCCCTTTGCAAGGCAATAGGATTTTCGCAGCTTGGCTAACCCCCAAAAGATGATTTTTATAAACAGTGGTCTTGGTTCCCCCCCACCCCATTTTAACTTCATTAGAAAATGCAAGATTTGCCTAACCCTGACCCAAGCCCTCAAGCGAATAGACGTAGTGAATTCTCAAGTACATAGACTTGGCAGTGACTTCTTCACCCCTGAAAGGTGGCTTTACACTAAGTGCTACTGACACTCCTGTTCATGCTTAAGCAAACGCATTACCGAGAGAGAATGGCTTTGTCAGCCTGCCCTGGCACAATGGGAGCCGCAGCTGCCCTGGGTCTCATTAAGCCTTGGGGAGACCCCATCCCATAGACGCTCATACAGCGCCTCAGAATCACACACTTTCTTACACACAATCAGCATCACATGGACTATTTCACAGTGTCTAAGAAGAGAAAGAAAATTTTACTGGTTATTAATAAGTCTGAAATGTTTGTCTCTCTAGATGATCTAGCTCTGTTTCCTCTCTTTTGTCCTTTTCCATTATCTGAAAAACACTCCTAGTTGTGAAATGTAACCTGTGGGAGAATTGAATGATTTCTAAAGAGAGCTGTATTTGGGTTCATTTCTAAATTTTTCCCCTTGTAGCTGGTTTCTTGAAGTGTCTGTTTTCACATTAACATTTTGTCTGGGGCTATAAATTACGTTGTCAAAAGGAGTTGCAAACTGGGTTTGTTACCTGGTTACCCACAAATATGCTTGCTCTGTTTGTATAAATCTGAAAAACCTCCCTTGTCCTTAGAAAACCAGGCCATTCTGCATATTAGGAAGGAGACAGTGAATCAAAGCTCCCATTGGTGCCCTTGGCCATCGGGGAACAGTGCCTAGATAAATAACAGTGAAAGGGAGTCCAGAGCCATGTTTTATTATGGTGGGCGTTTTCCATTTACAAGAATGAAGACTTCTCAGAGGTGCCATTAGACATTTCTAAAGGCAAGTTTCAGTCCATGTCACATTTGCCTGCCATCATAGCAGTCACTATTAAAAATGTCCTCCACATAGTGCACAATATGCCACAAAACAGCCCAGATGCTGAAGCATCAGCCCAAAGCAGAAACTGAACAGTTGAGGACAAAGCAGGCACTGGAGGGATGATAGACTCTGCAGCTCAAAGGCTGGACCATCTGCATACTGAGTGTGCTGTCCAGGAGAGCTGATGAGAGATGGTCCAGTCTGTTCTACTCTCATTGGGGCAGACTCAAGCATTTGCATCAGACAATATCCCATATACGTCATTCTAACTCTTTTCTTAGTCTGCTCCCCCAGTTGTTGCCCCCCCCCCCATCCCCATCACAGCTCAGATCATACATCAGGGAGATCACATGAAGCTCAGGAACCCTGCAGGCATCATACCCAGAAGCATCCTGGTGAAGAAGATGCTTTTAGTGGCTCCTTGTCCATGTTTGTACTCAATAGACAGCTGTTATCAATTTCCATCACCCAAACCCCTCTAGGCCAAACCAACTGGGACTGAACCATTCACAAGGGAGGGAGAAGGTGGCTGATGCTGACAGGGACAGCTGCTAGAGCATCATTACTCTGCTTCTGGTGTTGGCCAGATGTCTGAGTGCCATCGCCCCTGCTCACGTTTCCTGTCATTCTCTTGGCAGCTTGATTCCACCTAATTTGGTGTGTCTCCAAATATGGCCCAGGGTCCACTTATAGAAGATTCTTTTAAGGTGATTTCTTACTAATTCACAGGACTTCGTAGATATAGATCCTTTACAATGTTAAAACACCTTCCAGTCTATCCCTAACCCTTAAATTTATCTATGGTATCCTTTGTTGGAGTAAATCTTTGTGTTTTGTAGCCAAATCCATAATTTCCCCCCTCCTTATGATTAAAAATTTTTGGAGTTTTTTTTTAAGAACTAATTCTGTAGCCTAAAATCACAGTGATTAGTCAACCATGCTTTTTTCTATTACTATAGAGTTTTACACCTATCCTGAAACCATTTGGAATTTCTTTTTAAATTGCCTGAGTGGATTTCAATTGCATCAATTTTCCCAACACTATTTACTGATTAATCCATTGCTTGCCAGTCATTCTGATGATCCCTTTATTTTGTATGAAGTTTCCATGTATGTTGTTGTTGTTGTTGTTAAGTGCTGGCGAGTCAATTCCAACCCATAGTGACCCTGAATAGGGTTTCTGAGGAGCTATTGGTGAGCTTGACCTACTGGCCTTGCAATTCAAACTGCTAACTGAAAGTCCACCAGTTCGAATCTACCAGAAGCTCCACAGGAGAAAGATGAAACTTTCTGCTCTCATAAAGATTTACAGCTTCAGAAACCCTATTCAAGGCTGCTATTAGTTAGAACCAACTCCAAGGCACACCATGGAACACTATTTCTGTGTTTGCTATCCTTTTTCTTAGGTTAACTGTAATATATATATATAATCATTATTTTGTTATGTGCATTAATATTTAGTAATGCAAATCTCCATTTTGTTCATATTTTTTTCTTCACTTTTTAAAGACATCTATTCTTCCATATAGTGCTGCAGGACAATGCACTGGACTGCAAGATCAATTTGAACTGCAAGGTTGGCGGTTCAAACTCATCACTGGCTGAGTTTTTACAGGATCACTATGAATCATGTAACAATTCTTTCATATAAAATTTAAAATCAGGTTGTCAAGGTCCCTGAAATAGAGGAAGAAGCATTTTACTGGAGTTGAATTAGTTTTGTAGTTGAAGTTTGGAAGAACTAAAATCCTTACAGTATTAAATTGTTCTATCTAATTGGTAATTGATGTTTTGTTCCATTTATTCAGGTCTTTGTTTATGTCCATATATGGAGTTCAAATTTTCTAAAAAGAAAAAAAAAACAACAAAAAACCTTGAACATTTTCATGAGATTATACCGTAGATAATTAAAAGTTTCCTTTTCCAACTCTTTTGGATCTCTCTGCTGTTGACTATTTGCTTGGCTTTTTTCTCTACCTCTGGTCTTGTTTCTTCTAATGCCCCAGCTGTTATCATTTATATGGTCTTTGTTCAGGGTGCTTTCCAGATGCTGCTATTGTTAAGTACCATCAAGTAGGTTCTGACTCATAGCGATCCTGTATAGGGTTTCCAAGGAGTGACTGGTAGGTTTGAACCATCAACCTGACCTTGCAGTCCAGTGCTTTAGTCCATAACATCACACCAGGACTCCTTAAAGACGCTGCCTAAAGCCATATCTGATATTAGCCCAGAAAGTTAATGATGCTATTTCTGAGACTAGACGATGATTGTAACTTACATGAAGATAAAACCAGGAACATTGACATGCTGGCTCAACTGTAGGTAAAAGAATTCATGGATTGGTTAAAAAGGACATCAGTTAGAAAAAAATGTTTGGCTCCTAGCAAAATAAAGCTTAAATAATAAAAGCATTTATGATGTCAGTTTAGCAA
Organism: Chrysochloris asiatica; assembly: GCF_000296735.1. Classification (NCBI taxonomy): domain Eukaryota; kingdom Metazoa; phylum Chordata; class Mammalia; order Afrosoricida; family Chrysochloridae; genus Chrysochloris; species Chrysochloris asiatica. The sequence continues at coordinate 5,218,671 of NW_006408585.1, forward strand.
GAATCCTGGAGGTAGTTTCAGGGTTGGTCCATCAGAACTATGAAGTCTTTCATTCATGGCAGCAGGATGGTTGCCATGGCTCCAAGTATAACATCTTCACTCTACCATATCTAAGAAGTGTGGGATCGAGGACAGATGAAACTAAATAAAGAGAGCTCTTCTTATAGTCTTCTTTCCTTCCATTAAGGGCAAAACATTCTCCCAGAAGCCTCCTAGAAGTCTCTCTTTCTAGTTCATTAGCTAGAACTCAGTGTTACAGTTATTTAATTCTGTTCTTGTTGCTAAATGCCATCAAGTCAGTTCCAATTCATAAGTGACCATGTATAGGGTTTCTGAGGAGTGGCTGGTGGGTTTGAACCGCTGATCTTATGGTTAGCAGTCCAGTGCTTATCCTTCAGCACTCACCAGGACTCCTCTCTGATCTATGTTGTTGCTTTTGTTTAGTGCTGTTGAGTCGCTTCCAACTCATAGCAACCTTGTATAGGATTTCCTAGAAGAGCTGGTGGGTTTGAACCACTAACCTTGTGGTTCACAGTCCAGTGCTGATGCTACAGTGCCAAACTCTGACCTATAGATGACAAAACAAACAAACAAACAAACAAACCAGAGAGGAATGGGACTGCCATGACTGGCTTAGACAAATTCATGATTTATTCTCTGGGCTGGGCATTTTGTTACCCAAACGAAACAAGTTTTGATAGCAAAGAGAACGCACTGGAAATTGATATAGCCTAAACAGACTGGCACAGAGGTAGCAACAATGGGCTCAAATGTAGCACCGATTGTGAGGTTGGTGCAGGATGGGGCAGGGTTTCATTCTGTTGTGCATAGGGTCATTATGAGTTGGTACTGACTCGATGGACCCTAATAACAACAGCAGATAATGAAGAATGGTTTCTATTGTGTATGGAAACAGCTCAGCTATATACTTATATCTTCGGGTCTGTATTATAGGTTTCTAATTCATTCATTCATACATTTAGCAGTATTTATAAAGAACCAATAGATATGTTTTGGAAGAAGTGCAGCCAGAGTGCTCCTTGGAGGCCAGGATGGCTAAGCTTC
>NW_006408585.1:5220790-5222883 GCF_000296735.1 Chrysochloris asiatica
TATCATGTTTGGTAAGATGGAGGGTCAGAGAAAAAGAGGAAGACCACCAATGAGATGGATTGGCCAAGTGGCAGCATCGATGGATTCAAGCGTGGCAACAGTAGTGAGGTTGGCCCAGGATCAGGCAGTGTTTTGATCTGCTGTGCATAAGGTGACTATGGGTCGGTACCAACTCAATGGCACCTAATAACAACAACAACCTGTCCTGAAGACATGATAACTCTCTCACATTCTAGTGAGAAGAAATATAGGTTTTAAGGTGATTGATGGCCAACAGAAACATGAAGTTTCCATGAAAAGAAGTGTCTGTAGGACAAGAGACAATTGACTGGGAATCTGGAATCTAGTGACAGTCACAGCCCGATGAGACCATATACACAACACTGATGCCTAGCTTTGAATGGAGACTTGCTCAATTACTCAACATCAGTTATCAGAGAGAACCAAGAGGACAGGTGATAGGTCTAAGGCTCTCATCTCACTTCTGCTTTTACAAAGTTACCAAACCTCACTTTTCTTCATAGACACAGATACTATCTTGGAGAAAGAAGCAGTCATCTTAAAGACTCAGCATTTATCCTAAAAAAATTGATATTCCTAAAGATGTTTAAGTTATCAGAACATGAAATAAAAAGATAAACTTTTAGAATTATGTGGAGAAGGAAAAGATGATTTCTAGAAATCATCTAGGACCCAAGAAATATTCATCAAGGAGGTAGCAATTGATTTACTCTCTTCACCAATATTGTCCATATTTCTTCTTTAACATATCAATAATAGTTCATTGTCAGCTAACTTATATATTCAGATCATCTGTCTGCTTATATTGCTTTTTACCCTTGGTTTTCCAGTCATGTGGTCCTGTCCTTTAGTTGCCTAGTAATTTTTAATTTTATCATGAATTGAACAAAAAAATGCAAAGGGCAGCTTGAGAAGACAGTCAAGAATTATAATGAAATGTGAAAAGGCCTGGAATTAGAAAGTCAGAAAGAAAGAAGACACTCAGCATTTCTCAAATTGAAGCAACTGAAGAAAAAAATCAGGTCTTGACTTGGAATACCAAAGGATTCTATGGGCAAAATACTGAAGGATGCAGAAAGCATGAAAAGAAGATGCAAGGAAAACACAGAATGGCTATACAAAAAACAAAACAAAAACAAAAAGCACTGGTCAATGTTCAACCATTTCAACAAGTATCATATGATCAAGAAGCAATGGTACGGAAGGAAGAAGTCCAAGTTGCACTGAAAGCTTTGCAAAAACAAGGCTCCAGGAAGTAACAAAATACAAATTGAAATCTTTCAGTAAACTGATGAAACACTGGAGGCACTCACTCATCTATGCCAAGAAATTTAGAAGACAGCTACCTGGCCAACCAATTGGAAGAGATCCATATTTGTCCCCATTACAAAGAAAGGTGACTCAATAGAATGTGGAAATCATCAAACAATTAAATATCACATACAAGTAAAATCTTGCTGAAGATAATTGAAAATGATTGCAACAGTACATCGACAGGAAAGAGCCAGAATTTAAAGCAGGATTCAAAAGAAGACTTGGAACAAGGCATATCATTCTGACATTAGATGGATCTTAGCCGAAAACAGACAACATCAGAAGGATGTTTACTTGTGCTTTTGACCATGCAAAGACTTTTTGACTGTGTGGATTATGACAAACTATGGATAACATTGCAAAGAATGGGTATTCCAAAACATTAAATTGTGCTCATGAGGAAGCTATACATAGAGCAAGAAGCAATTGTTTAAATAGAACAAGGGAGTACTGAATGTTTAAAATCAGGAAAGGTTGTAACCTTTCACCATATTTATTCAATCTGTATGATGAGCAAATAATCTAAGAAACTAGATGATATGAAGAAGAACATGACATCAGGATGGGAGAAAGACATTAAAAACCTGCAATATGCAGATGATACAACCTTGCTTGGTGAAAGTGAAGAGGATGTAAAATACTTATTGGTGAAGATCAATGACTACAGCATTCAGTATGGATTGCCTCAATGTAAAGAAAACAAAAATCCTCTCTAGTGGACCAATAAATAACATCATGATAAATGGGAAAAGATTGAA
>NW_006408585.1:5236041-5238527 GCF_000296735.1 Chrysochloris asiatica
AAAAAAAAAAAGTATATTGACAGGGAACTGCCAGAGGTTCAAAAGAGATTCAGACAAAGATGTGGAATGAGGAGTATCTTTGCTAATGTCAGATGGATCTTGGCTGAAAGCAGAGAATATCCGAAAGATGTTTACCTGTGCTTTAATGAATATGCAAAGGTTTTTGACTATTGGATAATACAAACTATGGACTACACTTTGGAGAATGAATATTCTGGAACAGTTAATTGTGCTCATAAGGAACCTCTATATAGACCAAGAGAGTTGTTTGAACAGAACAAGTGGACAGTAAATAGTTTATAATTAGAAAAAGTGTGAGCCAGGGTTGTATTCTTTCACCAAACTTCAATATGTGCACTGAGCAAACAGTCTGAGAAGCTGGACTATATGAAGAAGAACATGGCATCAGGATTGGAGGAAGACTTAATAACAACCTGCGATATGTTGTTGATACAACCTTGCTTACTGAAAGCAAAGAAAACTTAAAATATTGATGCTGATCATAGACCACAGCCTTAGTATGGATTGCACCTCAATGTAAAGAAAATAAAATCCTCACCACTGGACCAATAAATGACAACATGATAAACAGAGCAAAAAATGAAATTTTTTTCAAAACTTCATTTTGCTTGGATCCACTATCAACACCAGGGAAGCAGCAGTCAAGAAATCAAACTTGTGCATTAGGCAAATCTGCCACCCAAGAATTCTTTAAGGTGTTCAGAGCAAAGATAGATGTCAGTTTGAGGACTATGGTGCTCCTGACCCAAGCCATGGTATTTTTGATAGCTTCATATGCATGTGAAAGTTAGACAATGAATAAAGAAGACCACAGAAATATTGATAGATTTGAGTCACTGCATTGGAGGATAATCATAAAAGTATGATGGACTGCTAGAAGAACAAACAAATTTGTGTTGGAAGAAATATAGCCAGAATGCTCCTTGGAAACTAGGATGGCAAGACATTCTCTTTTATACTTTGGACATATTATCAGTAGGTACCAGTCCCTGGAGACAAGACATCACGCTTGGTAGAGTGGAGGGTCAATGTAAAACAGGAAGTCACCGGATGAAATGGATTGGCACAGAGGCAGCAGCAATGGGCTCAAGCTTAACAATGATTGTGAGGCTGGTGCAGGACCAGGCTGTGTTTTGTTTTGTTGTGCATAAAGTTGTTGTCCTATGAGCCATAACCTACTCGAGAGTAGATAACAACACCAACAATAATAACACAGATTAATATTGTGAAAAGATACAACCCTGATGCATATATATAATTATATGTTATATTGATAATATATATAATCTTATTATATATGTGTATATTATACATTGTTGTAGTTTTTAAGTGCTGTCAAGTAGGGTTTCTGAGGAGCAATTGGTGGGTTTGAACTGCCAACCCTCAGGTTAATAGCCCAGTGCTTATCCTACTGTGCCCCATCAGGACTCCATAGATATATATAAGAAAATGTGTCCTTTTAATAATTTTAAGTGTACAATTTAGTGACATCAATTAAACCCAGAATTCTGTGTAATCATCACCACTATTTAATTCCAAACTTTTTCATCACCCTAAACAGAAACTCCGTACTGATTAAGCAAGGAGTCCCCTTCCTCCACCTCCCCCAGTGTCTGGTAATCACTTAAGCCTCTATGTTGTTGTTGTTGTTGTGATGTGCCGTGAAGTTGGTTCTGATTCATAGCAACCCTGTACAGGGTTTCTGAGGCTGTAAATCTACAGGAGCAGAAAGACTCATCTTTCTCCTGCTGAAAAGCTGTTAGTTTCGAACTCCTGACCCTGAGGTTAGCAGCATGATTCGTAACCACTAAGCTACCAGAGCTTATTTTAGGTATTCCCTATAAGTGGGAAAAAATAGCCAAAAAAAAGATTCATGTATGTACTTATATCTATGTATATATGTGAAGTAATTTGGAATGGTATATGAGAAACTAGAACTTGGTTTTTCCTAGAACAAGGGGCAAGAGTGGGAAGGTGACTTCTCACTAATCCTTTTATGCCTTTTGAAATTTGAACTATGTGGTTGTATTTCCCATTAAAAATAAATTACATTCTTAGAGGACATCAAGCATATTTTTATAACTCTAGTGACCTCAGATAGGATGTTATTTGCTAGGAAATAGATTACCATGAAGTTGTAATGGTAAGAGAGAAACTGGATCGCTTTCAAGGAACATAGCTTTCCCAATAAGGAAAAGAAAACAACACATGCCCAGCCGTCCTTACCGTATCAGTGTCTCCTCCCATATCTCAGCTATAAAAAGCCCTTCTTCCCAGCTGTGATCAGAGAGCTAAACACATTTCCTGGCCTCTCAGCGGCCTGAGCTAATGCGCTATCTGAGAATGTCTGAAACTTCTCTAGAAACTTGTTGTTGTTAAGTGTCGTCAAGTGGGTTCCAACTCATAACGACCCTGTATAGTGTTCCCAAAGAGTGACTGGTGAGCTTGAACCATCAACGTTGTGG
>NW_006408585.1:5238807-5244896 GCF_000296735.1 Chrysochloris asiatica
ACACACACACACACGCACAATTTTGGCGAGCATTTTTAGGCTTACAGAAAAATTGTGCAGAAAGTAGAGTTCCCACAAAAACTAAGTTTCCTGTGTTATAAACATCCTGTGTTAGCAATGATTGATGAGTATATTTATTACAAATGATGACCCAATATTGATATATTATTAACTAAAGTCCATAGTTTGCACTAGGCTTCACTCTTTGTGAAGAGTACAATTCTATACCTTTATATGTTTGTAAAGGAGCTCTGGTAGCGTAGTGGTTACAAATCGGGCTGCGAACATCAAGTTCAGCAGTTCAAAACTACCAGCTGTTCTGCGGAAGAAAGATGAGGCTTTCTGCTCCCGTAAAGATCTACAGCCTTGAAAACCCTGTACAGAGTCGCTATGAGTCTGAACCGACTCCATGGCACATAACAACCACCACCACCATATGTTTGTAGAGAGAGATCCATTTATTACATCCTTAACAGGACAGACTAGGCAAAGATTAGTCATACAGGTGAGGGAGACCATCAGCATGAGGTTATACTAGTGTTCAAAGTATCATGGCTACATTACTAATTATAGAACATAAAAGTAATTCATCACAAAATCATGATTGGCAGGAGATCAATTCATCACGATCACAGGCAGGACTACGGAAGCTGGAAAGGGACAGTGATTGTGATACCCATACTATTGCAGATTAGAAAAGCCCACAGCGTTGGTTCTGGTGTCTTCTGACTGACTGCTTTGGTCGGGTATGACCCATGACCATGGCATTCTGGTAACCCAGTTTCCATTTAACAAAAAATATGAAAGATCATAAACATAAAACATTTATATAAGTCATAAACTCAAGTTGTCGAAGTCAGGCAACCTCAAAAGCAATAAAGATTTGACCACAGTCCAGTGACCTCAAAGACCCCAACCTTGGGAAAATGCCCTCTGCCTTTGACCTCTAAGGCCCTTTCAGCTGTAAGTCCAAATGAATGATTCAGTTCCTTTAGGGGTGACAAGTGGGCTTAAAGCTTAACACAGCAAAATTTGGTTTCTTCACTTTGCAGTAGGGTTCGCTCTTTGTAAACAGTGAAGTTCTATAACTTTTGATGAATGCATAATTCCATGCAGCTGCCATTGTAGAATCGTGACCTAGTGGTACAGTGATTAAAACACTTAGATAACCAATGAAAGGGTGGTGGTTTGAACCCACCAAATGCTCCACAGAAGAGAGATGTGGCAGTCTGCTTCTGTAAAGATCTAACTATAATCTTGGGAACCCAATGAGATCATTCTACTCTGTCTATAGAGTAGTTTCACCACCCTAAAACAGTCCTGTGTGCTACATATTGAATCCTCTCCTCCTCCCCATGAGCCCCTGGAAACCATTGATTTTTATTCTTTTTTGTTGTCTTTATCCAGATGTTATATGTGAGAATCATTTATGACATAACCTTTTCAGACTGGCTTCTTTCACTTAGCATTAATATTCTTCCAGATCTTTCTATTACTGAATAATATTCCATTGTATTCATGTACCCATTCACCTATTTAAGGACATCTTGGTTTCTTATACTTTTGGACAATTATGAATAAAGTTGCTATAAATACTCAGGGAGCACAGTTACTCTGTAAGATAAGCATTGGACTGCTAACTACAAGTTTGGCAATTTGAGCCCACCAGCTTCCCCTCAGGAGAAAGATGAGGCTTTCTGCTATCAGAAAGATTTACAGCCTTGGAAACCCTATCCAAGGTCACTATGAGTCAGAACCGACTCCATGGCACTTAACAACAGCAGGCTAAACCTATGTGTAGCTTTATAAAAGATGTTGCCTTTTTATGCTGAATTTTCTGAAGAGTTGGTTAATGGCAAGAACCTATACATTAAACTTTTCTCTGGAAAATCTGCTCTAGAAACCTCTCATTTCCCCTTCCATTGTTAGATCCTGGTGATCATCAATTACTAACAATTTTACTTTTGCTGCCCTTGACCAAGCCTCACAGTAACTGTTTTTATCCAGGATGGTTGTAGGACATTCATTATACCTTACTTTTAGTCTCAGTTCTTCACTAACTAGCCTTGGTTCTCATCTTACGCCAGTTTTAGTCCTGCACTGCTGGCTGTGTAGTAATGGTCAACTAATATTTCTAGCATTAAAATTAGGGCGTGGATTAGTCCTTGGGTATTCTCAGGTCATTCCTTGGGTATGACCTAGGGGGAAAATATCAAAATAAAATAGACTTCATTGTTTTCACCAAAAGTGATAGTCATTATCTTAAATAATAGCTTTAGGGGTAAGAGTTTTCAACCTCGTTAGAAAAAAAATATAGGTAGTAACAATAGTAGACATTCTAAAAGATTGCCATACATTGCTATGTTGTTGTTGTTATAATTTTGTTATAAATATGAGTCGATTCCAACCCATAGTGACCCTGTATAGGGTTTCCAAGGAGCAGCTGGTGAGCTTGAACCACCAACCTTGCAGTTCAAATGACTGTACAGTCTGATGCATTAGCCCACAGTGCCACACCAGGACTCCATAGTTATAGGACTTCAGAAAAGCATAAAAAGGCAAGTAACAGAAATACTCAAGTATCTGTAAAAATTTATAGTGCGACAAAAAGATATTTCAAATCATTTGTCAGAATATATATTATTCAATCCAAATTTAATAGATACCCATTAACAACAACAACAAAAAATAGATCTCCTCACCTCCTCCCCTCAAAACTAAACCTACTGCCAATGAGTTGGTTTTGACTCATAGTGACCCTGAACCACATACCAAATATGCTCTGTTGTTGTTTAGTGCTATCAAGTCAGTTCTGATTCATCAGGACCCTGTATAGGGTTTCTGAGGAGTAGCTGGTGAGTTTGTACTGCAGATCTTGTGGTTAGCAGTCCAGTTCTTATCCTATGGCACCAAACAGGACACCAAGGTACATTCTGTTGTTGTTGTTAAGTGCCATCAAGTTGGTTTGACTCATAGTGACTATGTATAGGGTTTCTAAGGAACAGCTGGTGAGTTTGAACTGTGCGATCCTACAGTACCACACCAGTAGCCTAAATACATTCTTGGTGGTTTAAAATTATAAATGTAAAGAAAGAAAGAAAGAAACATGGGTAGTGATTATATAGTTTGTGTTTGAGGAATACATTTCTAAGAATCATTCATAAATAAGAAAATTATTACTATACTGACTACTTAAAGCCAAACAAAATAAAACTTCTATTATGTCAAAATTATATTCTCAAAGTTATGAAAAATTAAAAAGAAAGTATTCCCAATTTATATGGGAACAAAGGGTTAATATTTGTGAATTAAAAAGAATATGAGGAATCAATGAAAAGATGAAAAGCCCAGTAGAAAAGTATGGTTAGAACATGGTCAGACAAGTTACAAAGAGGAAGAAATGCAAATGGACAATAAATATATGGAAAAAAGTTTCATCTCACCAATAATGAAATGCCAATAAAAATTAAAATGTTTAACCTGTAAAATTGGAAAAGTTTAAAAAGAATGATAATAACTAGTGTTGATGAGGGTATACAATAATAGGCACTTTCATACACTTTGAAGGGAATATGCACTTGCTTGATCTTTCTGTAGGGCAATTTGGCAAGTCCATGTAGCATTTTAAAATGTGCATGCTCAAATTTAACCATGTGGTTGTCAGATTCAAAATGGCCAATAACCATCCATTTCAGCTCACTAATGCCTAAGATATCAACGTTTATGCATTCCATTTCATTTTTTTAACTATTTCCAATTTTCCTAGATTCATACTTTGAACATCCCATGTTCTGATTATTAATGGATGTTTACAGCTGCTTCTCTTCATTTTGAGTTGTGTTTCATCAGAAAATGAAGGTCCCAAGGGTTTTACTCCATTCTTGTATCAACCATCAACACTCATGGAAGCAGCAGCCAATAAATCAAATGACGTATTGCATTAGGCAAATCTGCTGCACAAGAACTTTTTAAAGTGTTGAAGAGCAAAGATGTCAGCTTGAGAACTAAGGTACACCTGACACAAACTATGACATTGTCAATAACCTCAGATGCATGCAAAAGTTGGACAGTGAATAAAGAAGATCATAGAAGAATTGATGCATTTGAGTTACGGAGCTGGAGGAGAATATTTAAAGTACCATGGAACACCAAAAGAACAGGCAGATCTGTGTTGGAAGAAGTACAGCCAGAGTGCTTCTTGGAGGCCAGAACGACCAGACTTTGTCTCTCATACTTTGGACATATTGTCAGGAGGGATCAGCCACTGGTGAGGGCTATCATGTTTACTAAGGTGGAGGGTCAGAAAAAAAGAGGAAGACCCCCAGCAGGATGGATTGCCAAAGTGGCAGCATCAATGCTCTCAAGTGTGGCAACAATTGTGAGGTTGGCCCCGGACCGGGCAGTATTTCATTCTGTTGTGCGTAGGGTCGCATTGAGTTGGTACCGACTTGATGGCACCTAACAACAACAACATATGGATTACTACTAGGTGATGTTGTCATGTATGTTAATTTCAAGTTGTTGTCTCCTGTTGTTGGTTATCAGTCCAAAGAACACTTGTCAATATTTTTTGTATAGTTGGTCTGTTTTTTACAAATTATTTTATCTTTATCTAAAAATGTCCTAACTTTGCTGTCATATTTGAGGTACAGTTTTTCTGGGTATATGATTCTTGGTTGCCAATGTTTTTTAATTTCAGAGTTTTGTATATGTCATCCCATTTTTTCCATGGTTATATGGTTTCTGATGAGAAATCACAGTGTAGTCTTATTGGTTCTCCTTTGTAGGTAACTTTTCATTTCTCCTGAAGTTTGATTTTGGGAAGTTTGATTATGATATGTCTTGGTGATTTTCTTTTGGGGGTGTATCCTGTTGGGTGCTCCTTCAGCTTTTTGAATGGTTATCTTCTCATCTTTTGTGATTGAGGGAAGTTTTCTTCCAGCAACTCTTTGACAGTTTTCTCCATGCTTTTTATTGTCTCCTCCTGTTCTGGAACTCTGATTTTCATAGTGTCCCAAATAAATCTCAGGATTGCTTCAAGTTTTTTCATTCTTTTTTTTTTTTAAATTGTTCTTCTAGGTTATTAGTATTGAGAGGTTTACCTTCAAGGTCACTAATTCAGGCTTCCATGGATTCAAATCTATTCCTTTGCCCTTTCAATGTATTGTCTATTTCTGAAATCTTAATATTAATCTTTCAGATATCTATTTACAGGGTTTTTTTTTATTATTTCAAATTTTTCATTTGTTTAGACTTTATTCTTATAGTGTTTTCCTAAATTCTTCTAAAGTTTTTTTCTGTGTTCCGTTACTTTCTTCAATCTTCCTGTCAATACACTAAAGGTACCTAATATTCTTTTGAATTCTTTCCCAGGTAGATACATTACTTTTTCTTCCACAGAAATGTTTTCTGGCTCTGCATCTTGGTCTTTTGTTTGAGTCACTCTCTCTTTTTCTTCATGAGAGCTAAAATCATCTGTTGTCTCTGAGATATTGTAGCATCATTGCATTTGAATTTAATTGATGATTGATAATCACTGGTGATTGGAATTCAAAGGTTGGAAACAAAGAGGAAGGATTAGCAGCTGGTAAATATGGCCTTGGTGACAGAAATGATGCGGGAGATCGCATGATAGAATCTATATGTAGAAGTATATCAAATAAAACAAACCCATAAGACTTAAAATAGGGAATCAGAGACATCAATTTATAATGAAATCAACTTCAAAGAAAAAAGAAGGAATAGTGTAAATACAGAACTTACAAATAGCACAGTGTCAGTAGATTTTGAAATAAACCAGACAATTTTATGGGAAATTAAAAAAATAAATTACAGGGCAATCTCAAAGAAAATTAACACACCTTCACATCAAAATAAAAAAGAAGAAAATCAGAAGGATTTAGTAAACATTAAAAGAGTTGTTGTTAGATGCCATCAAGGTGGTTCTAACTCATAGTGACCATATGCAAAACAGAAACACTGCCCAGTCCTGTGCCAATCTCACAATCATTGCTATGTTTGAGCCCAAAGCTACTGCCACTGTGCCAGTCCATCTTGTTGGAGGTCTTCCTCTTTTTCTGCAACCGTCT
>NW_006408585.1:5257717-5258909 GCF_000296735.1 Chrysochloris asiatica
TTAAGTATGTGTTTTGGTAATTTTTTATGTTTTCTGATTACCTCCAGGAAGATGTGATCAGGATGTGGTCTTCCCTTTTCACTCTCCTTATTGCTTAACTCAGAGTAACTTTTTTGGGCCTCAGTTGGGCCTGGGCCTTGGTGGCGGGCCGTTTGGGCCTCGGGCGGGTGGATTGAGCCTAGGGCGGGCGGTTTGGGCCTCTGGGGTCCTGGGCTTCAGCAACAGGGCTTCAGGAGTGTTGGGCCTTGGGCGGGTGGTTTGGGCCTCGGACTGGTGGTTTGGGCCTCGGGCGGGCAGTTTGGGCCTCAGGGGGCCTGGGTATCAGCAGCTGGGCATCGGGTGGCTTGGGCCTCAGTGGGTGGACTGGGCGGATTGGGCCTCAGGGGGCCTGTGCCTTGGGGACTGGGCTGCGGGCGGGTCAGGTCTCAGGGGCACTGGGCCTTGGCAACTGGACTACACGGCAGGTTGGGCCTCGAGGCCATTGGCCTCAGCGACCTGGCTACGTGGTGGGTTGGGCCTTGGTTGGGCCTGAGCCTTTGTGACCAGTCTGTGGGTGGGTTGGGCCTCAGGGCAGCCCTTGGCATTAGTGGGAGTCTCTGGGCCTTGGGAGGGCCTTGGCTTTAGTGGACGGGCCTGTGCCTTGGGCGTTCCTGAGCCTAGGCGGTTTGGCAGAGTGCTGGTCTAGGCCGGGGCAGTAGAGGGCTGCAGGGAGGTAGTGTCCATGTTTGATGACGTAAAAAATGCCTCTCTCAGTCTCTCTGTACCGTGGGTATCCCAAATTTCCTGATATCCGTGCCAATAGCCCTCTCTATTTGTTCGGCTTTGTTAGTTTATGCTTCCTTTTCTCTGGAAATGCAGCCTTCTAAGTGGCTTTGCTCTAGCCCTGCATTCCAGGGTCTGCAGGGGGCAGAGGCACTCGCTGGCACGGGCGCGGAAGTGGGAGCTGCGTGCAGGCAGTCAAAAGCTTAAAATGCCTGTAATTCCTCAGCAATTTGATCTTTTAAAAAAACGAGTTCAGAATGTTGAAACATAAGATCTTATGTTTGTTCAAAGGCTGTCTGTCTGCTAGACAGAGGTTTCTTATGTGCAATTCCGCCCCTTTTCCCTGAGACTGCCCTACCTGAGCTGCCTGCTCAGGGAAGCGCTGGAAGTCGAATCCCCATTAATTCTTATGTTAATTCCTCTTCTTGTT
>NW_006408585.1:5260262-5261608 GCF_000296735.1 Chrysochloris asiatica
TTGTTGAATGTCGTCAAGTTGATTCTGACCCATAGCAACCCTGTATAGGTTTTTTGGGGAGCAGCTTCTGAGCTTGAACCACTGACTTTGCAGTTCAAATGGCCCTGCAGTGTGGCACATTAGCCCACAGTGGCACACCAGGGCTCTTGTGGACGTGTTTTCATTTTCTTTAGCATCAGCCTGAACTTACATAGGAGCAATTGATGGTCTGTTCCACAGTCTGCCCCTGGCCTTGCTTTGGCTGACTATCTGGAGCTTTCCACTCTGTCTTTCCACATATGTAGTCAGTTTGATTTCTTTGTTTTCCATCTGTTGAGGTCTATGTATATCATCATCTTTTGTGCTGTTTAAAAAAGATATTTGCAATGAAGAATCATTGGTCTTGCAAAATTCTGTCATCTCTAGCACTTCTATTACCATGGCCATACCAAGGAACAAAGACTGATTATTCATTTTGTTTTCAACCTTTGCATTCCAATTGCCAGTAATTATCAATACATCTTGATTGAATGTTTGATCAATTTCTGAAGAAGTTTGTAGAATTCTTCAATTTCATCATCACTAGTTTTAGTGATTGGTGAGTATGTTTGAATAATAGTGGTACTAACTGGTCTTCCTTATAGGCAGTTGTACTTTATCCTATCACAGACAGCATTGTATATCAAGACAGATCTTGATATGTTGTTTTTGATGGTGAATGCAACACTATTTCTCTTCAAATTGTCAATAAACAGTAGCAATGAAGGAAATGAAAATTAAACCCACAAACAGAATGAGCTCAGCACAGAAGTTTATGTGGAACAAAGAAATTAGCAATACCACACACACACAAAAAAAAAACACAGCAAAATGACATCAATTAATTCATACATATCAGTAATTACACTAAGTGTAAATGGATTAAATGTACCAATCAAAAGGCAAAGATTAAAAGAATGGATAAGAAATCAGAATCCTTCAATATGCTGTCTATAAGAGATACCTCTTATACACAAATGCAAATAGAAAAATAGACTGAAAATCAAAGAATGAAAAAAATAGATTGAGTCAATGACAATCAAAACTGAGCAGGAGTGGCATTATTAATCTTTATTAAAATAGACTTTAAGGCAAAAGCATAAGTGACAAAGGTCATTATCTTGTGAATTAAAGGTAAATTGAAGAAGAGGACATAACCAAAATATATTTCTATGCTCCTAATGAGAGAGCCTCAAAATATATAAATCAGACTCTAATAAAACTGAAGAAATAAATAGACTCTACCACAATAGTAGAGGATTTTAGCAAACCACTTTTGATGAACGATAAACAGAAACTCAACAAGGACACAGAAAAACAAAACAATA
>NW_006408585.1:5262985-5264046 GCF_000296735.1 Chrysochloris asiatica
AACATCAAGATAAATGGAGAAGAGATTGAAGTTGCCAACAACTTCATTTTACTTGGATCTACCATCAACACTCATGGAAGCAGCCGTCAAGAAATCAAATTACGTGTTGCATTAGGCAAATCTGATGCACAAAATATCTTTAAAGTGTTCAAGAGCAAAGATATCAGTTGAGATAGCCATGTGCGCCCTGCATGCTGTCCCTCACTCGCCGCTGACTGTCTTTTCTCTGAGTGCTCATGAGCTGCCAGCCAGCCGCCCCTCAGAAGTGCTCCGGTTACCTGCAGTCCTACAACAGATGAGGCCAATGTCCAGGGCACTGGCTGCTCATTTTACTCGGATTTACGCCAAAGATGTAAAATTTGGTGCAGATGCCCCAGCTCCAATGCCAAAGGGAAGTATGGTGATTACTGACCAGAGTTGGGGAAGTCCCAAAGTAACAAAAGATGGTGTGACTGTTGCTAAGTCAGTTGACTTAAAGGATAAATACAAAAAGATTGTGACCAAACTTGTTCAGGATGTTGCAACAACACAAATGAAGAGGCTGGGGATGGCATCACCACTGGTACTGCATTGGCTTTATTGCCAAAGAAGGTTTTGAGGAGGTTTGAAGAAGATTAGCAAAGGCACTATTCCGTAGAAATCAGGAAAGGTGTAATGTTAACTCTTGATTCTATAATTGCTGAATTTAAGTAGCAGTCTAAGCTTGTGACAGCTCCTGAAAAAATTGCTCAGGTTGCTACAATTTCTGCAAATGGAGACAAAAAAATTGGCACCATCATTTCTGATGCCATGCAAAAAGGTTGGAAGAAAAGATGTCATCATAGTAAAGGATGGAAAAACCTTGAATGATGAGTTAAAAATTATTGAAAGCATGAAGTTTGACTGAGGTTATATTTCCCCATATTTTATTAATACATCAAAAGGTCAAAAACGTGAATTCCAGGATGCTTATGTTTTATTGAGTGAAAAAGAAAATTTCTAGTGTCCTGTCTATCGTATCTGCTCTTGAAATTGCCAATGCTCACTGTAAGCCTTTGGTCATAATAGCTGAAGACGTTGAT
>NW_006408585.1:5266671-5270819 GCF_000296735.1 Chrysochloris asiatica
TCCATGGAGTGGTTTTCAACCTGTGTAGATGGGACTGGTAAAAGGAGATGGGAATAAAAGTCTTGTGGTACAATAGTGAATAATTGCTATCAGGACTGATTGTGACTGTTGCAAATGTAAAGGTAGGCAGTTTGTAACAAAGGGAGGGGAGTGGGTGATCTTGCAGACTAGAAGCAGAGGACCCTGGGATCAACAAGGTAGAAGACTGGAGTGTAGGACCCTATCCAGAGAAGCAGTGACACCAGAGATGGAAGCAGAGATGATGACGTGGAAAGACAGAGCAGCTGGGGACTCCAGACTCAAGGAGGGAGAGGGGCTGTGTGCAGGCAGCTAGGGGGCTGGTGTGCAGGGTGTACCCTTTGGTTGTGTGGATGGTTATATATTCCTGAATGCTTCAGTGTACATCAAAAAACCAAAAAAAACCCAAAAAAAAACAAACAACACACAAAACTAAAACAGAGGAGGGGATTGAAATCATTTCAGTGAAACAAAATACGATAGGATGAATGTAAAGCTGATGCTCTTCCATGTAAACTATCACTCAATTCACAATAAAAACTTATTAAAGAAAAATCCTAGCCAATAGAATCCAACAACATAAAAAAAAAAAAAAGAATAACACATTGGGATCATGTGAGATTCATACCAGCTATGCAGGGATGGCTCAATATTAGAAAAAAATCAGCAAAATTAGCCAAGAGGAAGTAAAAATCTCTCTATTTGCAGATGATATGATCCTATACATAGAAAATTCCAAAGACTCACAAAAAATTTATTGGAACTCATTGAAAGATTTGACCAAGTGGCAGGGTGCAAGATCAACATCACCAAATCAGTTGTATTCCTTTATAGTAATAGAAAGCTAGGAAAAAGAAATCAGGAAAGCAATACCATTTACAAAGCCATCCAAAAGATGAAATAGTTAGAAATACATCTAACCAGAGAAACAAAAGACCTAAACAAAGAAAACTACAAAACACAATTACAAGAAAACAAGAGAGACCTGCAGAAATGGAGGAATATACCATGCTCGGGGAAAGAAAGACTTAACGTTGTGAAAATGTCAACATCACCCAAGGCAATCTATATAATGTAATCCCAATCCAATTTCCAACATCATTCTTTAAAGAGATGGGAAAACTAATAACTAACTTCATATGAACAGGAAAGAGGCCTCAGATAAACAAAGCATTACTAAAAAAGAACAAAGTAGGAGGCCTCTCACTTCCTGATCTCAAAACTTGCCACACAGCCACAGTGGTCAAAGCAGCCTAGTACTGGTACAATAAAAGGCACATGTATCAATGGAATAGAATTGAGAATCCAGAAACAAATCCATCCACCTATGATCAGTTGATCTTTGCCAAAGGCCAAAACACATTAAATGGAGACTAGATAGTCTCTTCAACAAATGGTGCTGGCAAAACTCAAAAAGCTATTTGTACAAGAATGATACAAGACCAATATCTTATGCCATTTACAAAACCAAAATCAGGCTGTATTAAAAACCTAAATGTGAAACCTAGAACCATTAAGATCATCAATGAAAAAATAGGGACAAACTTAAGGGCTCTGATACATGGCATAAATGCACTTCCAAACATAACTGATGGCACACAAACAGCAAAAGACAAAATAAATGACTGGGATCTCCTAAAAATTAGACACTTATGTGTATCATAATCAAAAGATTTCACCAAAAGAGTAAGATGAGAACCCTAAGACTGGGGAAGACAAATCATTGGCACTGAGATATCAAACAAGGGGATTCACTTCCACACCTCAACAACAAGATGGCAAATAATTTAATTGAAAAAATGGGCAGAGGGCATGAACAGACACTTCACTAAACAAAATATTAAGGCAACCAACAAACATGAAGAAATCCTAAAGACTGTTGTTGTTAAGTGCCATTGAGTTGGTTTGCTCTCATAGCCAACCCTGTTTCCAAGGAGCAGTTGGTGAGTTTGACCTTGCAGTTAGCAGTCCAGTGCTTATCTTACAGTACCGTACAAGGACTTCCATTAGCCATTGTTTAGTTCAGTGCTGTAGAGTCAGTTCTGACTCATTATAATCCCGTGTATGGTTGCCAAGGAGTGGCTGGTGGATTTGAACAGCTGACCTTGTATCAAGTGCTTATCCTACAGTGCTGCACAATTGTTGTTGTTGTTAAGTGCCGTTGAGTTGGGTCCAACTTATAGCAACACTGTATAGGGTTTCTGAGGAGCAGTGGTGAGTTTGAACTGCCGATCTTGCAGTTCACTGCATTATCCCGCAGTGCAGCACCATTAGAGAAATACAGATCAAAACAACACTGAGATATCATCTTATCCCAACATTGATAACAAAGTTCTGAAAAACAGAAAACAACAAATGGTGGTGAGGGTGTGGATAGACTGGAACCCTCCTATGCTGCTGATGGAACGGGAAAATGTTGGAAAATGGTATGGTGCTTCCTCAAAAAGTTGGAACTAGAAATCCATTTGACCTAGCAATTCTTGTACTTCACATATATCCTGAAGAAATAAGAACCATGAGATGAATAGATATATGCAAACCCTTGTTCATTGCAACACTATTCACAATAGCTAAAAGAATGAGACAGCCTAAATGCCAATCAACAGAATGGTTAAACACACTGTGGTACAGACACACAATGCAACACGATGGTGAAAAATAATGATGAATCTGTGAAATGCCTCTTAACATGGAGGAATCTGGAGTACATTATGCTGAGTGAAATTAGTCAATCACAAAAAGATAAATATTGTATGAGAGCACTGTTATAAAAACTTAATGAAAGGTTTTCCTGCTAAAACAAATATTCCATGCTGGTTACCAACGGTGAGAGGTGATAACTTGGGTGATGGGAAAGGCAATATACAAGAAGGTGGTTGGCAGAGTAAAAACGAAGGCAGCAGGAGTGAATGCAAGAGTGAAAGTGAAGAAAGCTAAATACTGTTCACTGAAAGGAGCGCTGGTAGCCTAGTATATTACCAGCAGGGCTGTTAATAGCAAGATCAGTTGTTTGAATCTATTAGTCTCTCTGTGGGAGAAAGATGAGGTTTTATGCTCCCATAAAGATTTGCAGCTTTGGGAATCCTATATAGGGTTGCTATGAGTCAGAACCGACTCAGTGGCACACAACCACAACCACCACCACTGTGGGACTGATGTCCTGTTCTGTAAACCTTCACCCAATTCACAATAAAAAGTTGTTCTTTAAAAAAAAAATAATGGAAATTTCCAAAGCCTTTTTGAAGGCCCCTTGTACATATTTGTGGCATGCATGAATTGTGAGGTCTGTATGTGTTTGTGTACATATGTGTGGTATGGATGTAGCATGGGATGAGTGTATATGTGTAGTATGTGTGATTTGTGTGTGTGTGATCTGTATGTGTTTGTATGTGGTGTGTAAGATTGTATTTGCTTGTGTGTAGAATATGGGGCTTTGTGTACGTGGGCTGTGTGGTGAGAGTTTACGTAGGAATGTGGATACTTGTGCATGTTATATGTGCAATGTATGGCGTGTGCAGTGTGTGTGTATGTCAAGTGTGAGTCTGTCTTAAATGGGAACTAGTAGAGACCACGCTATCTAACCTTGCAGTTTGACTCTGAGTGTGGATTGCTCTCTTATTTACTCATGGCTGATCATGAACAGGAGGCTGTGTTCTGAGCTTTGTTTCTGATTTCTGTGTAGGACAAATTGCTAAGGACAAAGGTTGAAGGACTGATATCAGCCTGAGCCTCCAAATCATCCTTGCATTTCCAATTCAGAGCAGAGCTAGACCTAGCTCGCCTCACTAGCAAGTAGCTGTAATGAAACTCTCAGCAGCCCTAAGGGATATCAGAGGATCAGGGCTCAAAAGAGTCTTGGAGTTATCCAGCTAAGTGGACTTCGTACTTTAGTGGGTAGATATATCAATTTAGTGGATTGCAAAGAGCTTTTTTATTGCTTTGAGTGGTGTTTTTTGGTAAAGAATTAAATAGGAAATGGTGTGCAATGCACTGTTGTTGTTAAGTGCCATTGATTTTGACTCATAGTCACCCTGTATAGGGTTTCTGAGGAGTGGCTGGTGGGTTTGAACCACCAACCTTGTGATTAAGCAGTCCAAGGAATAGTCTATAGCACCACACCAAGACTCTTG
>NW_006408585.1:5271089-5272504 GCF_000296735.1 Chrysochloris asiatica
TTTCCAAAGCTGTAAATCTCTACAGAAACAAACTGTCACATTTTTCTCCTGTAGAGGGGCCGGTGGGTTTGAACCACCAACATTTCTATTATCAGCCCAACACTTAATCCACTGTGCTATCAGGGGTTCCCTAGTTAGGATACCTCCCCCACTGCTGTTGAATCAGTTCTAACTCATAGTGACCCTCTAGGACAGAGCAGAACTGCTCCATAGGGTTTCTGAGGCTGTAAATCTTTACAGAAACAGATTCTCACATCATTCTCCTGCAGAGTGGTTGGTGGATTTGATTCACTAACCTTTTGTTATCAGCCCAATGTTTAACCCGCTGCACAACCATGGCTCCTTTAATAAGGATAGTTAATAGTATGGAGTACTTGAAATTTGTTTCAGTTCTGAATGTGCGTACCGGCTCTTCATGTAAAATGATTTCTTACCTTTTTTGTGGTTATTTTGTTTCATTTAAAAAAACATTAATTGTGATGGAGTTAATTTACCACTTTAACAATTTTTGTATGTGTACATTCACCATGTTATGCACCCTTCCTCCTGATTTTTAGCCACACTTTTTCATTGAAGTTGTATTCACAGAAGTTCAGTCCCTCATCATAAAACACACATCCCCATTTCTCCCTACCTCCACCTGTCTGGTAACCACCAACAAATTTTGGTCTCTGCATTTGACTATTTCAGCAAAGTGGGATTACATAATACTTGTTATTTTTTGTCTGACTTATTTCACTCAGTGTAATGTTTTCAAGATTCATCCATGTTGTAGTATGTTATGTTTTCATTTTATGATGAAAAAATAGAGGGTATCTGAGGTAAGCAGAACTGCCTTCTAAGGCCGTAGATGGTGACAGGAACACAGCTTTTCCATTAAAGCACATTTGTTAGAGAGCCAACAGTGAGTCATTACAGAGGAACAGAGTTTGGACTTCTCTCATCCATCATTCGAATAGAGCACTTTTAGTTTTTTCTAAAATATGATTACAAAAATGGCACCAGCGATCCCTCTTACAATTCTCGCTATTCCTTAGCTGGGTTCAGTAATTCATTGCAATGGCCACAAACAACTCAGACATCATACTCACAGTTATGGAGTTTATTAGGAAAATTGTCTTTGGTATTGTTGTTGTGTGCCGTTGAGTGGGTTCTGACTCATAGCAACGCTGTATAGGGTTTCTGAGGAGTGGCAGTGAGTTTAAACCACTGACTTTGCACCACACCAGGACTCCATTAGGAAAATTGTTGTTGTTGTTGTTAGGTGCCATCGGGTCGGTACCAACTCATAGCGACCTTATGCATGGCAGAACAAAACATTGCCTGATCCCGGGCCAACCTCACTATCATTGCCATGCTTGATGCTGCCACTTGGCCAATCCATCTCACTGGGGGTCTTCTTCTTTTTCTCTGAC
>NW_006408585.1:5274115-5279576 GCF_000296735.1 Chrysochloris asiatica
CTGGATCTAGGCTCCCTGTTGAAAGCTTGTAAGCGGGAAGTATCCCAGTTTACAAGCAAGTCTTCTACACAAAGTCACTCTACTGTCCTTGCTCCATGGCCTAGTAAACCCGCTGATCTGTCTTATGCTCCAGGGCCTGGTAAGCTTGCTGATCTGTCTGTCTTTTGGTTCTGCTACTGCTGCTCCTCTGCCATTCATCTGGTATCACAGCTGTCTGTTCCTGGTTCAAGGAGGTTCAGTGCATAGGGATCTTGGGATTCACAGGATGTGAATTCACTGCTCCTCTGCCCCCTCTGTGAGTCCAGACATACTGGCTTTCTGAGGTCTTCAAACAATCCATACTTCATGTTTTTGCCTTTATACACATGCTGTTTATTCAGTTCCCTCATTTCCCTCAGCATCTATTTGCATAGCCCTCAGATTTCAACTCAATCGTGACATTGCAGAGGACAAGTTAGGACTCCAGCGTACGTTCTCATAGTGCTATGAACCTTGGCTTTGAGAAATTTAGGTTGTATTTCTACTTTCATTTATTGATTGAAATGGACTGTATTATAGTATCCTCAACTATAGCAGGTTCCATGAGAACAGTGATGATTTCTGTCTTCACTTCCCTGTTTTTTCAGCACCAGGATAGTGTCTTACATATAGTTAGTTTCTCAAAAACAGTATTCAGAAAGAATAACTGGGTCTATAAGTCCACATTTATTCAGAAAGGTTTTTTTTTCTTTTAAATGTTTTATTGTGAATTATGTGATAGTTTACATGGGAGAACATTAGCTTTACATTCATCCTATCGTATATCCTTTCATTGCCATGATTACAATCCCCTCCATGCATCAACCAACCAAATGGTATACCCTACAAGCCTGCCCCTGGGTTGTCAGCACACAGCCCCTCTCCCTCTCTGGGTCTAAAGTCCCCAGCCACTCCATCTCTTCATGTCATCATCTCTGCCTCTGTCTCTGGCATCACTGCTTCTCTGGGTGGGGTCCCACTCCCTACTCTTCTCCCTTGATGGTCCCAGGGACCTCCGCTCCTGGACTGCAAAGTCAATCACTCTCCTCCTTTTGCTACAAAACATCTACCTTTACATTTCCAACCCTCATAATCAGTCCTGATAAAAAGTATTCACTATTGTATCACAAGAGACCTATCTGCATCTCCTTTCATCAGCCCCACCCAGACAGATTGGATACTACTCAGTGGAGATTCTACCTTCCTCTGCGCCTTCTGGATCTAGGCTCCCTGTTGAAAGCTTGTAAGCCAGTTACTTCTTGCCTTTGTAGCCCCTCCCCCCCATAAACAGAAAGTATGTATTTTATCCTTATTTGTAATCAAATGCTATGCACAAGGTTATATAATAGGTGCTCAAGGACTAAAGCAATTCTTGACTAACTTATTGTAATGTCTTAAATGTTGTCCTGTTACCTGGATTTATTATGCATATAGGAAGAAGTATTTGAGTGCCTATCTACAAAATACTTAACGAAGAACATTTGTGTTAACATTTCACCAAGCACCACTGTCTTCATCACCTTAGACTCTATTAACACTGCTGTTTGAAGGTTTCATTTTCTGTAGTTTACACAAGATGAAACTCAAAGACTTTAACTTACTAGTCCAAGGTCACCTAGCAAGTATTTTGGAGAGCAGAAATCAAATCCAGATACTTCAATTGCAGTGTCTTATTTATGATGTAACTCCTGTTTTCTGCCTGTGTTTCATAGTCTTCATAACGTTGTGGTAGCTAAGTGCCATCGAGTATAGGGTTTCTGAGGAGTGGCTGGTGAGTCTAACCACCAACCCTGCAGTTCAAACCTCCAGTGCTATACCAGAAATCCACAGTCTTCATAATACTTCATAATTATTCCTTATATTTTATCTTACTTCCTATGTTTTCCAAATTGTTGTTGTTAAATGCCATAGTTCCAACAACAAGCTGGTGGATTTGAATGGCCAACCTTGTGGTAAAATGTCCAGTGCTTATCCTACAGTGCCATACCAGGCTTGTATTTTTTTCATCTATGCTACATTAATTCATTATGCTCATAATAACTTCCTGAGGGAGCTTGGGGCAGGGATTAATCCCATTTTGACAGATAAGAAAGCAGACCCAAAGTGGTTATCTAATTAGTGGGAGGGCTTAGGCCAGAATCAGATCTCTGCTCTTCATGTGAACACCTGTGGCAGATAGATTACTAGTCCCCCATCCCCCACAAAGATGCCCATTTCTACTCCTCAAAGCCTGTGAATATGGTATCTTAGGTGGTAAAACAGACTCTGCACATATTATTAGTATAAGAACTTTGAGATAGGAGATTCTTTTGAATTATCTGTGTGGCACAGTTTAATCACAAGGACCTTTTTAAGAGGGAGGCAGGTGGCTCAGAATCAGAGAGTAAAATATGATGATGGAAGTAAAGGTTTAGTCAGAGACAGATTTGAAGATGCTATACTGCTGCCTTTGATGATGGAAGAGACCACAAGTCACAGAATGCAGGTTGTTATTGTTATGTGCTGTCAAGCTCCTTCAGACTCATAGTGTCCCTGCATAGGAGCAGCAGGCGGGTTTGAACTGCTGACCTTGTGGTTCTCAGTCCAGCGCTGATCCTACAGCGCCACACGAGAAGTCTCATAAGCTGAAAAAGACAAGAAAATTAACTTTCTCCTGAAGTCTCCCAAAGGAATGCAGTTTTGTTGAAACTTTGATTTTAGAACTTCTGACATCCCAAACAGTTGTTATTATTGTTAGGAGCTGTCGAGTCAGTGCCGACTCAGTGACAGAATGAAACACTGTCCAGTCCTGCACCATCCCACAATCTGTTATATTTAAGCCCATTGTTGCAACTCTAGTGTCAACCCATCTTGTTGAGGGTCTTTGTTGTTGACCCTTTGGTTTACCAAACATGATATACTTCTCCGGGAACACGTCCTGCTATATCTAAAGTATATAAGACAAAATCTCACCATCTTCCCTACTAAGGAATATTTCAGATGTACTTTATCCAAAAGAAATTTATTCTTTCTGCTAGCATTCCATAGTATATTCAGTATTCTTTGTCAACAACATAATTCAAATGCATCAATTCTTCTTGGGTCTTCTTTATTCATTATCCAGGTTTTGTATGCATATGAGGTGATTGAAAATACCATGGCTTAGGTCAGGGACACCTTAGTCTTCCAAGTGACTTCTTTCTTTTGAATACTTTAAAGAGGTCTTTTACAGCCAATTTGTCCAACACAATATGCTGTTTGATTAATTGACTGTTGCTTCCATGGACATTGGGAATCCAAGTAAAATGAAATGACAACTTTCCTTGACAACTTTAATCTTTTCCTTGTTTATCATGATGTTGCTTATTGGTTACAGATTGCCAGATCTCTCCCACCCTCCCACCCCCATAGAGCCACTATGGGTTCAAACTGCCAACTTTTTGGTTAGCAATTGAGTACTTTAACCATTGTTTCTCCAAGGTTCCTTCAAAGTAGATGAGCCAGTCAATAAATATTTTTTGAATGAATAAATAGGCTAGCCCTCTAGCCCAATAATAAGAGTTTTTGCTTGGACATGAACACTATGAGTCTTCAGAAATTTCCCCCCAGGTTCCTCATTGCTTGACACAGGTCCCAGTTCTTACTGAAAAGAAAAGCAGTCTCTGGGAGCCAAGACCTAGCCTGTCACTCACAGCTACGCCATGGTGTTCTCTTGCTATACATATTTTCCACAGAACACCAACATCAGACAAGGCCACTCTGTGACCATGATGAAGCAAATCATAAGATTACTCCATAATCATGACTGAACTCTGACAAAAATAAGAGTGTTGTCCAAACCACAAAAATGACCAGAGATGACCCTTTCTTGGCTGCTCCTTCTTTACTAATTACAGCTTTAGACTCAATTCCTCTTCCTGCCTTAATTAAGATACCCAGTCATGGAATTTCCCCACTTCCTGACAGCATCCAACCTAGAGCAAACTCCCACTTCCTTAAACCCTCCCTAACATCATCTAGCACTAGTCCAAATCCTACAGTAAGTTATTTTTTCAAATAAATAAAATAACTTTTCATTGTGAACTGAGTGCAGGTTCATGGAGCAGATCAGTTTGTTGTTGTTGTTGTTGTCAAGTGCTGTCGAGTCGATTCCGACCCATAATGACCCTGTATAGGGTTTCCAAGGAGCAGCTGGTGAGCTTGAACCACCGACCTTGCAGTTGAAACGGCTTTGCAATCTGGCGCATTAACCCACAGTACCACACCAACACTCAACAATTCCTGGACATTTGGTTTCATCTCCTTGACTGCGCGATCACCAAAACGGAGCATCATTTATCCTACTTCTTTCGTGTTTCCTATTTCCATTCTTCCTTCTTTCCTAACTCTTCTGAACTTTCTTCTTGGGTAAATGCTACCCTTATGATCTCAAATGGCTGATTATTCTAAAGACTGAATTCTTCACCAGTGTTATTGTTTGCCTTACAGACTTGTTTATTGCTTGGCCTGAAAATGGATCCATGGGTTCTAGGGAGATGTCACAAATTCCCCGGGGTATGTTGTCTCCCACCAGTCAATATGCCCACCTTTGTTTGACTGTAGGTGATCCTGATGGTTTTGCCAGAAAGCATTGACAGTATGGACTGGAAGGTACCAATCCCAAACCAAGCCCACAGCCATGGAGTCGATTCGACTAACAGAGACCCTGGAGAACAGATTAGAACTGCTTCTTATGGGTTCTAATGTTATCTTTTTTTTTTTTTTTAATGATCGTAAATCTTTACATAAACAGACTGCCACATCTTTCTTGTGTGGTGGAGCAGCTAGTAGGGTTAAACCATAGACCTTTCAGTTGGCAGTGGAGTGCTTTCACCACAGTGCCACCAAGGCTGTTGGAGAAATTGTAGTTGTGCCAACGGGTTAGCTAGAATATTGTAACCACTTTGCCAATATGAATACAACAATAATGCTTGCATGTTGCTGTTGTTGCTAATGCCCTTGAGGTGGTTCCAAACACAGCAACCCAGTATATGGTTTCCAAGGAGTGACTGGTGGGTTTGAGCCACCAACCTTGTGGTTAGTAGTCCGGTGCTTATCCTTTAGTACCACACCATGATCTCATGTTGTTGTTGTTGTTGTTAAGTGCTGTTGAATCGGTTTCGACCCCATAGCGACCCTGAACAGGGTTTCTGAGGCTGTAAATCTTTACGGGAGCAGATCGCCTCATCTTTCTCCCCCGGAGCAGCTGGTAGTTTCGAACTGCAGACCTTGCGGTTCGCAGCCCGATTCGTAACCAGTACGCTACCAGAGCTCCTTATTAGCTGCATATTGGGTACAAATCACCCAACTTGCAAAGAGAGAGGCAGGTGAGGCACCTAGTAGAATCGCTTCCTCCCAAGTGTACGGCATGATGTTATTGTTGTTAGGTGTCATCGAGTCAGTAGTGACCTTATGCACAGCAGAA
>NW_006408585.1:5279776-5298272 GCF_000296735.1 Chrysochloris asiatica
GAAATTTGGCCATCTTGGCCTCCAAGGCGCACTCTAGCTGCACTTCTTCCAACACGGATCTATTGGTTCTTTTGGCAGCCCATGGCACTTTCAATATTCTCCCCCAACAGCATAACTCAAAAGCATCAATTTGTCAGCTTGAGGACTAAGGTGCGCCTGACCCACGCCATGGTATTTTCAATAACTTCATATGCATGTGAAAGCTGGACAGTGAATAAGGAAGATGGCATGATGGGGCCCAGAAAATGCAGCTGGAGCCTGGCTTTTGTGAGGGCTGCTCTGTGCACACCACAGCTGCTCCTTTTTAGCATAGCCAAATTGATCTCCTTAATACAGGTTCTAGTATCACCTCCTACTATCACTCTTTTACCTAAAACCTTATTTATTCACAGCTCTAACATGGCACTTTAGACTCTTGCTTGCCTGAATGGATCCACCTATTGATTTTCTGCCCACCACCCCTGTCCTCAACCACACCCACATCCTGCTCTTCTGTCACAGGTCTGTGCAGGCTGGCTTCTGGTCCTCCTTCCTTCTTTTAAAGCCCTGTTTGATGATGAACCCACCTCTTCCCCAAAGTCTTCCGGTTGAGTCCATTTGGCTGTCCATACTTGTAGCACTTGCTCTCAATATCAGGTTAACTTGGTTGAGCTCTGGTTGAATCAGTAGCTGACTAGATTGATTTATGAGCTTTGGGATAATGATGTAGCAAGTTTTTGGTGAGGTGGTAGGGAATAGGGTTCCTAAAGTCCACCTAGAGCTTAAACATCCTAGGCCCGAGGCCACATCTGCTGAGTTTATTTCTGGCCATTGTTTCCTCACCTTCCTGGAACCTGATTTCACTACAGCAGGGTTTGCAACAGGTGCTTTCTGATTCAACCCCCTGCTGAGAATCTACAGACCCAGAATCTACAATTAAACAAACTCCCCCAAGTGATTTTTGTATTGTTGTTGTTAAGTGTCATGTAGTCAATTTGGACTCATAACGACCCTGTACAGGGTTTCCGAGGCTGTTAATCTTTACTGGAGCAGAACGCCTTCTTTTTCTCCTGAGGAGCGGCTGGTAGTTTCGAACTGCCGTCCTTGCGGTTCACAGCCTGATTTGTAACCACTACGCTACCAGAGATCCTCCATGGCACATAACTTTTTTTAACCAAGTTGTCTTTGTTAGTTCTGCAATGAGTAAAATAATAGATAATAGTTTTAAAAAGGGATTTGGGATAGCAACTCCTGTCTCATCACTTAAAAAAAATTTCCTATCATATATGTTTCACTATTAAAAACATTTTACTTAATTCAATGATGTTTTATATATATATCTTTTCTGTTTAACTTTTTATTATCTTTCACTTCCAATTTATTAGTTTCTTTCTTCTATTATCTTAAAGCACTTCAGATTTCTTACAAGCAACATACTGGTGCTGCCCTGGGTGAAATCTGAAAAGTGAGTCTCATTAGACAATCTCTTTGAGAAACAGTTGAGGGGCAGTTGTTCACTGTCTTCATTCAACATATATTATTGAGCGCTACCAGGCCTGCCTGCTTGCTGCGAGGGCCAAGCAGTTGAAAACAAGGGCTTATAATTTTAAGGGAACACTCTAGATTATTTGGTTGCACTAGAGCTATAGACTTGCCTCAACAATATAGGGTAGGGGTAAGAACATGGTTTGGGAAGTCTGGCTACTTGAGATTAGATTCCATCACGAAGATTTACTAATCTCAGAGATTTTTGTCAGTTAGAGATGGGGTCACAAGCTAGTAACAGCAATTAGAAATAGCAGAAGCTTAGAAGCTTAAATGCGATAGAAATATATTTTTCTTCTATTTAAACAAGTGAGTCTGGAGGTAGGCAGTCCAAGCCTGGTATAGCAAGTCACAGTCATTAGGGACCTGAGCTGTTTCCATCTTTCTGCCCTACCATCTTTAACTTGTAGCTTCCTTTCTCAAGGTCATAAGTTAGCGTTGAAGACTTAGTCATCTTGTCCCAGACAAGTAGCAGGAAACAAGGGGAAGGGAAAAGACCAAGGAGGAGCCCATGTAAGCAGACTATATACCCTTTAAAAGAAGTTTTGCTGGAAGTCTAACCCAACAACTGCTTTCATTTTATGGGTCATACTTACTCAGGTGTTGTGACTGGTGCAAACAGCTAATGAGCTCAACTAATAATCAAAACGTTGGAACTTTGAGTCCACGCAGTGTAGTGGTTATGAATTGGGCTGCTAACCTGAAGGTCAGCAGTTCGAAACTATCAGCTGTTCCGCGGGAGAAAGATGAGGCATTCTGCTCCCATAAAGATTTACAGCCTCGGAAACCCTGTGCAGGGTCACTATGAGTCGGAACCAACTCCATGGTACTTAACAACAACAACAAGAAGAGACATCTTGGAAGAAAGACCACAGCCTAAAAACCCTACAGAGCACAGTTCTACTCTGGCACACATGGAGTTGCCATGGGTCAGAATTAACCTGACAGCAACTGGTTTTTGGTTTTATTTATTGCAGTGAATTACTTAGTATGTCTCTTCTAGCCATAGTCTTTGTGACTCCCATTTAATGACTGAGTTGTTGTTATTAAGTACCATCGAGTTGATTCTGACCCATGACAACCCTGTATAGGGTTACCTAGGAGCAGCTGGTGAGCTTGAACCACCAACCTTGCAGTTCAAACGGCTTTGCAGTCTAGCGCCACACCAAGACTCCAGTGACTGAGTGAGACTATGCAAATAAAGGGCTTGTGACCCATCAAGGGGATTGGACAGCTTCCTAATAATGTAAATAAAGTGTATGAAATCAAATGGGGGTGGGACCATGCAAATAAGGTATATGAAATTGTAATGAGGGTACTGAAGTCCTGATATGGCACTGTAGGATAAGCACTGGACTGCTAACCACAAAGTCAGTGATTCAAACCCACCACATTCTTCTCAGAAATCCTGTACAAGGTCACTATGAGTCAGACTGACTTAATGGCATGTAACAACAACAAATCCTAACACTGACTAGGGTCTATTGTAATTTGACATTACTATCACCCTTGCTGGACTTTGGGATCAGAGCAAAGCCATATTTACCTTTGTACTTGGATTGCCAGCACACAGTACATTCTCAATAAATCTTTGTGGAGTAAATAAATGAATTACCCTCTCTTCTTTTCTTCTAATCCAAATAACCTACCTTCATCTTTGAAAAGCCTTAGCCGGGCCCTGTTATCTTCAGGCCTGCAGCGGTGAACAGAGCAGACCAAACTGGCCTCAAATATCTGCTTTGTCCCTTATCTGCTGTGTTATACGACAATCTCTCTGGGTGAGCCAGACACCACATCAGTATAAGGGGAGGTCAGGAGGATTCTGGGTCAGCTCACCCCTAAGAATGGTTTACTGAGTAGAAATATCCCAACAGAACACTGGCAGCTACTCACTTTACCCAGAGAGCAGCATGAAAATTTCCATTTCCATGCCTGAGAACAGCTATGACCTCAGATGGGTAGTCAGTGTAAGAGGCACCCCTACCTTCATGAAATCCACCATGTGAAAAGTTCGAACTTATTAAAAAATGTCAATTTATGCATATGGTAGGAATTATGTGTATTACATAAAGATAATTCACTGTATAAAATGATTCATCACAGCCTTCATTTAGCAATCTTTCCTTGTGCATTTACAGTAATTTAATATTTTAAAAATTCCATTTATAAGAAACTTTTCAGGGAAACAGCTATTCAGCCAAGTGAGATATACCCATATGATCCCATGATCTTGATATTTACAAGGCAATTGCTGCAAACCCTGTCTGATCTGACCCTTTCCCTTGTATCTTTCACTTCCAAATATTCTCTGAGGAGGCACTTTTTGAATTGTGTTTTGGGAAGAAGATCATTGAAAAGCAGTCAGTCATCACAATGGAAAGAAGTTAATTTTAACTGGTACCACCATCTACCACTCCCATCCTTTTTGAGTCCTGGAAAAGGACAAAGAAGCATTTCTATTTAGAGATGTTTCTATTTCTATTTAGAGAGTCCCTGGGAATCAGTAATGAGGGAAGTAGCACTAGCTGGTAAGAAGGAGACAGGGACAGGGGCAGAAAGCTATTGATAACACAGAATTTAGAGGCTAGTGAAGGAGGTGGTTTCCCAAGGTTGGCCTTGGCTGTTTGTAGACAAGCTGTCCCAGTCATGACCACTGTGTCTTTCTGACCAGATTGCCAATGACCGGGTATGAAATCACTGCCAAGAAAGGGCAGAGAGGGAAAAAAGAGAGTGGGAGTGAGAATCTATAAAACCTTGCAAAGTGAAAGGTAGACTTGGATTATCTTTTCAGAAAGTTAAAATCATAATTTTATGATTTTAACAGAATCCAGAGGCTGTTGGGGGCTGAAATTTACTCAGACACTACTAGTCTGAACTGAAAAAGAACAAAGAACGCAAGACTGAAACATTTTTATGAGTGGCCTTCTAGATGAAACTGGACCTAGTTACAAGTTGACGTTTCAGGAAAGCCTGCCATGAGTCACTCACACTGATGGGCTGGAAAAGGTTGCTATCTCCTTGTAAAGCAACACAGTGCAGAGATGGGACCCAGGTCTGCTCACAAATCCCCTGAAGCCAATCTTGCATCTATCCCTTTCACAAAGGGCCTGAACTAGGCCAGCAAGTGCCTGTTGTTTTTGTTAAGTGCTGACTAATAGTGACCCTGTATAGGTCTTCCAAGGAGCGTCTGACGGATTTAAACCGCCAGCACTGGGGCTCTAACTGACCTTACAATTCAGTGCTTATCCTACAGCACCATAGCAGGACACTCACTCTCAGGGTTACAAGTGTGGGTCAGCATGTGAGGGTGAAAGCCTCCTTAAATATTTCTCCCTATTTGCCTCACAGCCCTGTCCTTTCAAATGTTTTAAGTGACATCGAGTCAGTTCCGACTCATAGTGACCCTGTGTAGGGTTTCTGAGGAGCAGCTGGTGAGTTTGAAATGAGCTCTGGTAGCGTAGTGGTTACGAGTTGGACAGCAGTTTGAAACTCCCAGCAGTTCTGCGGGAGAAAGATGAGGCTTTCTGCTCCCGGAAAGATTTACAGCCTCGGAAACCCTGTACAGGGTCACTATGAGTCGGAACCGAATCCATGGTACTTAACAACAACAACAGCAAATTATAAGTCAATTAGTTTGGGACAGGGTGTAACATTTTTAAATATATTTTTTTAAGTCTATTTAAAGTGTAGACTTTTAGTATATATTGTTGTTATGTGCCGTGGAGTTTCTTTGCATGAATTCAGTTTTGGTCTAAGTGCTACAGAAACAAACACAGGGTGTGGAGATTTTTAAAAGGTCTTCATTCTGATGGAGAACCACTGCTTCAAGCGAACATGGGTGGGTGGTGGAAAGTTGAAGGAATACAATTGAAAACTGAGAACAAGCCCTTAACTTTAGCATTTCCTGGGGTGATACTGTAAGATAAGCACTAGGTTGGCAGTTCAAACCTGTTAGCCGCTAATTGGAACCTCTCTACAGGGTCACTATGAGTTAGAACCAACTGGATGGTACTTAACAATAACACCATGGTAACTGTGGTGGGGTGGGG
Source organism: Chrysochloris asiatica (assembly GCF_000296735.1). Classification (NCBI taxonomy): domain Eukaryota; kingdom Metazoa; phylum Chordata; class Mammalia; order Afrosoricida; family Chrysochloridae; genus Chrysochloris; species Chrysochloris asiatica. The sequence goes on from NW_006408585.1 coordinate 5,285,350, forward strand.
GCGGGGGCGGAAAAAAAATCCTTATGAAATTCATTTTAGCTCTGTTCATTTAATTATGGTCACAAAGGACATGAACCATATAAAATTCAGGACACTGGTTGGAAAGTTGGCTGTTCAAACCCACCAGCCACTCCTCGGGAAACCTCTACAGGGTCGCTATGATTTGGAATCAACTGGATAGCATTTAACAGCAAGCCTGATTTTAATCCTAGACAATCAATAAAGAGTACTTTTTTCTTATTTATTGTGTATATGGAGTACTGGCATGGTGCTATAGGACAAGCACTCGACCACAACATCAGTTTGAACCTTCAAGTTGGTGGTTCAGAGTAACCAGCCACTCCTCGATAACCCTACACAGGGTCACTATGAGTCAGGACTGACTCGATGGCACTTAACTAATTGTGTATATGTGTAACAGTGCTATGATTCTATATCTGGAGCCCTGGCAGCGTAGTGGGCTACGGGTTAGGCTGCTAACAGCTGTTAAGGAAGCCACCAGTCATTCTGCAAGAGAAAGATGAGGCTTTCTGCTCCCATAAAGATTTATAGCCTTGAAACTTCTAGATGGGGTTGCTAGGAGTGGGAACCAACTCAGTGGTACATAACCGCCACCACCACCACCATCCTCTATCTACATGTCTTATGCAGTACTTGGGATGTACTTATACGAAAAAAGTTTTTATATGAAACTACTTACTGAAAATCATTTATCTGAAATTCAAATTGAACCCAGCATCCTGTACTTTTGTTTGCTAAGTCTGAGAACTGTAGTTCTGCGTCACCTACCAAAGCTTCTGGGTTGTGTAAGGCAGTGTTTCCTAGTTTGTACTACAGGACACAAGTTGCCATAAATATAATGGGTATAATTCTGGTGGCTCTGTAGACTAAGCTGTTTAAAATCAGAAAAGGTGTGCATCAGAGTTGGACCCTTTCACCATACTTATTCAATCTGCTTGCTGAGCAAATAATCTGATAAACTGGATTATATGAAGAAGAATGTGGCATCAAGATTGGAGGAAGACTATTAATAACCTGCAATATGCAGAGGACACAACTTTGCTTGCTAGAAGCAAAGGGAATATAAAATACTTATTGATGAAGATCAAAGACTACATCCTTCAGTATGGATTGCACCTCAATGTACAGAAAGCAAAATTCCTCACCACTGGACCAAGGAAAAACATCATGGTAAATGGAGAAAAGATAGAAGCTGTCAAAGACAACCTCAATCTTTTCTCCATTTACCATGATGTTATTGGACATGTTGTCAGGAAGGATCTGTCCCTGGAGAAGGACATCATGCTTGGTAAAGTGGTGGGTCAGTGGAAAAGCATTAGACTCTCAAAGAAGTAGATTGACACAATCTCAACAACAGTGGACTCAATCATAACAATTGTGAAGATGGTACAAGACGAGGTAGTATTTCCTTCTGTTTTGCACAGGGTCATTATGAATTGGAACCAACTCCATGGCACTTAAAAGCAACAAAAACAAGAGTTAGAATCAGCTCAAGCAGTGGATTTGTTTTTGTTTAGTTTGTTTGTTTTGGTATACTAAGCAAAACAAAACAAAACAAAAATCCATAGTCAAATAAGTTTGGAAAAAAAATTAAACCAAGGTAATAAGTTGTTGAGTACAAAATTTCTCTGAAGTTTTACTATGCAAATGTGCACTATGGTTTCTCAAGATAGAGACATGCTGACTTCTGAAACTTGCATAACCAGAGACATCTCATGGACCTAAGGTTCCAGGAGCCTTACTATGAAAAACACTGCTGTGGGAGGTGGGCTGCCACTGAAGGGTTTTTAGAAGGCAAGAGACAAGGTCAGACTCATGATTGAAAGAGCTAATTCTATCTTCAGCAGCATGGATTTGAGAGGGGTATGACTGGAAGCCCAGGGACTCAACAGGAGGCTATTGCAACAGTCTGCTGGAAAGATGATGGATGGGGTTGTAAATTAAGGGAGTGGTGGTGGGAATGGATGGGGCTTCCATCCTAGAACTAAAATGCCATAGAGATTGGTGAGACACTAAATAAGCAAAAGTAAAACAGCTTCTACATAGAGCTGTGGTGGTGGTGGTGTGCGATAGAACAGGTTCTGACTCATTGCAGCCTTGTATAGGGTTTACATGCTGGGCTGATGGACTTGAACTGTTGATCTTGAGGTTAGCAGCCCAATATGTAACCCAATATGCTACCAGGGCGGCTCCTACATAGACTAGGTACTCAAATACTTTATTTCCATATCTTTACTATTCCCTATGCCTAGAGTACCCCAAGAATGCCTATGCATTAAGGTGCACCTGACCCAAATGATGATCTTTTCAGTCAGCTCATATGCATTTGAAAGTTGGACAATGAATAAGGAAGACCAAAGAAGAGTTGATGCATTGGAATTATTGTGGTGACAAAGAATATTGAATATACCATGGACTACCAGAAGAACCAACAAATTTGTCTTGGAAGAAATACAGCTAGAATGTTCCTTAGGAGCGAGGCTGGCAAGATTTCATCTCACATACTTTGGGCATGTTATCAAGAGGAACCAGTCCCTAGAGAAGGACATCATGATTGATAATGTGAAGGGTAAGCAAGGATGAGAAAGACCCCCAAGAGATGCGTAAGTGCCTGCAACAATGGGCTCAAACATAGTAATGATTGTGGGTATGGTGAAGGACCAGACAGAGTTCTATGAATTGGAATTGACTTTATGACACCTCACAATGGGCCTAGAATATAATCTTTCATGTAGCACAAATTAATACTCAGGGTACAGTGTCAGATTCACCTAACTTCAGGGATACCACAGTTTTAAAATGTTCCTATTTATTTCCTAAAATGACCACTCATTTTTGTATTGGAATAATTGACTAATCCCTATACCATCACTCCCTGCCCTTGGAAAGAGTGAGCATTATGGGAATGCTTGACTTGCCTGTACTAGATTCACTCTGCTCTAGTGGGTGGAATTCTGGTGTTTTCCAAGAAAAACAAAGGCTTAATGAAGAGTTTCAGCCTTGGGAACAATGACTTGGACAGTGCTGGTACCCTTGGAGCGTAGGCCCTTTTAAGACACATTGAAAACCAACCTTAGTCTCTGCCTCCAACCTAAGAATTAGCTAGAATAACCAATAACTTCTGAGGATAGAAATCCTGGTTGAATTTTGATAGTGTGAAAAGCATCAGCAACTAGTTTAGCCAGATGAAAAAGAGTGCAAACAACATTCTGAGTGGCCATCGTCAGTTCTGTAGAATTAAAAAAACAAGCTTGTTGTTGTTGTTAGGTGCCATTGAGTCAGTTCTGACTCATGGCGACTTTATGTACAACAGAACAAAATACTGCCTGGTCCTGTGCCAACCTCACAATTGTTATGTTTGAGGCCATAGCTGCTGCGACTGTGCATATCCATCTTGTTAGGGGTCTTCATATTTCTCGCTGACCCTCCACTTTATCAAGCATGATGGCCTTCTTCAGGAACTAGTCACTCCTGATAACATGTCCGACGTATGAGAGACAAAATCTCACCATCCAGCCTTCTATATATGCATTCTGGCTATATTTCTCTCAACACAGATTTGTTTGTTCTTCTGGCAGTCCATGGTACTTTCAATATTCCTCTCCAACACCATAATTCAAATGCATTGATTCTTCTGTGGTCTTCCTTATTCACTGTCCAACTTTCACATGCATTTGAGGCTATTGAAAATACCTTGGCTTGGGGCAGGTGCACCTGACTCCTCAAACTAACATCTTTGTTCTTGAACACTTTAGCGAGGTCTTATGCAAAAGATTTGCCTAAAACAATCTTTTGTTTGATTTCTTAGCTGCTGCTCCCATAAAATAAGGTAACTCCAAAAAATTCTTGAGTTTCCTGAAGTCAGGGACTAAAGATCCGCAAATCAGTGAACCTCCAAGCACCAGGCTCTGAGCTCTCTTCCTGGCTTTGTTTGGACAGGGTACCAAGAACATCAACAACTGGACATTGCATGACGTGAAGGGAGGTGTCTTGGTAACACCCTGGAAACCTGCCAATTGTACCATGAGCTCTGACTAATATTTTCTGAAGTGTGGAGAGTTCTTGTTGGTACAAGTGTTCTTTAAGTTAAAAGCAACATATTTCTTGTGGTTAACTTAAAATAAAAATCAGTTTACAGAACTTTTCCCTTTTGCCTCCTGAGGATTGTTGTATTTCTCAGCCTTTGGCCTCTCTACCAATTAAATAAGGATGTTAGCCAAAATAGTCTTTAATTTTTCCATGATTTCTTCCTTTCTACCTATATCCTGAAGTCTGCATCATTCCAAAGATTTTCGTGTGACTGATCATTTCATAGCAGTCCATATTCTCCTTGTTTTAAACTGGAAGACATGGATGGATTAATTCAGTAGGCCAGGTAATCATATGCTTAGGGCATCAACAAAACTGGGGCCCCAGTTGTCCGAAGTGAAGATCCTTAGATGCTAAGCAGAGAGGGCACAAGGAAAAAGCAAGGGCACACAATGAAACTGATACCAGCTCCAATGTGTTAGAATGTGCTGGACAGAAATAATGCTCAGTAAGGTCACAGGGTGTCCATGCAGGGAGAGTTGACCTTTGAGACCCTTACCATTTGAACACCTTCCTTGACATCTGTCTCTTATAGTCCCATCTCATATAATTGAAATTGTCTATCTCAGTAGAACTCTTGAGAGTACTGTATACTATTTCTTTCTAATAGACAAGAGGGTAGGGGTGAGCTGTCAAGACTAACTTTTGCTACATTCAACCAATATACAACTGGATCCCAAGTGAGCAGTTACTAGAAAACAACAGATTATATTGATAACAGGGTTCTGATCCATTTGGAGAGAACCATTTTATACAGCCACTTCTGCTGGTTCAGCAAGTCCGGTCAGGAGGGCCAGTAATGATACAAACACAAAGGTCTACTTTTGTCCATGTCCTGGTAAGCAACCAGTGGAAACTCCAACACTAGGTGATGCAGCAAAATGAACGAACTCAAATAAGTTGACCATTGTAATGAATTCAATCAAGCTATTTTATAGCATTTACTTACAGAGTTATGTCCTAAGTTTTGCAAATAATATTGATAACTTTAAAGTATGTTTAGCATATATGTGGATGCAATCTAGCATACATTTAATAGAATACTAACATGGGTAATAATTTAATGCCAACATCAAAAACACCCCAAAATACTGGAAAATTTTAGTTTATATACTTTTTATTGTCTGTTGCATGGAACAAAGTGTTTGACATTATTCTGTATATGCTAATAAATAAGGTATTAGGCACATTAAGGAGTCCCAGTGTGGTGCTGTGGGATAAGCACTGGATGGCTAACTGCAGGGTTGGCAAATCAAACCCACCAACCACTCCTCAGAAACTCTATATAGGATTGCTGTGAGTGGGAAACCAACTCGATGGCATGTAACAACAACAGACACACTAAGAGAATGGAAAATCCAATATCTATTTAACATGCTAAATAAGTTTCTGTTCTGCAACAATGAACATACTCCTAAATTATCTTCCAAGAAAGCTGTAAAGGGTACTTACCAGAATACTACATTTATATTTTACCAGAATATCTATGTCTCTCTGTGTAAGGAAATTGAACAGTTCCTCAAGGTAATATATTAAATGAGTATTTAGATAATGCAAATTTTATAAATGTACTTTATTTCTCATTTCCCTTCAGGCTGACTTTCTTTTAAGGTAATGACTCCCAAAATAAACTTCCTTGTTAACAAATGGTGCTGTTATTACAGGACAGTAGTAATGTAATTGATATAATTGACTTGGAGATCAATTATGTATGTATCTACAAAAATGGGAGTTGAACAATTCCACAAAGAAATAAAGTGAACATTTGATACATTTTTTTGTACGAAGAAAATTGTACTCTCCTTTTCATTTTGGAGCTATCAGGTGATAATGTCACATTCATTTATTTTTCATCAATCACATAAGAATGCACCAGCATCACTATAAGCACATGACTCATGATGTATTTGTTTCCTTTCTGCACAGAGTGAACCAAAACGCCTCTTCAGATTAAGCGTATCCTTGTATTTGTATCCTGTTCTTTGCATTCACTTTAATTTCTGTCCGGTGTCATCAGTAGTCCAATGAACTGTGAACACACTGCAAAAAAGAACAGAAAGTAAGTATGTATGTTTTTAAGTATTATTTTAAAACAGAAAACACTGTGGAAATCTACAAAAGGCTCACCAGCAAACATCGTACAAAAAAAGGAATGAAATGATTTTTGTTTGCAGTGTTATTCCTTTTGACTATCCCAGATCTGAAGAACAAAGTTACATTTTCCAAATAATTTTTTTTTTTTAATTTAGTCATTGGCAAGTCACAACCAAATCTTCAAATATAAATGTTTGTGTTAATGTCCAAAATAACATATAGGTTTTATTTTATATATCATACTTGATTTTTTAAAAAAATATTTTATTTATTTTTAAGTGAGTCAAATTTATTTGCTGTGCTAGACCCAAATTTAAAAAGTGACAATTTTACATTCAGGTAAAATGAGATGGCAACAACTAAGTGGAGAGCAAAAACAAAAGATAAAAAGAAAGGGCTTTGTGAATCCCTAAATCCCAACCTTTACCTCCTTTTTGAAATATAATGAATCAGAAGAATTTTATTCCACAGAGCGTTTATGTTTTATGGGTGTAAATTATTGTACTAGTACTGATAGTGCTGAAATTACTAATGTTGTTGTTGTTGTTGTTAAGTGCCAATGAGTCTTTTTCAACTCATAGCAACTCTGGTTAGAGGTTTCCAAGGAAAGGCTGATAGGTCTGAATAGTGTTGTAGGATAAGCACTGGATGGCTAACTGTAAGCTTGGCAAATCAAACCCACCAGCCAGTCCTCAGAAACTCTATATCGGATTGCTATGAGTTGAAACCAACTCAATGGCATGTAACAACAGGCACACTAAGAGAATGGAAAATCCAATATCTATTTAACATGCTAAATATGTTTCTGTTCTGCAACAATGAACATACTTCTAAATTCATCTTCCAAGAAAGCTACAAAGGGCACTTACCAGAATACTACATTTACATTTTATCAGAATATCTATGTCTCTCTGTATAAGTAAATTGAACAGTTCAATGGCTGAACTTGGTTAGCATCCAGTGCTTAATCTACAGTGCAAAATGAACAAAAAGAGTTTGTCCCAAATTATGCATATATTCCTTGCTGTAGTAGAAAACAAAATAATAATGATGTTGAAAATGAAATTATTATAGAATCTGAAATTATTGTGTCTGAAAACTCCATAAATAATAAAAATACATATCCTGGAATAATTTTTCTTGTAATTATTGATTTGAAAGAGGATAAGTGATTGTCAGCATTGCAGTAGATGATCTGAAATTCATGTCCAACTTTTCTGGATGGTACACAGACAAGGTTCTGTAGCCAGAATATATTCCTAGGGTGCAAAAATAATGGTGAAAATTATAAGAAGGATTGGCTACTATATTCTCTATTAGTTAACTGTGTATATTATTTAGTTTGCAACATATACAGTCTTAAATCACTTAATTCTCAATTTGCTACTGATGGATTTAGCAATTGGTTCAATGTGAATATGATTGATAAATAGGAAAATGGCTCAATTCACAAAGACTGTATTGAAAGGCAACCCATCATGTATGTTTAAAACAATTAACAATTAAAGAATTAATACATTGATAAGTGAAAAGTTTGGTCAACTGTTTTCAGTGAAATAAATATAGATATTTCCATTTGTCTGTAGATTCTACTCCTGATTTTTGTCAGACAGATAAGCTAAGTATTGTTCTAACATACATATCTCCAACAGATGGAAAATTTGTTGAGCGATTTATAACATTTACTAACTTAAAAAGTCAGATAAGTGAAGAAATTGCAAATCAAGTACTTTATTATTTATGTTAAGTTTGGAAAATTGATTTTTCTAAGTGAAGAAGTCAGTCCTATGACAATGCTGCCAATATGTCAGGGTGTTATAAAAGCATGCAAGAAAAAATTTTAGAATGTAATAAATTTGCCATTCATGTACCATGAACTGCCAGAAAAACAAATTAATCTGTGTTGGAAGAGGTATAGCCATAATGCTCCTTAGAAACCAGGATGACGGGACTTCAGACACTTTATTAGGAGGGACCAGTCCCTGGAGAATGACATCATGCTTGGTAAGATGGAGGGTCAGAGAAAAAGAGGAAGACCCCCAGCAAGATGGATTGGCACAGTGGCAGCAGCAGTGGGCTCAAGCATAATAACAGTTGTAAGGATGGTGCAGGACTGGGCAGTGCTCCATTCTGTAGTGGATAGGGTCACTATGAGTTGGAACAGCTTGATGGCACCTCACAACAACAACAATCAATATGTTATTTTCACACTATGTGCTATACATTCACTTAATCTTGTCAGATATAGTAACAGCAAATTGGTGTTTGGAAGCAGTTAATTTTTTTACTGTTCAGTTGTCGTTGTTAAGTGTCATCTAGTCTATTCTGACCCACAGTGACCCACAAGGAGTGGCTGGTGAGCTTGAACCACTGAACTTGCAGTTCAAGTCGACTTTTGCCGTCCAGCACATTAACCCACAGTACCACACCAGGACTCCTTACTGTATACATTTTTTTTCACCTCTGGTTTGGTGCTGTAAGATAAGCACTGAACTACTAACAACAAGATCAGTGGTTCCAAGCCACCAGTTGCTTTTCAGAAACCCTATACAGAGTTGGTATGAGTCAGAAAGGACGCAATGACACTTAACAACAATTTACAAATTTTTAAATACATTTAGGCAATGATTGAGTATTAAAATACCTTTCTAATACAGGTAGCAATGAGTATAATCCTGGAATCTACATTCATATTCTAGATGCCTTAGAAAATATTGCTGAAGACCAGACACAAATAGGAGATACCAAAAGGTAAGCTGAAACTATCACCAACAAAATACAAAAAGTAGAATATGTACTTATGTTGGCTATGTGTTATATTGCAATATATATTGCAATATTTTCACAGATTGAATCATGCTCTCCAAGATTCAAAAATAAATGTAAAGGTATGTACAAATCTCTACTCATTAACAGGGTATTTATATAATTTGAGAATATTTTGAAATTTAGAAAATACAGCTAAGTAAAACAGAATGTCTGTGGGCAGGAGGCTGGCTTCCAAAAGGTTTCCTTTGGGCATTTACAGACTAGCTAAAGAAGATTTGTAAGACTTGCCAGAGCAGAACAGAGACCAAGGGGTCATATGACTGAGTTGCCCAAGACAAGAGAGAGGTGTGCCACAGTATGGCAGAGAAGAGGCATTCCTGACTGGAAAGCTATTACATCTTGAGTAGTTTCTGCTCCTGAATTGTATCCTAGTCACATACTTAGTAAACCCCATAATTGTGAATACTATCTATGAGTTCTGTGTGGTCATTGCAATGGACTAATAATCAAACCCAGATCTGAAGCAGAGAGTGCTGTGAGAGGGATGGTTGGTGTCAGAAGAAGGCAAAGAAGGTTGGAGGATGGAGGCATGTTTAACTTCTGTCTCATAGGAATCAGCTTTGGGCTGATATTGAATGTGATTCTCCTTCCCCTTTGCGAAGCCAGAGAAAGGCAGCTATGACTTTCACACCACTTTTGCAATGATGAATGCATGAAGACATCCAAGGAATTAGTAAAGGCTTATCCCTATTACCTAAATGCAAACCTTTACTGAGAAGTGTGACAATTTCATTTTTACATGAGAATTAAGTTAACAGATTCAGGAAAGACAAATGTTATTCACATAGGAATGTATGATTTTGTAAGATAAAATGCAATGTATATTTCTCAATGTTGAAATTGCTTTACATGTATTCCTAACTTCAATGATCACAAATTGCACAACAACATTCACTTTCATCCCTAAAGAGACCCCAAAATCTTTTGTATACTACAATGATTAAATAAACACTAGATTCATTATCCTTATTATGTATGGAAATAGATATTTTTTCAGCAGCTTAATTGTGGTGAAATCAGTGAAGAATTTATAAGAGCAAAGAACAGAATAAAAAGTTTTAAATTATAATATGGATTATTTTTATAGAAAATGTGCCATACAGTAAAAATCTTAGCATCCCACATCCACGAAAATTTTTATAATTCTGTTCATCTCAATCTGCTAAAATGGCTTATGCCACTTTTGTGTTAAATCGCTAATACTGTAGTCGCATCAGAAAGAAATTACAGTTTGGATTGCTAAGACTTTTTTCAGCAGCTTAATTGTGTTGAAATCAATGAAGAATTTGTAAGAGCAAAGGACAGTATAAAACATTTTAATTATATATGTCAAAGATGAAAGATTTGTATAAAACTAAAATACAGCTTTAGTTATATTTTCTAAATTCTCAAAATACTCTCTTAAATTACATATATGCCCTGTTAATGAGTAGTGATTTGTACATATCTTCACATTTATTTTTGGATCTTGGAGAGCAAGACTCAATCTCTGAAAGTAATACAATATAATATTTATTTTCTGATCATTGCATTTTCTTTTATGATATTTTTTCATTTGTCCATTTATAATTATTATATTTATTATGAAACATGAAACAAGCTTAAAAACAAGTATGAGCTGTTCCAGGCAAAATTGTTGTTGCTGTTAGATGTCATTGAGTCAGCTGTGACTCACAGTGACCATATGCACAAGAGAATGAAACACTGCCCGGTCCTGACCTATCCTTACAATTGTTATGTTTGAGTCCAATCCATCTCATTGCGGGGGTGGGGGTGGGACGTGTCTTCCTCTTTTTGATGACTCTTCACTTTACCAAGCATGTTGTCCTTTTCCACGGACTAGTGGCTCCAGGTAACATGTCAAAATTACGTGAGACAAGTTTCCCCATCCTCACTTTAAAGAATTCTTAAGAAGAATGCTGTCTATACTTCCAGGTCTGTAAAGGAACTCACCCTCGTGGACTAATTTTTGGCTTAGCAGTAGATAGGTATCTATCTAGAGAGACAATAGCACTAGTAAGGTATGTTCACTATGGAACGGTCAACCATTCAAGATCAAAAGGGCAACATTTACCTAAAGACAAAGTTCCGAAGGCTAGGGAAGGAGCGTAGAAGGGAAATAACACAGGGAGGAAGTGGGAGGGAGTTGCAATCATTAAGATGAAACTAAGTGTATGATAGTTTAACGTAAAAGTGATCATCTGTCTGTAAACCTTCACTTATTTTACAATAAAACATTTCAGAAAAGAAAATGTTTAATCCTCAAAGTGATATCTTTGCTTTATAACACTTTAAAGAGATCTTCTTAGCAGATGTGCTCAATGCAGTACATTGTTTGATTTTTTTGACTGCTGCTTCATTGAGTCATTAATTTAGAAATCAACAATGAAAAGAAGTTAAAAACAACAACAATACTAACACAATATATATTTTGAAACTTGGATTTTAAATAATAACATCTAATAAAAACAACAGCTAATAACTCATGATTTAAAGAGAAATTCACAAAGGGAATGATAAAATATTTAGAAGTAAATGGCAATGAAAGTACCTTGTATAAAAACCTGAGGGAGATGGCTCAGAAAAAAATATTATTAAAAATAATTTTTATGCAACAGGGAATATTTGTATAAGAGATTCTGGAAGCTATGCCACAGGTATTTTAAATACCAGCAGGGTCAACCATGGTGGACAGGTTTCAGATGAGCTTCCAGACGGAGATAGACTAGGAAGAAGGAGTGACGAACTACTTCAGAATATATGGTCACTGAAAACCTTATGAATAGCAGAGAAACACTGTCAGATATAGTGCCAGAAAATGAGCTCGTCAGGTTGGAAGGCACTCAAAAATGCGACTGGGGAAGAGTTGCCTCCTCAAAGTAGAGTTGACTGTGATGATGCGAATGGAGTAAAGCCCATGGAAGAAAAACCCACACGACCTTCATTTGCTGATGGGGCACAACTCAAACTCATACTTAGGACATATTGTCAGGAGGGACCAGTTGCTGGAGAAGGATATCATGTTTGGTAAGGTGGACAGCTACTTGGCCAACTGATTGGAAGACATCCATATTTGTGCCTATTCCAAAGAGAGGTGACCCAATGGAATGCAGAAATCATCAGACTATATCATTAGTAACTCATGCAAGTAAAATTTTGCTAAAGAAAATTTAAAATGGCTGCAACTGTACATTGACAGGGAATTGCCAGAGGTTCAAGCCAGATTCAGACATGATGTGGAACAGGGATATCATTCTGATGTCAGATGGATCTTGGGTAAAAGCAGAGAATACCAGAAAGATATTTACCTGTGCTTTATTGACTATGCAAAGACCTGATTGTGTGGATCATGACAAGCTACGGACAATATTACAAAGAATGAGTATTCCAGAACATCATGAAGAACCTGTGCATAGACTAAGAGGCAGTTGTTTGAACAGAACAAAGTAATGCTGAGTGGTTTAAAATTATGAAAGATTTGTAGTCTTTCACCATACTTATTCAATCTGTATGCTAAGCAAATAACTTGAGAATCTGGATTATATGAAGAAAAATGTGGCACAGAGTTAGAGGAAGACTCACTAACAACCTGTGATGCGCAGATGATACAATCTTGCTTGCTGAAAGTGATGAAGACTTAAAATACTTGCTTATGAAGATCAAAGACCACAACCTTCAGCATGGGATACACCTCAATGTAAAGAAAACAAAAATCCTCACCACTGGACCAATAACATCATGATAAATGGAGAAAAGATTGAAGTATCAACACTCATGGAGGCAACAGTCAAGGAGTCAAACACTGTATTGCATTAGACAAATCTGCTGCACAAGAGCTTTTTAAAGTGTTGAAGAAAAAAGATGTCAGTTTGAGGACTAAGGTGCTCCTG
>NW_006408585.1:5298372-5303508 GCF_000296735.1 Chrysochloris asiatica
TACAATGCTGTTTGTGATAGGATAATATCCATACGCCTACAAGGAAGACCAGTTAATAACACTGTTATTCAAAATTACACACTAACCACTAAAGCCAGTGCTGATGAAGTAGAATTCTACCAACTTCTTCAGTCTGAAATTGGTCAAACAGGCAAGCAAGTTGTACTGATCATTACTGGTGATTGGAATGCAAAGGTTGGAAACAGAAAGGAAGGATCAGTCATTGGAAAATGTGGCCTTGGTGATAGAAACGATGCTGGGGATTGTAAGATAGAATTTTGCATGACCAATGACTTGTTCGTTGCAAATACCTTGTTTTAAAACAACATAAAAGAAATCTATACACATGGGCCTCAATAGATGGACTATACAGAAGTCAAATGGACTACATTTGTGAGGGGGTGGGGTGGGGAGTAGACTCTGTATCATGGAACCAACTATCAATTGCTCATATGAAACTCCAGGCTGAAGCAGAAGAAAATGAAAACAAATCCACAAGAGCCAAATTATAACCTTGATCATATCCCACCTGAATTTAGAGATAATCACAAGAACAGATTTGATGCATTAGATACTAATGATCAAAGAAGAGTTGTAGGATGACATCAAGAACATCATACAAGAAGAAAGCAAAAGGTCATTAAGAAGAAAGAAGAAAAAGTCCAAATTAATGTCAGAAGAGGCCCTGAAACTTGCTCTCCAGCACAGAGATGCTAAAGCAGATGGAAGAGATGAGGAAGTAAAAGGGCTGAACAGAAAATATCAAAGAGCAGCTCAATAAGTCAAAGTCAAAAATTATAATGAAAATTTCAAAGATCTGGAGTTAGAAAACCAAAAGGGAATAACACGCTCAGAATTTGTCAAGCTGAGGGACCTGAAGAAAATATTCAAGCCTCAACTTTCAGTATTGAAAGATTCTATGGGCAAAACACTGAATGATGCAGAAAGCATCAAAAGAAGCTAGAAGGAATATACAGAGTCACTATGCCAAAAAGAAATGGTTGATGTTCAGACATTTTAAGAATTAGCATATGATCAAGAGCCAATGATACTGAATGAAGAAGTCCAAGGTGCCTGAAGGCATTGGCAAAGAATAAAGCTCCAGGAATTGATGGAACACAAATGAAATCTTTCTACAAACTGATGTGATACTCATCTCTGCCAAGAAATTTAGAAGACAGCTACTTGGCCAACTGATTGGAAGACATCCATATTTGTGCCTATTCCAAAGAGAGGTGACCCAATGGAATGCAGAAATCATCAGACTTTATCATTAGTAACTCATGCAAGTAAAATTTTGCTAAAGAAAAATTTAAAATGGCTGCAACTGTACATTGACAGGGAATTGCCAGAGGTTCAAGCCAGATTCAGACATGATGTGGAACAGGGATATCATTCTGATGTCAGATGGATCTTGGGTAAAAGCAGAGAATACCAGAAAGATATTTACCTGTGCTTTATTGACTATGCCAAGACCTGATTGTGTGGATCATGACAAGCTACGGACAATATTACAAAGAATGAGTATTCCAGAACATCATGAAGAACCTGTGCATAGACTAAGAGGCAGTTGTTTGAACAGAACAAAGTAATGCTGAGTGGTTTAAAATTATGAAAGATTTGTAGTCTTTCACCATACTTATTCAATCTGTATGCTAAGCAAATAACTTGAGAATCTGGATTATATGAAGAAAAATGTGGCACAGAGTTAGAGGAAGACTCACTAACAACCTGTGATGCGCAGATGATACAATCTTGCTTGCTGAAAGTGATGAAGACTTAAAATACTTGCTTATGAAGATCAAAGACCACAACCTTCAGCATGGGATACACCTCAATGTAAAGAAAACAAAAATCCTCACCACTGGACCAATAACATCATGATAAATGGAGAAAAGATTGAAGTATCAACACTCATGGAGGCAACAGTCAAGGAGTCAAACACTGTATTGCATTAGACAAATCTGCTGCACAAGAGCTTTTTAAAGTGTTGAAGAAAAAAGATGTCAGTTTGAGGACTAAGGTGCTCCTGACCCAAGCCATGGTATTTTCAATAACCTCATATGCATGTGAAAGCTGGACAGTGAATAAGGAAGACCATAGAAGAATTGATGCTTTTGAGTTATGGTGTTGGAGGACAATATTGAAAATACCATGGGCTGTCAAACGAACAAATCTGTGTTGGAAGAAGCTGTCAGAATACTTCTTAGAAGCCAGGATGGTGAGACTTCATCTCTCATACTTTGGACATATTATCAGGAAGGATCAGTCCCTGAATAAGGACTTCATGTTTGATAAAGTGGAGGGTCAGTGAAAAAGAGGAAGACCCTCAATGAGATGGATTGACACAGAGGCAGCAGCAATGGGCTCAAGCATAACAACAATTGTGAGGTTGGCGCAGGACCAGGCAGTGTTGCGTATGAGGTTGCTATGAGTGTTATATATAAGGTTGCTACCGACTTGACGGCACTTAACAACAACAACAACAACAAATTGGTGAATCTGGGTAAAGGGTACACAGGAATTCATTACAGTAGTCTATCATTTTTCTGTTTGCTTGAAATGATTTCAAAATAAAAATGTAAAAATCTTGTAAGATGCAACTAAAATTAAAGGAGACTTGATTTTAATATCTAAATAATTTTGTTTTTTAACAAGCAGGTGAGAATGGATGCACAGCTTTAAGAATATAGTGATTGTCACTAAATTTAGAGATTGTTGAATTCGTGTATGTTTTCATGTGCATATTTTCAACAACAATAAGATTAAAACATTTTTTAAAGGGTAGTGATTTACTAGATTTAATCTCTCTGTTTTCACTGATGAGACAAAACCAAACCCCACAGTGTCATAAATCTGTGTGTTCTATAAACCGCAAAGTAGACTATGATGTCAGTTGTGTATAAAACAGTATCTCCTAGTGTGGCCCATTAGTTAGGGATTGCCTTGGGGATAAACATAGACTAGTGACTAAATCACGATGTCACACAATTGTTTTAAATAAACGAACCAAAATGGCAATGGTTCCACATTCCAACTAGGTCATAATCATACTTAAGAGCTTTGACCCTAGGATTTTCCTGAGCTTTTTATAATACTTTGTTTTGGCTCCTCTTTCCAGGAGCCATAATTCAAAACAGAGAAACCTGATCTCCTTTAAAATGTTTCCTGAGAAATCTGTCTCTTAACTTCAGAAGGGTGCTGAAGTGTCAACACATTACTGAGAGATGGTTTCCAGACGCTCAGCAGTATGTAGAAAGCACTATGATACTGGGATCCAGTCTAGAGTCTGCTGCTAAATAAGTGTGCTCCGCCTTCAGTCAGAGTCCTGGGGTGTCTATTTTAATTCCAGTTTCTTCAGGAGATATAACATAGGATCAGTTTCAGCAGTACATGTTTGATTATTGGCAAGTATTGAGGTTGAAGAACACAACAAATTTCTAAGCTATGTCCATGCTTTCTGGGAAATGACAACACCATGATGGTTCCAACCCTGGCTTCCATTTCACCTAACTCCCTATCATACCTACTTCCTACAGAAAACCTTTCCAGATAGGATGGATCAGGTTGATAATTCTTAATATACCAGGCATTGGGGTGATTATGTCTTTCAATCTTGCTCTCCTACAGGTATCAGTTTTGAAGGAAAAAAATATGGACTGAGTGAAAATTAAAAAAAAAAAAAAGTATCTTATAGAAACAATCAGTGAGGGCTCTGGTGGGCTTTTTAGAGCCATAGAAGACCAAGGGACATACATTTTCAATTAGCACAAAAATTTTAAAAAATGCCCAAATAACAACAAGAAAATAACTCATCTTTACCTTCTCTCAAAGTGTTCTACTGAAGACCATTTGAAAACCTCCCACTTAGTATGAAAATGAGGCCCAAAGAAATGATGAGCCTTATTATATTACCCCAGGGACTTCAGCTACTGGTGACAGCTCTGGGACAAGAGCCCTTTCCATCACAGAAACATTTACTCATTGCTGTGGACATCATTGCATCATGACCTAAGAATGGCAGGGTTGGTTTCAGCTTTCAGTAATTTTCAGTATAAGAAAGAAACTGCCAGAGTCAATGGACACACAAAAAATTGTCAAGCCCTCTGAGAATGGTCAAGTTAGACTTTGCAACATCATTTGTATTAAATATGCAACAGACTGTGCCTTGAGGACTTCAGACCAAGCCTCCCCGCTCCCCCCCCCCCCCAGTCCACACTGCAACATGAGATGAGGACTCCAGAGACATAACAAGAAAGCAAACAAAGGCAGAAAAAGGTGCAGAAAATGTGTATTCTTAGGAACCCATAGATAGATCCCACCATAACGCCAATCTTTTTACCCTGACCAGGGCTTAAATTAGGCATGCTATCACAAATGCTTAGTTTAGCATCGATTCTGTTTAGTTTTACACCCCAGAGAGAATAGAGGGAAAGGGAGACTGGAGTAAGCCATTCTCCACATAATGACATGTCTGTATTTGGTTATATTTATATACTATTTTAGAACTTTGCACAGTTCACTCACATACTGCAAATTACATTTCACAATAATTCTGAGAGTGAACAATAAGAGCAGTATTGTCCTTACTTTGCAAATGAGGACAGTGAGGACAGAGAGGTCACGTGATTCACCCAAGGCCACTCCATCAGGTGGTGACAGATGGGATCATCTTTAGTGACTGAGGGAGACTATTCTTATGAAGTCCTGTTGAGTCAGTTCTGACTTATGGTGACCCTGTCTAGGATTTCCTAGGAGTAGCTGATGGGTTTGAGCCCCCAACCTTGCAGTTAGCAGGTCCAGTGCTTATCCTATAGTGCCATCCCAGGACTCGGACTGAGGGCACACTTGTTTACCATCAGACTCTGGACTGGATTTGGGCTCAGCCCTTTGGTGAACATGCCCTAGACCAAACACAGCTACTGTTCTAATTTGGTAGACAGAAGCATGATAGTCTCTTCCCAGCCCTGTGTTGGCTGGATTGGAGAGAAAAAAGAAAACACAAAAAGATGAGAACAGATATCATGGAATACCCTCTGACCTGTGTACTCTTTAGAATTGTTTACACATAATTTATATGCAAATATGGATTGATTTGCATTTGGTGGATAAATTCTGCCCCCATAAGTTTACATA
>NW_006408585.1:5303947-5305788 GCF_000296735.1 Chrysochloris asiatica
TCTACCTTTCCATTCTGAAGACTTTTTAAGTCAGTTTATTTCACTCATGAAATAAGACACAAAAACTTTTAAAATGAAGAATGCACTTTGAAAGGAAAACGTTGTGGCAGTGCCAAAACCATCCCCAGTCATGAGAGGACTAACTTGGCAGCTGTCAGGAGGAATCAGATCACCCTGTGAGAAGTGGGTTGAAGGGAGGGTGCTCTGTCTGCAAGGACAAAGCTGGGCATGTAGGTCCAGGTTTCTCTGCTGCCCCTCTTCCTATAAAACCCCACACCCCTTGCCGCCTCTTCTAATGGAAGTAGAATGCTACCTCTGGCATACGAGTTCTTTCTATTTTCAGTTGCATTACTGGAGGCTGAAACATCAAGAGATTTTCAGCTGCTTGTCTGAGCACTCCTGGAATTCCTTTAAAATGAGGAGGAATGAGTAACTCTGAGTCTCATTTCTACACAGAGGACTGGGGAAAGGCCCAGGCGCAACTTGCCAACAATGCAAAATTTGTAAAGCAAATCAAGCGAACAAGCTATTACTTTTCAGATCAAAACCTGTTGAGGATTAAGATGTCTTTCTGGTGGCCCTGGGTTTTTCATGTGCCTATTTCAACTCTACCAGTAGCTTCAGGAAATAGCCAAGAGGAACAGCCCACAAGAAAGCCAGCATTGTCCACAAAGTATACTCGGTTCAGGAGGAGTCAAACTTAGTTAGCAATGCTTTTCAAACAAGGTTATGACTTCCCATACAGAGAAAATTTTTTGACCACCACAAAAGGTGATCCTGGGAACTTCTAGATCATAGAATAAGCATGAATATCAAAGAACAAACCATAGAGCTTTGGGAAAATGCAATTCTTTCTTTCTTTTTAATGACCCATAGGAGAAGCCTCTGACAACATTCCTTAGAAATGCATGCTGCCTGCTATACGGGGACCTAGAAATCTGTCCTTGGTGAGGAGCTCACTAACCCTTTGACAGCGGGCCAGTAATTTGAATTTGGTAACTCACAGTCAAAGCCATGATTACTGTGATCCAATAGATGTGAGCCTGCCTGGACATGGAGACCCAAGGGTTATAATTTTAAAGATTTATTCCGTGGGAATGGAAATAAAATGATTATGGAAGTAAAATACCCCAGATATGAATGTCTTTAAGCAGTAACTTTTACCAGGGGCCCCATATCTTTCAAAATACACATTGACTTTCCAGTTGACCTGAGGAGTCTCTGGTTAGTGCAAATGGATAATATACTGAGCTGCTAACTAAAGTTTGGAGGATTGAGTCTACCTAGAGGCACCTTAGAAGAATATCCTGTGATCTGCTTCAGGAAAATTCAACCATTGAAAATACCAGGGCGCACAGTTCTATTCTGACACTCATGGGGTCACTGTGAGTCAAATGGATTCAATGGCAGGTGGTTTTAGGAGGTATATCCAGTTTGGGTTGGAGGTATGGGAGCAGGACTTGGGTGGTTTATTGACCATACAAAGTGAGGACTGGCAGAGTCCTAAGTAATCATGTTTTTGTTCACCACTGTTTCATCAGAGCAATCTTTTTCTTTTTTTTGATTGTGAAGTGGATGAAGGTTTATAGAGCAAATCAGTTTTCCATTCAACAAGTCATATGCATTTGTTTCATGTCATTGGTTGCAATTCCTGGTAATGTAACATCACTTATCCTCCTTCCTCCCTATGTTTGCCGATTCCATTCTTCTTTCTTTCCTAACTCTTCTGAACTTTGTGAACAAATGCTGCCCTTCTGATCTCAAAGATTAGATGATCATTTTTGCAGGAATGTATATATAATAGTATTGACTTTGTTGTTGTTGTTAGGTGCCATCAAGTC
>NW_006408585.1:5306653-5307929 GCF_000296735.1 Chrysochloris asiatica
ACCTTTCTTAATTTTAAAACATTCAGTGTTCCCATGTTCTGTTTGAACAACTGCCTCTTGGTCCAGGTACAGATTCCTCATGAGCACAATGAAGTGTTCCGGAAGTACTGACTTTAGTTGCCTTTAACTCTTATACTTCCCCTGGTGTCTTCCTTTGCCTTCATCATTTTTTCTTGACCTCATTCTTGTTGTATATTATCTTCCTTCATCCAAGTTGTGTGGTGCTGTAGAATAAAGTGCTCAACCAAAATGTTGGTTTGAGTTGCAAGGTTGGTAATCCAAACTCACCAACCTCTCCTCAGAAACCCTATACAGGGTCGCTATGGGATGAAACCAACTCAACAACACTTAACAACAACAGTCTAGTTAGAATTACTGGAGCAATTAATTTGTTGTTGTTAAGTGCCATCTAGTGGGTTCCAACCCGTAGCAACCGTGTATTGGGTTTCTGAGGAGCTTGAACCTCTTACCATTCAGTTCAAACTGACGTTGCAGTCCAGTGCATTAACCTACAGTGCCACACCAGGATCGGTTAATTAGATGCTTAAAATGGCTTTCTATTGCTCAAAACTAAAAGTCAGACCCTTCACACAGCTTACACACTTCAGGTCCTTATTTTCTCATGCTCTTTAATCAGCCACAGGACCTTATTTCTGTTCCTCCAATGATCGATTTTCTCTTTCAAGCACTTCTTTACCCCGCTTTACCTTTCAATACTAATTTCTCTTTCAGTTATTATTGTTATTAAGTGCCATCAAGTTGGTTCTGACTCACAGAGGCCCTATAAAGGGTTTCCAAGGCTGTAAATCATTGC
Organism: Chrysochloris asiatica; assembly: GCF_000296735.1. Lineage (NCBI taxonomy): Eukaryota > Metazoa > Chordata > Mammalia > Afrosoricida > Chrysochloridae > Chrysochloris > Chrysochloris asiatica. The sequence continues at coordinate 5,307,468 of NW_006408585.1, forward strand.
GGAAGCAGAAAGCTTCATCTGTCTCTCACAGAGCAGCCGAGGGCTCGTGAACTGCCGATTAGAGCTCACTTCAAATAACAAACATTTCCTGTAAGAAGCAGTCCTTGACCTACTCCTCTCCACCCCCATTATCTACTGCCATTGAGTTGATTGCATCTCCTAGTCTAAATTCTTCATAGGGCTCCCAAGGCTGACTTCTGGTGTGGCGCTGTAGGATCAGCACTGGACTGTGAACTATAGATTGGCCCTTCAAACCCACCAGTTGCTCCTTGGAAACCTTATACAGGGTTGCTATGAATCAGAATGGACTCTACAGCACTTAACAACAACAACAACAACAACAATCTTTTTGAAAACAGATTGTCACTTCTTTCTCCCAAGGAAAGACTAGTAGGTTTAAACCATTAACCCTTGGGTTAACAGCTGAGTGTTTGAGCATTGTGCTGCCAGGTTTCCTTCCAA
>NW_006408585.1:5308676-5310521 GCF_000296735.1 Chrysochloris asiatica
TCCATGGCACATAACCACCACCACCACCACAGTGCTAAAGGAGTCCTGGTGTGGCGCTGTGGGCTAATGCGCTGGACTGTAAAGTCCTTTGAACTGCAAGGTCGATGCTTCAAGCTCACCAGCCGCTTCTTGGAAACCCTATGCAGGTCGCTATGGGTTGGAACTGACTTGGTGACACTTAACAACAACAATAACAATAACAATGCCTAGGAGCTCTGGTAGCGCAGTGGTTAGCAGTCAGGCTGCTAACCTCAAGGTCAGCAGTTCGAACCCACCAGCTGTTCTCTGAGAGAAAGATGAGGCTTTCTGCTCTCATAAAGATTTATAGACTCAGAAACCCTATACAGGGTCACTATGAGTCGGAACTGACTCCATGGCACACCACCACCACAGTACCTGACATATTCCTACCTGCTGCCACCAAGTTGATTCTGACTCAGAGAGACTAAAGGACAGAGTAGAACTGCCCCATAGGGTTTCCTTGTATAGGCTTTCTGAGGAGCAGCTGGTTGGCTTGAACTGCCAACCTTGTAGTTTGCAGACCAGTGCTGATCCCATAGTGCCACACAGGAGTCCATAGGGTTTCCTTGGCTGTAATATTTGAAGTGTTCAAGAGCAAAGATGTTATTTTAAGGACTAATGTATGCCTGACCCAAGCCATGATATTTTCTATTTCCTCATGTGCATGTGAAAGTCAGACAATGAATAATAAGGAAGACAATAGAGAATCAATACATTTGAATTATGGTGTTGGAGAAGGCTATTAAAAGTACCATGGATTGCCAGCAGAACAAACAAATCTGTGTTGGAGGAAGTATAGTCAGAGTGCTCCTTAGAAGCCAGGATGGCTAGACTTTGTCTCTCATATGATCAGGAGGAACCAATTCCTGGAGAGGGGCACCATGATTGGTACAGTGGAGGATCAGCAAAAAAGAAATAGATTGGCACAGTGACAACAGCAATGGGCTCAAATGTAACAATTGTTAGGATGGTACAGGGCCAGACAGTGTCTTGTTCTGTTGTGCATACGGTCACTATGAGTCAGAACTGACTCAGCGGCACCTAACAACAACATTCTTTACAGAAGCAGGATTACCATAGCTTTCTCCTGTGGAGCAGTTAGTGAATTCAAACCATTACATTTAAGCCGAGCACTTAACCGCTATGCCACCAGGGTACAGAGCAGGTATACAGTGCTTATGAAATGAATGAAGAAATGCTCTAAGTGATCTCATAAGGATAATGTAAAATAAGAGACAGACACCATATTAGAAATTCAAAACCCCGCTCTGATCCTTAGTTGTTGTTGTTAAGTTCTACTAAGTTATCTCTGACTCATAGTGACTCTGTATAGGATTTCCGAGGAGTGGTTGGTGAGTTTGAACCACTCACCTTGTGGTTCAAACTGACCTTGAGGTCCAGTGCTTTATCCCACAGAAGGACTCCAACCTTCTGGTTTGTTGTTGTTGTTAGGTGCTATCGAGTGGGTACCGACTCATAGCGGCCTTATGCACAGCACAACGAAACACTGTCCAATCCTGAGCCAACCTTACTACTATTGCCATGCTTGAGTCCTTTAATACTGCTACTTGGCCAATGCATATCATTGGGGGTCTTCCTCTTTTTCTTTGACCCTCAACCTTACCAAACATGATATCCTTCTCCAAAGACTGGTCCCTCCTGACAATATGTCTGAAGTATGAGAGACAAAGTTTGGCCATCTTGGCCTCCAAGGAGTACTCTGGCTGTATTTCTTGCAAAATGGATCTATTGGTTCTTTTGGCAGCCCATGGCACTTTCAATATTCTCCTCCAACATCATAACTCAAAAGCATTAATTCTTCTA
>NW_006408585.1:5311718-5333124 GCF_000296735.1 Chrysochloris asiatica
TTGATGATTTCTGCATCATTCAATAATTTTCCCAGAGAATCTTTCAATAATGAAAGTCGAGGCTTGAATCTTTTCTTTAGTTTCCCCATCTTGAGAAATGCTGAGCATGTTCTTCCTTTTTGGCTTTATGATTCCAGATCTTTATACATTTTTTGTAATATTTGGCTTTATCTTCTCGAGCTGATCTTTGAAATTTTCTGTTCAACTCTTGTACCTCCTCATTTCTTCCATTTGCTTTGGAGAGCAAGTTTCAGTGTCTCTTCTGACAAGCAGGCCTTATTTGGTCAATGACTGTTGTCCAACTAGTCAAAAATTCCTTTAGGAGGAATATTAATGCCTCATAAATAAAACAAATTCAGTCTTTTCACTAATTTTGATTGTTTGGGACACTGGGGAGGGATTTGGTAAGAAAAGATCCTCAACATCATTGCAATCTTTTTCCTTAAGAATAGACCACGACTTGAACACAGTCGGCCATCTGCCCCATCTCTGGGGAGTGCACCAAACAAAGTGAAAGAGTGTTGTGAGCCTGACCTAATAGTGGGGTTATGTCTCTTCAGTTTACTGAAGACAAGTCTTCCTGCTTTTAAATATAAAGCTCTCATACAGAACCAAGAATGCCACTTAGTCAATAGCTTTAACCTCTTTCAATCTACCTAAAAGGCCCTGGGTCAAGCTTACCTCCTCTAGATGGATGAGCAAAGAATCTACCACTTATAGATTGTAATTTCAGTCAACCCACTAGCGTTGGTCAAGTACTTACTGTGTATCGTAGGAGCTTGAGTGGTAACAGGAGATGTTGACAGACAAGAAAAAACAATAGTCCTTGGATGACTCCAGACCAAGAATGTCATGTTATGGTAGACACTGAATTTCCTCTGCATTAAGGAAGAGAACCACATGAACAGGGCTGTATCAGGAAGTTTTCTTGGAGGAGGTAAGTTTGGGTTCTTTGAAGGAAAAGAAATTGTTTTAGATTAGCAAAGAGTTGAGTTGTGAATGGCTTTCCACACTAAGTATGGAGAACCCATTGCCTGTGGTTGAGAAGACTGTGTTAAAAAGTTGTGGTCTGTAAAGTCTCCAATTAACCCTTTTGGGAAAATTAAGTTCCTTTGGTGCATTTATAACATGGTGTCCAACATCTAGGTGATGAAGGTGAAGTTTTGTTCTTTTCAATGAGTTGTTTAGATATGATACAGGTCCAGTGCCTCACTGATTCTTTCACTAATCCAGGTTCCAAGTGGTCATCACTTTGTTCCACCAGTTGAATCTGAACCCCTCCCCCACTCAAAAAAAAAAAAAAAAAAAGCATATAACTTGGTCTTGTACTTCACTTTCTTTTTCAGAATCAACATCTCCATGGAAACACAAGTAAGTCCTAGAGAATTTTAAACAGTTGTTCATCTAGTTAAGATGCAAAAATAAGACAGTGCTCACCGAAGCAACAATTACTTCCCACAAGGAAGCAGAGACTGGAAGTGAAGCTAAAGCATCTCTTTCAAGACAAGCCATCTCTCCAGGGAGAATTGTGCAGCTCTGAGCAAAGGCAGGACTATACAAGATTGAGGATGTCTTTCCAGGCTGCAAACAGAGCAGCTGATACCTTGAAGTTGATCTGCTTTGGACCTCTTTAAAAGCCAGAACAGTTGCAAACTAGCCACATTACATTTTCTGTAAGTTGGCTAAGCGGTGCTTTTGTTAAGCCCCAAAGCTCCAGTGATTGTACAAAACAGGCAGGGAAGAATGTCTTGGAGACCAGGTTCCTTTCTTGGGAGTTCCTGTCTTGTCACTCAAGCTTGTCTTCCCCTGAGCAGTTTTCTGCACTTCTCATCCATCCTCCCATGTCCACCTCACTCTGAAAATCACTAGTCTGGACTCCCTTCACTTCCCATGGTTTCTGCACCTTCCGTTTCAAAGATAAATGAAAGCAATGATTGTTGCTGTCAGGTGCCCTTGAGTCAGTACTGACTCATAGTCACCTTATTCACAACAGAATGAAACACCGCCCTGTCCTGCACCAACCTCACAGCTACTGCTATGCTTGAGTTCATTGCTACTGCTTCTGTGTCAGTCCGTCTCTTTGGGGATCATCCTCTCTCACTGGCCCTCCACTTCACTGAGCATGATGTCCTTCTCCAGGGACTGGTCCCTCCTGATAACATGTCTGAAGTATGAGAGATGAAATCTGGCCATCCTTGCTTTTAAGGATCATTCTGACTACTTCTTCCAATACAGATTTGTTTGCTTTTTTGGCATAACGTGGGATTTTTAATAATCTCCTCTAAACCCATAACTCAAATGCTTTAATTTTTCTACAGTCTTTCTTATTCATTGTCCAACTTTCACATGCATATGAGGTTATTGAAAATACATGGCTTGTGTCTGGCACACCTTAGTCCTCAAACTGACATCTTTGCTCTTCAACACTGGAAAGAGGTCTTTTACAGCAGAAGTATCTAATATAATATGGTGTTTGATTTCTTGACTGCTGCTTCCATTGAGTGTTGATATTTGATCCGAGCAAAATGAAGTCTTTGATGGCTTCAATCTTTTCTCCATTTATCTTGATACTATTTATTGGTCCAGTGGAGAGGATTTTTGTTTTCTTTACATTGAGGTATAACCCATACCAAAGGCTGTTGTCTTTGATCTTCATCAGCTAAGTATTTTAAGTCCTCTTCAATTTCAGCAAGCCAGGTTGTATTATCTACATATCGCAGCATGTTAATGAGTCTTTCTTGAATCCTGATGCCATGTTATCTTCAAATAATTCAGCTTTTTGAATTATTTTCTCAGCATACATATTGAATAAGTATGGTAAAAGAATACAATGCTGGCACACACCTTCCTAATTTTAAACCATTAGGTGTCCCCTTTTTCTGTTCCAACAGTGCCTTTTGGTCTATGTACAGGCTCCTCATGAGCAGTTAAGTGTTCTAGAATAATCATTCTCCACAATGTTGTCCATAACTTGTCATGATCCACACAATCGAAAGTCTTTGTGTGGTCAATGAAGCACAGGTAAGCATCTATCTGGTATCCTCTGCTTTCGACCAAGCTCCATCTGACGTCAGTAATGATATCCCTCATTCCATGTCCTCTTCTGAATCCAGCTTGAACCTCTGGCAGTTCCTTGTTAATGTATTGCTGCAGTTGTTTTTGAATTATATTTAGCAAAATTTTTCTTGCATGTGATATGAATGATAGTGTCTGATGATTTACATATTCCATTGGGTCACTTCTCTTTGAAATGGGTACAAATGTGGATCTCTTTCAATCAGTTGGCCAGGTAGTTGTCTTCCAAATTTCTTGGCATAGATGAGCAAGTGCCTCTAGTACTGCATCAGTGTTCTGAAAGATTTTAATTCCATCAATTCCTGGAGCCTTGTTTTTTGCCTATGCCTTCAGTGCACCTTAGACTTCTTCCTTCAGTATCCTAGGTTACCTCTTGAAATAGTTGAACTTTTTGGTACAGTGACTCTGTGTATTTCTTTCATCTTCTTTTGATGTTTTCTGCTTCATTCAATATCTTGCCTACAGAATCCTTCAAAATTTCAATTTTTTTCTTCAGGTCTCTCAACTTGAGAAATGCTGAGCTTGTTCTTCCCTTTTGGTTTTCCAACTCCAGGTCTTTGCACATTTCATTATAATATTTGACATTTTCTTCTCGAGCTTCCCTTTGAAATTTTCTGCTCAGCTTTTTTACTTCTTTATTTCTTCCATTTGCTTTAGCATCTCTAAGCTGGAAAGCAAGTTTCAGGGTCTCTTCTGATATCCATTTGGTCTTTTTATCCTCTCTTGTCTTAATGACATTTTGCTTGCTTCCTGTATGATGTTCTTGATGTCATTCCACAACTCTTCTTTGGTCATTAGTGTCTAATGTAACACATTTGTTCTTGTGATAATCTCTAAATTCAGGTGGAATATGTTCAAGGTCATATTTTGTCTCTTGTGGGTTTGTTTTAATTTTCTTCTGCTTCAGCCTGAAGTTTCATAGGAGTAATTGATGGTTGGTTCCATAGTCTGCCCCTGGCCTTTTTCTTGCTGATGGTATGGAACTTTTCCAAGGAGTTCTGGTAGCATAGTGGTTATGAATCAGGCTGTGAATCCTAAGGTCAGCAGTTTGAAACTACCAGCTTCTCTGTGGGAGAAAGATAAGGCTTTCCGCTCTCATAAAGATTTACAGCCTCGGAAACCCTGTACAGGGTTGCTAAGGGTCGGAACCGACTTGACTGCACTTAACAACAACAACTGGTAGCATAGTGGTTATGAGTCTGGCTGCTAACCTCAAGGTCAGCTAGATCAAAACTACCAGTGGTTCCATGGGAGAAAGATGAGGCTTTCTGCCCTGTAAAAATTTACAGCCTTGGAAACCCTATACAGGGTTGCTATGAGTCGGAACCAACTCCACGGCTCATAACCACCACCACCACGGATCATTTCCACGGTCTTTTCTCACAGGTGTAGTCAATTTGATTTCCATGTATTTCACTTGATGACGTCCATGCGCATAGTCTTCTTTTATGTTGTTTAAAAAAGGTATTTGCAATGAACAAGTCATTGGTCTTGCAAAATTCTCTCATGTGATCTCTAACATCATTTCTGTCACCAAGCCATATTTTCCAACTACAAAATACCAAGCCGTATTTTCCAACTACATTTTCCAATGTACCATATTTCCCTCCTCTTTGTTTCCAACCGTTGCATTCCAATCACCAGTAATTATCAATAGATTTTGATTGCATGTTTGATCAATTTCAGACTGCAGAAGTTTGTTGTTGTTGTCGTTGTTGTTAAGTTCAGTGGAGTCAGTTTTGACTCATAGTAACCCTATGCAGGGTTTCCATGGAGAACTGGTGAGTTTGAACTGCTGACCTGTGGTTCAAGCCAACCTTGCAGTCCAATGCTTTATCTCACAGTGCCACACCAGGACTCTGAAGAAGTTAGAGTTCTTCAATTTCATCATCACTTGCTTCAGTGGTTGGTATGTAAATTTGAGTATTAGTGGTCTTCCTTGTAGGCATACAGATATGATCTAATTACAGACAGCATTGTATTTCCAGATAGATCTTGAAATATTCATTTTGATGATGAAGGCAACGCCATTCCTCTTCAATTTGTCATTCCTGGCATAGTATACCATGTGATTTTTAGACTCAAAATGGCCACTGCCAGTCTGGTAGCGTAGTGGTTATGAATCGGGCTGCGAGCCGCAAGGTCAGCAGTTTGAAACTACCAGGGATTCCATGGGAGAAAGTTGAGGTGGTCTGCTCCTGTAAACCCTGTACAGGGTCGCTATGAGTCGGAACCGACTCCACGGCACATAACAACAACAACAACCACAATGCCTAGGATATTGATGTTTATGCATTCCATTTCATTTTCATGACTTCCAATTTTCCTTGTTTTATACCTCATACATTCCATGTTGTGAATATTAACGGATGTTTGCAGCTGTTTCTCTTTATTTTGAGTTGTGCCCCATTTGCAAAAGAAGATCCTTAAAGCTTTACTCATCATGGTCAACTCTACTTTGAGGAAGCATCTCTTCCCCAGTCATATTTTGAGTGTCTTCCAACCAGAAGGGCTCATTTTCTGGTACTATATCTGACAGTATTCTGGTGCTCTTCATCATGTTTCAATATTCAATATTCTGGTGCTATCTGACAGTGCCCACTGCTATTCATAATGTTTTTAGGGACTAAATATTCAGAAGTAGCCTATTTCTCCATCTACCTAGTCTGTCTTCGTCTGGAAGCTCAGCTGAAACCTGTCCACCATGGGTGATCCTGCTGGTATTTAAAATACTGGTGACATAGCTTCCAGCATCACAGCAACACAAGTGCGACAAACTGACAGATGAGATACGACTGTGTGAATGGACAACTCCAGGAAGTTACTCTCCTTTCATTTTCCTCTAAGCGTTTGATGGTTATACACCTGGTGTGGCGCTCTAAGATAAGCAATAGACCACAAGGATAGTTTGAACTACAAGGTCGGTGGTTCAAACCCACCAGCTGCTCCTCAGAAACCCTATACAAAGTGGCTATAAGCTGGAACTGACTTAATGGCACTTAAATTCCAGCAACACTGAGGTCCCAGCTAATGCTAAAGTTAAAACAAAAATGAATTCTGTTTGGAAGGACTTGCTTGTCATTTTCACTTTCAAACAGAAGACTTCTTCCCAGAACATCAAACAATCGAAAAGGAGTAGCCCTAGGTGGAGGAGCATGCAAACAGGTGGTGAGTTCTCTGGTTGAATGAGGGAAGGGTCAAGGGCAGCGGGTCTTCTTTATGAGCATCTCCTCCCAGCAGAGCTTGTCGTGTGTTTCCCAGGTAAAAGAATTGATCTCTGGGGGAGTTTAATAGTGGCTGTTATCAGCGGACTTTAGGCTAGGTTTCCTAAACTTTAATATGTATACAGATCAGCTAGTGATGTCAGTAAAATGTGCTCTCCTTTCCCTATGTCCGAGACCGACCGAGCCTTCATTTCTATGAAACATCTGGGTGATGTTGCTGCTGCTGGTCCCAAGCACATCTGAGAAGCAAGAGATAAGGTTTCTATTTACTGCCTTTCTCTATCCCCAGCTGGGCTTCCTCATTTCATCAAAACAATGTGGTAGGACTGAGGGCCAATCACTAACTTGCTGAATCATCATTGTTAGAGCAGTTTCTTGAAGTTGCATTAAAAAGGCTCCTCCCCATACTTCCGTATTGTGCATGAAGCTCATTTGCAAGGAGATAGAGTGGGCAAAACAGTGAATTAATTATGCAGAGGGGCTTTGGCTCTTCCCCCTGCAAGGTGTGTATGCTGGTTAGTATTTTATGGGATGTTGATGGCCCTGCTGATTCTGACAAGGGTGGGAAGGGTTGGGGGCGGGTGAGATACTTTGCTACTGCTTCATCTTTCTCTCCCTCCCCCCACCCCCCTTTGTGGGAGGATGAGGAGGAAGCTGGGAGAAAATTACCAGGCAGTTTTGCAGACTTGGGTATTATTTTTCACTTTCTCTGCTACAAAACATCCTACACCTTTTACAAATATTTATAAGACAATCTTCCTCTTCAGAAGCCCTCCCCCCTCCCCTCCCCTCCCTCCCCCATAGGGGAGGCCAAGGAGGAAGAAGGAAGAAAAGTGGTGTTCCAGGTGTCTGAGAATTCGAAGGTTTTCTCTGAGGGCTTGTTTCAGGTGGGGCTCTCACCTGTAAGAGGAGTTGTTAAGTGCCATCGAGTCAGTTCCAACCCATAGCAACCCTGTATAGGGTTTCCAAGGAGTGGCTGGTGAGCTTGAACTACCGACCTTGAGATTCAAGTAGACTTTGCAGTCCAGCATGAATACACAGCACTACACCAAAATTTCCTAAGAGGAGTTTGACTGAGAATATAGAACTAGGGGTGCGTGATTTAAACTCCTGCACTTGTAAGTAATATTTGGGAGCGCCTACATTTTTCTAAGGGGAGGACACATAGATTTCAATAGAATCCCATAGGGACCATGTTTATATACCAACATTGTTTTCAATCAGGATGACCTTCAACTCTCTCCCAGTGGAGATATTTGGAAAGTTAAATTTCTAGAAGGGCATGCTGATGGCACAGTGGGTTAAGTATTGGGCTGCTATCCTCAAAGTCGGAGGTACAAACCCACCAGCCACTGTGTACTCCTATAGAAGATTTACAGTCTTGGAAACGCTATATGGCAGTTCTACCCTGCCCTAGAGGTTCATTGTAAGTCAAACTTGACTGTATGGAATGAGTTTGGCTGTGTTTTCAGACTTCTAGAAGCAGCACACATCAAGGTAAGGTAATGGATTTAGGAGGGACAGGGCAGCACCTTAGAATCATTTTCTACCAGTGATGGAAGGAACTAGTGTACCAACAACTTCATTTTATAGATGGCAAGCTGGACTAGACCCCAAACTTTCTGACACAGAATGCAGGTCCGCACCAGAGAAAAGCCCCTTGAATGTAGCATGATCCACCTTCAGAAGGCCAAGGTATTTGTGTTCACAAGGCTGGAAGCCCAGCTGGTTATTTCTAGCTTGCTGAATGTCAAAATTGAGGCCGCTTCTTAGAGAAAAGATGATCACTTGTCAGACCAAACCCAGTCCTCAGCCCACCAAGCTGACAAAAGCAGCCTCTGGTGTTTGCCCCTGCCTACGTGGAGCTCCGAGGACAGGACGGCTGCCTCTGTGAGGCTGGCACCCTGTGCCAGACCTGATCCCCATCTACAGCCTGGCCCACTGGGTTTTTGGTGTTGGAACCAGCTTGCCAGCCAGTTCAGTATGACCATAGGTCTCCTAGATCTGCCTTTGACACAAGCAAAGGATTGTGCAGGATTCGAATCTGCAGCAGTCCTGAATGTCTGTTGGCTGTTAGTTCCCCACCCACACGCCCATCCCTCCATTCACAAATATTGGAGCGCTTTCTGTCTAGCATTCCTCTGTGATGCAGAAAGTGATGTTTCAGGTGTGATTTGAGGGGTGCTTAGAAGTTTGCTAAGGAGAGGGGTGAACTCTGCAGGCAGAGGAAGAGACAAAGGATGGTGAGAGAGAACACAGCACTGTGCTAAGACCAGAAAAGAAAGCAGGGCCGCTGATATTTCTAAACAGATGAGACAAGTATCCTGTGATGAGCTGGGAGGAGGCAGGAAAGGGCTTGTAGCCAGAGAAAGGAGTCTAGACTTGATCCGAGGAGAGTGCAAGTATTTGGAGGACTTTAAACATAGACTAAGACCCTTGGGTGGTGCAAGCAGTTTGCTTTTGATTACTAGCCTAAAGATTGGTAGTTTGAACTCACCTATTGATACAGGAGCCCTGGTGTAGCTCTGTGGGTTAAAGTCAGATTGAGCCACAAGATTGGTGGTTCAAGCTCAACAGCTGTTCCTGAGAAAGCCTATACAGAGTCGCTATGGGTTGGAACCAACTCGATGGCACTTAATAAGTGGAACAGCAGAAGAAAGGTCGGGCAATCTGCTTTTGTAAAGATTATAGCCAAAAGCCTATGGAGCAGTTCTAATCTGTAACATATTGGGTCACTGTGAATCAGGATCAATTCAATGGTAATAGGAAAAAGGAAATGACGAATTATATTTGCTTTTCTAGGCTGCAGTATTTGTCTGTCCCAACACAAGAAAAGGAGCACTGTTAAGGCGCTATCATTTTCAAGGTCAGGAGCCTTGCTCTCTCAATTTGGATTCCAAACACCCAGTTTTCTTCAGGTTAGTCACTCTCCTACTCCTACTGCGTTTTTTTTTTTTTAGATTTTATTGTGAATTAAGTGATAGTTTACATGGGAGAACATCAGCTTTACATTCATCCTATCATTTCGTTTCACTGCAGTGATTACAATCCCCTCCATGCATCATCATTCAATAGCACTTGCTTCCATTCCCTCTGGGTTTGTTGTTGTTGTTGTTGTTATTGTTGTTTTATGTATACTGCAGCATTCAGGAATATATAACCATTCAAACAACCAAAGGGTATACCCTGCACGCCAGCCCCCTGACCCCCAGCCCATAGCCCCTCTCCCTCCTTGAGTCCAGAGTCCCCAGCTGATCCATGTCTCCATGTCATCATCTCTGCCTCCATCTCTGGTGTCGCTGCTTCTCTGGATAGGGTCCCACACTCCACTTTTCTCCCTTGATGGTTTCAGGGTCCTCTGCTCCTGGACTGTAAGATCAACCATTCCCCTCCTTTTGTTACAAAATGTCTACATTTTCATTTGCAACATTCACAGTCAGTCCTGATAGTAATTTTTCACTATTGTACCACAAGAGTCTTATCCCCATCTCCTTTCACCATACTGCCTTGTTCTTATCTCTGGTCCCACTCTTGATCTTTCACATTCCATTGGCTCTTGCTTAGCTTTTAGGGGCCATGCTGGGTTGACTACTTCCAATACAGACACCCTGTTTTCAAGTATTTTTTTGTCATCGATTCAATAAATGTGTATTGGATGACTAGTAAGGAGCCATGGTAGTACATTGGTTAAGTGCTTGGCTGCTAACTGGAAAAGTTGTCAGTTCAAACCTATTGACCATCTCTGCAGAAGAAAAGCCTAGCAATCTGTTTCCATAAACGTTATAGCCAAGTAAATTCTATGGGGCAGTTCTGTTCTGTCACATGGGGTCCCTATGAGTCCGAATTGACTTATGGCACCCAACAACAACAATGTGCCAAGGGTTGTAAGTGGGGATATAAGGAGGAAGAAGATTCACGTTTCTTGATTTTAAAGAGTTTAGAATTTGTCCAGTAGTTCTCCAACTTGCCCATTAGAATCATTTTAAAGTTTAAAAAAATACAGCCACATGAGCTGTACTTCAGATCAACTGAACTGGAACCTCTGAGACTAAATTCCAGGAAGCTGTAGTATTCAAACTTTCCTCTAAGCAATTATGCTGTGCAGCCAGGACCACTGAGCCTTAGAGTTTGCCGAACTGGAATGTCTCTGGTGGCTGGTCCTCTGCATGGTTGATGAAGAGAGCAAACCCTTTCCCTTTAGTTACCCTGGTCCTGGACCACAGTCTGAGAAACCACTAGAGAAGCAGACGAAGAACAAGTTCAGTTCAACAGAGCTGCAAATCCAAGAATGAGTCACTTGCCTTCAAAGAAGCAAAAGGGCACCTTGGAATGGCTAGAAGAATAGAATGAATAGAAGAATTAATGGAATGGTGATTTGGGTTGTGCCATCCTAAATTATGTAAATTATCCTGTTAGAATGTAGGAGACCAATGCTCTGGCTTGGTGACACTAACACTCCTTCATTCTCCAATCTTCATTCCTATGGTCAAGAACTAGAGATGCTGACACTGGCCAGTTTCAAATGTTGGCTGTGATGAGTAACTAATTCAAAATATTCATCAAGCATGTTACCCAGAAGTCCAGAACTAAAGACTGAGTTTTGGAGCAAACTGAAGCAAAGAATGTCTGGCTGTTGGCGTCTTGTCTCCCCACATGCTATGACCACCCTCGAGGGGACTCCAGGAAGGGTTTTCTCAGACCATGCCTGAACTTTTACATCCTGAAGAGCAGGCCTACATGTAGTTTACATAGAGGATTACATTTCAAGTTCCAGTAATTTTCATACTCTTGGTGAAGATGCTCACACAATACCAAATTGCTAAGAATTTGTTGGGAAGGAGCTCTGGCAGTGTAGTGGTTACAAATTGGGTTACAGTTCGAAACTACCAGTCCTTCCTCAGGAGAAAGATGAAGTTTTCTGCTCTCATAAAGGATTACAGCCTCAGAAACTCTATGCAGGGTTGCTACGAGTCAGAACCTACTCCACGGCACACCACCACCAGCAGCAGCTACTATGAAACCTCCAACATGAATGTATTTACAAGTCACGTGGGAAGATAGGCTATAGTTATGTATAAAAGTAAATTAATCCAAAACTTAGATGTTTCCAGAAAACATTAGAAGAGCTGGTTTTGTAGCTGCCTGAAGTTCTGAATCTGACAATTTACTGAAACAACATGCATTTGAGTGCAAAACACTGTAGTGATATATAGACATGTAAGTTAATGGTCTTTGTTCTTGAGAAGTTTTCATTGCGAATACAGAATGTGTAAGTAGTGAAATATAATTAAAAACAGTATTTAGGCTGGAACAACTGAGTGATTGTGTCAGCTTTAGTATCAATAGAACATATATTGAAATATCCAACTTTATCCACATAGCCTCTGGACAAATTTCAGAGAGATAATTCTGGTAAGTTGAGATTCATTTTATTGGAATTCATGGTCAGGAGGCTGCAGCCTCCTATATAAAAATTATCCAATGCTGTGGTCCAGCCAAGTTGCTGACTATTCTCTCATGCCTGTGAATCTTCTTCAGTTTGGTTAGACATCCATCCTTTCTACCAACAGCTGAGTCATTGTCAGTGGGAGGGTAAGAAAACGAATAAAAGAAGTACTGCTTGACATAATACTATAGTCCTAATATGTGCCAAAGATGTGAACCCTTCAAGTGAGTTTAGACTTTGTTTTCCCAGTTATTTCCCAGATACACGTGTGGCCTTAAATGACAGCAGCTGTGAGGCAACCATTTACTCCACCTGGAGAAAATCACTGCAGTCTGCACAGAGGCAGAGGGGCAGAGGGGCAGAGGGGCAGAGAGGCAGAGGCCGAGGCCGAGGCCGAGGCCGAGGCCGAGGACTGATTTTTGCCTGAAAACTGGAGACGTTGGCTCTGAAGAGTCAGGTAGGAGAAGAGCTTGTAATATCTTCCTGAGAGAAGGAACTTTTTGCGTTCGACATGCTGGGGGCACACAATCTAAGAATTACACCATTTATGTTGAAAGGACTAGATCTCTCACATGTTTATTTTATTTCTAGATGCTGACCTTTTTCTCTGACACACATGCACACACACACACACACAGTAACTGACTGAAGACAAGAGGAAACAGGCTTGCCATGGGAGGTGGGCAGAGAGTCCAAAGGAAGAGGAGTAATGGAGTAAGCTTTGGGCAGACCCAGACTTACAGACTGTGAGGGCTACCCCAGACCTTAGATACCCAGTTCTGACTATCTATTTTATAGAGGTTGTTGTAGTTGTTGTTACGTGCTGTTAAGTTAGTTCTGACTCACAGTGATGCTATACATAGCAAAACTAAACATTGCCTGGTCCTATGCCATCTGGACAACTCGTTGTTATGTTTGAGCCCATTGCTGCTGCCACTGTGCCAGCCCATTTCCTTGGGGGTCCTCCTCTTTTTCACTGACCCTCCACTTACAAAGTATGATGTCCTCCAGGATCTTGAGACAAAGTCTCACCATCCTAGTTTCTAAAGAGCATTGTGGCTGTACTTTTGTGTGTGTGTGTGGCTGTACTTCTTAACACGGATTTGTTTGTTCTTCTGGCAGTCCATGGTACTTTTAATATTCTTCTCTAATACCAGAACTCAAATGCATCAATTCTTCTGTAGTCTTCCTTATTTATTATTCAACTTTCACAAACATATGTGGCTACTGCAAATAACATGGCTTGGATCAGGCACACCTTAATCCTTGAACTGACATCTTTGCTTTGAACACTTTAAAGAGGTCTATGCCTCAGATTTGCCTAATGCAATGTGTCATTTGATTTTTTGACTGCTGCTTCTATGAGTGTTGATAGTTGATCTGAGCAAAATGAAGCCTTTGACAATTTCAATCTTTTCTCCATTTATCATGAACTTTATGTTGTTGTTAAGTGCCGTCGAGTCGGTTCCGACCCATAGCGACCCTGTAACAGGGTTTCCGAGGGTGTAAATCCTTACGGGAATAGAAAGCCTCATTTTTCTCCCGCGGAGCGGCTGGTAGTTTCGAACCGCTAATATTAAGGTTCGCAGCCCGATTCGTAACCACTACGCTACCAGAGCTCCTTATGGAGGAGGGAAAAAGTCCAAGAGGTAAATGACTTGCTCAGAGTGACTCAACTAGAACTTAGTCCTGACCTGTGAGGTAAAGCTCTGATCATTACCAGGTTCTTTGCCCAAATCTTTGTACGTTGCCGCCATAGCCTCTGTGCAAGGCAGTGTCCCTGGGATCAAAGGGGCCTCAGCCTCCCCTTTACGCCTAACAGATACCCAGGGTTGCACTAGGTCCTCTGGTAAGTACACTTGAGGAGCCCCCGGTCTAACTATAAAAAGGAGACTAGATCCAGGGTTCGCGTACTTGAGTAGGCATCAGGGTCACCTGGAGGACTTGTTAGAACACAGATTGTTGGCCCTACTCCCACATGTTCTGATACAGGAGGTCTGGGGTGGGGTCTGAGGATTTGTATTTCCACCAACTTCCCATGTGTGGCTGATGAGACCCGTCAAACCAGACCAGAGCAATCGAAGGACAATGACAATGAGGGTTTTCAGGACACTTTGCAAGAGTGTTATTGGTGTTAAGTGCCTTTGAGTCGGTTCTGATTCATAGCAACCCTGTTTAGGATTTCCAAGGAGTGACTGGTGAGTTTGAACTGCCAGCCTTGTGGTTCAAACCTATCTTGAGGTCAAATGCTTATCCTATGGCATAGAGGATGTAAACTATCCCTTGCCAACAGCTGCAGTTGCCAAAGTTTTATTTTTCCTGGTGTTTCTTTTGGCCAAAAATTCACGAAGTCATCTTCCAGTTCAAAGCATTCAACAAACAATAGCAAGGCAGAGCCATCAGAAATGAGCTTTTGGTTTTCATGACAAAAACAGCTTCGTTGTAAGAGTATTAGTTAGTGGAGCTACTTTCTGTGTTGCTCTATGAACTTACATAGCCACACATATTGGAACAGAATGGAACCTGTCCCTTGTCGGCAGAGGCGCCCCAAAGGATTAGAGAGATCAGTAATCAAACCAGCTGAATTGTTTCAAAACCAACTTAAAATTGATGCCAAATAAAAGCACTATGTACCCATTAAAATGGAGTCCTGGTGTGGTGCTGTAGGATAAGCACTAAATTGGCATCTACAAGGTTGGCAGTTCAAACCCACTAGCTATTCCTCAGAAACCCGATACAGGGTCATTATGTGTTGGCATCGATACAATGGCACTTAACACAACAACAAACATTAAAATACGGTATTGTTGATAATATAAAGTACATTTGAAACTTAAAAAAAAAAAAGAATGAATGGCAACTATGTATAAAAGTTGTTGTTTTTGTTACGTGCCGACCCTGTTTAGAGTTTCCGAGGCTGTAACTCTTTGTGGTAGCAGAAAGCCTCATCTTTCTCCAATGGAGCAGCTGGTGGGCCAGCTGGTGGGCTTGAACCATTGACCTTATGATTCACAGTCCGTGCTTACCCTACAGAGCCTCCTGTATAGGAGGGTAGGAAGAAGGTCAGGATTAAGGGTCATATTGTTTATTAAGCAGGACGTGAACTCCAGGGGCTGGTTCTTGGATGGTGCTGCTCATATTCCATCTATCCTAATGGCAGGTTATCTAGAAGGTTTCACAGTAGTGAATAAACTCCTCCCTGCTTGGGGACTCTGGCCCACAGGTGAGAAAAAATAAACACGCACTGTTTTCTTTCCTCAAAGCCCACTTCTCTGCCCAGATTGCTGCAGGCCGCACAGCACCTGCCTCCCATGAAGTATGAGGATAAAGAGCCAGGTGGGTGGTTGTAGGATATGATGAACTCCACAATCTCTCTTGCTTCCCTCAGGCTCACATGATGGCCGGGAAGACTAAGAATACTGACATTCAGAACAGTAAAGGGGTGTGTTCATTGTTGTAGATGGGTGGATGGATTAAAAACCCTGAGGCTCACACTGACTCAGCTTATGTTTCAAGGCCTGTTCTTCTGAGTCATCAGTGAAGGTGGACTTGCTTTCACAGTCATCAGGCCTGAATGTGGGTCACTGAGGTCAAAAGTGATGCTGTAATGTAACAGCATAGGGGGTCAGTGAGACACATACACACAGATGGAGAAATTTAGCAATCTCTCTCATATTAACATGCAAGGCTAGGAGCAGATCTAAAATGACCCATCTCCAAATATGTTCACTATTTGATGAGCCTCACTTGGTTATAAAGTCCTGGTGTGGTGCTGTGAAGTGATGTGCTGGACTGCAAAGTCAGTTTGAACTGCAAGGTTGGCAGTTCAAGCTCACCAGCCGCTCCTTGAAAACCCTATACAGGGTTGCTATGAGTCAGCACCAACTCGACAGCACTTAACAACAACAATTTGGCTATGGGGAATTGAAAGCAAAACAGATAAACCTAGTGTCTTAAGGCTGTTTCAAGGATAGTGGGAACCTCAGGTGGAGACTGAATATTTACCAAGAGAAAGTCAAAGAGCAGGTACATAGCACCTAGAGCTGAGGCACCTGAAGGCACAAGGCCTGAAGAAGTAGCTGGAGCACATTTCTTTCCCCAAACTCTTCCCGCTGCCCAGGACCCAGTAAGTTGACATTAGATACAGGAAGGCCCTTACACAAGACCAGCTGCCAAGCTTCTGCAAGCTTCTCAGACCCTAGCTGGCTCTGCAGGTAAGAGACTGACATTACATTGAGGCAGATGCAAACCATGCCACACGGGAGTGCAGAGTTTGCTAACAAGTTTTGTATTTGTTGTGAACTCCAGACAAGAAAATAAGGAATATGAACTGATTTTCTATATTAAAAGCTTGAAAAATCTTTCCAAAAAAACCCAGGTAGAATCTCCCATCTCATTCCCTATGCCCCAGTCCCTTTTTTCTAAAAAGTTGGCGAGGTGGTGGTTGAAGCCTTAGACGTACTTCCTGAAGCCACAAAGGGTGGGGAGGCTGCTGATTCACTAGCTGCTTCCTGGAATTGCTGTGCTGGGCTGGCTGATGAATGATTTTTCCAAAATGATCCAGAGCTTTTACAATATCCTGCTGGTTCCCAATCAGACCTTCCTGTAAGTCAAATCAGAAAATTACTCAAGCCATGCATTCCTGAGCTATCAGACACATGGAATTCCAAGCACAATATTACCAACGTGTCTTAATTTCCCTCTCGGGGTCTGGGGTCCAGCTATCTCTACTGCTTCTGTACTTTCTTACCCAGTGTGGCTGGACCCAGGATGAAGACCTTGGTGTTCTACCCTTTTCAAGGTCTTTGAGGCTGGGCCATGCATCTACCTGGCTGGCGTTGGAGTCATGTGGAAGCAGATGCGTCACTCCAAGTTAGTTGGAAGGGATTGAGTTGCCTGATTTCTTTAATGGACTGTCAGCTGAGGAAGGAGCGGAGCCCTTCATTTTCTTTGTCTGTGGTTGCACAAAGATGCTTTCTCCGACCTTACCTGGCACTCCAGCCAGTATTGGACAGGAAGCCACCATGCTCCCGGCAATTCAGTCTTGTTTATTATTTTTGTGTTTGTTTCTCAGAAATAAGGTACTGGTTTGGAATTGCCCCCTGTTTGACCCTGTGGTCTATTTTTTTCTTAGATAAAAGGGGGAAAAAAGAACCCACGTCTCTCTGCTGCTTTAGAAGTGTAGGGACTTTCATTTGGAATGGTATTCCCATTGGGGGGCAGCTGAGGATATACAGGGAGGGGTGAGGGAAAACACTGCATTTCTCATGTTCTGCCTTGTACGCAAACTGAGGTAGGAAACCAAAAAAAAAAAGCAAAATAATTCCTTAGTTCCATGTTTTTATACTTTCTCCAACTGAGCAGAAGACAAATGGAAAGCAAATGAGTTGATGTATCTGGGGAATAAAACAGGTGGAGCTAAAATATAGGCCTGCTGTGACTAACTCCCAAATTCCTTCTAGAATGGTCTGGGATATGATTTCTCCTTCCTTGAATTATGGAATCTTTAGATGGGAAATTCTGGATCAACTAAAGATCTTTAAACTGAATCCTTCAGTTACACTATATATAATTAAACTTTGCTTTGAGAGTTGAATGCTTATGATAATTTTGTGAGGTGGGTACAGTTACTGTTATGATCATTTAACAAATGAAGAGAGCAAAGATCAGAAGGAGTTGGGCTAGGGTGAATTCAGGTTCAAGTTTCAAATCCGTGTCTCCTGATTCTGAAGTTGTACTCTTCAGTTGACAAGTCTCCTGGGAGCCAGGAGACAAATATGTGCTTCAAGAATTGAGTCTCTGGAATGGCAGTTGGAGTTCTATCATTGTGAGAAGATACTGACCAAACGTAGAACTCTTCTGTATCTGGGGCTCTATCCTGGCTGTGTATACACTAAGCACATAGTGGTCTTCACAGAGCTTAGCTCAGTGCTGTAACATAACATGGGAGGTGCATAATCCTTTCCAAAAACTACTGTTGGCTATGTCTCACCTTCTCAAGGTAAGTTGCAAAATCTTTCTTATTCTCACCAATACAATTCTAAATTTTCTTAAAACTTCTTTATAATAAGCCCTTGTGATCCTCCTGTGTCCTTTGATAAAATCTATCAGGATTACCCCCTCGGCATCCCCCCAAAGAGTCTCCACAACCTCTGAGCTGGCCCCTCTGCCTTGAATTTAACTGGCCCCACAGATCTCCTTAGCAGCCACTATTTTGATTGGACATTTTGTTTTTTTCAAGACACCCTAATGAGATGAAGACAAGTGTATTCCTGAGAGAACTTGTCAGCAACCATCCACTGACCACAGAGACATGTTTAAACACATTTTGATTGGAATAAATCTATGCATGAATGCACTAGAAACCTAGTAGCAATACTTTTTGACTCATCCTTGCATTTACAGAGTTATAGAACCATCACCGCGATCTAATTTCAGAATATTTTCATCATCCCTAAAGGAAATCCATCAAATGGAGTCCTGGTGTGGTGCTGTGGGCTAATGAGTCAGACTGCAAAGTCATTTGGACTGCAAGGTTGGTGGTTCGAGCTCACCAGCTGCTCCTTGGAAACCCTATGCAGGGTCGCTATGGGTCAGAACCGACTCCACAGCACTTAACAACAACAAAGGAAATCCATCAAAAGAAGGTGGAAAGAATAAAAAAAACTTTAACATTCCTCTTACTTCTCATTATAGACCAGTGTTCTCAAAACTTAATCAAGATTTCATATATGTTTTTAAATAGTTATATGTCTTAACTCTAAGAACAACCATTCCTTAATACCTTCGATTTTCCCTGATGAGCTGTGTACTTTAAGATCCTGCAGTAGTTGGGGATGGAGGCTGGACCCTATACTATTGGACCACCCTTCTTCTTCTGAATCCCTGTATTTGTTGTCTATTTGCTTTAAGGTAAGAATGAACTCCTCTCCAGCCTCAGAGGGTAAATCACAATTTTCCTAATAATTAGACTCTATGGCTCTGCACATTGGAACCTCAATTCAAACTGGGGTTCCAGGGCACTCTCAGGAGGTGTTGCTTGGCTTCTATTTCCCGAGTCCAGTGACTGACTTTAGACATCAGCATGTGATGCTAAACTGGCCGGATGGATGTGGTGATGTGAGGTTGTTAGGCTGCTTCTGGGAAAAGAGCCATGATTCATGTATAGTCCCATTTTCTGTCTCTGGAGAATCTTGTCTACATTTACCCCACCATGCAGGAACTTAGTTTAATTGGTGATCTGTGGATGTAATCTCATGTGATCGTCATACTACTCTTTGAAGGAGTTTTAATATTATGTTTAATTATTCCCATTTTAGAGACAAAGAAACTAAGGTTCACAGAACATTAAATGTTTTTCTCCAGTACCAGCATCAAGTCAAAAGCTAGCTCCAAGGGTAAGCTATTAGCTGGCTCTCAAAACACAGAAAAGAAAAGCCCTGATTTGTAGGACTTAGCAATTTCCATAGTATAAATACTCTTACCAGGCTCAATTTCAAGCTACCATCATGAGCTCACTGAACAATGAGTTGGGAGGAGACACAGGAATACTTTTAATGCGCTTCGCAGATACTACATTTATTAAAAATTGAAGATTTTGTGGCAATCCTGCATCTAGCAAATCTCTTGGTGCCACTTTCCAATAGCATTGTGCACTTTGTTTATCTGTGTCATGTTTTGGATACCCTCATAGTATTTCAAATTTTAAAATAATGTTATTGCACATTAGTGTAGTAGTTGTGAGTCGGGCTGCTAATCTCAAGGTCAGTAGTTCCAAAAACTACCAGGTGTTCTACAGAAGAAAGATGAGGTTTTCTGCTCCCGTAAATATGTATAGCCTCGGAAACCTTATACAGAGTTGCTAAGAGCTGACACCAACTCCAAGGCACACAACCACCGTAATATAATATAACCTAGACTTTTATATGCACAGAAACCAAAACATATGCATGACTGGCTGTATCACACTACTTGAATTTTTTGCAGTGAACTAGAACCAAACATATCGGAGGTATTCTTGTACCTTATAAATAAGTGTGAGTCCGCTCCAACAATCCAGTAGAAAATAGGACAAGTGCTCAAACCTAAAGTTTGACTGTGAATACCATGCTCTCCTCCCCTCAAAAGCTCTCCAGACTTCTCTTTATACTGGAGATCTAAACTGTGAAATCCCACAGCAGGTGAGTCAATTCCTACTCAGAGAGTTTCTGAGACTGCTGGCCTTTATGGTAGCAGACAGTTTCATCTTTCCTTCCACAGAGCAGCTGGTGGTTTCAAACTGGCAACCTTTTGACTAGCAGCCCAATGCTTAACCCAATGCGAATAGCTATTGCTTCTAGAAGACAGAATAAGCAAGATAATGGGGGAGAAAACCAATATGTGTGGATCCCTGAGGTTTCCTAAAGTCTCCATTCAATGTAGTCTCCATTCAAATGTAGTCCTCATTCAAGCAGGAGTCCTACGGAACCATTTCTCATGCTGCATGAGCTTGGGCTAAGAGAGCCTTGATCGTTTGCTTGGTTAGTTTGCAATCTGAGCAACTGTGCATTTTTGTACTCTGCTAGTGCAGTGGGTAAAGTACTCAACTGTTGACAGGTTGGTGGTTCAAATGCACCAATTACTTTGTGGGAGAACGATGTGACAGATTCTACTCGGGCCTATGTGGTCACTGTGAGTTGGAATCCACTCGATAGCAATTGGTTTTATTTTTGTGTTTGTTTTTTTGGCTGGGGCCCTGGCAGTGATGAGCACAAGTTCCTGGCTGTGAAAGCTTGTGGCCAGTGGAAACATTATAGGGAGCCCACTCCAGACCTGCCCCAGTGGGCCAGAGGAAGCAGCACAGTGAGGCTCATTCCAGATGGTGGCATGAGAGGCCCTCAGGGTTGGAAGAGACTTCTGAGGCCTCTGTGGCTATCCAGTCTTGTCTCTGTTCAGCACGCTCACTGAGGGATGTACAGATTATGTTTGGAGATGTTAAGTGAATGAATGAATAAGCAAACAAGTAAAACAAACCACACTTGTTGCCAGCCAGTTGATTTTGACTCATGGTGACCCCATGTGTGCAAAGTAGAATTACTTCATAATATTTTCAAGACTGTGCCCTTTTGGAAGTCTTTCTTCCCAGGTGCCTCTGGGTAGACTGAAATTGCCAACCTATCAGTTAGTAGTTGAGTGGTTTGCCCTTTGTGCCACCCTAGGATTTTGAACAAGTCCAATAATGGTAAACTCCTTCCCTCACTTCTTTTTCTACTTAGGTGCCATCAGGTCAGTTTCAACTTACAGTGACCCTGTGCAGAACTTTGCCCTGTCCTGTGCCATACTCACAATTGTTCCGTTTGAACCCATTGTTGCTGCCACTGTGTCAGTCCATTTCATTGGGGGGTCTCACTCTTTTTTGATGACCCTCCAACTTGTCAAGCATGAAGTCCTTCCCCAGGAACTAGACCCTCCTGAAATCATGTCCAAAGTACAAAAGACAAAGTCTTGCCATTCCTGCGTCTAAGGAGCCTTCTTACTGCACTTCTTCCAAGACAGACTTGCTTGTTCTTCTGGTAGTCCATGATACTTCTAATCTCCTTTGTCTAAACCATGATTCAAAGGTATCAATTCTACTATGGTCTTCCTTATTCATTACTCAACTTTGACAAATGTATGAGGTAAT
>NW_006408585.1:5335528-5337530 GCF_000296735.1 Chrysochloris asiatica
ACTGGTAGAATTATTCGATTTCATCATCACTGGCTTTAATGGTTGGTATGTAAGTTTTAAGAAATAAACTAATCTTCCTTATAGATGTATGGATAGTATTCTAGCACAGATAGCATGATATTTCAAGATAGATCTTGAAAATGTTCTTTTTTAACAATGAATGTGGCACCATTCCTCTTCAATTTTCCATTCCCAGCATACTATACCATTTGATTTACTGGTCAATTCATCTCACTAATGCCTAGGATATTGATCTTTATGTGGTGTGTTCCATTTAATTTTTGACAACGTTCGATTTTCCTAGAATCATACATTCCATGTTCCTATGATTAATGGATACTCGCAATTGTTTCTTCTCATTTTGAGTTTTGTCTCATCAGCAAATGAAGGTCCCTGAAGCTTTATTCCAGTCTTTTCATTATGGTCAACTCTGCATTGAGGAACTAGCTCTCACCAGTCATATTTTGTGTGACTTCCACACAAAATACGGGCTCTTCTTCTGGCACTGTAGCTAATAATGTTCCACTGCTATTCATAAGGGTTTCAGTGTTTCAGTGGCTATCACTCAGAAGTGATGCACTTCTCTTTCCTAGTCTGTCTTAGTTTAGAAGCTCTACGGAAACCTGCCCTCCATAGGTGTCCCTACTGGTAATTTTCAATACAGTGGCATAGATTCTAGTATCACAGCAACACACAAGCCACCACAGTACCACACACTGACAGATGAGTGGTGACTTCTTCCCTAGGGAATCTATTCTAGGAGCACCTTTTTGACAAATTTCATTTTCATGTTAAAACAAAGTCCCAAACCTCTGTTTCAGCCTGTCATGGTTCTAATTTCAATCCTGACAACCATATTACTAGAATAACTCTGTTCCTGTAGCTTATCAGTCAGGACAGACAAGGCAACGTTGCAGTGACCAACAACCCTATAAACACACCAGCATTATAAATCAGTGATAACAATTATTTTTTGCTCATGCAAAATGTCCATTGAGTGTTGGCTCATTATGACTGTGTTCATATCAACCAACCAGGGCTCCAGACTGCCTTAAACCGGGTGTCACCTCTCATCATTGCTATTCACCAGGGGAAAGAAAGAGTGGTTCAGCAGTATGAAAATGTTTGAGCTTTGAAGTGGTTTTTGTCACTCCTGTTTTGAAAAAATAACCTAACATAGGCTATACTTATTTCTTATATTTATTGTTTCAACTTAGAGCTATGAAGAAATATTTTCTTTGGAGTAAAAAAGTGTGTGTCTGACATCCAGCTCTGATTTTATCATTCGATGGCATATCGTGCTCCATGCCGTGGATGGTATTATGAGGAAGATAAACCACAGGGCTGCCTTAACCACTGAGCAGGTCAACTCGAGTAAATAACATAGCACCTCTTCACTAAAATGTAAGAAGTTCTAGTAGTATAGTGCTTACTAGTTGAACTGCTAATCTTAAAGTCAGCAGTTCAAAACTACCAGTGGTTCTGCAGCAGAAAGATGAGGATTGATGGATTGAACCAATCCAAAAGCAGACAGGCCTCAGAAGGAAGGCCTGGTGATGTGCCTTCTGAAAGGTCACAGCCTTGAAACCCCCAAAGTGTGGAGTTCTATTATGCACACATGGGTTTGCCACTAACAACATCACTAGAATGTAAATTCCATGAATACAGAGATCTTTGGGTTTATTTTCACTCTAATCTCCCCAGCAACCAGAACATGCCTGATAATATAAACTAGAAGCCAGTGGTTCACGTCAGTCCCCATTCGTGGCAACCCCAAAAAACAAGAGTAGAATTGCACCCTAGGGATTACAAGGTCAGCAGCTCAGAAACCAGGTTGCTATGAGTCAGCAATTAACAACCATCTTTACAGAAGCAACTGGCCACATTTTCCCTCTCAAAGCAGCTAGTAGGATTCAAGTACTGGATTAGCACCCCCGAAGGTAACCACTGCACTGCCAAGGCCTTCTTGTCAGGCATATTGGTGTTTGTTAGGTGTCATCCT
>NW_006408585.1:5338515-5340260 GCF_000296735.1 Chrysochloris asiatica
TAGTTTGTTACAATCCACACAGTCAAATGCCTTTGTGTAGCCAATAAAATACAAACAAACATCTTTCTGATATTCTCTGCTTTCAGTCAAGATCTGTGTAATGTCTGCAATGATATCCCTTTGTTCCACCTCCTCTTTTGAATCTGGGTTGAGTTTCTGACAGCTCCATGTCAGTGTACTGCAGCAACTATTTTTGAATTATCTTTAGCCAAATTGTTCTGGCCTGTGATATTAATGATAATGTTTGATAAAATCTGCATTCTGTTGGGTTACCTTTCCTTGGAATGGGCACAAATATTGATCTCTTCCAGTCAATAGGCCAGGTAGCTGTCTTCCAAATTTCTTGGCATAGACTAGTGAATGCTTTAGCATTTCATCAGTTGACACAAAACCTTATCGATCACAATCCACTCCTTGTCAAATTGGCACCTGTACATATCACTTTAAACCATGTAAAACTGCTACATAAAGGTTGGTATTCTATCAGTTGCTGTTCCATCAATTTCTGGAACCTTTTTTTTTTTTCTTTCTTTGTCAATGCTTCCAGTACAATTTGGACTGATTTAATACCATCAGTTCTTGATTGTATGCTACCTCCTGAAACAACTAAACATTGACCAATTCTTTCTGATACAGTGACTCTGTGTATTCCTTCCATTTTATTTTGATGCTTCCTGCATTATTTGGTATTTTGCCCATTGAATTCTTCAATATTACAGCCGAGGTTTGAATTTTTTCTTCAGTTCCTTTTTCAGCTTGAGAAATGTTGGGTGTGCTCTTTCCTTTTTGGTTTTCTAATTCCAGGTCTTTGCACATTTCACTATAATACTTTGCATTGCTTTCTTGAGCTGTCATTTGAAATGTTATGTTTAACTTCATCATTTCTTCCAGTCAATTTCGCTACTCTGCTCAAGAGCAAGTTTCAGAGTCTCTTCAGAGATTCTTTTTGTTTGCTTTTCTTTCTTGTCTTTTGTTTTGTTTTTTAGTTTTTATTGTGAATTGAGTGATAGTTTACAGGGGAGAACATCAGTTTTACATGTATCCTATCGCATTTCATTTCATTGCAATGGTTACAGTCCCCTCCATGCATCATCATTCAACAGTATTTGCTTTTTTTTTGTACACAAAACCACTCAGGATTATATAATCATTTAAACAACCAAAGGGCACATTCTGCAAGCCTGTCTCCTGGCCACCAGCACACAACCTTTCCCATTCCATGAGTCTGGAGTCCTCAGCTACTCTTTCTTTGTCATCATCTCTGCCTTCATCTCTGATGTCATTGCTTCTCTGGATAGAGTCCCACATTCTGCTCATGCTCTTCTCCTTTGATGGTCCTGGGTTATTCTGTTCTTGGACTGTATGATTAACTACTCCCCCTTTTTGTTATAAAACTTCTGCCTTTACAGTTGTGACAGTAGCAGTTCATCAGGATAACAATTACATTGAATCATAAGAATCTTATCTCCTTTCACCAGACCCATCTAAATTCCATCTTGAAAACTTGTAACCCAGTTAATTCATGCCTTTATAGCCGCCCCCCCACCCCATTTTAGGTAGCCAGTATCTAAGTTGTCCACCCCTATCAACCCTGTATACAGAGGGGATAGAATTGATCCTTGATGTGAAGATTCCTTCCCTCTCAATTCGTATTTTGATCTACTACATCTATAAATATAGGTCGAGTTCCTGAAATTGTAGCAATTTACACTTGTTCTCTTTATCAAATTTTTTTTTTTTTTTTA
>NW_006408585.1:5347201-5349381 GCF_000296735.1 Chrysochloris asiatica
GAACTCCCTTTAGGATGTTTTGTAGTGCAGGGTTGGCTTTGGCAAAATCCCTTAGCTTCTATTTATCTTGAAATGTTTTGATTACACCATCATATTTAATTTATAGCTTTGCTGGATAAATAATTCCTGGTTGGCAGTTTTTTTTCTTTCCGGGTTTTATTTATGTCTCCCCTTTGCCTTCTTGCTTGTATAGTTTCTGCTGAGAGATCCGAGCTCAATCTGGCTTGCTTGCCTTTGTATGTGACACTTCTGTTTTCCCTGGCTGCTTTCAGAAATCTCTCCTTATCTTTAATTTTGGAGAGCTTGACAATGATATGTCTTGGTGATTTTCTTTTGGGGTCTACCCTTCCTGGAGTTCGTTGAGCTTCTTGAATATTTATCTTTTCACTTTTCAGGATGTTAGAGAAATTTTCTTCCAGTAGTTCTTCAACTATTTCATCTGTGGACTTGTGTGATTCTTCTTGTTCTGGAATGCCAATAATTCTTAAGTTATTCCTCTTCATGTTGTCCAACATGAATCTTAGAACTTCTACAGATATTTTTATCCTTTTTGTTTTTGTTCTTCTATCTTAGTGGTCTTGAGAGATTTGTCTTCCAGTTCACTGGTTCTGCCTTCCATCTTGTCTATTCGACTCCTTTGCCCTTTCAGAGTATTGTCTATTTCCAATATTCTGTTATTGATCGTTTGGACCTCTTTCTGTAGGTGTTGAATTGTTTCCAATGCTGTATCTATGTTATTTGATTGATCCTGTAGCGCTTTCCTGACTTCTTCCTTATTTTTCTCAACTCCATTGTAAAGTGTTTTGAAACATTTTATAATCATTTTTCTGAATTCCTTTTCTGGCATTTCCAAGGCCTGCCCTCCTTCCAGAATGGAGTCCAGGTCTACCTCTAGGCCATTTGTCTTGGACATTTTATCTTGTTTCTGGACATGTGCTGATATGGTCATCAGCTTTTACTTCTTGGACATGATTAGTATTTATCTGTGGCCTTAATACTTAATTGAGTGTGTGTTTTGGTATTTTTTATGCTTTCTGCTTGCTTCCAGGGATATGTGATCAGGATGTGGGCTTCCCTTTTCACTCTTCTTATTGTTTTACTCAGAGTAACTTTCACAGGTGTTGTCTGTTTTCCTGGTATATGGTAATTGGTATTGGTTCTTGCCTGTGTTTTGTGTTTTATAGAGTGTGATTGTGGCTTGTCTATATGGCAGCAGTTGCTGACTCTTCTTGTGTAATTTACAGAGACAAAGAGTCCTCCAAAGGTCAAAAGGGAGCATATAATAGCAAAACAGCACCAGCAAAAAAACAAAACAAAACAAGAGAACAAAATCGACTAAAAGCACAAACAAAAAACAGCAACAATAAAAACTAGACTGAATACTGCAGCCTATAATCACAGAAAAGGAAGAGAAGGGGGAAAAAAAAATTTGTAGCCTAATATGAGTATGACTTTAAGGTCTTCTCTTCAGCTTCTTGCTTTCAAAGCTGCCTGAGAGATTTCAGGATGCCAGTGTTGGTTGTTATGCTATACCTCAGGCTTTAATTTAATTTTCAGCTTGTTTTGTTTTTAAATTCTCTTTCCCTATCTACAGCCCTGTCCTGCCCTTTCCAGTTTTAAAAAATACAAAAGACAGATAAGCAAAAAGTCTTCAGGGCCTGCTCTCGGGCTGAGTATCTGTGCGTGTGCGTGGCAGAAGAACCCACCAGTGGTGAGGGTGGGGAGTGTTCACTCACTCAGGCTCTCCCTCTAGTCACCAGAATGGAGGTGGGCAAACAGTGGGCACGCTAATGAGCAGACACACACACACACACAAAAAAATCAGAACAAAGCAGAACTGACAAAGTCCGCCTTTGTTCCAAGGTTCCTATGGCGTTTTTCCGTGATGTTTCTGCTTCCCTGTTTGTCTTGTCGTTTGGTCTCACCCAATATGTCAGTTTGGTCTCACCCAGTATGTCTGCTCCAGGCCTGTGAGCCCAGCCTCGCAGATTCAAAAGTATGTGATTTTTTTACTTCAGCTTCAAGTTCCACAATCTGTAGGCCTTCAAACCTTCAAAACATTCCTATCTCTGTGGTTCCGAGTTTTGGAGCTCTGCCCTGGATCTGCTTTGCCTGGTATTCTGTGGTTTTGCTAATGGCGAACTTCACTGCATCTCCACCCTAGCCACCATCAAGCCCTG
>NW_006408585.1:5349955-5355380 GCF_000296735.1 Chrysochloris asiatica
ATTAGTATTGCCACTCCTCATTTTTTATTATAATTAGCTTGGCATATTTTTTCCCATCTTTTAACTTTTAATCTGTTTTTGTCATTGTGTGTAATATGTGTCTCTTGCAGACAGCGTATTGAAGGTTCTTGTTTTCTTATCCATTCTTCCACTCTTCATCTCTTAACTGGTGCATTTAATCCTTTGACATTTAGTGTAATTAAAGATAGGTATGGATTAATTACTGTCATTTTTTTTGTGTTTTGTGTGGTACTGCTGGTTTCTTTGTTTTGCATGCCTTACTGTGCTGAGTTCATGTTTTTTGTATTCTTTCTTGTCAGTTTCCTCATAGTTTTAATGTTCTTGGATTTTAATTTTCTTGGTATGCTGTATTAATTTTTTTTGAGGTTTCTCTATATTCTATTAACTTTTTCCTCCACTTCAAACAGTCTATTTTCCCCTGCAATCTGCCTGACTCCTCATCACCTGGATCTCTGTTCCTATATTTTTACCTTCTTTCACATTGTAATTGTTTAGATCATAGATCATAGACTAACTTCCCAGATTCTCTGAATTCATTCTTATAGTTATGTTCTATTCTGGACTTTTCCATCTGTCAATTGAGTTCACATATGTCAATTTCTAGTTGTTGCCACATATGTCAATCTCTGGTTATTGTCTTTTCTTATTGGTTCTCAGTCCAAAGAATCCCTTTAGGATGTTTTGAAGCACTGCGTTAGCTTTGACAAAATCCCTTAGCTTCTATTTATCCAGCAATGTTTTTATTACATCGTCGTATTTGATTGACAGCTTTGCTAGGTAGATGATTCTTGGTTGGCAGAATTTTTTCCCAGGGTTTTATATATGTCTCCCCATTGCCTTCTTGCCTGCATGGTTTCTGCTGAAAAACCAGAGCTTAATCTTATTTGCTTGCCTTTCCCCTAGCTGCTTTCAGGATTCTCTCTTTATCTTTGATTTTGGAGAGCTTGGTTATTTCTTGATATTTTTCTTTTAGAGGTCTATCCTTCTTGGATTCGTTGAATTCTTTAATGCTTAGCTTTTCATTTTTCAAGTTGTTAGGGATATTTTCTTCCAGAAGCTCTTCAATGATCTCCTCTGTGGTCTTCTGTGATTCCCCTGTTCTGGAATTCCAATAATTCTTGTTATTCCTTTTCATATTGTCTTACATGAATCTCAGACTTTTGTCAGATTTTTAAAATACTGTTTTCTGCTTGCTCTGCTTTCTTAGCAGTATTGAGAGATTTGTCTTTCAGCTTGCTAATTCTGGCTTCTATCTCTTCTATTCTGCTCCTTTGCTCTTTCAGTGTATTGCCCATATCTGATATTTTATTTATTAATAATTTGGACCTCTTTTTACTGGTTTCGAATGGTTTCCAATGCTGTATCTATTTTATTTGATTGTTTCTGTAGTACTTTCCTGGCTTCTTCCTTATTTTTCTCAACTCTTCTGTGGAGCATTTGTGTGTACCTCAATAACATACTCCTGAATTCCTTGTAAGGCAGTTCCAAAGCCTGCCCTCCTTCCAAGGAGAAGTCTAGGTCTACCTGCAGTTTATTGTTTCAGTTACTCTATCTTATTTCTGTACTTGTGCTGAAATTTCAACTATCTCTTGGGCATCTTCAATAATTAGACATGTTTTCAGTAATTAGATTAATGTATGTTGATGTAATCTTTTCCTAA
The DNA here is from genome assembly GCF_000296735.1 of Chrysochloris asiatica. Lineage (NCBI taxonomy): Eukaryota > Metazoa > Chordata > Mammalia > Afrosoricida > Chrysochloridae > Chrysochloris > Chrysochloris asiatica. The sequence goes on from NW_006408585.1 coordinate 5,351,637, forward strand.
AGTTTTTGTTATGAATGAATGATAGTTTACATGGGGGAACAGCAGTTTTTTCATTGCAATGATTACAATCTCCTGCATGCTTCATCATTCAATAGTATTTGCTTCTATTCCCTTTGTCCTTTTTTGTTGTTGTTTTTGCTTGTGCACCAAAACATTCCAGAATATACAATCATTCAAACAGCCAAAGGACACACAGTACAAGCCTGTCCCTGGGCTGCCAGCACATATCCCCTCTCCTTCCATGAGTCTAGAGTCCTCAGCTGCTCTATCTCTTGATGTCATCATCTTTGCTTCCGTCTCTGGTGTCACTGCTTCTCTGGTTAGGGTCCCACATTCTGCTCATGCTCTTCTCCATTGATGGTCCTGGGTCCTCTGGTCCTGGAATGTAAGATTAACTAACTACTCCCCCCTTTATGTTACAAAACTTCTACCTTTTACAATTGCCACAATCGCAATTAGTCATGATAACAATTACTCACTGTTTAATCATAAGAATCTTATGCTCATCTCCTTTCACCAGACCCTTTTAGACAAGATGAAAATTATTCAGTGGGGATTCTACTTTGTCCCGCCCTCTGAAACTAATCCCCCCCTCCTTGAAAACTTGTAAGCCAGTCATTTCATGCCTTTATAGCCCCCCATTTTAGGTAGCCAATGTCTAAGTTGCCCACCCTTATCAATCTTGTATACAGAGATGGGAATGATCCTTGCTGTAAAGATTATTTCTCTCTTAGTTGGTATTTTAAGCTACTACATCTATAAGTATAGGTCAAATTTATCAGATTGTAGCAATTTATGCTTATTTTCTTGAAACTTCTTTTCCTTGTTCTAGTCAGGTTCTGAACATCTGCAAGTTTGGGCACCTTGTGCATATCCCCTCCTTCATATCAACTGGACACATCATTCTAGGCTCTAGCCCTCTATGGCCATGTCCTCGTCCATGGGCTCAGGAGTCCCCAGGTTTCACTGTACTTTGGGCCAACCAGTTCTCACCATACTCCAGGTCAATGGGGGTCTATGTAACTTGGTAGGACTCAGCTCACCTCTTCATTGCTGTTTTTCCCCCACTTCCTCTCACCAGTAGACCAACGTGGCCGCCAGCAAGCGTAAATGCCTGCTCGTGAATTCCCTTTGAGTTTCAGTCTTTGGAGGGGGTTTATCCTGAAGGGACTTGATTGCTTGCCTTGATGGCTCCCCAGTAAACAACTTACTTATTCTGGTAGTAGCCAATCAGATTGCTGTTTTTGTTTTTCCCTGCTGGTCTTTCTTTCAAGAAGTATCTGCTATTCCTCTAGCTGCTCCAGGCTGGTCTGCTTTTCTTTTCAAGTGGGAATTTCCCATCACAGAAGGTTTTAGATGGGGATCAGGATTCCATCTAAGGTCTTATACCCTTTACAGACTCTGCAAGAAGCCTCTTTCACTGGGCAAATTCTAACACCTCTTTTAGGTATTTCAATCAGTTAAGGCTGAAGGTGGGCTTATAGATTTTCTGTAATCATGTTTCCTAATATTCATTTCTAGCCCTCTCAAGTGTCTATTTTACAATAGTAGGCAAGGGAAACAAATATTTATAAGATAGTCAAGCATCTTAACATTATTTCTCCTCTTTTACCCAATCATACTATGCCTCAATCCCTGTATCACAGAGCCCTTTTGTTCCAAGGTTGAGCATACATCACTATTTACCTCTGTCCTATTTAGACCATACAAGACTGCCTAAATATTCTCCTATCTACCTTGTTCTTCTGTCTCCCTCCCCTTTCTTGTGTATTGCCCACCCCAACACCCAAACCGTGATGTGTCTATCTCCTACCCTGTGCTTTACCGTCTCCTTCATCCCCACCTCACCCCCCAGTAACCAAGAAATAATTTTTTCCTTTGTCTTCCTTTTAGTGTGGGTATCTTTTCTTAAGCTTTTACAATAATGATCTTAATGCAATATTTCTCCTTCAGTGACTAATTTCACTCAGCATAATGTCCTCAAGTTTCATCCATGTTATGTAGTAGGTTACAGCTTCCTTGTTGTTCTTCAAGGTAGCATAATATTCCATTGTGTGTATGTACCACAGTTTGTTTAGCCATTCTTCCATTGATGGGCACTTAGGCTGTCTCCATCTTTTTGCTGTTGTGAATAGTGCTGCCATAAACATTGGTGTGCATAGATCTAGTTGTGTACTGGTTCTGTTTTCTTGTGGGTATATACCAAGTAGAGGAATTGCTGAATGTGGTGCTGTGGGTTAATGTGCCAGACTGCAAAGCCGTTTGAACTGCAAAGTCAGTTGTTCAAGCTCACCAGCCACTCCTGGGAAACCCTATACAGGGTCTCTGTGCATTGGAACTGACTCAATGGCACTTAACAACAAGGTATTTCTATTTCCAGCTTTCTGAGTGCTTGGACTATTTTGCAATCCCACCAGCAATGTAAGAGAGTCCCAGTCTCTCCACATCCACGCCAACATTTATTGTCTTCTGCTTTTTTGAACTTTGCTTTTATTGCTGCTGTGAGATGATCTCTCTTTTTTTTTTTTTTTAAGGTTTTTATTGTGGTTTGAGTGAAAGTTTACAGGCCATATCATCATCATCAGTTTTACATTTAGCAAATCATATACCTTGTTTCATGACAATGATTATAATTCCCTCCATGTACCATCAGTTAACAGTATTTCTCTCTATTCACTTTAGCTTTTTAAAAAACAAACAAACAAAAAACCCACTCAGGCATATATAATAATTTACATCTCCAAAGAGCACATTCTGCACATCTGCTCCTGGCGACCAGCTCTTAGTCCCTCTCTTCTTAGTCCATGAATCTAGAGTCCTCAGTCATGCCCGGTCTCCATGCCCCCATCTCTGCCTCCATCGCTGGCGCTGCTGCTTCTCTGGATAAGGTCCCGCATTCTGCTTGTGTGTTTCTCTCTTAATGGTCCTAGGGTCCTCTGTTTCTGGACTGTAAGATTAACCACTCCCCTGTTTTTGTTACAAAACTTCTACCTTTATAATTGTTACAGTCGCGATTAGTCATGATAACAATTATTCACTATTGACTCTTACAAATCTTATCCCCATCTCTTTTTACCAGACCCATCTAGACAAGATGACATCTATTCAGTGGGGACTCTTTTTTGTCCCCCATACTCTTAAACTAAACTCCCTCTTGAAACCTGTAAGCCAGTCACTTCGTGCCTTTATCGCCCCCTCATTTTAGGTAGCTAATGTCTAAGTTGCCCATCCCTATCTATCCTATGTACAGAGGGGAGATAGCATTGATACTTGATGTGAAGACTCCTCCCCTCTCTGTTGGTATTTAGAGTAACTATCGCTCTGAGTATAGGTCAGGTTCATCATGATGATGTATCTTCTGTCACTGTAGCTGTTCCAGTCTGCTTGTCCTTCCTAGTGGGAATGTCCCACCTCATAAGGTTCTGGATGGGACTCAGAATTCCACCTAAGGTCCTATACACTGTAAAGGCTTTGCACAAGGCCTATTTCACTGGGCAAGTTGTAGAACTCCTTTGAGGTATTCCAATCCGTTATAGGCTGAAGATGGGTTTACAAGTTTTCTCTGATCATGTTTCCCAACATTCCTTTCTATCTGAACTCAATTGTCTATTTTACAATAGTAGACAAGGGAAACTAATATTCATAAAGCAGTCAAGGATTTTAGTATTATTTACCCTCTTCAAGCTATACCTAGATCCCTGTATCCCAGAGCTCTGTTGTTCCAAGGTTGAGTATGCATCACTA
>NW_006408585.1:5356401-5368053 GCF_000296735.1 Chrysochloris asiatica
CTCTTCATGTTGTCCAACATGAATCTTAGGCCTTCTTCAAATGTTTTAATCCTTTTTTGTATTTGTTCTTCTCTCTTAGTAGTGTTGAGAGATTTATCATCTAGCTCACTAGTTCTGGCTTCTATCTTTTCAGTTCTACTCCTTTGCCCTTTCAGTGTATTGTCCATTTCTGATATTCTATTATTAATCTTTTGGACCTCTTTCTGTAGGCTTTGAATTGTATCCAATGCTGTATCTATCTAATTTGATTGTTCCTGTAGCACTTTCCTGACTTCTTCCTTATTTTTCTCAACTCCATTATATAGTGTTTTGATGCATTTTATGATAATTTTTCTGAATTCCTTCTCCAGCATTTCCAAAGCCTGCCCATCTTCAGTATGGAATGTAGGTCTACTTCCAGCTCATTTGCCTTGGTCACTTTATCTTGTTTCTGGACATGTGCAGATATGGGCATCTGCTTCTGTTTTTTTGGCATATTCAGTGGTTATCTGTGGCCTTAATTCTTAGATGGGTATGTAATTTGGTATTTTTTATGCTTTCTGATTGCCTCCAGGTAGATGTGATCAGGAAACAGGCTTCCCTTTTCACTCTTCTTCTTAAGAAATTTCAAGATGCCACTGTTGGTCGTGACATAATTTAGGATTTAATTTTCAGCCTATTTCCTCTTTTGTCTGCTTGTCCTACTCCACAATCCCCGTTCAGGCCTTTTTTCTAGTTATAAACAGTTCAGTACCAGCTGTGGCCATTTGATTTTAAGTGGAAACTGTCTCTTTAAATTTCGAGGAGATCTGTGCAAATGCATAGTAGAACCCTCCGAGGGTGGGGCTGGGGTGTCCACTAGCTCAGGCACCCCTATAGTCACCAGAATGGAGGTACGCGGACAGCAAGGGACCAATGAACAGATACCAAAATAAAATAATGTCTGCACCTTTATCTCCGCGGTTCTGCCAGGCGTCATGGCTGCTGTGATCCTTACCCCTCTTGGGATCACTCAAGATGGCAGCTCCTGGAGCATCTGAGCATCTTGAATTAGAAAGCAATGGATTTCTTGCTTCTACCACAAATTCCTCTAGCTGCAAGTCTTCCAACCTTCTAAATATTCCTTGATAATGTGGTTCAGAGTTCTGGGACCATCCTCCTGAGCCTGCTTGGTCCTGTATTCTGTGTTGTTGCTGATGGAGCTCCTTACTGCACTTCCACCCAATCCGCCATCTTGTTTTCTCATTGTTGTTTTGATTTGCATCTCTCTAATGGCTAATGTTTGTGAACATTTCTTCATATGTTTGTTGGCTCTCTGAATGTCTTCCTTGGTGAAGTGTCTGTTCATGTCCTGTGTCCATTTTTAAATTGGATTATTTGTATTATAGTTTTTTATAGATTTTGGAAATAAGTCTGATATGTCATTGCAAAAGATGTTTTCCCATCCTGTGGGCCCCCTTTTTACTCTTTTGGTGAAGTTTTTTGATGCACATAAGCCAACTTCTGGGCTAAATCCCACAGTCAGATGCCCTGAGAACCTGCCAGAGGATTAGCCTCTGGACTTTCAGCTGCCTCTTTCAACTGCTTTGCACCATAGGAAAATTGTGCCCTGTGTACACAATGCTGGACCCTTTATGGTGTGCACTCTGATTTGTGTGAAGATACCCAGGCTGGGCAGAGAAGGTTAATAGGGCGGGGCATAGGAGTTGAAGGAAAAATAGCTAAGGAAGAAGAAGAAAAAATCACACCCCTTTTTCCATAAGTCACTGGGGCCCCACCCTCTGACCTCTGCCAAGACTGTTGGTCAGAGGCAGAGTCCTGATTGATTCAAAAATCGCCAAGTTCCTTCTTGCTTCGTTAGATTTCTCTGCCAGTTTCAGGCCCCTGAAACTCTTTCCTCCCATACTTTATATTGAATTTAAAGCTTTGGGATTGTCCCAGCAAAGTGTTTTTACTGGATTTTCCAAGCTTTCTCTAAAGAGAATTTCCTGAGTCCCTTTTGCTTCCTCCACCCCAAAACTGGAAGTGTCTGTTAATGTATTCTTAAACTTTCTGATTCCCTCCAGGTAGGTGTGATCTGGAGATGGGCTTCTCTTTTCACTTTTCTAATTACTCAACTCAGAGTAACTGTAGTTGGTTGTCCATATGGTGTATAGTAGCTGGTATTAGTTTTTACCTGGATGGTGGGATTTTACAGGATGGGATTGTAGCTTGGGTATATGACCACAATTGCTGTCTCTTTTTGGGTAATGTAGGGAGAGCTAGAGTCCCCCCAACATAAAAAGGGAACCCCTCCAAAAAAACCTGTAGCAAAATATGAGTATGACTTTAACACCCCTTGCTCAGCCAGGCAGAGCTGTTCTGGACACGGTTCTGTTTTAAGCAGATCTTGTTGGCTCCTCTCCCATCTTAGAATCTGCATGCTGTGGTCTTTGCTGAGCAGATCTGTGCACACCCTGGGGTGAGGGGGGTCCACTCACTCAGGCACCCTTTCTAGTCAGCAGAGTGGAAGTGCATAGACAGTGAGAGACCAATGAACAGGAAACAAGGTTCACCCCTTTTTCTCTGATGACTGGTCAAACCTCTTTGGTGGGAACGCTCCTCTGATCCTGTCCCCACTCCGTCACACCCAAGATGGCTGCTCCAGCACCCACTGGCAGCCACACATCAGAGAACGCCACCTTTCTTGCTTTTGCTACAAACCCCACTAGCAGTAAGCCTTCAATCCTTCTAAATATTCCTTTATGTGTAGCTCAGAGTTCTGGGAGTGTCCCCTGAATTGGCTTCGTCTGGTATTCTGTGTTATCACTGTCAGAGGTCTGCACCATGCTTCTTCCTAATCTAATCTGCCATCAATCCTCGCACACACACCTCCCTCCCCCACTCCCCCCTTATCTTGGGAGTTATTCTTGTTGAGGAAAAAAAAAAAAAAAGAAAAAACAGAAGGAGGTAAGTTGAATTCTGCTTTCTGTTTCATCTGCAAGCAGTAGCAGTCCATCACCAGTTGCTAGAAGGATTGTCCTTTTTGAGGTCTTTGTATGGTGACCTTAATTTAAAAATCCCTTTTCTTGCCACATATGAAATAAGAACAAACAATATGTAAGGTAATTATGGATACCATATTGGTGAGTATGTGACTTTTGAAATAAATGAGATGTGAGTGAATCTAAGGGGAATATGGGGGTTGAGAGAGCACTCAGAGAGGAGGGTTATGTGTCTGTACTACAGTGTGATGCTTGCACAGAGATGGACAGGGAGGAAATCCAGGTGAGGGAGGCTTTGTGTGGTGTAACAGTTGTATAGGGTTAACATCTACTGTTGGAGACTGATCAGCCTTTCTTTCTGCTCACTTGTCATCAAGAAAGCAGCACAAGCTAGAAGAAAACTTGAGACTTTAGGTCAAATGACTAGCTTCAGGTTATTGAGAACCATCTGATTTGAAATGTTTCCAAAGAAGAATCCTGTCTTGCCCGCTACAGCCCATTTGAATATTTGGCCACTCGCGGTGCCACACAATCTTCACTTTGTCTACCCTAAATTCTTCTAGCTGTGGTCTAAACTCTTGGAAGAATGAAACCTCTGTGGGGTAAGAACTGCCTTGGCAGCATGAGGTAGGTTGCCATAGGCGGTCTGGGAGGGCCATTGCATAGGGCTATAGCTCCAGTGAACAGTCACAGTAATTTCCAGGAAGATTCACAGGCCTAGTAGAGCTCTTGTTTTACTATAAGCCTGCTTCACAGATACTAAATCTAGGAAGGAAAGGTCCTGGGTTCTATGGTGGTATGCTGTGGAGTCAGTTCCAACTCATAGAGACCCTGCATAGGGTTGCTGAGGTTGTAAATCTTTATGGGAACAGAAAGCCTCATCTTTCTCGTGAAGAATGGCTGGTAGTTTCAAACTGCTGACCTTGACTAGTAACCAGTATGTTAAGAGAGCTTCTCCTGGCTTCTGTGATAGGTTCCTAATGCCAGGGCTTACTGAATACCTTCAGTACATGTTCTTTCATTTCCAAGCTGGTCCACAGACAGGTGAGGACCAGAGAGTAACCAGCATGCATCAGTGTTGGGAGATAGAGCCTATACTATTTAGTCAGAGTGACTTAAATGTGCCTTCATGTAAAAGCTGACAGAACACAAGAATTCCTGAAAAGTTGGAGAGAAAAGCCATTAGAGGAAAGACCCTAGATATTTCTTGGCCTCATTTTTTAGGACTGAACATCAGAGTTATAAATTTAAGATTGATTTTGCATATCAGTGAGGGCAGGATGGCCTCAAAACATCCAAGGAGTTTTTCCAAATGTCTCCTGAGGATTCTTTGTAGCCAACTAGTTAGAAAAATACAACATTTATCCAACAAGGAGTTAGCACAGTATCCTCATCAGATGACACAGGATCATTGGCAGCAGTATGAAGAACATGGATGTCTCCTGTTTGTTTCCTAGTGGACACCACATGGCACCCGTCCCATCATCCTCTGTAGAGTGGCTGATAATAATAGCGAACAATGATTGAGAACTTTCTACATCCCATCACTATGTTCAGTGCTTGACATGTAACACCACAATTAATCCCCACTGTGATAATACAAGGCATCCACCGCTGTAAAGTCGATTCCAACTCAGAGCAGTTCTGTAAGTCCTGACGGCACGGTGGGTTAAGTGTTGGACTCCTAACCAAAAGGTCGGCGGTTTGAATCCATCAACTGCTCCACAGGAGAAAGATATGTGGCTGGCTGCTTCCAAAAAGATATATTGCCTCGGAAACTCTATGGAGCAGTTCTACTGTATCCTTGAGGAACTCAGTGAATAATACATGGTTTGTTGTTAAGTGCCATTGAGTCACTTCCAACTCACAGTGACTCTGTTTAGGGTTTTCGAGGAGCAACTGGTAGGGCAAGTACTATTTCACACCCATTTTACAAATAGGAAAACTGAAATCTAAGGAAGTGACTAAATTTTCTTAAGAACCAAAAGGTTTGCACACACTCAGGCCAGTGCTCTTGACCACTGAGACATCTTGCCTCTGAGTTGTGCAGCTGTAGGCCAGGGCTTCCCTCATGGAAAGAGCATGTGAGGGCAAAAGCTCACACAAGGATACAAAAAGTGCAGAAATACATGGAAAAAGTGACTGCCATTTCATTCTGTAAAATGAATATGCAAATCAGGATTTCTTGGTGGTTGGAAACCTGGCTATATAATAGGTTGGGCTCTGCAAATCAAATGGTAGAATAAGAGGGAGAAGGAGAAGACAGACAGACTTATTAACCCTGAGGAATAAGAGCAAAGAAAGGAGGAGGGAAAAGAACAGCTGACAGCAAGTGAAGATGATGGGGGGGGGGGGGGGTCACCTCCAGGTGACAGATGAAGCTGTGGGTGGTATCCTGAGCTTTGATTCTAATCTAACACAGGAAGAAAGGGAGACTCTAACACCCATTTATAGGCACACTCAGGCATGCTCTGTCACACCTGCAATCCAGTTTAGAGGCGCACATGCCACAGAGCTCATTCCCATTGTACATGACGGAAGTTGTATCTGCGTTTTATCTTTGGATGATGTAAGCGGAGAAGTCATAGCAGCCAGTACAATTCGGAGCCAGGGACAGCCACAGTGGGCTATCTAGCTGTGTAGGTCAACACTGCCTGATTAAACAATCAGGATCGCGATACCTGGGTATAAAGATATAAAGCTCAGTGGCATTTGCCCGTGAAACAGTCAAGGCCAAATCTGGCACGGGAATGTTTTCAAAACAACGTGTACCCAATTAAGATCAATAAATGATAAAGGGGGTGAGGTGGTTTAAGCCTTGTTTCTTTTCTTTGCTACCAAGTTGCATCAACTCTGTGGCTGTAAACATAGTTGCAAAGGTAGGCTCCAGGCAGGATTTCTTCCTGATGATGTCACATGACCCTGCAGGGTGTGGTGGCAAGGAATGACTGAAATATGAAAAAGTTCCTCTCGAAAATAGGAATGGGTTAGAAGCCCCACCAAGGATCAGAGGTTACTCCAGGGGTTCAGACAGCATTTACAGAATCCAGTCTGACCCAGACTATTTCCTCTTCCTCATGGAGGTCCAGGTCCAGATTGCATCATTCTGGCCTGCCCCAGTTCCTTGGGAGTGTAAGTTTAGCAACTACAGGTCTTTGATATGCAAACCATACAATTTCATTGCTGACAAATGGTTTTGCAGAGTGCATGGCTAATACTCTCTTGCCTATGCTGGCTGGTGATTTTATCTTGTGCTTCTTGCTAACCCCCATTTCTCAAAAAAGCTCACAATGGTAGAAATACTTGAATTGGCCTTTATTCTAATTGGGTTTTAATTAAGGACTCTAGAGTTAAAGGTCTGGTTTGAATTCTTGCCAAAGTTATGCGACTATGGGCAAGTTATTTAAACTTCCATATCTCAGTTTCCCCATTGGTTCTATGAAGAGAAAGGTACCCACATTATGGATACTTCATAAATAGATTTAAAGTTTTTAGTATAGGGCCTCAAACATAATAAACACTCAATTATTAAGTTAAAAGGTGAAGTCAGTGTGGGGCTTGAGAGAATAGGGGCAAATGAGTTGTGAGGTAAAGACAGCACCTGAGTGTCTCTCAAAATTCCTTACTGAAGAGGCAAGAAAGTCCTGAGGGATGAAGGGTTACAATGTAACTTTTCCTGACCTCCAGGTGACCAGCTGAGTTCCAAGGACTTGGCAGTCCCAGTGGCCCCAGCTCTTGCTGACTGGCCCAGGAAGTACAGCCAAGGGTAGGCTTGTGATCTCTCAGGAGGTGGATGTGAGGCTTAAGTGAACTAATGAAAGATGTGAACGGAGCTCTAACCCTGCGATTGGAGACTCTGAGTTTTAGATACAGAATGCTGTACCTCTTCTCTCTCATCACATATAAAAGTGAGAGGTGAGAAGGAAATCACCAGAAATCCTAGCATACCAAAATTATTAACTGTTGGATAATCTGTCTGTTACTCTGGAATTATCTCAAAAGAATGGACTTAACCCAAAGATAGAGACCCAGGTAGTGGGCTCAAGAACAGACTGTGGAGAGGGAAGCTGCTGAGTGATTACACAAACTCAACAAAGAGAACACTGTGGATTCTGTGTGCAGCTGTGATCCTGGATTTTGTAAAAGAACACAGGAGGTATACTTTATTCATTTTGTTTTTCTATCATTATGAAGAGTCACATCAAGTGGCTAATCTTAACCCCTGAGCAGTAGAATATCCTGAGCTGTAAGGTAGTTGTGAAGGTCAAAAACTCCCCAAATTAGTATGATCCTTCCTTTCCCCGGGGGACTGTTGGATTAGAACTTCAAAGATTTACACTTTAGCTGTGGGTCCATCCTTACTAAGTAGGAAAGTCATGGGTCATACATTAACTCAACATGGAGTCTCTGTTTTCTTCTCATCTGTAAAATGTAGAACAGTATTCACATTGGAAATAGTGGGCATAATAGTTGGAGGACCTGCTTACATCACTGGGATGTTACAATCTATGAAATTATGTAGGTGAAAGTGTCTATGAACTGCTAAATGCTAAACAAATGTTAACAGGAGAATCTTAACTATTCTTTTTAATCAAAAGTAAATTCTTACCTTGAGATACAAAAAATAACCTAGGGCACATTATTGTCAGTACTAGCCTGATATCCCTCAACTGGTCTAAAATTCCTACATTGCTATTTGTTAGAGTGAGGCTACTATGCTCTGTCCAATTGACTGTGAGCAGAGGTCATATATGTTCCTCCTAGGAGAGGTATTTAAGCAGTGCACACCTCTTCTCTCTCTTCCCCTACTATGGCAACTTTAGCAACTCAAATTTCCAGATTACTTCCAAGACAGGAGGGCCATCGAACTTGCACTAGACTGCATGCAAATGAGAAATAAACATTTATTATGTCTAACCACTCAGATTTTAAGGATTAATGTTGCAGCAATGCTTTGAAGTCATCACTCTGATTCAGAAATTCTGGTCAGATAGATAAAGGCGATTACAGTGTTACACAGAAGATGAGGCTAAAACTCCTATCTGGAATTTGCTTTAAGTCATGAGTTCTATACACTTTGCTCTAATCTTTACTTTTGATCAGAAATATATTCTCCTAGTGGAGAATGACATCAGTCCTTCCAGACAAAAAATTTCCTTTTGCTTAAAAAAAAAAAAAAATTTATTTCCAGTCAGATAACATTTTCCAACTACATATATGTTTACATATTGTAAGCTCCTTCTTGATAAATGTACATGCTCAAAAGATCCAATTCTAATTATTAAAGTTTATACCCAACAGACATCATTTTCTCAAAGTATAATTTAAATACACTGCTAGCATATAAACCATGACATGAGTTTCTTCACTTAGGATTCTGAGCAATATCGATACGTGGTCCCATGATAAGCTCCCATAGGTCAGCAGGTTGCAGGCACCTCTGGTTTTTGTCTGCTGATCACACGGACAGTTGCTTTGGGAGGAGATTTCTTCTGTGAAAAAGAGTTCTGTGCAGACAAGGAAGTATCACGTATGCAACGTGGAAAGGCATTTCACAGAATGCAAACAATATCCAGGTAAATTAATGGATTCTAGAATACAGCTCCATTCACACAAATCTGTTGTTTATGCAATTGGGTATGCTGGCACCGTTTCACTGGGCACCCAATAAATAGCTAGTAATTGAAGGTAAGAGTAAGCAATACTAGTTGTGTTGGTACTTCTGTAAGTTTTTTTGAAACTGGGCTTTAAGTTGTGAGTTTTACTTGATGCCATTTTTTTGTTGTTTCTTCAGAGTAAATCATTCTATTTGGAAAGCCATTCATTCCTTTCAAACTATCTTTAAATTCTTCACGAGCATTTAAGAGACTTGTTTGTTCCAAGAAGAACGCAAAGCGGTCCATACAAAGTCTTGATCTACGTCTTGACATAAAAAGCTCAGAATTATTTTTTCCCTTCCAAATTTTATTTATTGTTGTTTGGCTCAGAATTTTTAAGATCGAGTTTATTCTTCATACTTTTTCTCCTTTTGGCTCTTGTTACTTTCTCAAGCCCAAAATAGCCATTGGGAACATATAGGTTGAGCAAAACCCTTCTTGAAATCTCACTTCATTTTCAATTATTTTCGGAACCATGGGCTCCTTAGAACTTGAAAGAGTTGATCACTTGAAGCTCTGTCCTTTGCAGAATTCTCAACCTGTTTCTTGAAGGTTTGGTTTTTGTTCTAAGACCGATGCTGGGGAGTCCCTACAAGGACATTCTTGGAAAATCTTGATTCTCTTTTGATTCTTATATCATCTTTCTCATTCCCCATTAAGAGTATGGTTGCAATTCTGGAGAGACAAAGGAAAAGTTTCTAAATTCATCCTGGTTAATCATGGGAAGATGCCCCTCATCAATTGGGGTTAAAATTGGCTCTTCCTTTATGAAGTCGGGGTCGAAATTGCTGACATCTTCTCGAGATTTCTGTCAAAAAGGGAAAAAAGGTCAGATTTTATATACCTGAGACTTATTTTCAGTGGCTTGAGCCCATTCCACTGACTTCAGAGAACTGTTCTGTAATTCCACCATTAGCAGTAACAGTTAGAATAATGATGATTAAACAGTACTTCTTAGCAATTCTATTGCATTGTGTATTATTATAGCATTTGGTAACTCCCAATTCACTAAGCCCAGGAAAATCTTGCTGAACAGGCCAGCCTCAGCCTGGGAGGTCAGGAATTAGTCACCGGAACCAGCTGGGCACTCACTAGTCTTCAGTCACCAATGCTCCCACCCACTCCTTACTGAGGGGCCCCTAAGTTCACATTTCTTAATAGAGATTGAATCTATTCACACTTTCCCTACTTATTGTTTGCTTGGAAAGATTTTTTTTCTGAGAAGCATCGAGAAATGCAGGGCTTAGGGGGCAATTGCCTCTGTTTTCTCACTGGTCAGATGCAGGCTGCTCTGCTGGGACAGCTGAGCAGTGCCCACAACAGGATCTGATCTCTGAAAGCAGAGTGCTCCCTAAACTCAGGAACTTCTGGGGGATGCCCATTAAAGGAAATGCATGACCTCTGGTTGCGTGGTGTCCCCTGGCCTAGCAGGCTGCTATAGATGAAGCTAGCTGCATGCTGGGTGGCACAAATGGTTAATGCTCTCTGAAGTAGTTTGAGTCCAGCCAGTGGCATTTCAATGAGTGTAAACCATTTGCACCAGCTGGGGACCCCTCTCCAGCATGCAGCTAGCTGATGGCCTGATGAGCTTGTTCTGAAAACCTAGCCATTGAAAACCCTGAAGCCTGAGTTTACCTTGCTACACTGAAGTTACCATGAATTGGAGTCAATTTGATGCAATTGGTTACTGATTCTGTTTGGAGAAGCAGTATAGGTGACATCTTTAGATCATTTCTATCAGTGTTAGACTGGCACTTTTCTGGTTAGAGTCCGTGAGACCTCTTTCTTTGCCTTTGTATTATTCCTCTTCATAGCGCTCCATCTAGTAAACGGCTCTGCCTATCTACCTTACCCACTGTGTAGGGCATGTGACTCAAGGATGAACAAGAGCTCAGTTTCTAGACTGTGAGCTGGACCTAACTCAGAAACATCACTCCACTCAGGGTACCTCTAGATAAACAGACTTGGTCTGCTGTGGCCATTACAGATGTGGGCTGAGCCAAGAGGCTTGGGTCCAGTAAAGTGGGGAATATTTCACATCTTTACTTTCTTGGGGATCTTGGAAAGGCACAAAAAGCACTCTGATTGAGGGGTTAAGGGAAATTCGGTTAGGAACAAGGAATTTTTCAATGAGTTAAATTCATCTGGAGAAACCTGGCAAGGTTCAGGCCCCTCAGAAATCTGGGAGATTTCTACTTAGGTTAAGGAAGGATGGGGCCAGGACAATGAGAGGTGAAAACTCAGAAGTAACCTTGGCACTTGAGAAATGTTGCCTTGTAGGGCAGGAGCCCAGCTCCTCCAGTGTGAGTCTACCTGACAAGTAGCAGGTTGAGCTTTAAAGAATGAGGAAAGTTGGTTCAATTATAATAGAAATGGGCACTTACGATTCTGGGTCTGAAAGGTGGTTCTATCTGACGCTGGTTCAGCTGGGTCCAATCAATTTCCTTAAAGAAAGGATGTCTCAAGATGGCATGCTCACCTCCCTGAGTCAAGCTGCCCAAGCGCATAGTGGGGTTTTTGGTCATGAACTGAGAGAGAGAGAAACGAAAAGAGAGAGTGAGTACCATTAATTAATATAAATCAAATATGTCATAAGATAGCAAAAATCAGGCTCACTGGTTGATCTTGCTCAACTAGCTAGATTTTCCACCATGGGCAGCACAGCTAGTCGGAACCATCCCTAAAGGCCCAATTGCTTGTGCATATTTATGGCCTTTCCCACTTCCATTGCAGACATGGCCACTAAAAGGGTTTAGTTCTCTTTTCCATAAACACCGTATATTTTCTTTTCCTCTTTAAAGAAAAGAAGCTCTTTATAAAACTGTCTGCCTTTCTCCAACACTGCAGTTGTAGACAGCAGGCATCTTATGAATGGGGCTTTTTTTCGGAACAGCTGTGCGATTTTCCTGAGACTTGACTGGCCAGCCAGTATTCCCACTCTCTAATAAGACCAGAAAGAGAAGAGTGGAACTTATTATTTAAAAAATCTGTATAAAGAAGCATAAATAGTAAAAAAAAAAAAAAAAAAAAAA
>NW_006408585.1:5368153-5385300 GCF_000296735.1 Chrysochloris asiatica
AAGTCTTTTTTTTTTTCTCCCCCCACCCCCGGCTCTGGAAATAACAAAGACATCATAGTTCTGGGTGAAATTTTTCCCCTTCAAGATTTTTGTGTCCATTTAATGACTAAGAGTCTGTTGTTTCATAAACCCAAGATGAAAACAAGCATTCTCACATATTTAAGCTATGTGTATGTAAATCCTTTGTATTTGTATTAATTAGACACCAGCCTTGGGGTTAAGCGCCCATAGAGATTTTTTTAGCGAAATCCAGTATTACAGTAAAGATACTTTGACCACTTCCTAAACAAGGACTAAATCAACAGACACAAACAGAACCCAAACCCATTGCCACTAAGTTGAATTCAACTTACAGCAACTCTGTAAGGACAGATTAGAACATTTCTATAGGGTTTCCAACTCTGTAAATTCTCACAGATGCACACTGCCACAACTTTTTCCCAATGAGCTGCTGGTGGGTTTGGTCCACAACTTTGCAGTTTGCAGCGGAACGCTTGAACCACAGTACAACTAGGGTTCTTTAAACAAGGATTGTTGTTAAGTGCCATTGAGTCAGGTGCGGCTTAAAGCAACCCTGTTTCTGAGGAGTGGCTAGTGGGTTTGACTAGCCAGCCTTGTGGTTAACAGTCCAGTGCTTATCCTAGAGAGTCACAACAGGACTCCTAAACAAGGACTGATGGTGGTTGTGTGCCATCATGTCGGGTCTAACTCATAGAAATCCTGTATAGGATTCCCAAGGCTGTAAATCTTAATAGGAGCAGAAAGTCTTACCTTTTTCCTACAGAGTAGCTAGTGGAGTCAAACTTCTGACCTTGTAGTTTGCAGCCACACATATCATCTACTGTGCTACTAGAATCCTTACTTTGTTTAAGGACTTTGTTATTGTTATTAAGTGCCATCAAGTCAGTTACGACTCATAGCAACCCTGTCTTGTGTTTCTGTGGAGTAGCTGGTGGGTTTGAACCACCGACCTTGTGGTTCGCATCCAGCACTTATCCTACAGCGACACACAAGGAGTCCATTTAATTTCCCATTTTCAAAAGAAAATTACCTTGGATAAAGAGTTTAGTTGCTTTTTGCTTAAATGAAGTTAGCAGCAGAAACAAACCTATGTAATTCAAGATAATACACTTTTTCATGTCTAATTTATGAAACAAGATAGAAATAATGCTTACTTACAGAAAATGTGCTGGAGCTCAATGTGCTGGAGCTCAATTTACTAAGTAAATAAAAAGCGAATTTTGTTAAGGATGCAAACATGAAAAGGTAGTGCTTGGAGGTGGTCAGTCACCTCTGCCATGCCAGGTGTCTAAAGCTGTAAAGTCACCAGTGTTGTTTCAAATGAAAATGATAATGTGGAGGGAGAAGGCTTCAAAGTCCCTCAGCAAATCTAAATGGAGATACCTTGTAAAATGCTAAAAGAAAACAAACTTCAAAGAAGAGCTAAAAAAAACAAAAGACACTGATAGGGTTTAAAGCCTTCTTTCTTGCCGGGACAAGGAATTAAAAGACACAGGTGGAACTCAAACATAAAAGGAGGATTTAGTCCAATTAGTGAAGTTACCACTCCAAGTAATTAACATGGTCAATGCAGATGCAGGAAATACATATCTTATAAAGTAGGTTATGTAAGAGCTAAGAGTTCATGCTGCTTGGCCTCTTCCTGGGTATGCATGTACAACTCAGAAAGGAAGGGAAAAATACCTGGTGTGGTGCTATAGCTCTGGAGTGATAAATGGAAGGTCGGCAGTTCAAATCTACCAGCTGCTCCTTGGAAAACCTATACAGGGTTGTTATGAGTCAGAACCAACTCGAAGGCACTTAATAACAGCAGCAATGACAAAAGAAGGAAGTAGATACTCTCCTTAGAAAAGTCAATGTGATATGGTTCTCTGATTAGCAGTTTCTATTATAGGTGCTAATTAACAACAAAAACAATGCTACAAAAAGCTCAGGATACTGGGACAGCAGAATAGACCCCTATGGTTTGTGAGAGACTCCCAAGACTGCCAATAATGCAAGCAGAGGACATCCTGTGAATGTGTGGGTACAACTTGTTCTTCTGGGCAAGTAGAACGGTACACGGTTCTATCTGCCAGAGTGGCGGAAGCCCTGGTTTCCCAGAGACTTTGCCCATTCTTCCCTGGCCCTGGCACTGAATCCAAGCTTCCACAGGGCAGTCTGGAGAAGGCCTGAGGAAAAGCAGACCAAATTGTGCTTCTCTACCTCTAAAAACTGCATCCATGTAATTGATGACAGGCAGAATATTCATTTCTTTAGCTTGGTACTTGTCTAACGGCTCTGAGAAATAGTTTTGAATAATGTAAGTGTTTTGTTTTGACTTCTGTATATCTTTGCTCTTTTAAGTTGTCAATTTACACATGTTTAGAGTGTTTATTGCATGTAAAGCAATGTGGAATTATACAGATGATAAAGCATGTCTCCCATCAAGACACTGATCATCAGGAAGGGAGATTTTGCCTGAAATACAAAGCTAGATAAAATGGAAAGAGACATAGACAAATGTTGAGCAGGAGCTTAGAAGACAGAATGGACAAGTAGTTTATTTGTGTGTGTGTGTAATGCATCAATACATGAATTGGGGCTGGTGACGAGAATACTAGGAATGGCTTCATGGAAGAGATATGGAAGATTAACAGGACTAGCACGGGCATGAAAGCAGTAAGGATAAATGTACAGATGCTTACGTATGTTTAATATATTGCCTATTTTAGTTGGCATGCAGAGGTAGTTGGGAAACTCTGGGGGCAGCCAGTAGGATCCATCACAAGTATAAGAAGAGATGAGTGACAAGAGTTTTCCTATAACTTAAGAAAAGTGAGTAATCACAGTGTGATAGGTAAATCCCAACAGAGAAGAGACTGGCAGGGTGAACAGTTAGGAGGCTGAGACAATAGCTTAGAAGAGACAAGTTCAGAAATTAAAACAATTTCTAGTTAGTAAGTTAGAGTGAGTTCTAGAGGGCTTGTGGAGGCTGAATCAATACAATCCACCAGCTGCCTGGAGCTAGGATGAAAAGGTAAGGAGAAAGTCCAAGATCACAGGATCCCCCTTGGCTATCTGATGGAGTAATGGAAACAGAGAACCAAAGAACAAAAGGGATTATTATTATTATATCATAGTGGTAATAGTTAATAAAGTAATAGTAGTATTTTGTTAGGGGAACAAAGCAAAACGTAACATTCATTGAGATCTTATAGTGTGTCACATTCTGGGTGGCAGATGAGCTCAGCTTTGTATTTGGGGTGTATGGGCACCCACATGGAGACGCTTTAGCTCTGTGAATCTGTAGTGTGGACTAGGCTAGAGATCTAATACAGACTTCAACATTTAGGTGAGAACTGAAAGTGACTGCAGGTAAGACTGCAGATAGAGCGTATATAAAACTGAGGTCAGCCCTAGGACTCAGATACAACTTATTTAAAAACTAGGAGACGTTACATAAAGACCACTTTCCCGATGTCTCTTGGAACACTGGGCCTGCACTTCTTGATAGAACTGATGTTGAACAGTGGTGACCCCATTTAGATGGGACAAAAGCAATCTTCAGTCAACCACATGCCCCATCTGGCCAGCTGGCTTCACTGACTTTGGCTCCTGAATATACAGTGAACACAATATCAGTGTGGTGGTAGCAGTAGATGGTGTGTCATGAGGCAGACATAAAGCAGAATCATTCTGAGGTTCCAACATCATCTCTTATCACTTTCACAGCCTTCTAAATTGTCCCCTTCCTGTCTGCTCTATACAGGGCTACCAGAGTGATTTAAAAACAAAACAAAAATCAGACCAAGTCACTTTTTTTAAGATGGCTTCCTGGTGTGGCACTCACTGTAGGATAAACATTGGATCACACTGTTGGTTTGTACTGCCAGGTCCTGGGAAACCCTATCCAGCGTTGAGTAGGAACTGACACGACAGTACTTAACAACAATGACAACATTCTGAGGAGGAGGAGGAGGGTGGTGTGCGGGAGCTTGTGGCCCCTCTATGACTGTCGTTATTGCTAAGTGCCGTGGAGTTGGTTCTGACTCCTAGCAACACTGTATAGGGTTTTTGAGATGGGTTTGAACTGTCAATCGTCTGGTTCAAGCCAACCTGGTGGTCCAGTACTTATTCTACAGCGCCACACCACGATTCCTCCTCTATGATAGCTCCCTTCTAAAGATACAGAAATCGGGAGTTAAGCGAGCCTTTTAGCATCCCAATTTTGAAGTCTTTAGTGGGGCACATTGGTGGAGATTGTGAGGCAAGAGGGACTTGCTGTCCTAGGCAGAAAGTCCCAGAATATAGGATCCCCCTTGGCTATCTGATGGAGTAATGGAAACAGAGAACCAAAGAACAGAAGGGATTATTATTACAGTCAATACAGCAATAGTAGTATTTTTTTAGGGGAACAAGGCAAAAAGCAACATTCATTGAGATCTTAAAGTGCGTCACATTCTGGGAGGCAGACGTCACAGGTCTCTCCCTAACCACCAAAATTCTGGCCTGCTGGGAATGGTGGCACAATCCTTTTTCAAAAAAACTTCCTCTATTTGCTTATGTCCCTAATGTAGGTCAAATGTCAAGCAAGTTAGCTCCAATGCTGCAACAAGTAATCAATTTCCTTGTGTCTAAGGTCATACTTAGAGCTGGTCTCACCTCAATTGACCTTTTTCCCCAACTGTGGTCCAAAAGGAAAAGTCAGCCAAGGAGGAAAATAAAGTGACTTCATGAAAGATTCTGGACACATTTACTCACAGGAAGCAGCGTGTTTCCAAGGGCCAATAAAAGCACTTTAGAAGCTGCAGAGAGTGAAGGAGAAGGCGAAGTGGAAAAATCTAATTCCACCTGAAATGTAAGTCTCAAGCTAACTAGAAAGAAAGGGAAGAAGGACAGCTGAAGTCAGTGATGCATGGACTCATTGCATCATCTGCATCCTTCTGTGGCCAGCACTCAGCTGCAATGTCACTTGAAGACACTGAACGAATCAGTAGCATACTTGGCCTAAAAAATGAGAGACTTAATAGTTCTCCCAAGGTTACAGAGAAGGTCTGAGTAGATGGGACAAGCAATTTGCTTGTCTTATGCGTCACTTTAGCCCTGTCTACAAGACAGGGCTAAAGTGAATTATAAGGCATTCAGGCCAGGTTCTTACAAGAATACCCTGGAAAGCTCTCTGCAAACCAAGGAAGGACAATATGGTCTCAAGTGTTACGGATGGCATACAAGGTCACTTTTTGGGCTCTGCAGTTTGGCTACCTGTGTTTGTATGCCAGCTCTAACACTAATGAGTTCTGTGACCCTGAATAGATTTCTGAACTTCTCTGGGCCTCAGTTTCCTTATCTGTAAAATTGATACTTTCCTGTACTTCATAACATTATTATGATGAATAAATGAAATCATCGATATACGCTCTCTGGAAACCCTATGAGCTAGAACTGACTCCACGGCACTTAACAACAATAATAAACATAAGGTACCTGACACATTGGAAGCCCTCAGTAAATACTGGTGAATATGATCAGCTTTGGGAGTCCGTGGCTGGTACAAATGGTTAATGTAAATGCAGAGTACCCAGAGACACCTTGGAAGAAAGCAGGGAGATCTACTTCTAAAAACATCAGCCAATGGAAACCCATGAAGTACAGTTCTATTCTGGCACACATGAGGTCGCTGTGAGTTGGAATTAACTCGAAGGCAGCTGGTAAGGTATCATTATCCTTGTCAAACTACTTACAAGGATAGGCACGGAATGAAAGTCTCTGAGAAACTCAAATCTGAGGTCAGCCATGACACCAAGCCTCTTCCCACGCTCCCTCTTACTCCACTTTGCCTCCAGGAAACGTGGGAATAAGGAAAAGGATACTTTCAGCCCTAAACTCCAGCACTGGGACAGCAGGCTCCTGGAGCGGCTCTGTTGGAGTGGTAGTCTTTGGAAAACAATTTTTCAGACAGCGTATCTTTTCTAAGGCAATCTGAGAGAGCAAGGATACAAATAATAGGTTTTGATATATAGCTGTTTCTGCTTTAACAATAGAAGGAAGATATTTCATGCAGGACTGTGGGTACCATTGAGTAACTTCCTTGTAAATCTGGTGCCAAGTTCAGGACTAATGAAGCCTTGTGGGCTCTGCCACACATGAGGAGGCTTTTGTTCTCAGCTACTGGATGTTCCAGAGGGCAGCGTTTAAGCTATCATCCTGTAATACAAGGCTTGAGGTAACAGGATCCAAATGCACTTTTAAACTCATTAAAATGTAGACAATGGCTAAAGTTTTTTTTTTTTTTTTTCTCTTCCAAAATCTGTCTGATTTCATACAAAGAGGACTAGTTATATAAATAGAGCTATTAGTCTAGTAAGATTTTCTTCCAGGTGTTGATTCTAAGAACAGATAAGTCATCTTTACACAGGAGAAGCAGAGAAGGTATCTGAACCTAAAATACAGCGGACAACAATCCACAGAAGCGAGGGCAGAGGATGGGAGGGTGGGAAAAATACACAATGGATTTTCTGGCTCAGGAGAAACACACTGTAATCTAAGTAGAGGTTATTATACAGAATGGTGTTGCTACTGACTACAGGCAGCCCTAGTTAGGAACGAGATCTGTTGCTGTGTCTTTTAAGAATTTACAGGTAAGTCAGACCAGGTGCATACGGTTCTTAACTCGGCTTTGTAGTTTTGTTGTTAGGTGCCATTGAGTCAGTTCCAACTTATTGCTACCCTACGACTCGACGGCACTTAACAACAACAACAAATGCACAACAGAAAGAAACACTGCCCGCTCCAGTGCTATCTTCACAATTGCTATTATGCTTGAGGCCACTGTGTCACTCTCCATCTCATTGAAGGGCTTCCTCTCTCTTTGCTGACCCTCCACTTACCAAGCAAGATGTCTTTCTCCAGGGACTGGTCCTTCCTGAGACAAAGTCTCTTATACTCCATACTCACTTCTAGAGAACTTTCAGGCTGTACATTTTCCAAGATGGATTTGTTTGTTCTTCTGGTAGTCCATGGTACTTTCAATATTTGTCACCAACACCATTAATTCAAATGCATCAATTCTATGATCTTCTTTCTACTTGGCTTTATTTTGCTGTTGTTGCTGTTGGTACGTGCCGTGGAGTTGGTTCTGACTCATAGTGACCCCGTATAGGGTTTCTAAGGAGAGGGTAGAGGGTTTGAACCAGTGCTTATCCTAACAGCGCCATACCAGGAGACTTACTTTAGTGTAAGAAAAAGCTTCAAAGTCTTTTTTTATTATTTAAAATCATGGTTTCAAGGAGGGGAGAGGAGAGGTTGAGTCACTTGTTTCAAAGTGAGGGCAAGTTTGCATAAGATGAAACGGCAAGTAGGAGTTGTCCCTGAATTGGATGTTCTGAATGTGGGGACTGCTGGATTGGATGAACCAAGAGATTCAGAGTTGCTCCAGCTTGTTTAGACTGCATCTGTGTGGAATTTACTAGGCACAACACACCCACTGCAATCAACCACCCTGCCAGTCTCATAGCACGTGGGGATTCAGCCTGGGCAAGGGGGTAGCTGCAACAGTAGGGAAGAGAATGGTAGCAGTTTAGTAAAAAAACAAAACAAAGCAAAAAACTATGTTATACCTTAAGGAACTCTGGTAGCAAAGGGGGTTACGTGTTGGATTTTTAACCACAAGGTCAGCAGTTAGAATCTACCAGTAGAGAAAGATTTTGGAAATCCTGCACAGAGTTGCTATGAGTCAGGTCTGACTCCACGGCAGATAATCACCACCACCACCATGTTATACCTTAATAAATGGTGTGGCACTGTAGCTGGATAAGCACTGGATTGCTAACATCAAGGTCAGAAGTTCAAACCCAGCAGTCATTTGTGAAAACTCTGTACAGAGTCACTATGAATCAGAACTGATGCAATGGCACACAACAACAGCACTCACTACTGTATAGCACTGTATAGAAGAGTATAGAAGTTATACTCTTCTATTGGACCAGGCATTGACTTAAGTGCTTCAATACACTTGTAAACTGTACTATACAAATTTAAATGAACCTTTTTTACAAATTTAAACATGGGACTGTGAAACCACCAGTCTTTGCTTTCAGTCACTATGTTCAACTGCTTCTTGAGCCTACTGATAGTATGCGGATTCCGATTAAAGAACAATCTGGACAATGCATGACCTGACCGGTCAAGGGGAATCCTGGCACATCGGGCAAGACTTTGTCTGAAGGAACTTCTCATAGCATTTCTTTTGGAAGCCCATGAGACATTATGTTTCCAAATCTATGGAGGCATAAGTGGTTGCAAAATGTATCCCCATAGCAGGGATTAACAGAGGGAGAAGAATGAGATGGTTCTGCAAAGAACCTGAGGAATCCTTCTGTCTGACCTCCTGGTTTTATTTCAAACAACTGGAGTCTTCATGTTGGAGAAAAAGAAAGACTGGAAGATTCTGTTAATATTTTCAAAAACTTGAGGAGCTTTCAGGTAGAAACCAACCAATCTACTGGCACCAAGTTGATGCTGACTAATAGTGACCCCACAAAGGACACAGTAGGACTGTCTGTAGGGTTTCCAAGACTGTGATCTTTACAGAAGCACACTGCTATATCTTTCTCTCAAGGAGTGGCTACTGGCTCCAAAGCTCTGAGTTCTTGATTTGCAAACTCCTAGCAACTAAGTGTGGGTTTCTGACTGGTGGGTTGGAACCACCAACCTTGTGGTTAGCAGTGCAGTGCTTGGAAGCACATATGTAGTCTGGAAAATTAAAACAAAAAAAAATTCTTAACACTTGAAAGCCATAAAATAAAAAACGTGACTCTCTTACTAGAGATATTCAAAGCAGAACCACAGTGACCTGTCAGGTATGCCAGAAGACCTGCTTGGCTCCAGGTGGTAGGAGACCAATGTCTTACATGGTCTCTGCCAATATCAAGAGTCTACAATCTTATCATTTCTTTATCCCCTCTTTTTGATTTATCATCAAAACTCTGGGGTGGGGGTAATTGACATTTTGAAGGTGACCATACCTCAACCAGAGTTGCTACATTTTTCTGGGGTCTGAAAATGACTTGACTTTATAAAAACAAAACAAACGAAAGAAAGAAATGTAGCTTTCTTAAGTTCATCTCTCTGTGCTACTTCTTGAAGGAGTGGGTCTGTGAGTATGTTGATTGATTCGAAAATACCAATGGTCAGTATCTTAAGTGATACGTTTTAACTGACCAACAAATTCTGTGAGACACCTTCAGAGGCACACTACACAGGGAACATCATTCCCCGGTAAGGGAAACCTCTGATATTGTTAGTAGCAAGCTTGTCTCAGTGTCCTCTAGCTTGTTGGTGACTGGAATCCAGCAGCCTCTCCGTGTTAATTCCTTTGCCGATATTTGCAATGCTCACACTTTATTGCTTCCTTGGAATCCCAATCCATGTCTGTAGCTTTACTCAAGTCACATGACAACATTGTGTTGTTTTTTTTAAAATAAGAGATATAGGGTAGGGGTGAGTTTCAGAAATGGAAGCCCAAGGTCATGCATTTGAGCCAACAGTGTTAGCCAATACTGAATCCTCAGAGATATTTGATTAGGTTCCAAATATCAGGTCATTATGCAGAAATAGATGATGACCACACCAGATCACACAATGCAGGATGACTACATCATTACATAACTGCCAAACCAGTGAGACATATGACAAAACCAAATTGATGCCTAACCTTAATCATCACAGCCAGTGTTACTCTCACCTTGCACTTGGGCATTTGTTACTGCCAGGTGTGTGTCACTGATGTGCAAATAGTTGGATAGTAGATTGTTTCCTACTGTTGTACATGTGAAATGTCAGACAATGAGAGCGGACAAATGAGAAGTAGATGTACAGTTTCATTCTTGGAAAATCAGTTTCAAGTAGCTCTGAATGACAGAGTGGATTTCATTGCTCCTCAATAACTCTAAAAGGGAAAAGGAAATTCTACCAACTGCGGCTACCACACACTCAAAGCAGAACAAGTTATTTGTGGTTCCCCAAAGTACAGCTATTGAACAGAACGAGGTAACTGCTAAGGAAGGACTCTCCCGAGCATCACTCTACACTATCCTTCTTCTCCCCAGCCAGTGCCCATCTTTACGTTATGCCAGATACACATTATCTTTGGTGTCCAAACCACACTTAACAACCCATTTTTAATAACTAATATAACAATTCACTGTTACAGACGATTGATCTTTGATGTTAGAAAAGACCAAGACAATATACTACTACTTTTCAGAAGAATTGTTTTTTTCCCAACTTAAAGCAGAAAGCTCTTCTGACTCACATACATTAGTTAGTAAACGAACACATAAAGTTTTCATCATCATTCAATACAAATGTTTGACATCTTTCTCCTATGGATAAAGAGATGGAGATTAAAGAGGCAAGTATTCCTCTCCCCATTAAAAAAAAGAAAATAAAGAAAAAAACCCATCTTTCACACCACTAGCCACAAATAAAATATTAGGGCCTCTACTCTTAGTAAGGAGTCCTGGTGTGGCACTGAGGGTTAATGCACCAGACTGCAAAGCAGTATGAACTGTAAGGTCGGCAGTTCAAGCTCAGCAGCAGCTCCTCAGAAGCCCTATACAGGGTTGCTATGGGTCAGAACCAACTCCATGGCACTTATTATCAACTACTCTTAGTAATTGTAAAAATTAGTGTGGGGGGAAGGAACTGAGATGAATAAGTTTAATACAAGATCTATGGCTTAAGAAATCTCCACCTAGGAAATTCCTGGAAAGATCAATATGTGTTTTCTTCTGTTCTCTGCCACCACTGGTCTTGATCTATCTGTGAGCAAATACTTCATTTCTCTAAGGTGTTTCTTGCACTAAGAGCTTTGGCAAGAGTCTCTGGGAGCAGCTCCAGTTTCTTAGATGAGAACTCCATTCCTCAAGTACCTTTGGATAACTTTTTTTTCAAACAGTGTTTGAAAAAAACCCACAAGGTCACAGCTGCTCCTTGGAAACCCTATACAGCAACACTATGAGTCAGAACTGGCTCGACACAATAACAACAACTGGACCCCAGTTTTCCTCCTCTCCCTCAGCCTCCTGTTAGTTGCTCACCTTTTTGGCTACTCTGAAGAGCATTCCAATGTCTACCTGGAGAGAGGATAAAACTCTAGATGGCTCTCTTCAAATGACTTGACTTAGTGCCTGGTGACAGACATGGGACACGCTCCCAGCTAAAAGAGGATTCCACGTTCCCCTTTTGTGCACAAAAGCAAACAGTGCTAGACAGACAATGCACAGATGCTAAAATTGGATGTGTTTGATGACAGATAAACCCATATGCATACTTATACTTTAATTTCTATAAAGCTTAGTAACAAAAACACTTTATAAGCCACCTTCTCATGCCAAGTTTCCAGTGCTTCCAGAATTCACACTGGTAGCTGAGGAGAATGCATGTACCTCCCATCCAGCATTTATTCAACCCAAGTCACCTGTGTGAGCTTGGAGACATGGGTGTTGATGGCACCTGAGTCAGCACAGTGCAGTGACTTCTCAGAGGCACGGAGTTAGCAGATAAGCAGTAACCTCTGAAAGAATGCATCAACTAGACTCTCAGAGGACTTCCACCAGTCCTTTTTGAAGCTGTTAAGTGCAGCCAAGTCAGTTCCAACTCACAGTGACCCTGTATAGGATTTCGAAGAAGACAGCTGAGGGTTTGAACCACCAACCTTGCAATTAGCAGAGTTAGATGAAAGCAAAACTCAACTCAACCTTGGGAGATTTCCTCAAACTAGATATTTCATTTTATATCCTGCCTATCAACATTGGTTATAATTTAGTACCAGCATATGAAACTTGGTAATACAGTGAGCAACAGAAAACATAGTGTTTACTCCGAAACTAAGTAAAAAGCCGTAAACCAAGAATCTCCTTTAAAGGTCAGTGATCTGGAACAAACATCCCTATCTGCTCTTTACACTAAAGGGAGTTTCTCTGTATGCCTCTTTGGCCTTAACGTCAGTGACTGTTGCCAGTTTTTACACTCTATTTTGTGAGGGGGTGGGGTTGGGATAAAATTGCTTTTAGAAGAGGTGCATGTGAACACATTACATACAACTTTAAAGAGAAGATTAGAAGTGAGCTGGAATAACAGCTTCCCTACTGAGCCCTCCCCCAAACACACACACACTTTGGGTGTGTTTTTAAAAGACCCCTGGTTAATGCTTTTAGAATTCAGTGTTTGGTGGCGGGCATTCTCAGAGGCCCTTTGCCCTCTAAATCTATATGAAATGCTTCGACATTGGCACTCCGAAGTTTGCCATCATGGTGGTTGTAGGTGTGCTACAGGTGAGGGTGGGAAGACCAGTGTAGGAAAGTAATCTTGGGTCACAAAATGCCAGTTTCAGTCCTGTTCTGCCACTCACTTTCTGTGGAATGCTGGACAAAACACTCCTGCCCCCACCCCAAAATCAAGGGGACTCGCTTACACCATTATTACATCAGTTGAAGCCCTGGTGTGCTATATATGACTGGGTATCCAGTTTCCCCATAGACTAGAAAGAACACCCTTAGTTTAAAAAAGGTAAGAGGGATTCTAAAAAGCTTTTGAGGTGAGGTGGGGGGCGGGGGGGAGGAAGGAAGGAAAGCAAAGTATCTAGTAGACATCAATTTCAGGAACAGTCCTGACCTTATATTCCAAGAAAAGGCATCAAGAAGCCAAGCAGAGATGGCCCACTAAGCTGAGACTAAGGTGAGGGGACTGTGAAGGGCTAGCTTTGAGATTCTGGCTCCTTCTACCTCTCTGGTGGGAAAGAGCAAACCTAGCCAGGCAGAAAAAAGGTACAAAAGGATTAGAAGCCAACAGCTTGAGACAGAGCTTACCAATGAGGACTCCCTCTTGCTCTGGTGTCTTTTTCTATTTGTCAAAAATGCTTCCTTGGGGTATTCTTAGGTGCTGACTTGGGAACCGAGAGACACTTCTTGAAAAAGCACGAAGAATGCTCTATGATGCTGAACCAATGAGTGTGCTAAAACCAACAAGATGGGTTGGCAGAGCGGCGGCAAGCAATGGGCTCAGGGTAACGACAGTGAGGTTGGTGCAGGACCAACTAGTGTTTTATTCTGTTGTTTACAGGTCACTATGAGTCAAAACCGACTTGATGGCACCTAACAACAGCAACAAAACCAATGATAATATTGCCTACAGCATCAGCTGAGATCTCGAATCTATGGTGTACTATATAACTGTGACTATATAGCCTTCCAAAGAGCTCTGGTAGTGTAGTGGTTACGAATTGGGTTGTGAACTGCAAGGTCAGCGGTTTGAAACTACCAGCAGAAAGATGAGGCTTTCTGCTCCCACAAAGATTTACAGCCCTGGAAACCCTTTACAGGGTCGCTATGAGTCGGTACCGACTCCACGGGGCACATAACAACAACAACATATAGGCTTCCAGTCCAGAACCTAAGTCTCTTATTGGGCATCAAAAGATGCAGCTGGGATACACTGGGCAACTGATCCGTAGCACGTATCATTTCCTTTTGTTGTATATTTGTATTTAATTTATGAGCCATTTTGCTTTATGAAAAATAAGTCCACTTTTTTTCTACATTGGTATAGATGTCTATACATGTACATATATATTTTGAACTTATATAAAATATCCATTCACATGTTGATTTTTGAACATCTTTCTATTCTAGAAAAATTTAAATACACCAAAGTAGAGAGGACAGGAAAATGAATCCTAATATTCCCATCAACCAGTCTAGCTTCACCTGTTCTCCTGCTTCGAATTCTGGATTATTTTAAAAGTAATCTCAGCTATCATTTTATCAGAACATACTTCAGTCTGTTTGATGCATTCTTTATACAATAGCCAGAATGATCTTTTAAACTTGAGAAAAAATGATTTTATCATTCATGCTTACTTAAAATCTTTCAATGATTTACCTTGGTGCTTAGGAAGAAGAACAAACTCCTTCACATGGCCTACAGTGTCCTTCAGGATCTAGCAGTTACTTCAGCCCCATCTTTAACAACTGTTATTGCCCCAGCCTCTCAGTTCATCACACACCAGCTACAGTGTAACTACAATGGACTATTTTCTTAGGACTCTTCATACAGCTAAACTTGACTGGCTCCTTTCAGGCTTCACTTCTCGGCTCCTTTCAGGCTTCACTTCTCAGCTTAAATGCCACCACCTCAGGATGGTCCTCCTTGATGGTCCAGATCAAGTTAGTCTGCATGTTATATGCTGTCAAACCATCTGGAACTTTTTCCTTATCAAATTGCAGTTACATAGTAATTTATATAATGCTATTTTTTTTCACAGTGGTATCTATCTGGATATTTGCACTCCACACGTATGTGTTTGATTTAGATGAAAGTTCTTGGAAAACAAACACAATTTTCTCAGGAAGTCAATCCAACACAGCTTCATGTCAAGGAAAGGAAGAGGATAAGAATGCTGGTAAGTGTGTGATGAAATCACTACTCATAACTTACCACTAGTAATAATGCACTCTTGTATCATGGATGCCATCTCATCTGGAGTGGGTCCTGTAGGTTATCAGGCCCACTTTACAGAGGTAGGTCATGGAAAGCAGTGGGAAGGAGAACACAGTCTCCTGGCTCCAAGGCCAGTGTGGGTTCTTCGCTTTTACCATGTTTAACCCTCCTATTGCCTGAAGTCACTCATCTCTCTGGGCCTTAGTTTCCCTCATTTTTCAAATAAGGATTTAGATAACAATGTTTTTTTTACAATTTTACATGTATGTTTCCAATAAATAGCCACAAAACTCTTCAAAAGTAAGGGTAAAAAGATAAGTGGTTATCCTCCATTATAAATTGAGTACTTACAACCTTGCTGCTATTTTTAGGACCACCCAAGGGAACCAACCATCTAACGTTAGGATTTCTTAGAGTCACGAGGCTCCCACAATGGCCGATCATAGGTGGTTACACAATCCTGGACAAAGGTCTCAAGTCTACATTGGTAAATGAAGTAGCACACCTTGATCTGGAATTGTACAACAAAATGTAAGTTTGTTCAGAGTCCTCACAAATGTTTCAATCTACCTTACTCCCCCCAACCTCTAGGTTTCCTGGCCTTTGCCCATTTGATTCCAATCAAAAGTTACTGCTGCACATCAGTTTCTGGCTAAATCATGTTTACAACCACTGCTGTGTTTCACCATAAGTAAAGCTAATAGATATGGTGCAGATTCAGATGTTGATCCAACTGAGTCATTTTCCACTGCCATCTCTTAAGCACTGGTGTGTCCCAGGGCCTATCCTTTACCTTCCTTTGACTCTTAGTCCCTTCCCTAGTCAGTGTTTCCTCCCATGGTTCTCACTACCCCGCTATCTCAGAGCTCCAGAAACAGGGACTCAAGTGCTAAGTAGAAACCTCTTCCTAAACGTCCCCTTGACCTCTCAGAGGACCATCTGTCCTAAACTCATTTTACCTGCACCTAACATTCCAATGGGACAGAAGTGGTAACTACAGTTCTTTGAACATCATGCTACTTTATGCCTCTGAGGCTTTGCACAAATTATTACTTAGTCCTAGAATATACTTCTTCCCCTTGCCCACCCAACTGAACTCTTAATTGTTCCTCAGCATCTAGCTTAAATGTTACCTCTCTGTTCTTATCCACAAAAAGTTTTAATCACTCCTCATTGGCAATGTTCTAAGTATTCATTTACATATTCTGATGCCTCCTAGATGGTGAGCAACGTAAGTAGACCTTGTCTTTTCATCTCTGGCTTCCCAGCACTTAGCCAAATAAAGGGAGGGCACTGACGAGTAGTATTTGCCGAATTGAATTGAACATGAATTCTGATTTCCCAATACATCAGCTTCTCGTTCCAGAGTCCTTAACTCTCTTCTGAGGTAAACACAATAATAATTATTTCTGACATTATTCAAACACACAATTTCAAAATGGCATTACAACTATTATCCTGAGCATTATTTCTTACGGATAGGTTAAATAGGTGAATGACTCCCGTCACATGGATAGTAAATATATTGCTTCTTCAGATGGCTAATCTTCCTAGAAGAACAGGGAAAAAAATTACACGAGGGAGTGACCTGGGCACTATGAATGTGGATCTTTAAGGGTAAAAGTCAATTGTTAATAGCAAATGGAAGATATATAGTGGGAAAGGGTCAGATACAGTGCAGCTCAGGATCCTAGACTAGGAGTAAGGAGAATCTGTATTCTAGTTTGTTGATGCTGTTTGTTTCAAGTAAGGGACCTATGATGAGTCACAATTTTCTGAGCCTCACAGTCTCCTCATCTATAAAATGAGTGAATTAGAGTGGACAGTCTCCAAGGTTGCTTCTAGCAGTAAAAGAACTATATTGTTCTAATTAAACCAAGCTGCAATTAGAACCAGAAAGCAACCTGAATAGTTTATAAAGTCAGACTTGATATCTTGAACCCTTCTCATATTACAACAGGCAAATAGAAAGTGAGACCTTTTTCAGAGATAAGGGGAAGAAGTTTAAAATATAAATCATTTTAGGCAGTAAGTTCTCATTAACAACAGTGGTGACTACTTCTGGATCATGCTCTCTGCGCTGAGCACTGCTTCAAGCAGCCCACACACACTATCTCCTGACAGATGTGTACTTACCCCAACTGTACAGGTGAGGAAACTCAGGCTTGGCAAAAATTGCCCAAGGGCACACAGCCAGAGAACAAAAAAAGCCAGGATTTCTCCTCCTCAGACAGCTTAGCCGTGGTGGAGGCAGGTTCTAAACCACCGTGCTCTGAAGACACCTCCTCAGTATTTCATATTTTGTCTTGAATTCTCTTAACTCCTTAGTTTTTATTTATTTCCCTTGATCGCACTTTAAATGTGAGCCTTAGCTTTCTGAAATGCATATTTAAATCTCCTCATCTACAGCATTCAAGCTTTTGGTTTTATACATTTGAGAGGCTGAAATGTATAAACCGTTCCTTATATACTGTCTGTGAGTAATTTCTAGTAACTTTGGCAATTTATGAGTGTTTCTCAGAAGATCTCACTACCACCAAGAAAGAGCCAGGAGTTGAACCCTGAGGTCTCTGTGCACTAAACCGAGTTGACCCAGGGACAGAGATCAGTGGCAGCCGAGAAGCAGCAGAGGGGTGGTGGGTTTC
>NW_006408585.1:5393961-5466972 GCF_000296735.1 Chrysochloris asiatica
CTCTATATTCATGGACTAAGAAGAGAAGTACTAAGAGCTGGTGGCCAGGAGCAGACTTGCAGAATGTGCCCTTTGGAGATGTAAATTACTATATGTGCCTGAGTGGTTTTCTTTGTTTGTTTTTTAAAAAGCTAAAGTGGATAGAGAGAAATACTTTTAACTGATGGTACATGGAGGGGATTATAATCAATGTAATGAAGCAAGGTATATATGATTTGTTGAATGTAAAACTGATGATATGCCCTGTAAACTTTCACTCAATCCACAATAAAACCCAAAGTCATGTGGATGCAGATAATAATAATCACTTGACCTAGCCTCAATAGATGGATGAACAGAGCTCAACTAGAAGAAGAAGAGGAAAAAAAGAGTAATCTGATACAATGTGACGAACTTGACCTATACTTATGGATGCAGTAGCTCAAAAGAGGGAACACATTTTTACAGCGAGGATCATTCCTACCCCCTCTCTACACAGGGTAGACAGGGATGGGCAACTTGGACATTGGCTACCCAATATGGGGGTGGGGCAACAAAGGCAAGACGTAACTGGCTTACAACCTTTCAAGATGGAGCCTAGATCCAGAGGGCGTGGAGGAAGGTAGAAACTCCACTGAGTAGTATCCAATCTGTCTGTGTGGGGATGATGAAAGGAAATGGGGATAGGTCTCTTGTGGTACAATAGTGAATAATTGCTATCAGGACTGACTGTGAGGGTTGGAAATGTAAAGATAGACATTTTGTAGAAAAAGGAGGGGAGTGATCGACTTTGCAGTCCAGGAGCAAAGGTCCCTGGGACCATCAAGGGACAAGTGCAGAGTGTGGGACCATACACAGAGAAGCAGTGATGCCAGAGATGGAGGCAGAGAAGATGATGTGGAGAGATGGAGCTGCTGGGGACTTTAGACCCTGAAAGGGAGAGGGGCTGTGTGCTGACGACCGGGGGGCAGGCTTGCAGGGTATACCATTCAGTTGGTTGATGATGCATGGAGGGGATTATAACCATGGCAATGAAACGATATACGATAGAATGAATGTAAAACTAATGTTCTCCCATGTAAACTATCACATAATTCACAATAAAACATTGTTAAAAAAAACCCATATGGATTGGGATTCTACTCTGACATACAACAGGTAGTCATGTGTCAGAACTGAGTTCACAGCAACTAACTGCTACAAGGAAGAGACTCGGCTCACACATGGGAAAAATGAGGAATATTCATGAGTTTTTCTTTACTTCTGCTAAGTAGAGCTAGGATTAAATCACTGAGGAGATACTACAAGAAAAATAATAGTCAATGGAGCACACTTTGTTCTCACTTATGACTAGTCTATAGTAACCTCAAAGCTAAAAATTTCCTATGTAGACATACTAAGACATTTTCAGCCATCCTTCACAAAAGGAGCCATATGCGAGCTGGCCTGGAGGTGTCAGCTTTCCTGTTTTGCCCACAGAGCTGTAGAGCAGAAGCAACCTCTGGTATTGCTGAGTGGGGTTACTGGAGAGCTCGAATGTCAAAAGCTGCACCTAGTCATTGCACTTACCTCTGGAGCAATATAGTCGGGTGTACCGCAGAACGTTGCTGTGGTGGCCCCGTTACAGATCCCTTCTTTGCACATTCCGAAGTCTGCCAGTTTACAATGGCCTTCGTGGTCCAACAGGACATTGTCCAGTTTCAGATCTCTGAAAGAAACAGATAAGAGCATGTAATGGGGTCAACTTAGACATTGTTGTTCTTACGTGCTGTTGAGTCGGTTCTGATCTATAGCGCCCCTTATAGGATTTCCGAGGAGCAGCTAGTGAGCCTGCAGTTCAAATGATTTTCAGTCTGGTGCATTAACCCACAGCACCACAATAGGAGTGGCTACCTAAAATGAGGGGGCGATAAAGGCTTATAAGTTTTCAAGAGGGTGTTTAGTGTAAGAGTGTGTGGGGGAAGATAGAGTCCTCACTGAATAGTTTTCATCTTGTCTGGATGGGTCTGGCTAAAAGAGATGAAGATAAGATTCTTATAATTCAATAGTGAGTAATTGTTAATCATGACTAACTGCGACTGTCACAATTGTAAAGGTGGAAGTTTTGTAACAAAAACGGGGGAGTAGTGAATCTTACAGTCCAGAAACAAAGGACCCTAGGATCATCAAGGGAGAAGAGCACAAGCAGAATGCAAGACCTTATCTAGAGAAGCAGTGACGGCAGAGATGGGGACGTGGAGAGAGGGAGCAGCTGATGACTCTAGATTCATGGGAAGAGAGGGACTGAGAGTTGGCAGCCTGGAGGCAGACTAGCAGAATGTGCCCTTTGGTGGTGTAAATTATTATATACGCCTAAGTGTTTATTCACTTTAGTTTTTTGTTTTTTTTTTAACTGTTAACTGATGGTACATGGAGGGGATTATAATCATTGTAATGAAACAAGGCGTATGATTTTGTTGAATGTAAAACTGATGATCTGTCCTGTAAATTTTCACTCAATCCACAATAAAAATCTTTTTTAAAAAAAAGTATGTAATGGACCATCCCTCTGGATGAACTAGCTCAGGGTTAGACCACAATGTGACCTGGTGTGACTGAGTGAGCTTTCCTTCAAAAACTGCTCATGGTCTTTGCACTCCAGGTTCTCTAGGCTCAAAATGCTTAGAACAAGTCTCGGAATTTGCTTCATAGTTCCTAGATGATGAGTGCATATGACCGGCCTATCCACATATAAAAAGAGTCAGCTTCCCTTTAGAATGCAACATTTTCAGGAGTCCCACTTATCCTGAAAGTATAATCTACCCTTACCTTCCCCGTTTCCACTCTAGCATCCACTCCTGCCCACTGACGTTCACTTGAGGAACAATTTATTGGACAAGTGACTGACTGTGTCTGGAGCAGTGATAGGGTTCAAGTGCACAAAGATATTCATCCCTGAGGAGCTCACAGTATAACGAGGAGACAGACTTCTTAGACTAATAGATCTGTGATGGAAAGATTATAAGGTTCACAGTGCACTCAATAAAGGCTTGTTCAAAAATATATAAGGACAGGCTTCAAAAAGTTCATGGAACAATGGAATGAAAACACAAGGGAATTTTCCCACAACATGTTAGAAGACACATATATAATTTATATAGAGCTCTGATAGTGTACCTGTTATGAGTCAGGTTGCTAAACTCAAGATCAGCTGTTTTGTGGGAGAAAGATGAGGCTTTCTGCTCCTGTAAAGATTTACAGCTTTGAAAACCCTATGCAGGATAGCTATGAGTCAAAACTGACTCCATCCACACCACCACCACGTATATATATATGTGTGCATATATGTATGTGTGTATACACACACACACACACACACATATATATATATATGCACACTGACTTGACAACACAAGTGTTGTCAAATCAGTTCTGACCCATAGTAACCCCTGTATAGGATTTCCGAGGAGCAGCTGGTGAGCTTGAACTTCCGACCTTGTGGTTCAAACAGACCCACAATGCCACAAAACCAACTACTTCTGGTGTGGTACTGTAGGATCAAAACTGGACTGGGAATTATTATGTCAGCAGTTCAAATTCACTTGGAAACCCTATACAGAGTTACTCTGAGTCAGAACCGACTCGGCAGCAGTTAACAGCATACAATTTATTTATCCATTCATCTATTGGAGGACATAACTTGATTGCTTCCAGTTTGGGGCAACTATGAATAATGCTTTCCTTTTTTAAGGAGTTATGTGGTTAGAAGCAAACTTCAGTGAGGAGTCAGCTGCCCATCATGCAGGGGACACAGGTAGTGGCTACAGACAAGTCAGTGCATGTGGCCTCCCTGGACTTGGGTCTCCTGCTTCTATTCAGCTGGGAGAGGTGCTGCCCCCCTCACAGTGGTCGGAGCTGACTGCTGCGGTGATTCAGACTCATAAGATGTTGCGGAATGGCTTTCATGGCTCTGTTTCCATATTCCTGATCTGAGAATAAAAGATCTGTTGGCCTGCTTGGCCCAAGGGGAAAGACTGGCCTCTGTCCAGGCCTGGGCCATGCTGTGGGCTCAGAGGGAGGAGGTGCTGACAGGACTGGTGTGACCGATCCCCACACCGCCCTGTGAGTTGATATAGCCTGACCATGAAGGGCTCATGGACACACAGCAGTAGGCATGGGAACATGCCCAAGAAAGAGAATGGATTCCGGTCTTCCAGGAATGCCCGCTAAGTGTGGTTCCACCAGCAGCGTTTTCCAGGCACAGATCAATGGGAGAACAAAACAGACCTGCTCTTTGCTCCTGATGTGGAAAGGGAAGGGCGGGTGTAACGCCAAGGTGCCGCGAGTTTCTGCACACCCACTTCAGTAAAGCAGACCTTCCCTGCCTCTAAACCAGAGGGTTGGAGAACCTTTTTGCTGCCAAAATTTATAGAACACCATTCATGGGCCATACAAAGTTATCAACTTACGAATTAGCCTGCTATATTTGGTCAAACTTTTATGTGATGGCTGGAGTCCTGGTGTGGCGCTGTGGGTTAATGTGCTAGACTGAAAGGTCGGCTTGTATCACGAGGCCGGTGGTTCAAGCTCATCAGCCACTCATTGGAAACCCTATATAATAGGGTCGCTATGGGCCGGAACCAACTCGACAGCACTTAGCCACAACAACAAAACAGTGCGATAGCTAGAATCCTGGTCGGTGCTATGGGTTAAAGCACTGGACTACAAAGTCAGTTTGTACCGCAAACTCACCAGCCACTCCTTGGAAACCCAACAGGGTCACTATGGCTTGGAACCAACTCAACAGCACTTAACAATAGTGTTGATGGCTGGAACTGTGGTTGCGTTGCCAGGGTCAGACCAAATTATTTCAGGGGCCTTATACAGCCCACAGGAGTCCTGGTGTGACGCTGTGGGTTAATGCGCCAGACTGCAAAGCCATTTGAACTGCAAGGTCGGTGGTTTAAGCTCACCAGCTGCTCCTTGGACACCCTATACAGGGCCGCTATGGGTCAGCATCGACTCAATGGCACTTCACAACAACAATACAGCCTGCAGGCTGGACATTTCCTACTTTTGCTCTAAACCAAACCCAGCCTCCCACCCCATTCTACCTTCAGAATCTTTCTATTTCCCATACAAGGATTGTTTCCAGTGGGGTAAGATCTTTTTGCTTTGGTTTTTAGTTTGTGAACAAAGAAGGAGTTAAGTAGATTTTATACAATCCCTGAAGAAAGGAATACAGGAATGTATAGCAAATCTTTCTCCAGTGATGAAAGATTCAGAAGCTAATATGCAGTCCTCTGCAAATTTGTCAAAATTCATCCAAAGAGAAGATCATGGGCAAATGTTATGGAACAGCCTAGACACATAGAGACACACACAAAATGAGCAAAACTTATCTAACCCACATGGAGTTGGAATAGCAAGAGCCAGGGGTGGTGGGGGTTATGGTGGTTATTTACATGTTAGCGAGACTGCTGACAGGGTCAAGTTCAAACTGGAAAGACCTATCAAAGCTGGTCCTTCAGTTCCTCAGAGACTGATGGTAAACATTAGTGAGGCAGCTGGCTGCAACCAGAGATCAATCTGCGGCCCAGAGAGATGACAGGGCTGTGATGCATTGAGCCTGTGAGTGAACTTGGCTTCATTAACAGCAGATTCTAGGCCAGCGGTGCTGATCCATGTGGACCTGAGCCTAGAGTGCTCTGATTTTCCCACATTGCCAAACAAGGTTACTGAGTTTCTGAACCTTCCCGAAGCTGCTATGCCTGGTAAGGTTTCGGAAAAAACTTTCTCAGGCAACAGGAACAAGTGCTAACAGAAACCCACACTGGTCTTACTGCGCGTAAGCTAACCTGAGATTGCTCAAGAGAGTTTGTGAGTAACATCCCAGGTAAGAGGTCTGATTACTTCTTACTCAGCTACTGCCACGGGGAGCAGGGATTGTTCTGGGAGAGAAAGGTGCTTAGCAAGCAGTTCTGTAAGTCCCTGGTCACAAGGCTCCATGCAAAGATGATTAGAAACACAGCCTCATTGTTCCAGAGACAGAGCTGAGCAGCACATCCTGCTCACAGAATGCTTGGGGGCACAAAGGCAGGTTACACACCTTAGTCCTGACTCCGCAGTCTAATTTTAGGTATTCTCAGAACAGTACAAGCCCTGGGGGGGTGGGGGTAGGAGGGGAGGAAGAGCCATTACCAGTTTTTCACCAAGTACTTCTAGTAGGACACAACTCTCAAGATGGGATCCCAAGGGGTTTCAGGTTTCCGCTCTTCCTTCCCTCAGCTCAAATACTGCACACATCTCTACTGTTGCGTATTTCCTGATTTCCCCAGACATACCAGTTGCCATGAGCCCTGGTATGGTGCTATTGGATAAGCACTGACCTGGCAACCACAAGGCTGGCATTCAAATCCACCAGTCGCTCTCAGAAACCCTATACAGGTTCGCTATGCACTGGATTTGACTCGATGGTACACAATACCAACAACCAGGTTCCATCGAGTCAATTACAACTCAAGGCAACGCTACGTGTGTCAGAGTACACTGTGTTCCATGTGCACCACAGGGTTTTCAATGACTAATTTTTTTGAAAGTAGATCATCAAATCTTTCTTCTGGGTGAACCTGAACTTCCAGCCACTTTGTTAGTAGATGAGCACATTAAGCTTTTGCACTACCCAAGAACACAGCCAAGGTCAACTCTGGTCCCTAGGGCATCTGGTTCATGCATCGATTAGCGCACACGTTGCGTTGTATTCCAGAGAGTGTCTGTCTGTCTGTGTCTATCTTCTCCATTAGCAGGGCTTGGGCCTTACTCCTCTCTAGCTCCAGCTCAGTACTGAGCAAAAAGACGGTGAGGTGAAAACCTTTCAGAAGGATACTTCTGGGGACACCCTGGGCAGCTCAGTTGTTGTTGTTGTTGTTGTTAGGCATCATCAAGTTAGAGCGACCCTATGCACAACAGAAACACTGCCCGGTCCAATGCCAACTTCACAATTGATGCATCATGTTTCAATAAATATTCTGGTGCTGACTGTGTTCCACTGCCATTCATAAGGTTTTCAGTGACTAAATATTCGAAAGTAGTTCGTCTTTCCTTCTTCCTAGTCTGTCTTCATCTGAAAGCTCATCTGAAACCTGTCCACCCTAGGTGACCCTGCTGGTGTTTAAAATACCCATGGCCTAGCTTCCAGAATCACAGCAACTCACAAGTCACCAAAGTACGACAAACTGACCAATGAGTGATGATGGGAAGCTCAGAATCTGTCTTATTTTAAGAGAAGGAAGAAAAATTCATAAATTTCACAGAGTACCCTTTTACCCAAGTATTTAAACTTATAAAAAGTCATGGACTTCACCTCTTAGTGACAGATCTGGGAGGGAAGAGAAGAATCCTGAGAGCTAAGTTCAAATTCTTTTCTGCAGTGTGTTTGTAGAGGGAAACTTATTTAGGAAGGGACGTTATAAAGCACAAAGAACCTACAGGAAATAGTTTCCTCTTGGTGACTTTTATTCAAATAGAAGAGCAAGCCTTTGAGAGGGTTGGTCAAATACAAAGCCTACAGAGTCATTTACCGTCATGGTCAGCTTCTACTCTAAAGGTAAATAATGGGCTTTGTTGAAAATCAAGGTTCAGGGAGCAAAAGTCAAAAAGAAAAAGAAAAAAGCCACCCTATGACTTCTGACTTTAATTTAAAATACACAGAGAGAGCTCAGAATTTGGCTTTGGAGTTTCTCAGCCTCCTATGCCAACATGTGACTTAGCAGCCAAACTTAACAAGGCTACACAATGAGGATTACAAGTTCATACAGGGCAGAGGCCCAGATCACAAGATGCCAAACACACGACTAAGGATTCACCATTCATGAGCTCACTGAGCACCAGTATTTACTAGCTAGTTCTTTGTCATGCCAGCAGAGAAGGGTAGAAAGAGTTATTCTAGCATCTAGGATTGTGTGAAAGAAAAGTCTATTGTTCTAGCTGGGTAATCAGGGGTATTTAACATGCCCACAGGAGTTTCACAGAGGATTCCCAAGTGGTGGAACACAAAGGAGATTCAGAAATTGAATGCATTTTGCTTCCATCATGAGTTATTCTGAGAATAATAAAATTGGATGGCTAGAGTCTCACTGCTTAGCTCACTAGAATCAGTTACACCACCAAAAGACATAGAGGAAAGTGAAAGGTGACCCTACTGACAATGAATCTGAGGTCTGTTCACACGCACAGACTCACCATTTTCAGTGTATGTTTTAAACTGTTGTCACGGGCACTTTAAAACATATACAAAATATAGAGGCTAATACAATCTCTCCCATACTCACCAGGGCGTCCTGGTGTGATGCTGTAGGATAAGCACTGGACTGCTAATAAATAGCAAGAATGGCGGTTCAAATCTACCAATACAGGGTCACTGTGAGTCGGAACCCACTTGACTGCACCTCAACAAGACAGATAGGCCCAATCTTGTTTCTAACCAGTTTTTTTCAGATCATTTTAAAGCAAATCCACATCAACTAATATAACCTATAAATATTTTAATATTTGTATCTAAAAGATGATTCTTCAACAAAATACAACTTTGTACCAGTATCACAGCTAAAAATTTTTTATATATAATTCCTTAATATCATAAACTCTGTAGTTTGCATGCTGTTGCCTATTTGCACATTTGTATGTACGTGTATCTAGAAAATTTTGAGAAATCTTCTGAGGATAAGAATAATAGTGGCATCAGTTGCTACCATACCGTAAAAAAGCAAAGTGCTTTATCTGTGTTATCTTATTTTTGTCCTAAAAACAACCATGTGAAGTAGGTTCTAGGTCAAATACAGCCAGTCAGTGGTAAAGGCAGGATTAGAGCAGAAGTCTGTTCACTTCCAAGGCCTAGAACTTGTTACTCATAACAACAAACACTCTCCCTTCTGCCTAGTGGTGTCATTGACAAATCCTCCTGGTAGACCATTTCCTGAGAGGACTTCACCCATCAAAAAACAAGAGCCATCCTAGAGAATCAACTAATATCCTATAATGTTAAGTTCTGTCGAGTTGGTTCCAACTCATAGCGACCCCGTTTAGGGTGGTTTCCAAGGAGTGGCTGGTGTGTTTGACTTACCAACTTTGTGGTTCTCAGTCCAGTACTTATCCTACAGCACCACACCAGTACTCCCTAGAATGTTAAGTGTCGTCGAGTCAATTCTAACCCATAGCGACCCTGTATAGGGTTTCCAAGGAGCAGCTGGTGAGCTTGAACCACCTACCTTACAGTTCAAACGACTTTGCAGTCTGATGCATTAGTCACAGCGTCACACCAGGACTCCATACTCTGTATAATACACTATGACAAAAGGATATTTTTGCAGATCTCTATGAAATGCAAGAGGAGTCCTGGTGTGGCGCTGTGGGCTAATGCGTCAGAATGCAAAGTCATTTGAACAGCAAAGTCCGTGGTTCAAGCTCACCAACCTTATGGTTCAACCTGGCCTTGCATTATCCTACGGCACTCAAACTTGTGAATCCAGAGGAGTTGAGTTGTTTTATATAATCCTTGAAGGAAGAAGCTTACAGAGTGCCTAACAAATTTCTCTCCAGTAGTGAAAGTTTCAGAAAAATAATATACTGTCCTCTGCAAATTAGTCAAAATTCATTCAAGGAGAAGAATGTGGGCAAATGTTATGGGACAGCATTTGCTAAGAGTGAGTATTTCAAAACAAAAACATATATAGTACTGGCTTATATTTTTGGTGTCTGAATTTACATAAACTTGAATTTCCCCCCCAGTAAGACTGATGAAGTTAAATGGATAAAAACGAACTTTGAAAAATCACTGAAATACCCAAAGCCTAATTTAATTTTATCATGGGTTAGATAGCAGTGGCCCTTGTCACTGACACAACATTTCAACCATTCTCACATCTAGCGAATCTCTGAGCATCGGCCTCATTTGAGTCAGACACTGGGAATGAGCGTGTGGTTGGGGATTTAACAGTAACCAAAGGGGTACCCTCCACATCCTCAGAAAACTGAACGTCTGGTGGAAGAGTCTGACAATTGGGTAATCACACCAGTGAATTTATAATTACATGCTATGATAAGTACAATTTTTTAAAAAAAGGAATATATACATAATGGGATTTAGTCCTGGGATGTTCCCCACCCCCAAAAAACCACCCCTCAGCTTTTCAGCAGAGCTGTGACGATTGTTAATCAAGGAAAGAGAGAGAAAGAAGGGAAAACAGCATTGTAGGCAGAGAGAAGACAGGTGAGGGGGAGCGCAGCACATGAAGGAACTAAAGTGTAGCGTGGCTGGAGAAGGAGTGAAGGAAACGGCCCCAGCTACATGAGGCAGGACCCTGTGGGCTTTCCGTGAGGTTTTCAGTCTTTAGTCTAAGATTAAAAGAGAAGGCACTGAACAGTTTTACACAGGGCAGGGATGACACTGGATTTGTAATCTGACAGGACGGGTCCAGCTCCAGCATGGAGAACAGATTGGAGGGTTGAGAGTGAATCTGAAGAGACCAGTTGGGAAGCTATTGGAGCACCCAGAAAAGAAAAGACAATGGCCAGAACTAGGGTGGGGGCAGTAAAAGTAGAGAGAAGAGGGTGGATTATGAATGAAGGCATTTAATAACGGAAGATGCAAAGAGCAAAAGAGGTGTCACAAACACAGTCACGGTTCCGGTTCACAGAATTTATTTTGGACATGAAAGAGTAGCTATTTATTTATTTATTTTAAATATCCAAGTGGAGATGCGTTAACAGGCACTGAAGAGAAGTGGCTAGAACTAACAGGAAAGGGCAAAGCTGGATATACAATACAAATCAGCAGGATGTGAATGAGTTCTCCTGGGGAAAGGTAATACGGTGGGAGGAAGAGGACCTGGGGCTGAGTCTTGAAAGGAGAATATCCTAAAGATGAGATACCTGATTAATTTGATCACAGATACTAGTGACAGACTCAGAATGGCCCTTCCTAGAGTGGGGTCAGCATAGCTGAGCTGTGAAAGTTGCAGGTGCCTAACTCTTCTGCTTCCCTGGGGGACACCTTTAGGCTTGTTAGGACTTTGTTGTTGTTGTTGTTAAGTGCCACTGAGTCGGTTCTGACCCTTAGCAACCCTGTATAGGGTTTCCAAGGAGTGGCTGGTAAGTTTGAACCGCCAACCTTGTGGTTGAGTGTTTATTCTACAGTGCCACACCAGTACTTAAAGGGATGAGAAAATGTCAACTATATACATTAAACAAGGAGTCCAGTGGCACAATGGTTAAGTGCTCAGCTGCTAACTGAAAGATTGGCAGTTCAAACCCACCAGCGGCTCCACAAAAGAAAGATGAGGCAATCTATTCCTGTAAAGATTTACAGTCTTGGGCACACAATGTCGGCGGTTCAAACCCACCAGTTGCTCCTCAGAAACCCTATACAGGGTTGCCATGGCTGGGAATCAACTAGACAGCACTTAATAACCACAAAAGTAACAAATAAAATTGCTATTTATTAGAAGCAACCTAACAACAATGGGTTTTGGTTTGGAGGATATATTCAAAATTCCCATGAAAGCTACTTGTAAAATGGGAATCTGAACACAGTCTGGTGGATTTTTCTAGGCTAAATTCTCAATTTCTGCCACATAATGTGATGTTCTTGTGGGTGTATATGTATTTTATTTTAAGCAGATATTTGTTATTGTATCTTATAATAGCAACATTTTGAAACAAGCTCATTTATGTACTAATGGGGGAGCTAAATAAATTATGAACAATCCATAACTTTTTATGGAAGTTTAAAATTTTTATGTAGAACTAAAAATGTAGGAAAATGCCTATAGCAGAATTTTTTGTATCTTTTGAGAATGATCTTTTTATTATAAAAGTAATACTGTCATCATATAAAAATCAATCACTGCTGAAAAAGAGACAATGATGATGGTTTCATTTTCTTCCAGTCTTTTCTGCTCAATGTTTTACTAACTAGATGTAACTTGCTTTTCTCAGCAAGTATTTTGGTCCTATTTCTACATCCTATAAATATAGCTTGGCTTCATCCTCTGAGATGGTTATACACAATCCCATCATACACCACA
Organism: Chrysochloris asiatica; assembly: GCF_000296735.1. Lineage (NCBI taxonomy): Eukaryota > Metazoa > Chordata > Mammalia > Afrosoricida > Chrysochloridae > Chrysochloris > Chrysochloris asiatica. Next base: position 5,406,003 of record NW_006408585.1, read on the forward strand.
ATTTAACTAGTCTCCTCCATGAACATTTAGGTTACTGGTAATTTTCTTGTGCAACTTCAAAGTCTTAGTGAATACTCTTTGTACATTTGTAGTGTTTATTTAGGATACATTTCTAAACTTGGAAATGCTGTGCCAATGGCTATAACTATGTAAATTTTAAATCCATGTTGATCAACTGCCATATTGTATCAAATTATATTTCTACAAGAGTAAATGGGAGTGTCATTTCTTGACTTCCTCAGTCAGGGTTAAATGTAACTATCTTTGTAATCCTTGCCAATCTGCTAGTAAATAATGATCCCGTGTCTTAAATTTATTTTTTGTTTACTAATGAAGTTAGGCTTTAAAAAATATTAAATGTATATTGTTGTTAAGTGCTGTCGAGTTTGTTCTGACTCGTAGTGACTCTATATACAATAGAACAAAACACTACCCAAGTCTGCATCATCCTCATAATTGTAATCTTAAAACTACTGCTGCTGTCACTGTGCAAATCCATCTCGTTGGAGGTCATCTTTTTTTTTTTTTTTGCTGACCCTCCATTTATCAAGCATGATGACCTATAGGGATCTACAGAGACCGATCCCTCCTCATATCATGTCTGAAGTATGAGAGACGAAGTCTGGCCATAAGGACTTCTAAGGAAGTCTTTCTGTACTTCTTCCAACACAGATTTATTTGTTCTTCTGGCAGTCCATGTGCTTTCAATATTCTTGTCCAGCACCACAACTCAAATGTGTCAATTCTTCTAACCTTTCTTATTCATTGTCCAACTTTCACATGCATCTGAGGCTCGGGAAAATACCATGGCTTGGGTAAAGCACACCTTAGTCCTCAAACTGACATCTTTCCTCTTGAGCACTTTAAATAGGTCTTGTGTAGCAGACTTTCTTAATGCAATACATCAGTTGAATTCCTGATTGCTGCTTCCATGTGTGTTGATTGTGGATGCAAGCAAAATGAGGTTTTAGACAACTTCTGTTTTCTCTCCATTTAGCTTGATGTTATTGGTCCAGTGGTGAAGATTTTTGTTTACTTCACACTGAGGTGCAACCCACATTGAGGCTGCCGTGGTCTTTGATCTTCATCAGTATTTTAAGTTCTCTTCACTTTCAACAAGCAAAATTATATCATCTACTGTTTCCTATGAGGCTTTCACCAATTCTGATGCTAAATTCTTCTTCATATAATCTACTTTTCTTGGATTATTTGTTCAGCATACAGCTTGAATAAATATGGTGAAAGGATACAAACCTGATTTTAAAGCATTCAGTATCCCCTTGTTCTGTCCTAACGACTGCCTTTGGTCTATGTGCAGGTTCTTTATGAGTACAGTTGGGTGTTCTAGAATACCCATTCTCTGCAGTGCTAGCCATAATTTACAGTTGTAAACATTTGCATAATCTGTAAAGTACAAATAGTGTAGTGGTTACAAATTGGGTTGTTAACCTCAATGTCAGCAGTTCGAAACTACCATCCATTCCGCAGGAGATGAGACTTTGTGTTCCTGTAAAGATTTACAGCCTTGAAAACTCCATGCAGGGTCGCTAAGTGTCAGAAGTGACTCAATGGTACACCACCACCATAAAGTACAGATCTTTATGGTATCCTCTGCTTTCAGCCAAGATCCAGCTGATGTCAGCAGTCAACAGTGATATCCCTTGTTCCATGTCATCATCTGAATCTGGCCTGAACCTCTTACAGTTCCCTGTCTATGTACTGTTGCAGCCAATTTTGAATTATCTACTGCAAAACTTTACTTGCATGTGATATTAAGGACATTGCTTGATGATTTTGCATTCCATTGAGGAGCCTCTCTTAGGAATGGGCACACATAGGGATCTTTTCCTAGCAGTCAGCCAGGTAAGTTGTCTTTCAAATTTCTTGGCATAGATGAATGAATGCTTCATGTGCAACATCAATTTGTTCAAAGATTTCAATGTGTATTTTATCGATTTCTGGAGGCTTGTTCTTTGCCAGTGGCTGCAGTGCTCCTCAGACTTCTTCCTTCAGTACCGTTGGCTCTGGATCATATGCTACCTCTTGAAATGGTTGAACACTGATCATTTATTTTTGATACAGTGACTCATACACAAATAATGCATACATAGACACATACACACACATGCACACACACACATATACAAATCCAAACCACTGCCTTTGAGTAGCTTCTGACTCATAGGGATTCTAGACGACAGAGTAACAACTGCTCTGTAGTGTTTCCAAGGCTGTATATCTTTACAGAAGCAGACGGCCTCATTTTGCTTTCTTAGAGCAAGTGGTAGAGTCAAGCCACTTACCTTTCAATTAACAGCCCAATGCTTAACTGACTGTGCCACTAAGGCTCTTGAATGAACATGCGTGGTGTATATTTGTTCTTAGTAAGGGGTAGTCCAAAAGGGAAACAGGTGTGTGCATGTGTGTGGTGTGTGCAAGTACAGTAAAAATACAAATAGCTGCTTGATATGAGTGATGTGGCCCATAAAAGGATATAAACCAGAATGTATAATAAACATTTCATAGTAATAGCAATTTCATATGATTGTTGTTGCTGTTGTTAAGTGCCATTGAGTCGATTCCAACCCATAGCAACCCTATATAGGGTTTCCAAGGAGAAGCTTGTAACTTGAACCACTAACCTTGCAGTTCAAATGACTTTGCAGTCTGACACATTAGCCCACAGCGCCACACCAGGACTCCTTCATATGATAACAATATTATAACATATGCGACCTAAGCATTTATGGGGAATGCGATGGCTCTGTAAGATAAATACTGGACTGCGAAGCACAAGGTCAGTGGTTTGAGGCCACCAGTAACTGCTCCTGCAAAGATTTACAATCTTGGAAACCCTATAGTGGGTCATGAAGAGTTAGTACTGCCTCAACGGCACTTAACATACATACATATAGGGTCCTGGTGTGGTTTTGTAGGATAAGCTGTGGACTACTAACCACAAGGTCAGCAGTTCATATCCACCAGCTCCTCCTCGAAAACTATATAGGATTGCTGTGAGTTGGAACCAACTTGATTGCTACTAACAACATACACACACATATGTATGCATGTATGTATGTAAATTTATATTTAAATTCCATTTGTATATCTATGACCATGGCCTATTCTAAGTCTTAACCCATTTTTTAAAAAATTGATTTTTTTTTAAAGAAATGTCACCACACATAATGAATAGTAATAATGTATCTGCTGCAAATATTACTTCATGGTTTGCTTTTCAACTTTGCTTACTGTAAGTTTTATATTTTCATGTACTCAAATTGATTATGGTTTCTAGGAAACAAAGAGAGGAGAGGAGAAAGAGAGACCAGATAAAAGAGAAACGCTAAAAGTCGATTTCTGGCTGACATGTTTATGAGTGATATTTATATTCTTCAGTGTTAGTTTCTAAATTTCTTATGGGAATCATACATTATTTTCATAAACTAGGGAAATCACTAAAATATATGTTTATATTCATATATTTTTGGCCTTGATTATTTTTAGTTTCTGTGCCTTTTAAGGCCTGAATTTCCAAAGAAGATGTGTAGGAAAATTACTCAGTGGTAGGAATGGAAAGGATTTCTTAGGAACTCAGGCGTCATGCACACTGAACAGAATCATCTTCCTCACAAAAATTCTGGGCCCAAAATTGTGGACACAGGATTCCCAGCCTGTTGCCACATGCTTATTTTTCTCTACTGAAACTACCTACAATGCCCCCCATATATAGAAAGGGTATGGGTGGCACTTGGATTTTCAACAGTCCCACGGTGTGCATGCAGTCTTAACCAAGTTAAGTATGAAAATGAAGCGGTTGTTGAGACGAGTAACATTCCTAATAAGTAAGAGAGCTTTTCCACATCATTTCTAATGAAACAACACCCTATCTGGTTTTCTAAGTCTGATATATTGAAACACCTGTTCAAGACCCGTTATGTGAGACCTGAACATTTATCATTATGAAGCTGAATGGAAGATAATTCATTTTCTAATAAGTACAGAAAATAGTCAATAAGACCACTTCCAACCCAGAAAAACATCTCCTCAGAATGCTTTTCTGAGGCTCTCGCTTTGCTCCACCTCTTCATACTTCCTCCCAATAAGTACAAAGGCTGAGAAATGGTCATAAAAATGACCTCTGAGAAAAAAAATCTTGCTATCAAACCTTTTTTGGGTGCAAACAGTTAATATGCTTGGCTGTTAACCAAAATATTGGAGGTTCAAGTCTACCCAGAGGCTCCTGGCAATCGACTTCCAAAGAATCAGCCACTGAAAACCCTAGAGCGTACAGTTCTGCTTTGACACAGATAGGATCTCCATGAGTCATAGTTGATTCTGCTGTGACTGACAAAAACTAGTAAAGTAGGGCCTGCGACTCACCAATGAAGCCCATAGACCAGGTGTTGGTCTCGATCCAGTTGTGAGGGTTTGATGCCTTTGGAATGCAGGCACCACATTCCTACCTTTGCCACCACTGTGTACACATGGAGGCAACTAACTTGAGCAAAGGGACCAAGAGGATTCCTCTCTCTTTGTCCCATGGTAGGAAAATATGCGCAAGGGCAACATTCAGTGACTCTTGGGACAAATGCAGTAGGAAATGAGTTTGATTAACACCCATGGTGTGCAGATGATGTGTCTCCACAGGGCCATCAAATAAATGAGCCATCAAGCTGACAGGTTAGCCTTAAAATTCTCCTGCTTCATCCCATGTCCTCTGCCCCTAGGAGGGTTGAAATCGCCGGGTTAAAGAGGCACAAATGCACGTAAGAGCTCTTTACAGTACTTCTATTTTACAGTGGCCAAGAAAACCTCTCTCACTGGCTCTTCCTGCCAACACATTTCTTACATGATACCTAGCAGTGTTCAGTTCACAGATGGACTAGCAAGGGCAGAAAAGCAGGTCTCAGAGAAAGACACAAGGAGATGATAATCCCTCGGCAGGTTAGAGGTTCCTGACCATTGAGCCTGGCTCTGACAGAGACAGGTTGCTGGGGCCAAGGGTCTATCTGGGCTTGCAAATCCAAGGGAGAAGTAAAGAGGTCAACACAAGTCAAATCATGCCTCACTTCTGAGTTTTCCTCCAAAGGCAGAAAGCTGAGTGCAGTTGACCCATGGAAACCACCTCTAAGGCGGCTTGGCTTCCTGGCTGCAAAAATCCAACCAAGAAATGGAGGTTTTTTGCTAGTGAGTCACTCAAGGGCAAAAACATAAACTGGGTGAGAGAGCCACCGGGGATTCTGAGGTCCTAAAGGACACGGAGGACCTCCTTGCTGGTGGGCTGGCTGCAGGGCACATGCCAAAGGTGAACTAAGAAAGGATTACCAGAGAGAAGGACTCAGAATTTGATCCCTCTTACACAATAAGAGCCTAATCACAATCAGTGGAGTAGGCTGTGAAGTAGACTTGTGGATAGCCAGGGGCTGACACAGACTACCAGGTTTATGTACCGATACCAATAAACAAGCTTATATAGAGATAGTCTATACACATTACAAGGAGCTCTGGTAGTGTAGTGGTTACGAATCGGGCTGCGAACCGCAAGGTCAGCAGTTTGAAACTACCAGCTGCTCCGCGGGAGAAAGATGAGGCTTTCTGTTCTCATAAAGATTTACAGCCTCGGAAACCTTATACAGGATCGCTATGTGTCGAAACCAACTCGACGGCATATAACAACAACAACAACAATACACATTACAGGGTTCCTTTTTTCCAGTTGCTTTCCATTCAATTCCAATTCATGGTTACCCCCAGTGTGTCAGATAGAACTGGGTCCACGGGGTTTTCTTTTTTAAAAAATATTTTATTGTGTTTTAGGTGAAAGTTTGGAGTCCTGGTGTTGTGGCATCATAGGAAAAGCACTTGATGTCAAGGTTGGCTTGAACTGTAAGGTTGGCAGTTCAAACTCACCAGCCGCTCCTTGGAAACCCTATACAGAGTCACTATGGGTCAGAATCGACTTGATGGCACATAACTACAACAATAGATGAAAGTTTACACAGCAAATTAGATTCTCCTTCAACAATTCCGACACAACAATTCAAAGACAGACACCCAGAGATGTGTTCCACTGTTCCACGACACTGACTACAATCCCCACAATATGTCAATATTTTCACCATTTCTACCCTGCCTGCCCCATCCATCTAGGTTCCCTGGCCCCTCTTTGCCTTCCATCTTTGCTTTTAGAGAAATGTTCAGCATTTGACTCTGTAGAGTTGCTTGTTTTAAAGAAGCACATGTCTTATGGGTGTTATTACTTGTTTTAAAGGCTAATCTATCAATTGGCTGAGAGTTTTCTCAAGTAAAGTTGAGGAAAAAGGGCATCTTAGGTGATGGTTTTGGGGTTGAGTCCTGGTGTGGCACTACAGGGTAATGCACTGGACGCCAAGGTCAGTTTGGGTGGCAAGGTCGGTGGCTCAACAGCGGCTCCTTGGAAAAACTATCCAGGTCTATATGACTTGGAACCAACACAAGGTACTTAACAATAACAACAACTAGTCTATTAGTCTAGTAAGTCTGCTCTTCTTTATGAATTTAACTTTTGTTCTCTATTTCTCTCCCATTCTAACTTTCTTGTGTTCCTGGTCACATGGTTAGTAGCAGGAGCTGGGCCTCCTCTAGTTTTTTTGGTTTTGTTTTATTTGGTCTCCGGCTCATCTAGGTCATTGTTTCTGTGGACCCACTTCTGCTTTGAGCCTGTAGTTTTCTTCACTGTCCTTTTCTCCAGATGAGAAGAAAGCAATACTCCTACCTTGGATGATTGCTTGGAAGCTTTAAAGACCCCAGGCAGTCAGTACTCATCCGACTAGCGTGTAGAACATTATCTTGAAGAGCAAAGTTATGCCAGTTGACCCAGTTGTCCCCTGAGATTCATAGGGTTTTCAAGCACTGATTTTTTGGAAGTACACAGCCAGACCTTTCTGCCTAGGTGCTCTTGGGTAGACTCAAGACTTGAAAATGTAGTTAGGTTAACAGGCAAGTACATCAACTGTTTCAACCACAGGGACTCGGAGAGGCCCCCACCGCTAGCCATGACCACGCAAGATTCCTATTATCATTGTTATGAAGTGGGGACTGCTAAGGTTCTATTCTCAGAGAGATGAAGCAGACAAATGAGATGTCATGACAAACACACAGACCCACAAGTGAATGGACCATGAAATATCTTGGCCTGTCTAGTTAGGCTGGTTCCCTCTACCAGAAGCACACGGCTACCCATACTATAAAAGGACACAGATCTGGTAGCACCTGAAGACGTTGGGAAATCATGATGTTCTTGCTTGGCTAAGGTTAGAATTACTTTTCAGTTTGGGATAAACAAGCAGCAAATGTTGTAACAGCCAGTAGGCACACATGCATAGCCAGTGAAAGGAAGTCTGAGCACTGTCAGGAGGGGGTGATGTGTGGAGTGTTTTACGACAGGAAGGCATCAAGTTTACAGAACCAACCTCAGGAAGGGATGTGCAGGCTGCTTTTGGCAACTGGCTAAACACAAACCATTGGCAGCATTAATACTGCTTTTTGCAACATCAGAGGGGAGGTGACTTTCTGACTTGAACCGGAACTTTTGGCCACCTCAGCAGGTCTCATCTGGCTACCTGCTATCCCCATCAGAGATGAAACCCAAAAGGACACTCTCAGGTCCTTGGATTTAATATGTGCCCCACAATTTAAATTTCCTTTGTTCTCTATGTTTTGCATAAAAAGCCTTGTTTCCCTCATCAGATTAAAAAGTCCAAGGATAACGCTACTTGTAATGGCAGATTAGATATATGACAACAGCAAACAATGCAAAATAATTTTTTTTCCTGAAAAAGTGCCTTTGAGAGAATTTACCAATATTTTTAAGCACCGACTCTGTCCCCAGCACTTGGTTTTACAATCGCTGAACCCAGGCTTCCTAAGACAGTCATTTTAGTTGTTCATTTAAAAAATATAATTGAGTATTTCTATGTAGAGATCCTGTCCAAAGAATGTTTCCGATTTTATATCGTAGTATTCTTCTTAGTAGAAGTAATCTATTAAATGTATAGGTGTCCTTGGATGGTCCAAAGAGTGAATGTGCTTGGCTGCTAACAGAAAGGTTGAAGATTCAAGTCTCCCTGAGACATGTGGGAAGAAAGCCCTGGTTCTACTCTCAGCCATTGTCAACCGTCGGGAGCACAGTTCTACCCTGACACACAGGAGATCACCATGAGTCAGATTCTACTCATTGGTAACTGGTTATTGAATGTATTAATGTGAATAATCACAGCTTCGTAAGACCTTAAAAATAAACATAATCCACAAATAAGGGAGGGATTTCTTTTTTAGTTTCCCTGTGTTATTTGTATTTAGAGAGTATGACCATGCCTGTAAGCAAAAGCAGCAGATGAGACTTTTTAAGGTCTCACTCATTTTTGCCTGAAGGGTGGATTCATCTTAACCCAATGAAGAATGATTATTTCACTTTGGTCAATTTCCCTAGCACCCCAATTTCTCCGTTAAGGTTGCTAGATGATAAACCTTAGTCTAAATAGGTGGTGGTCGCTAACTCTGGATTTTGTTCCATAAGTAGCTTATACAGCAAAATCATATATGTCCACATGCACACTCCAAACCCCACTGCCATCAAGTCAAATCATAGCAACCCTGTAAGACAGTGCAGAACTGCCCCATTGGGTTTCCGAAGCTGTCATCTTTACAGAAGCAGACTCTAGTAGTATCTTTCTCTTACGAATGGTTGGGTTTGAACTGCTGATCTTACTGTGCCACTAGGGCCCCCTACGTATATTCCAGATGCAATCAAAGACCTTTTGCTAACTTAAGATTTAATGCAAAAATAATAATGGGGCATATTTTCCATTTCCTGGGGAACAAGAGTCAACACTGATGACCTTATTTGGTAACAAATCCACAGTGGCCAATCCTGGAGACAGAGAACATCCAGAAGCACAGCCAAGAAGGGAACCCTGTGCTGCCCAGACTGACAGAGGCCAATGGAAATCCGCAACTACGCTCTGATGGAGAGTGCCACTCCCATTTACCTCCTCAGTCGGCTTCCTTGTCTTCCCTGTGTGACTTGGGGAAGTCACTAAACTAACCTCCATCAGTGCAATGTTAAGAGGCAGTTCAATGTGAGGTTAAAGGTACAGACTTTGGAGCCTGCGTTTGAGTCTTGGGACCTACCATTCATTAGCTGTGTGACTTGGGGCAAGTTGCAAAACTACTCTGTCCTTCCTTATTCAGCACGATAACAAAACTTCCTGTCCCACAGAAGCTATGAGTTGTTAGATGTGAATTGCTTAGAACAGTGCCTGAAACTCATTAAGTGCTACAGAAACCTTAGCTAGGATGTCATCAGAGAAAAACCATATAAATTCGTCTGATCTATCACCTAAAGTTTTGATAAATATAAAAACCAATAAAGGATATCAACAATAAATTCTAGATGTTGACTGTCAACGTTTGGGTCTTGGGCAGGGGATTCTAATATATTGTTAAGTGTCACAAGTGGCTTATAAACAACTCTCTGGGTGACATATCAAGGAGCCAAAGTGCCAAAACTGGTTGGACATATAGGACCACAGCCTGCCACTAGTATTTCAGGCAATGGATACAATGTCTCAAGAACTAGTTTGGCTCCATCAGTCACAACACCTTTGTCTACCTCACCGGTCTCTGCCAAAATCAAATTCGGAAACACTGAGATGTAGGAATTCAAATCAGTTCAGTATCAGCAGCTCCAATCGGTACAATAAGACAAGGTAAGTCTACGTTGTGGATCACCTAGTTCTAACCTGCACTGACAAATGCTGGGCAGGTCATCACGGGTGACCCATTATTTTCGGCAGAATAAGTTGAAGGGTAGTGAGAGAAATCCAGGGAAATCCTGTTAGTAGCTGGAGAACTTAATTTTCACCTTCTGGACAATGGAAATGCACCAGAAATAAAACACCAAATTACCAGGAAATGAAATGGTAGCTGTTCTTCAAATGCAATCTAATCAAACTCAAACTGTACAGCAGTCTTTGCTTTCTATCCTCTCCCTGCCTTATTATTTAGGGTACAAACTCAACAGTGAACACATTCAGAGGTGTTATAAAACTCAGACCCTCCAAGGCCACTTTTGTAGTCAACGTGGAGAGAAATGAAAGCATTTTATTCCACACATTCAAATCTGCTATAGTTTTCACATGTGCTTTCAGAAATGAGGAATCAACTCCAGGTACTATGTCCACATTTAAGAATTTCTAACAATGCTACCACCCATTTACCTCAGGAAGTCAATCAAGGTCATGGGGCTTCAAAGAAGAGCCAGCAGAGAGCAAGAGTTCCAAAATCTTGTATTAGGCTGCTATTATTATTGGCTTTTTTATTTTTCCAACTAAAGTATGAGCTCCACCATTAGTCTACCGGTTTTTCATACTACATTTGGCTTGTGTGCTGCTGTGATGCCGGATGCTACGTCATCAGTATTTTAAATACCAGGAGGGTCACAAACGGTGGACCGGTTTCAGCTGAGCTACCAAACTAAAACAAAGTAGGAAGAAGGAGAGGAGGGCTACTTTCTGAATGGTTAGCCACTGAAAACCTTATGAATAGCAGTGGAATAATGAATATTGAATACTGAAATATCATGAACAATACCAGAATACTGTCAGATACAGTGCTGGAAGATGAGCCTCCCAGATTGGAAGTCACTCAAAAGACAACTGGGGAAGAGCTGCCTCCTCAAAGTAGAGATGACCATGAAGATGTGGATGGAGTAAAACTTTCAGGATCTTTATTTGCTGTTCAACAATTTCAAGAGGAAGCATATGATCAAGGGCCAAGAGTACTGAAGGAAGAAGTCCAAGGTACATTGAAAGCATTGGAAAAGAACAAGGCTCTGGGAATTGATGGAATACACGTTGAAATCTTTCAACAAACTGATTCAGCACTGGAGGCACTCACTCATCTATGCCAAGAAATCTGGAAGACAGTTACCTGGCCAACTGATTGTAGAGATTAGTATTTGTGCCCATTCAAAAGAGAGGTGACCTAACAGAATGTGGAAATCACTGGATAATCTCGTTAATATCACATGCAAGTAAAATTTTGCTAAAGGTAAGTGAAAAATGGCTACAGCAGTACACTGACAAGGAACTGCCAGAGATTCTTCAAGTTGGTTTCAGACAGTGATGTGGAATGAGGGTTACCATTGTTGACATCAGATAGATCTTGGCTCAAAGCAGAGAATAATAGAAAGTTGTTTATCTTTGCAATACTTTATATTGTGTAGACCATGACAAGCTATGGACAACATTTCACAGAATGGGTATTCTGGAACACTTAATTGTACTCATGACGAACCTGTACACAGACCAAGTTAGTCGTTCGATCAGAACAAGGGGACACTGAATGGTTTAAAATCAGAAAAGGTGTGCACCAGGGTTGTAATCTTTCATCATAATTATTTAATCTGTATACTGAGTAAATAATCCTAGATTACTAGGCATCAGGATTGGAGACTGACTCAGTGACAACAATGAGTCTTTGCAACATGTCGATGATACAACTTTGCTTGCTCAAAGTGAAGAGGACTTAGAACATTCACTGATGAAGATGACAGACCATAACCTTCAATATGGGTTGTAACTTAGTGTACAGAAAACAAAAATTCTCACCAGTGGATCAATAAATGATATTATGATAAATGGAGAAAAGATTGAAGTTGTCAAAGATGTCATTTTGCTTGGATCCATTATCAGCATGCATGGAAACAGCAGTCAAGTTATATTAGGCAAATCTTCTGCACAAGACCTCTTTAAAGTATTGAAGAGCACAGATGTCAGTTTGAGGACTAAGGTGTGCCTGACCCAAGCCATGGTATTTCTAAAAGCCTCATATGCATGTGAAAGCTGGACAATGATAAAGAAAGACCATAGAAGAGCTGATGTTTTTGAGTTATGGTGGTGAAGAAGAATATTAAAAGTACCATGGATTTCTAGAAGAACGAATCTGTGGTGGAAGAAGTACAGCCAGAATACTCCTTAGAAGTCAGGATGGCAAGACTTCTTCTCTCATACTTCAAACATATTATCAGGAGGGATCAGTCCCTGGAGAAGGACGTCATGCTTGGTAAAGCAGAGGGTCAGTGAAAAAGACAAAGACCCACATGAGATTGTCTGGCACAGTGGCAGCAGCAATGGGTTCAAGCATAAATAACAACACTGGTGAGAATGGTGCAGGACTGGGCAGTGTTGTATTTTGTTGTGCACGAGGTTGCTATGAGTCACAAGTGACTCAATGGCACCTGACAACAGCAGCAACAACAAAATGTGACCTCTATGAGAGATCACATTTTCCTCTCTCTATATTTTTGAGTTTCCTCCAGTGTTCAACTTAGTGATCTGCACATTAAAAAAAAAAAAAAGATAAAATCAGTTTGCTATTGAGTTGATTCAAAGGGCTTTCATGGCTGTAACTTTTCATAAGCAGATCAGCACCAGGCCTTTCTTACCAGGTGCCTCTGGATGGGTTTGAACTAGCAATTGGTCAGTTAGCAGCCAAGAGCATAAATTCTTGTGCGACACTGACTTGCACATACTATGTCCCTGATAAAAGCAACCTGGTGGCATAGTGGGTAAGCACTTGGCTGCTAACTGAAAGGCTGGCTTTTGTGAACCTTTGAAAGTTGTCTTCACAGTAGAGAAGATGCGGCATTGGACTTCTACAAAGAATACAGCTTTGGAAACCTTGTGGAGTAGGTTGGCTCTGTCGTATCTGGTCACTAGGGGTTGTAATTGACTTGAGTTGCAATGAGTACATGACCCAAGTAAGTGGTTGTTAACAGAAGCCACAACTCCGCCCTCTCAAGTTCTGCGGCTCCAGGGAGCTGAAGGCTTGGGCTAGGGAGGATGGGAGAATTATGAGGAAGCTGGGTGTGTCCTGCGTTTGTACCAGGACCTTGGCCACCATCTGGGACCTCTGGTACCAACATGAAACTGTCCTGTCTGTTGGGGTCCTCTCTCTAGGGGATGACCTAAGGCCAGGATAGCACCTCAGGAACCTCAATGGTTCTGACACACTCTCAATCCACTCTAATCTAGAGCCAGCCCTGAAGAAAAGTCTAGAAGTAAGTCAATTTCAGGAATTACCAGAAAGGAAAAATTTCCCTGTTCTTTTAATTGTCTGTTAATGTTTGGCGTATAGGTGAGAGCAACCTTTGTTCTTATAAAATGATACTAAAAATCCCACTGACTGCCTTAACAGGATTTATGTGAATTTTACTGCTACTCCAGGACACAGGGGGCTCCTGGGGCAGCTCCTGTCATTAAGGTAGTGATTGAGAGCTGGGGGTGGGGGTGGGGGCCTGTGGGTGCATGCGCTGCCACCTCAACTCTCCCTGCTCCTTCCCATGGACCTTCTTTCATTTCAGACGCAGCCCTGTGGAGAGACATGTGGAATGCCCACAGAATCTGCAGCACTGTCTGGTCAGCTAATCAAGGAGCAAGAACACTGGTCCTGAGCCAGGGACAAGTGCCACCTCTCTGAACCTCAGTGGCCTCTAAAATTGATGGTATCAGACCTTCCGCTTTTAACACTGTCCATCACTAAACTCCAAAGAAGCCACTATTGCAGAGTCGATTACAACTCATAGACAGAGACTCCAGGACAGAGTAGAACTAGCCTACAGGGTTTCCAAGATTGCAGTCTTTACGGGAGCAGACTGCCACATGTTTCTCCCACACAGAGGCTGAAGGGTGCCAATGACCAATCTGCAGGTTAACAGCAGAGCGCTTAATCACTGTGCCACCTGGCTTCCTCCTGGAAGTCTTCTTCTGACTCCACCGCTGCTGCCTGTTAGCTCCCTCACCCCCACCCGGATGGCTGTATCTCCTAAGCAGCATCTCCACCTTTTTTTCTTGATCCATTCTTTGTGCCACACCAGTGATTTTTTCTGAAATGTAATTCTGATCTTGCTCTTGGATGCTTGAATAAGTAGAATGCTCCCACCAGGATTCTGACACAGAGCTCTTGACCAGGGGGCCTCTGCCTGTCCTTCCAGCCTAATTTCCTTCAGCACCACTCTCCAGGCCCCTTTCAGAGACCCAGAGGAACGTCACCTCTCTGTTCACACGAGGGGGATTAAAAGTTTGTGGGAAACCTCCAACATCTTTTAATTCCATTTCCATCTACTTTTGGAAGTTCCCTTGTTTCCTTGTTCTCATTTGCCCAGATCAGCCGTTGTCAGCTGTCATCGAATGGATTCTGATCATGGCAACCCTATGTTTCAGGGTCCAACTGTTCTCCACAGTGTTTCATGGCTGTGACCTATAGCAAGCCGAATGCCTTGCCGAGGTGCCTCTGGGTAGTTTTAAAACACCATTTTGGTAAGTAGCCCAGCTGTTTGTGCTACCCAGGGACTCATGCCTTTACCCGTTGTTGTTGAGAGCCATTAAGCCGGTTCCGACTTGACGGGACCCTGTCTAGAGTTTCCAAGGAGCAGCTGGTGGGTTTGAACCGCTAACCTTGGGGTTTGTAGTCCAGTGCTGATCCTACAGTGCCACATCTGACCCAAGGGCTGGTGTTCATCTGCAAATTGGTACTACTCGGCAATGAGCTCAGGAAGAAAATTATGAGTGCTTAGAGACTGATAATCTGTTGAATAAAATAATAAAACCTTGAGCTTCTATTTTATGTCTTATTTTCATTTTATTCTTCTAATAATTTACTTTTACTATATTTTACAAAATTACTGGTCCTCAATGGATTGGGGGAACAAAAGAAAAAAAAACAACCCCCCCCCAAACAAAACAAAACAAAGCAAACACAAACCATTAGTTATTTATCACCGATAGTTTGAGGAGCATCTTTGCTCCTATTTCGTTGTGGGGCTGACTCCTTCAGTTTCAATATAAAGCCTTTTCTGTCTCTAGAACAAGCTTGGCATCTCTCCTCCATGTATACATCAGTGACATTTGGTGCAAACGTGTAATTACAGCATTGATTACACTGACTTGTAATTGTTGGTTTCTCTGGAGGCACCGCCCATGATTATTTCAGCTTTGGTGATGCAGTGGTTAAATACCTGACAGCAAACCCATAGATTGACCATTTGAACCCATCAGTTGCTTTGGGAGAAAGATGGGGCATTCTGCATCATAAAGATTACAGTTTTGGAAATCCCATAAGGCAGTGCAACTTTGATCTATAGGGTTGTGATAAGTTGGAATTGATTTGACAGCAACGGATAGAACAGGAGTCTGCAGGTGCACAAATGATTAAGCTCTGTACCACTAGCCAAAAGGTTGGTGATTCTAACCCACTCAGATGTGCTTCAGAAGTAAGGCCTTGTGATCTGCTTTCAGATGGTCATAGCCATGGAAACCTGAAGGAATAATGCACACATAGGGTCACCACGAGTCTTAATCACCTGAATGACAAATAACAACCACCTCCTCCGAACAACGTGTCAGTGCAGGGCTGAGCGCTCAATCAGGACATGACTAAAGTTAAGTTTCTGATTCTAAAGTTTAGGTGCATTCCCTTTATCCATTTTCCTGCAGCACTTAGTTGGTGTTCTGGTGTGAAATTCACAAAGAAATGATGAGAATTGCGTGCTGCATCAGGTGGTGAGTCTTTTATGCCACCCACCCAACCTCACTGTTGCGTCTCTAGCTCTCAGTCTGCTCCTAGAGTTGTCATCAGGAAATTGAAAGTGTAGGTCCAACACCCAGTGACTAGTGTTTGTGCTGGAGTGATTTAACTGTCCTTACAACAGTGTGGCATTATAAAACAGATAAAACAAACCACCCTCATACATCTTGCATTAAATTAAAAGGTCAGCTCAGGAAGAAAAGGAATAATGAGGTTCCTGAAACCCTTTATCAAGCTGATGGGTAGTGGTTTTGTTTTGTTTTGTAAGGGATTTTATGGGAAAACTCCAAAGCCACAAGGGATGGAATAATATATAAGAAACAAAGTAAAAACTCAGAAAATGCTATAAGCCCAAACAAAGAGCAAGAGTCCCATCAGATGGAATGCATTACTTAATGAAAGTTTATAACAAAAAAGACCGTGTGGTCCTTTCTTAACTGTTACTCACATTGACCATTGAGTCTTTCAGTCTCAAGAAATGCCTGTAACCCTCCCCTGGTATTGATGTTGGGTGCTGGGGCAACTCTACTGGCAGGTTCTTGTATTTTCCAGAGAAGGTAATGTAGAAATACAGTTCCAGAACCTCAGTCTCATGAGTTCTACCCCCAGCTTTTCCGTCTAAAAACTTGGAGGGGAAATTTTCCCTCAATTTCTCTTTCAGAGTTCTGTCTTTAAAAGAGGGACATAAAAATTATGCCATTCCAAGTGATGTTTCATCTGCCTGGGTCCTGTTGACACAGATGTTAACTTGGAATTTTTTATCTGGGTTATGTGACACATTCCTGTCTTGACCAGAAGAGTGATATTATTGGTAATATGGTTTCATCATTGGACCATTTATAAGGTGTACCATATGAAATCCTCTCTCAAGCATGCCCACGATTTCTGATTCATTTAGTCAGGAGCCTATCTATGTCCTTGAAGCTGGTGGCAGATGGAGGAAATTGTGCCCCAGAGATGGGATACTTTGTTTTCTTATTAGAAAATGGACTCTTTCCCTCACTTAAAATACATAGCAATTCATACCCAAATTGCCAATATTCAAGAGCCGGAAAAAAAAAAAAAAGTGAATTGATTTGCAAACATAAAATTTCAACTGACTGATTAAGACAATCTACTAGCAATAACTTTCCATCCTCCTAGACAAACCCCAGTTTCACTTTGAGTTTTATGGCCATTCCAAGTGATGTTTCATCTGCCTACAGAGCCTGGGTCCCGTTGACATAGATGTGAACTTGGAATTTTTCATCTGGGTTATGTGACACATTCCTGTCCTGACCAGGAGGGTGATATTATTGGTAACTTTCCACTAATACACTGTTCCTGTGACTTTCCACTAATACAAACAAGTCATGAATACCAGAAGGTGGCAATGACAGGTGTGGGCAGAGAGTCATGTGCCAAGGCGGGACACATGCCTTCTCTTCTGCAAAGAGCATTTAAACCATCACATTGGAACACGTGGGGGAGGCTTTCAGCCTTTGCACTATGTGTCACAAAGGAGCCAAGACTGCCTCCAAGCCACTGCTCTTTCTTATGTGGTTCAGCTGTCAAGAAGCTTTCTCCACCCTGCCAGGCCCTCAAAGGTCAGGATTCAGGGACATCTGAGAGGTTCAGCCTGTTCTGGGTTGGCAGCTGCCCTAGCCTGACTCCTGGCTGAGCAGAGTCAGGTGTGAAAAGTGAGTGGTCTGAGGGGGTGCCCTTTCCTAGGCTCCCAGGGCATGCTTTGGAACAAGCCTTCTGGAGGGGAAAGCTATTTATGCCAGATGACAATTACCTGCCCAGAGTTGGCTCTCTGAAGCAGAGTCATAGGTTTTATAATTCTAAGTGTTAAACAAATGGAGATACTTAACTATCCCATCCTCTAATGTCTGGGGTCAAGGAAAGCCTAATGGATATGTGAAAAGGGAGAACTTACGGATAATATGAACCAAGGTTCACCTGAATCATTAAACCAAAGTAAGATGAGCTTACCACATAGTGACTAGGTTTTCAGGCAACTTAAAAAAAAACAACAACCTACTTAATTTTCTAACCACTCCTAAATACCTCCTTATTGTGGGTTCCTCCTTCTCCACCCTCCCTTAAAGGGTAGGTGGGTCCCTAAGGTTCTGGTCAAAACCTTGGTTTCCTTTCAACACTACTGCTAGACTATATGACGCCACTGTGCAATTTTGACAAAAGTGCCTTTTCTCAAGACATGTTGCTACCATCTGCCAGAAAACTGTAATAGTTGCTATAAAAAATCTGCAATGACCATGATGAAATAGCACCCACTAGGGTTGTTCAGTGAATGAGCCATCTGGTTATGTACACAGTTGCCTAGCTTGGCTCTCTACCTGTCCACCTGGATCATAAGGGTTCAAACATTACCCAGATAGTTGGCTTCCAAATCTAAATATCTAGTCTGATATCCCCTTTCGAGAGACTCAGACTTACATTTCTAACTGCTTTGGGGCAATTTAATCTTTCAAACATAAATGGATGGAAACTGAACTGAAACTTAATTGCTGTCCCCACTTGGTTGAAAGCTTTCGGATCCACACACACTAGGAATCCTGGAGTCTTCTGCACTGTCTGCTCCTGGGTCTTGCAGAGTCGTCTTGGTTTTTCTCTAATGCATCACTCCTATTCGTCTTCTCCATTCTCTTTACTGTCACTGACTTGCTTTAAGCTTGACTACTATTTGATCTATTACAAAACGAATCCTGGTATGGCACTGTAGGAT
The DNA here is from genome assembly GCF_000296735.1 of Chrysochloris asiatica. Taxonomy (NCBI): domain Eukaryota; kingdom Metazoa; phylum Chordata; class Mammalia; order Afrosoricida; family Chrysochloridae; genus Chrysochloris; species Chrysochloris asiatica. The sequence goes on from NW_006408585.1 coordinate 5,424,361, forward strand.
CAGCATTGGACTGCTAGCAGCAAGGTCAGCAGTTCAAATCCATCAGCTGCTCCTCAAAAACCCTATACAGAGTTGCTATGAGTTGGAACAGACTTGAAGGCACTTTAACAACATCATTATAAAACCAAGTTCCTGACTTGGGTTTGAGGCTTTCAGTCTGTACTATGCTTGCAAAACGCTACATTTATTTCCTTTTATATTCTTTCTCAAAAGCCTCTGGTGGGAATAGAAAACCAAAACATGGTGGTGAGAGTGCAGAAAGACTGGGACTGTCCTACATTGCTGGTGGGATTGTAAAGTGCTGCCACCACTGTGGAAAACGGTACAGTGCTTCCTCAAAACGTTGAAAATAGAAATATCATATGACCCAGCAATCCCTCTACCTGGTATATATCCCAAAGAAATAAACACCATGACATGAATATGTGTATATATACACACCCACACTCATGTTCATTGCAACACTATTCACAATAGCAAAAAATAGAGACAGTCTAAATGTCTATCAATAGAAGAATGGATAAACCAATTTTAGTATATACAGAATAGAATACTATGCAATGTTGATGAGTAATGAGGAATCTGCAAAACACTTCATAGCATGGATGAACCTGGAGGGCATTTTGCTGAATGAAACTAGTCAATCACAAAAGGCCAGTATTATATGGAACAATTCAAGAATAGGATTCCATGCTGAAAGAAACAGTCTTTGATGATTGCCAGGGGTAGGAGGGAAGGGAGAGTGAGTCAATGACTGGGGTGGGGTGGGGTAGACACATGTTAACTTGAGCGATAAGGAGGGCAACATATAAGAAGAGATTGACAGAGAATGATGAAGACAGGTGAAGACACAGGTAAATAGAGGTAAATAAAGCTATATACACAACCCTGCAACAACAATGTTCTGTGTTGTATGATACATGTACAGACACATAGACAGACTGAGTCTGGGAGGGAGAGGGGGAGTATACCCACAGATACATAAGGGTTTAAAAGAGGATGTTTGTACATGCTATTTACCTTTGTTGTAAACACGCTTATGAATGTGGTGGAGCACACTGGGGGGAAATGATGAAAACTTCATATATATTATCAAACACTTATTTAAGTCAATGAGTTCCTGGGCCTGGGGACACAGGACCATAGCCTCAGGGACAACCATGGTCAATTGGTGTAACAATCCACAAAGACAGTATTTTACATTCTACTTTAGTTAGTTGAGACTGGGATCTTAAAAGCTTATGAGCAGCCATCTAAGATTCAACTATTGGTTGAAAACTGAAGATGCTTGGACCCAACTAGTTAAATGGACCAATGGAGCAGGTGAACATCAGTTACCACAACACTGAGACCAGAACTAGAGAGTGTTGGGCTACCACTATCAATTGCTCTGAAAGGGATCCCTCATTAGTAGGTCCCAAGATAAGAGTGGGAGAAAATGTGGAACAAAACTCAAAATTATGAAAAAGACCATGCTTACCGATTACAAAGAGACTGGAGGAACCTAAGACTATGGCGCTGGACCACCTTTCAGGTCTGGAAAGGAACTCAGCCTTGTGACCCAATTTTAAGCCAGGTGATATATAGGTATATGGGGGGACAACAACATTAGCAAGGTATGCTCACCATGGAATGGTCAATCATTCAATATCAAAAGGACAATATTTACGTAAGATCAACGTTGAGTAGTGATGGGAGGAAAGGTGGACTAGAAATAAGAACCACAGGGAGGAAGTGGATAACTGTTGTCACATGGGGGGGGGGGGTAGGGACTGCAATCATTGAGATGAAACAAAGTGTATGATTTGTTGAATTAATGTAAAACTGATGATTTTCTCTATAAACTTTCACTTAATTCAAAATAATGAGATTTTAGAAAAAAGTGTCTGGTGGCTTCTGTTGTAGGCATGTGCTGTCAGATGGGTTCCAATTCATAGTGACCCTATGTAAGGTTCCTAAGGAGCAGCTGGTGGATTTGAACTGCTAACCTTGCAGTTAGCAGCTAGTGTTTATCCTACAGTGCCACAACAAGCCTCCAGTTACATTCCATAGAACGGACAAAGGAGAAGACGATAGAGAGAAAAAACAAAGAACTTTCTCTTTCCCTTTCTTCTTTAGTCCTTGAACATTTTGCTCAAATAACATCAGAATAAGAACCTTGGGGATATTCTAGTCATGTATTCAACTCAGATTAGAACTCACATGTCCAGACAACTAAGTTTCAGTTAAAAAGTGAAAGACAAAAGAATTCGGAACCATACCAGAAGAAAGTATACAGAGAATATATTTGGCCCTGGTCACTAAGTTGCTTTCTCTAAAGTTTTCATGTTCCCTTTATCTCCTGACCCATGCCCACCAGGACAGGATCCCCAGGACATTTTAGTTGATCTCCTCTTCAGATCAACCTCTCAGAGAACAGGATGGCAGCATTAGAATTTTACAACCACAGCGTGTTTTTCCACCTCACTTTGGAAACATTGAGCTATCCTTCTGCCGTTTGGACAACAGAAAGTCTGTGCTCAAGGAAATGCACTGGAAAATCTGAGCCGGTAGAGAAATGTTAGGAATATTTTGTCTTTCATCATAGAATTTCTGCAAATTGCTGTACTGCTCATGTGTGAGTCAGCAGGACAACTGCACCACAGTGTAGCCCCAGACCTTGTATCAATGCGACCATGGCAGGTCCCAGCCCCAAGTGGGATGGGGACAAGGAACAGGCCAGTCCAGGGCTGTGAGCTCCTCCCAGCAAGCAAAACCAATTAACCCGAGCCAAAGTCTAACTCCTAACTCCCTGTACTCTTGGCTGGACCGTTTCCAGAAAGCTCAGCTTCCTTTCTTCTTTAGCCACCCCCACCTGTGTCCTGGAAAAGTTCTCTTCAATGTTATGAGCGAGTCTTCTTGAGATCCGGATATTATCCTTATCTGAGACTTCCATGAGGGCAGGTGAAGCTCTCAAACCTTATTCTCAGGCTGAGAAATAGAGGGAAAATAAAGCCCAAAGAATCCTTTTCTTCCCTTTGGTTACACGGTGACTCTTTCTGAAGGGTCTCAAAGGAAACAGTTGGATGTTAATAAGACAGAGAAGCTCTTGCAGGCGATGACCTTCCACAAAGCCTCGTACAAGGCAGAGTACCTCATTCAAGCAGAGCTACCACAGACTCGTGGTTCTATACAAGTGAATGCATTGTTGCTGTTTTTAAGTGACGTTAAGTCAGTTTCAAGCCATAGCAACCCTGTGTAGGGTTTTTGTATAGCCCTGGATTTGAACCACCAACATTGTGGTTAGCAGTCCAGTGCTTATTCTACCTATAGCACCACACCAGGACTTCGAGTGAATATATAAGCCCTAAATTTCTTTATTAATGCCTTCTTTCTTTTAACTCTCAAGCCTTTTAATACAGCCATTGACAAAGGAAGGCATATTGATAATTACCATAGTTCCTTGATTCCAAGAAACTACCAATTACAGAGATTTGACGGAAGTGAGAATACTGGTAGATGGGGAGTTTTCTTGTGTTTTGGTGTGTTTGTTGTTGTTATCTGGTTCTGGTCAGTAATGTTAAGAAACTTTCCTGTTCCTAAAAAATTAAAGGGAGGGTCAGGTACAGATCTTAGAATCAAGGTAATAGAGAAGTTAGACATTTTTCTTCTCTAGATAATAAAGGGGAAAAAATTCTCTTTAGGCACAGTGGTAGAGGGTGGCTTGATTAACAATATCTAACGTGAAAAAGAGGAAGGTCCCCAACAAGATGGATTGGCATGGTGGCAGCAATAGCAGGTTCAGTTGTGAGGATAGTGCAGGACTGGGTAGAGTCGCGCTCTCTTGTGCTCAGTCAGGGTTGCTGACTCGATGGCACCCAACAACAAACAAAGTTATCCCAGAAACAAGGACGGCGAGGCATTCGATTGCTAGCTTTGGACACATCATCAGGAAAGACCAGAACACAACAAAATGTTTGGTAAATCAGAGAATCAACCAAAATGAGGGACACCTCAATGAAATATATTTTACTAACACAATAGCCTCAATAAGAGCGCAACCATAGCAAGGATCATGGAAATGGCCATGATGGGGCAAAGTTTTGCTCAGTTTATTATGTCACCACGTGTTGGAGGGGACCCAAGGGCAACTAACTAACAAAAATAGAGCGAAAGGGGAGCAGAAGGCAGAGTCTTGTGTATCAGCTGGCGTGGAAAATGCTCCCCGTGCTTATTCTGGTTGGGCTCCTCCTGCCACTACTGCTGTCTCCTTCTGTATCAGAAAAGCCAAGTCAGTCTATCTGTCCCGGGGTTGCCTGTTGGGAGGTTTGTCTTCCTAGACATTTCTTTCCCAGACACTGGGGGATTCACGCTCAGATAACAATGGGTCTGGACATTCCAGTGTTACAGAGGGGAAGATAGAAAATGCTGGTACAGGGTGACTGAAATTGCAGATGAGGTCTTTTATTGTAAATGGTCTTTCTTGGTTGGATTTCTTGTCTTTCTAAATTTATCTTGAACAGCAATGCTTGAGGAAATTACTTAGTAGCCAATTAAAAACAATTTTTTTTCTCAAGACAGATTGGTAAACTTGTTGTTTGTCATCATACCATTGCCATCCCAGTCCTCACCTTGTCCTTGGGAACATTATTTTGATTCAAGTTCAGACTCCCATAATGCATCTTTAGATGGGTGGGGCCAGTGGAGTGTGAGGAGAGCTATGCAGAGAAAGAGGCCCCTGAATTTTGCTAGCCCTCCTCCAAAGTAACTGAGCCTCAGCCCCTTCTAGAGAGTAGTTTCCAGAAATTATATTTCATGCAGGCTGCAAGGTATGGTGTAAATACGCACTTGTGTGTTAAGTCTGACATGTTCACGGTTTGGAAAGCATCCTGCCCCTTACCTGGCATTTCATAGTGAACTCATTTGCCCCATGTCTGGCTGACTGTCTTAAAAACATACAGCATCAGAACAGACCATCATTCAGTTGGTGCCAGGTTTGTGTTGTCAAGAAGGTGACTTCTCCACCATTCAGTTACTTGGCTCAAGATTCCTGAGCACCTTTGTACATACTGTGGGTGACTGTGAGGGACGAAAGATAAATAAAAGACAATCGTTTCCCTCAAGGAATTTACTCTACTGATTCCAGACTGAGACAAAAACTGGCAATGTAAGATGGTACCACAAATATATACAGTAGGATGCAGGCAGGATGCAATGAGTACACAGAAAAGGACACGCTTAATTCTGATGGAAAAGGTCAGAGGAGGCTTTGGGGAAAGAGATGGAATTTGGGCCGGCGTCAAAGAATGTGCCTGTTCAGTTGACAGCAAAATAGGAAAATGCATGCTGGGAAACTGGAGCAATAGGGACAGAAGCATGGAGGCAGGGGAGTGTTCTCTGCTAAGGAATCGTGAGAGCTCAGTGTGACGGGTGGTTGAGGAGTATGGAAAGAGCAAGAGGAGGTGGCAGTCGAGGTAGGTTGGGGTGATTACATGGAAGACTGAATGCTGTCCTCAGGAGCTTGGGTTTTATTGAAGTCACCAGGAGTGAGGAGAAAACCTGATACAATGGCATTTAACAACAATGGAGTAAAACTACAGATACAATCAAAACTAACTAAACTCACTTATTTCCTTCCAGGTGATTTTCACAACTGGTCATTACTTACTATATTTTAAAACTAGAGTAGATACTTTCCCAGGGCAGGGAGGCCGTCCTGCCTTGGTCACTATTATATGTCCACCTGCCCTAATTTGAATATTAGATGGATAAGTAAATGAATTAACACACTTCTGGTTCTTGGATAATATGTAGGCCCATCATGTTATGACTACAGATAAATTAATACCTCATATAAATGTATTCAAGTGTTGTACAAGTCAAATCAAATATAATATGGGGCCAAATTTCCAACTCACAAAACTGGGGAGAATATTCTATAAAGGGAAAATCCAGGAAGAATTTCCTTCCTGCAGAAAAAGAGCCCTCCTTTATTTGCAAAAGTGTTCTTTGCTTTGGAACTACGATTTCACAGAAAACAAGGTCTTCTGTTTTGCAGACACTTCTTTGTAGGGTGAGGGCGTGTTGTACTGTCCAAACTGGGGCTCAGAGTGAGAGGAATCCCAGGGGTGACAGGGATATCTCTGAGCAAACAAAGAAACAAGAGTCGTATTTACCTCTTCCCCTCAGAGGTCAATCTACGCAATTTAAAGTTTAGGCAATTTTTTAAGTTGAAAGTACTTTTTCTTTATTGAATTTTTCTCATGTTGAACTCCTTGATGGGTGTTTAATTTGAGAATGAATTCTTACAACATAAGGTAACTTGAACTTTGGTTCTAGAACTAACTCTGAAAAGCTGAAGTATGATGCAGGACACACACGTCTTGGATCATTTCTCAAATGAGATCTGGTAAAAATGCTCAGCTTGGGCAGCCCTCGACTCTAGCTCTTCCTTTTTATGAAGACAGAAAATGAAAATCGACAATAGCTGTGGCAAGTTGAACCAAGCAGAGCAGCCCCTCAGATGTGCTTCAGAGATAAGTGTTTTGAACATATTCATTTCCTTTAGTAATGCCACCGCATACGATTATACTCAGCCTTTCTGGCCATAAAAGCTTCAGTTTTTCCTATTCTTGCTGCCAAAGCTGAAATGCCAAGAAATGCTGGGAACCTGGCCTATGATTATACACACTTCATATTTTATATTCTGAAATCCAAAGGAATATGCAGTGGAGAACAGAGTCCTATTTCTTTAATGGCTGCGAACAGCTACCCAGCTCTGCTGAGCCCAGCTGAGTATTTGCATAAGGAGAAACCAACAAAGACCTCACAGATTCTCCCAGGTTGTGTATACCTTCCTGACAGATGAGGCAACTTTGGTTAACTTTTTCACTTATTTCTTTGGTTGTTGTTATTTTTAACCTTTTGAATTACTCAACCAGATTCTTATGGGGAAAAAGAAAAAAAAACACACATCACCACATATATAATTCAGTTGTAAGGAAACTCAGTTACCGCCTCTGTCGGGTTTCAACCTGTCTGTTCACAGATGAGGAAACAAAATGTCTATGTTCTTAAGGCCAAAACTGTAACACCTTCTTTTGTGTGGCAGCAAAACATCCCCACAGCATTCATTTTTGACAATTACTTTGTCAAAGTTCTCCTCATCAACTTTGTAAAACTGCCACAATGTGTTTTTCTCAATTCCACCCTTTAGTGTTGATGTTAGGTGCCACTGAGTTAGTTCTGACTCATAATGATCCCAAGTGACAGGGTTTTCCCGACTGTGGTCTTTACAAAATGAAATAGCCAGATCTTTCTGCTGCAGAGCCGTTGTGTGGGTTTGAATCACCAACCAACCTTTCAGTTAGCAGCCAATGTGTGTGGATATGCAATAACACCAGTTGTTATTGCGTTGATTCTGGTTCACAGTGTCAGAATAGAGCTTCCATGTTTGTTAGAACAGAACTGTGCTCCATCGGCTTTCAACGACTGAGTCTTCAAAAGCAGATTGCTAAGACTTTCGTCCAAGGTATCTCTGGGGAGCCTCAAACTACCAGCATTTAAATGAGCAGTCTGGAGTATCATTAACCGACTGTACCACTGAGGTTAACACCTCATGGATTCCATATATTATGTGAATAAATACAAACACAAGGCAGCTTCAAAAAAGTTCATAGAAAGATTCCAGTATCTTTCAGTCCCGTGTTTGCAAGAATGTTTTGAAGTCCCTTGTATACGTTTTAATTTGGAGAATGAACAGAAGAGCAAATGATGACAAGACCTGTTACTCTACAGGGTGAATTTCATGACTCAGTGTCAACTGCCACCCTCAATTGCTCAGTCCAATTTCTTAGTCAAAGGAGTGTAAAAATTCTCACTGGGTGGAGCTGGGAGGGGCAAACTTCTCACCACTTGGACTTAGATTAAACTCAGATTTGACAACCTTCTTGCTTCATTTGCAGGATTTGGAGCTGGAGGTGCTGTTTCTATCTGATCTCAGAGGGCAGGGGCTCACCTTTGACATTTTCCCCCTTTGACAATACTCGGTCCCATGCTTTGCAGTTAGAGAGCTCCCTGGTCACCAGTCCCACAGACAAAGGGCACTAAACAACCACTGTTGTAATATGTGCTGTGGTGCGCTGTCGGCCAGTTATAAATAACGGTGGATACCACTGCTCTACTGTAGCGCTGGAAATAAATCTCTCTTTGGAGCTAAGCAAAAGCAATACACGTTTAAAAGCCTGCTACCTAACCAGAACAAACCTCTGCAGATTCTGATTCAAGAGAGAGAAACATTTTTCCAGTGCTTGGGTGCTCACCACAGACTCTTCTGAGAAAAGTAAAAATGCTCAACTGCTACCTTTCTCTAAGGGTTTAGATTTGGTTCTTTCAAAGACGTATGACAAACTGCTGTTCGTTAAGTATACTACCAGTTGTTTGGTGTTTTTTTTTTTAACAGGAAACATACTCCATGTACATTGATCAATTCTGGAAGTACATATAAGAAATGGGTAACTGGTTGCTTTGAGGGATGAGAAGTGGGAAGCTGGGAACGGGTGTGAGGAAGATTTAGTCCTGGTGCGACACTATGAGTTAATGCTCTGAACTGCCAAGTCAGTTTGAACAACAAGGTTGGTGGTTCAAGTTCACTAGTTACTCCTTGGAAACCCTACACAGGGTCTCTATGGGTCAGAACTGACTTGATGGCACTTAACAACAATTAACAACATTCAGGAGTCCTGGCACGGTGCTGTAGGATAAGCACTGGACTGTTAACCACAAGGTCGACAGTTCAAACTACTTCTCAGAAACCTTAAACAGGGTGGCAATGAGTCAGAACCAACTCAACGGCACGCCACAACATAACCCATTCTAGGACAGATAAACATTTTCCCTCTTTATCAAGTTCATATATTAAAGTGGAAATGACACTGACTGCTCTTAAGTCAATAAACGATAGGACTTTCGTATTGAATTGATATTCCTATTATTTACCTCCTTTAGCTGTATGCTGAGCAAATAATCAGAGAAGCTGGGTTATATGAAGAAAAAACGGCATCAGGATTGGAGGAAGACTTATTAACAACCTGTGATATGCAGATGACACAACCTTGCTTGATGAAAGTGAAGAGGACTTAAAGTATTTACTGATGAAGATCAGAGACCACATTCATTATGGATTGCATCTCAATGTGAAAGAAACAAAAATCCTCATCACTGGACCAAAAAACAACATTCTTATCAATGGAGAAAAGATTGAAGTTGTCAAGGACTTCATTCTTCTTGGATCAACTATCAACACTCACGGAAGCAGCAGTCAAGAAATCAAACGATGTATTGCATCAGGCAAATCTGCTGCACAAGACCTTTTTAAAGTGTTGAAGAGCAAAGATGTCAGCTTGAGGACTAAGGTGTGCCTGACCCAATCTATGGTATTTTCAATAACCTCATATGCATGCAGAAGCTGGATAGTGAATAAGGAAGACCATAGAAGAATTGATGCTTTTGAGTTATGGTGCTGGAGGAAAATATTCAAAGTGCCACGGGCTGTCAAAAGAACCAACAGATATGTGTTGGAAGAAGTGCAGCCTTGGAGGCCAGGATGGTCAAACTTCATCTCTCATACTTCAGACATATTGTCAGGAGGGACCAGTCGCTGGAGAAGGATATCGTGTTTGGTAAGGTGGAGGGTCAGAGAAAAAGAGGAAAACCCGCAACGAGATGGATTGGCCAAGAGGCAGCATCGATGGACTCAAGCATGGCAACAATTGTGAGGCTGGCCCAGGACCGGCAGTGTTCATTCTGTTGTACATAGGGTCGCTATGAGTCAGTATTGACTCAATGGCACCTAACAGCAACAACAACAATATATTCCTTCAGCCAAGTGGTGGCTCAGTTGCTAGAAGTAAAACAGAAAGGAAGAGAAAAGCGATGAAATATTGCTGTGTTCTGTGCCCGAAATTGAAGGATACTAAATGAAAATGAATGAGAAAAGAAACACTCAGGATGCCAAGCTCTGGTGTAGCTACGACAAACGGGAGAGACAGAAAAAATATGAGTCTGTTGGCCTTTAATACTGCACTCCTTTGAAAAACTTCTCTTCCCACCATTCCTTTCCTGCTTCACTGGCTAATTTCTCCTCTTTTCTTGCCACTCCCCATTCCTTTCCCCTCTGCCATCCATCGTCATGAAAGTCAAATCATTATTCCCATTCTACACCTCTTTATCTTTTCTTCTTTCTGCAAATGGTTCCGAGTTTGGGTTCTAACCATACATACACACAAACACGAGCATGTGTAAAATGGGTGAAATCTGAATACGGCAGGAGGATTGCACCATTGTTAATATCATGCTAGTGATACTGTACTATATATATGCAAGATGTCATCACTGGGGAAACAGAGTATAAAGGAAACACCGTCTCTCTCAATATTAATTCTTACAACTGCAAGTAAACTGACAATCATCTCCAAATAAATGAGTTTGGGCTCTGGCAGCCAAACTGCCTGGATTTCAATCCCAATGCCACAATTGTGGCTGAATGACCTTGATGAAGTCATCTGTACATTCCACAACCTCATCTTCAACTGTTGTTGAGTACCGCTGATTCTGATTCATGTTGTTGTTGTTGTTGTTGTTGTTGTTGTTCCTGTTAAGTGCATTCGTGCTGATTCTGACTCATAGGGCACCTGTATGGGGTTTCTGAGGAACAGCTGGTGGATTTGAATTCTCCGAACCATGTGTCTCGCAGTCCAGTGCTCACCCTACAGACGTCCTAGGGACCCTATATGACAGAGTAGAACTTTCCCATAGGGCTTCTTAGGCTGTAACTCTTTATAGGAGCAGAAAGACTCATCTTTCTCCCAAGAGTGGCTGGTAGGTTTGAATTGTCAACCTTGCGATGAACAATCCAGTGTTTTTTCTACAGCACCACACCAGCACTCCATGAATCTTTATGGGAACAATTCTTCGGAAGCAAAAACCTGGTGAGAGTCACTGGTTGGTTCAAACTGCCAACCTTTCATTAGCAGCTAAGAATAGCACCTCCTCCTCTACCCTGGGGTGGTGTTGTGTGATATATATAAATATGTAAGTGTTTTATCATCTCTAGCAATACGCCATTTTGTTGTTAGGTACCATCAAGTCAGTTCTGACTCATATGGACTCCATGCACAACAGAACAAAACACTGCCTGAGTCAGTTCTAACTCATATTGTCCTGCGCCATCCTCAGAATTGTTGTTATGCTTGGGCGCATTGTTGCTGCCACTGTGTCAATCCATCTCCTTGGGGTTCTTCCTCTTTTTTGCTGAACCTCCACTTTACCAAGCATGATGTCCTTCTCCAGGAACTGGTTCCTCCTAATAACATGTCAGCAATATGCAAGACAAAGTTTCACCATCCTGGCTTCTTATGAGAATTCTACTGTACTTCTTCCAACACAGATCTGTTTGCTCATCTGGTCGTCCATGGTATTGTCAATATTCTTCTCCAACACCATAACTCAAATGCATCAATTATTTTATTCATTGTCCAACTTTCACATGCATATGAGGCTACTGAAAATACCATGGCTTGAGTCAGATGCACCTTAGTTCTCAAATAGACATCTTTGCTCTTTAACACTTTCAAGAGGTCTTGTGCAGTGGATTTGCCTCATTAGATCTGTCATTTGATTTCTTGACTGCTGCTTCCATGAGTGTTAATAGTAGATCCAAGCAAAATGAAGTCTTTGACAGTTTCAAACTTTTCTCCACATATCATGAAATTAGTTACGGGTCAAGTTGTGAACATTTTTTGTTTTCTTTACATTGAAGAGCAATCCATACTAAAGGCTGTATTTTTTTCATCTTCATTAGTAAGTATTTCAAGCCCTCTTCACTTTCAGCAAGCAAGGTTGTATCATCTACATATCGCAGGCTGTTAATGGGTCTTCCTCCAAACCTGATGCCACATTCTTCTTCATATAATCCAGTTTCTCTGATTATCTGCTCATCATACATACTGAATAGGTATGGCACATACCTTTCCTGATTTTAAACCATTTGGTATTTCCTTTTTCTGTTCAAACAACTGTCTCATGAGCACAATTAAGTGTTCTGGAATACCTATTCTTTGCAATGTTATCCATATTTTATCATGATCTACACAGTTGAAAGCCTTTGCATAATCAATAAAGCACAAGTCAACATCTTTCTGGTATTTTTTGCTTTTAGTCAAGATCCATCTGACATTAACAATAATCTCCCTAGCTCCATGTCCTCTTCTGAATCCCATTAGGTACTGTCATTATTCCCATATGAGAACTATGAAACTGAGAAATTAAGGAACCAGGTCCCATTCAAATTACGGGTATTCTATGGAAGCTTTTCAGATTTCTCTAAACAAAGCAACCATTCTTTCTTCTGTACACATCAAATCCCGCACTTCTTTCTTTCATGACACTGAGCACATTCTGCCTTGAATTCAACTCACTCTCACTGAGTTGATTCCAACTCATAGTGACCCTACCTACAGGCAGGAGCTGAACTGCCCTACAGGGTGTCCAGTACTGTCATCTTTACAGGAAATGACCACCACATCTTCCTCTCTGGGTGACTGGTGAGTTTGAACAACTGATCTTTCATTTGGCAGCTGAACACGTCACAACTGCACCATCAGGGCACCCTTGAATACAGTTTATTTATGTAAGGATTTCTATCTTGGAAGAGGTACAGTTAGAAAGCTCCTAAGAAGTGGTAATTGTTAGACGTTGTCTCACGCACTTGAAATGTACCATCAGGAGGGAGCAATCCCTGGAGAAGGACATCATGCTCCATAGAGTGAAGGGTGAACAAAAGACAGGAGATCCCTAATGAGATGGGTTAGCACAGTGACAGCAACAATGAACTAAAATATAGCAGTGGTGAAGAAGATGGCACAGGACTGGGAAGTGTTTCATGACGTACGTTATGCACAGGGAACTGACTTAGCAACACCTAGCAACAACAACAACAACTTATTTCCCAAACTAGTTACGGTGTTTAGGGAACTGAATTCATTCCCTGAATGAAATCATTCTTTGGAGCTTATAGAATACCTAGCTACCATAGTGTTTGATGCGTAGAATACCCTCAAATGTTTGCTGAATTGGATTTGAAAATAGATTTAAAATGGATTTTGATTTTTAAAAAATGATGAAAAATCTCTCACTGTCAACTCATTGAAAACCTGTATAGGGTTTCCAAGGCTATTAAATTGTTATGGGAGCAGAAAGCCTCATCACATGCCTGCAGAGCAGCTGGTGGGTTCGAACTGCCAATCTTGTGGTTAGAGTCCAATGCTTATCCACATATAACTGCTTCTTTATTTAGCATGGACAAAATGCAATTAAAGCCAAAGTCTTATCTGGGAGTAGTTCTATGAGCTAACACAACAGCTCACAGTCATTTCATTAACCGGTTACTAATTAAGGAAGTTCTGATTTTATAGAGAAAAATATTAACAAGTCAATTGGATATAGATCCCAGGCAGGTATCCAGGATGAGTAATTGTATGGATAGTTGATCATTGCTCAGAAATCAGCAATTGCTCAAATAGTGGTCAAACTGAGCAACATCACACTAACTGTAGTTTTTCTTTGATAGGTAAACCAGACTGGGAAATGCAGACTGCTATCAAAGATCTGAAAGCTTTTCTTGTAGAAGACAACTTGCATTTTTTTTTTCTTGATCTGTCTCTTAAAGGTAGTTCAGAACCATTGAATAGAATCTATTGGGAGATGCTGTTTGAATAAAAATTCTTCAATAGCCACAAGTACATAAGAATGGAAGAGGTAAGTTCCCCTTTGCTTAGAAATATTCAATCACAGAAAAACAGTGACATCTCACCAAGATGTTGGCTATTAAAGTTTTGGTAGAAGAGACATATGTTAACTTTGAGCTTCCTTCCAACCCTGAGATTTTAGAATTTTATTAATGGGACACAGGACAGGTAAATTTTGATAAATGCCCAGAAGGGTATCGAGGAGTGTCTCTGCATGTGAGAGAACAGGTTTGGTTGGCTATTCTGGAGGCTGAGAACAGTGGTGCCAAGGGAACAAGGAGAGCCCCCTGGAATCCCAACCCCCCAATGCCATTCTCCAGAGCATGGGGCAGTTTGCTTGTCAGATCTCACTCACCTACTTCTCCTTGCAAGTAAGTCCAGAAAGCCATCCTGGGTGCGATTTGTAGCCAAATAATAACTGGGAGCTTATGCCAATTTACATTTATACTTAAGAAGTTTATTCAATAGTAAAATATGGCATTTGCAAGACAAAGGAAAAAGTTCTACTTTCAAGCACTTGATACAAAGTCTACTAAAAGTCAGACACAAGGAACAATGAAGAACATAACACTGCCCTCTGCTCGGATATTTCTCCTGCATAATGCAGAATTTGAAAAACAGAGCCTTCAAGACTAACCTACATGGCTCAATGATCCAAAAGAATGACACTGTCTTGGTCTGATCCTCAGCTGTTCTCTCCTGTCAGTCTTCTGTGTACTCTCCATAGAGGCCTGGAGGCCAGGGGACTCAGTACCTTCCTGGACTCTAAAGGACATTATTGAGGTGGGACTGCAGAGTTCCATGATGTACCTTGTGACCTTTGCTATGTTATTTTACTTCTAAGAGCCTCAAGATTTAACTGTCATGTAAGTATAGCAGCACCATTTACTTTGTAGAGTTGCCAAAAGAAGTAAAAATTAAATCAGCAAAAAAATCCTAAAACCTAGTAGCTGGTACCAGATACATGTGGCTATTAGCCTAGATCACAGGAATAAGATAAAAGAACCACTCTCTCTAGGCCACTGCCTCTTGTCACCCTTGGCCATGCTCACTGCGTTCCTTTCAGGGTTTCTATACTTGACATTCCGTCTCCTCTGAAGGCTCTGTCCCAGTATCTACACACATCTTGCTTCCTCACTTCCTTAGGTCTTGGCTCCAATGTTCTCTCATCAGGGAGCCCTTTCTTAATCCTCTACAGAAATAAGCCCCGTAAAACCATTCTCACCAAACTTTATCTTCCCCTTGCCTAGCTTTTTCTCCATAGGATTATAGCCCCAATATTTAATATATTGACTTGTTTTTCACTGTTTGCACTAGAATTTAAGCTCCTGGAGGGCAGGATTTTTATTTCTCTATTTATTTTCCCAGAGCAATAACAGTGCTTGGCTCACAGTAGGTTCTCAATAAGTATTTGTTAAAGGGATGGATAAACACCACAAGCTCGAGCTGTCTTTAGCTTACTTTGTTTCTCTTAAAGGCCCTGATATAATACAGGAGGCATTTAATAAACAGTTGCAGAACTTTACAACAGATTCAACTTTTTACAACTGGAAGTGTTCATTGAATATATAAAGATCAATGGATTGTGTTTTTATTGCTTAGCAAATAACTTCAAACTTTGCTTTTATTAAAATGGAGTCCTGGCATGACGTATAGGATAAGCACTGGACCACAAGGTCGGTTTGAACTGCAACGTCGGTGGTTCAGATCTACCAGTCACTCCTCGGAAACCCTATGCAGGGTTGCTATGAGTTGGAACTGACTCGATGGCACTGAACAACAACAAAATGAAGCAACACGATGCTTGGGCAGTTCAGTGAGGGGAAGAGCAAAGCTGCTGGTCAAATGTCATTAGTCAGTGAAAGCCATGGACACATTTTCAGTTAGCTACAGTGACCACGGAGGTATGCCAAGATCAGGGTTCTGACTTAATAGACAGAGTACTGAAAACTAAAGCATTCAAACATAAGTTTCTGTCTGCCGGTAAGCTGAATTCTTTGAGAAACTGCATTCAGTTGGATGGTCTAAAAAGGATTTTGGATTTTTCCTCTAACTAGCAACCAATAATTCCCTCCAATACTGGAAGGGGTCAGCTCAAAATAAGTTTAACCACTTCTCCCAAATACAGGAGATGCAAATGACGTGAAAACTAAATATAAATACAGTCTTCAAACTTGACAATCAGTCCCTTATTTTCCAGAGCTTCCTAAGAAACTGATTTCAAGGGTTTTGATAAGTACATGGTAAGCACTGTTGCTGTTGTTGAGTACTGTCGAGTCAGTTCTGACTTACAACATTTCCAAGGAGCAGCTGGTGGGCTTGAACTGCTGACCTTATAGTTCTCAGTCCAGTTCTGATCTTACAGCATCAAGAGTCCATATTAAGTACAGATAATATCAATACTGCTAAAATATAAAGAAGATTATTTTTTTTTTGAAAGAAAAGCACAACCAGATTCTGTTTATCAAGGAGAGATTGACTTTGGAAGGGTGATTTTCACAAGCTAAAGCTCGAATTTCTCTTGAGGGCAAGTTGAGATCAAGCCTCTGCTGATCTCGGCTGACAGCATGAAGGCAAAGAATCATCACTTATACTGATAGGTCATTTTTCAAGGAGCTCTTTATATTTTCACTTTTATGTGATTTGAGCTTTACCAAACCCTACAGGGAAGCTGTGTGGAAGGCAGTCCCATTGCGCAGATGGACAAATCGGCTCAGGGTCCCAATGACCTGCCCAATTCTTTAGACACAACATGGGGCAGGACTGGGGCTAGCACCCAGGTCTTCTTCAATAGGAAGAATGAACACTCCCTGCCTTTCAACAAGCTTATTTTAAAGTAAGTTATCTTTTTCTAGTCTTTTATAGTATTACATTTCTAACGCAATTTCAATTTGAGGACACTTATTGTAAATAATGCAGTACCTCAGAGCTGATTGTTTTTTTTAACCCTGGAGGCAATATTAGGCAGATTTCTAAGGACCAAGTTCCCCAGAGTTCTGCCATTGGCTTATTGTTCCAAGTAACTCGCTCTCTTTGGAGAATCTCATCCAAGCCTGTGATCTGAACTAATACTGTGCTGACAGCTTCCAGATCGTTCTAGTCCATCTTCATCAGGCATCCTAGTCATACCCACCTGCCCACTGACGCTTGCCATGGAAATATGTGTCAGGTACCTGATGTATAATGTCTAAAATTCATCATCTTCCTCTTCTGCCTAGATCTCCTCCGGGCTCATGATCTCTCCTAGATAATGGCACCATTACCAAGCCAAACACCTGGAACTATTCCTTAGGTCTCTTTCATACCACTAAATCTGTACACTTGAAACTCATGCCATTGTCTTCATTCCTACCATCTTAATTCATGTTCTCATTATTTGCTTATCTGCACTGCTGCAACAACCTCAAACTAACCCATACACCACCATTTACCCCTCAACACCTTTGAATGTAAGATATAAATCTGGTCATGGCATGCAACCTGCTGAAAACCTTCGAAAGACTCTTTTAACCTGCTACATCAAATCCAAACTCCCTCCCCCTTGACATTTGTGTTCGACACAGTTTCCTCAAATAACTATTCCCTTCTTCTTTAATAACAAAGCCTGATTTTTAGCTGGAACAGGTCCACCTATAATACTGCACTGCAGGGAGGTACAGCTATATGACTGAGTTATGGTCAATTCTATTTAAAGTACTGGGTGAAATTTCAGGAAGCCTTCTCCTTAAGGGAGCTGATTCAGCTGGGAGGAGCATCCTTTCACCCTTTTTACTTTCAGGAACAAGAATATGGAGATGACTTCTAGACTTCAACAACCATCTAAAACCATGAGATGACCCTGAATAGACAGAAAAGAAATTATACGAGTCTGAATCCAGATAGCTTCATGGACCGCCCATGGTAGACATGGCCTTCCTACTTCATGGCCTTTCTACCCCTAGACTTTAAAAAAAAAAAAACCCAAAACCATGAGGGAGAGCGGTTTTAGTCACTGTCATTTTGTGTTTCCTGAGATGGATAACATTGCCAAATCCTAAATGAGACAGAATTCAAACATCTCTTGTAGTTAAGTCTTTTATCAGTTGCGTTCTGACAACTTCTACCCTTATCTTCTACCATAGTGACAATATTAGGCTACAGTACTATTACAGTCCTTATAGTTCTATCCACTCCCTCTCCCCCCCCAGAGTAAGCATGGACTTTAATTCTAACATAGATGAGGCAATCGCAAGAAACCAGGTTTAAATGAAAGAGACTTAGGGACTCTGAAAGGATGCTGATGAGAAACAGCTAAGAGTAAGAGACAACTTGGATATGGGAATCAAACAGATGCTGCCACAATTTTCAAGTAAGGGAATGGCTCAAGTGTAATGTCCACCACAGACTCATAACCCATCCTGATTTGGAAACAGATGATTTACGAATTGTTAGCTAAGGAAGCAATGCTCACAGGAAGTGACCTCAGCAAGGGTTCCCCAAGCAAAGTGATCTCAGCTCACTTGAGATCACACAGGTACCTGGAATGTCAGTCTTGTGAAACAAGAGTTAGATGGTTGTCGAGACCAATATACTGACACAGATCCAACAACTGTGCCTAAAAATTATCTGACCAGATCTTACAGCTGAGGGAGATTGCTAATCATTCCAAAGTTTCAATTCAAGTAAAACTCAAATTAGGAGAGCTGTTTCTTTCAATGTGAGGAGCTATCAAAGGTGATTTACCTTAAAAGCTAATGTGTAACATAAGCATAGGATACAAGACAGTAAGTTTGGTTTGGCAAAGACCATTATATGGCAAAACCACAGTTTCTGTGAGCCACTTCCATGTCTGAAAAATGAGAATGTGAACTACCACAGTAAGTAATTGAAGCTTCAGGAATAAATTCTTATTACAATGTACCCAGCATGCCAAGAATTGCACAAGACACAGAGTGGTCAGAATCTTAAGTTGAGAAGGCCGAGCATGTATTGAAATGAGCTGTGTGTTCAAGTACACCATGGTAAAAGGGAACCAAAATTTAAACAGTGCCCTTCCATAGCTTTAATCCACCCAACACACGTTAGATACATTCTATGCTTTGTCAAGAACAACAAATCAAAACTGCGCTCACTTTATGACTTTGGGTTGAGATGTCAACGATGGCTGAATTCTCCTTTAATACAGTTTATGAAACTTGGTAGAAAATGGTGCCTGCAATGCCTGTGGGCAGGTAAAAGGCCTTACATTTGTTAGCCTAACTTTTCTGGAAGGCTTGATTCAGGAAAACAGTCAATGCCATGAGTAAATGATTCATGAGCTCTATCTGGACTCTTCATCAGCCAACAAACCCAGGGCAAAGGAATGAACAGTCTTTATTTCCCTTAGAGATACTGCCTCATTGACTGCCTGTTTGGCAGTTCTGGGCCAGGGCAGCCTCCAGACCCAAAGGCAAAGGGGCAGACTCTTCTGCTGTATCTCATGGGAACTGGATTCTTCCTTCATAAAATTCAAGAAATATATCTGAGAATCAGGGTCAGAAACAAGCTGAAAAGTCCATCAATGTAACTGACTTGTCTCTTTTCACACAAATCACCTAACAGAGAAAAGAAATTCACATCAGAGGAAGTCTAAAGCACTAGGGTCTTCTAACGTCCTCCTTGATTGGTAATGACCTGCTGATGGTACCATCTTTGTAATTTGTTGGAAAACATCCCTCTTCCCATGCCCACCACCACCAAACAAAACCCCAAATAAACAACTCTCTCTGCATAGGTTAGAGGCATCTTGTAGGGAGAAAATTTTAACTCTGATAAAGGCTGTCCATAGATTTATCTGACTAACCAGGCTCTCTGAAGCTCCTAATTTCTAACTGGACTTCCTGTATTAACTCCACACCACTCTGTGACCACAATATGCCCTTCATTGTGTGTGCATTCCAAAGACTTGGCTTTCAAAGGCTTATCCTTAAGACTTAGCTCCCAAGCCAGTACTCTGCATGGAATTAAATTATCCAGTGGAAATCAATCCACAGGATAAAAATAGCACTTGAATCCATCCTAATTAAATGTGTTCCCTTCAAAGTCAACCATATCTGTTGAACCAGTCTGAAAACGGGATTCAATTTGAAGAGTAATTTAAATCAATTCTCAGAATTGAGTCATAGATACCAAGAATTGAAATAAACCTCGAGATGTAAGCTGATTAGAAACTATCAGGTTATACAGAAAAAGATACCACTTTTTCTCACTTTGATTCATTTTCATGAATTAACGTCCTAGTCCCAAAAAGGAGTCCTGGTGCAGTGCTGTAGGATCAGCAATGGACTGCTAACCACAAGGTGGGTGGTTCAAATCCACCAGCTGTTCTTCAGAAACCCTCCACAGGGTGGTTATTAGTTGGAACCGACTCGACGGCCCTTTACAGTAACAATTCCCAAAAAGGTGACTGACCATTGATGGTACAGATGGTTAAATGTTTCACTGCTAACCAAACGTCTGGTGGTTTAGAGCTGCCTCTGAAGAAAATCCATTTTTTAAAATGGTGTGGAGCACAGTTCTACTCCAACGTACACGGGGTTGCCATGAATCATAAATGACTTAATGGCAAAAATTTTTTCTTTTTTTTTTTTTTTTTAAATTCCACCAAAGAAGTATAAATTTGACTTTTCTGTACTAAGACAGAGCTTCAAGTCTGTCCTAAGGAGACAATGTAGTGGCTAAAATGAATCTTGGCTTCACTACCAGCTAGTAGTCTGGTTAATAAACCTTTTAAACAGTGAGAATACTATTACTGTTATGTAATAGTATTGGGAGGCGGGTCAGAGAGAAATGCAGGGGAAATGCTGGACCCGTAGCATGCATACAGTTTAGCTCATGTTGTTGCTGTTAATATTAGTATTATGATTTACAACCTAAGTTTCTACTAAATAGGAAGTCACTGAGCTTAACTAAACGTGGCTAAGGCTCTGTTTGGGTAAGCAGAAGCGAGGTGAATGGATAAGCCAGGGAGAAAAGGACAAAGGGGGAGCCCACTGCTCAGATACCACTACCAGGAAGGACATCAGAGATTGTACCACCCCCCAAGTCATGTGCTGCGAGAATGCTGGGATTGGACAAATCCCTGGATAGAGCTACCAGGAGGACACCCTAGCCAGGTAAAGAAAGCCCAAGGCAAAGGTCACCTAAAGCATCATGCAGCAACCCCACATATCAGAGTAAATGAAAACTCCTAGTAACCTGCCAGGAGCTGACTCCCACTGCTCTGCATCCCTCTTCCTACCTTACAGTGTATCTTTGGTCTACGATGAAAGTGGTACAGCAAGTTGACGTTTTACAGTTCTGCACTGAGAGTCAACTATGCCTCCTTTGCTTTCGCACTTCTTGCTGCCATTGTCTACTAGTCCTGTTGCTTTCTCTTCCTATTCTGACTCCCATGGTATTTAATGATATTCACTCTTTTAAAGGCTCTCTTATATTTTAATCATGATGATAATGTTGTCATGAACTCACAAAAGGAGTGGCATTTATTAAGGCTAAAAAACAGCAAATTTCAATCAGGAAATTCTTAACACTGGCATTGATGCTCTCAATATATAAAGAAGACCCTCTCCTCTTCAGGGAAAGCAACAATTATATCTCAAGAAAAAAAGAAGCATGTATGTTGCAACTAAATGATAATGTGATTTGAAGAGTAGGAGGACGTTGGCAACAAGAATAAAAGAAAGAAAATTTAAGAATTAAATTGAATTGTCCATCATTGGCTGTCACATCCCCCACTTTGCCCAACCTTCTCTCTGATGAATGTTTCATCTGGTCTCTGTTGAATCCTGAGATCTAACATCCACCAGACTTTGAGTGCATGTGAAGAATAGTATGTCATGTGCCATGAAATGGAATCAAGAGATATTTGGGGGACTACAAATGACAAATCTCATAAAGCAGGACACTGTTATTGACAGTTCTTTTAACTCCTTGACTGGTGAACCGCACCCCATTAGACAGTGATTATTTCTTAGAGCAATGGTAGGGGATAGTAGTGATTCAATGGTAGACTTCTCACTGACCAGGCAAGAGACAGGTTCCAAAAATCCCAGCCAATGCTCTGCATGCAGAGCCACCACCCATCTGTTAGGGGAGGCTTTCAAGTTGCTATGATGCTGACTGGTTTCAATGGTACTTTTTTTTTAGACTAAGTCAGACTGAATAGAAAGGTCTGGCAGTCTACTTCCAAAAACCAACCAATGAAATTCTTATGTAAATCACAATAGTTCAATCCATACTGATCATGGGAATGGCACCAGACCCAGTAGCATTTGGTTCCCTTATGCATGGGGTCACCATGAGTTGGGGATTGACTCAATATCAGGTAACTATCATGGTTACCCACATGTACGGTTTAGGTATGGACTCTTAAAATGAAATCGATCCCTGATTAACTGATTCACTTCAAATGTTAAAAGAGAGAAAAGAAACCAACCATGTGGTCATCACTAAGCAAGACGTGACATGTAACGTGGCTTCGACAAATCCCAGCTGATTAAACTCATGAATAGTCTCTCAGGACCATTTGACAAATGCCAAATTAGACAAGTGTTAGTTTAGAGATAGTATTCATTGCTAGGTTTTTCATTTAGTCTAATGAACACTTAAAACCTTTGAGAATTTAATATCAAAGTTTTAAGTGACTATCATGAGACATGGAAAGATCCAGTAAGGAACTTGGGCATGGGATGAATTATGATGTTGTGGGGAGGGGAGTGGTTCAGCAACCAAAACTCACCTATAGATGATTCCTTTCTCATGTAAGAACATGAGCGCTGAAATGATTTCTGCAGCATAGAAACGAGCTCGAGGTTCATCAAAGCGACGAGACTTCTGAATGTGGAACATCAGATCACCCCCATTCACAAACTCCATGACAAAAAATAGCCGATCCTGAATACAAACACAAGAGAGAATCCAATGTGGCAGAGCATCATGGCATTCTACAAAAGTAGTTACATAATGCTGGGATGTGGTGTGGGGTGAGGGGGCTGCCATATATGGAAGTCCGAATGAAACAAGCTGCTAGTTGACCAGAGCACAGCATGATGGGTTTTGATGGGATAAGATCACTTATGTGAGGGTAACACCTGGATTCGCTTCAGGTAATTCAGGTAATGGCCTTGAATTTCTACATTAAATAAAAGGTAGAGAAGACACTGGAACCCTTTGGTACTAGTTCTAGCTCTATAACTTATAGGTCATGTACTCTTGAGCTTCCTGGGTGGTTAAAATGGTTAACACACTTGACTGCTAACTAAAAAGTTGGAGGCTTGAGTATACCCAGAGCTATATTTGGAAGAAATATTCTTGTTGAACAACACATTAAAATAAAGACAACTTGGAAGAAAGGTCTGGTAATCTACTTCTTAAAAACCAGATTATCGAAAACCCTACCAAATTTCTATTCTGGTATACATGAGGTCTCTATAAGTCAGAGTCAACTCTAAGGTAACTTAATCTTTTTTTTTTTTTTTTAAGTTTTTATTGTGAATTGAATGCTAGTTTACATGGGAGAACACCGGTTTTACACCCATGGTTTCACTGCAATGATGACAATCTCCTCCAGGCATCATCATTAAACAGAATTTGATTCTATTTCCTCTGTTGTTTTGTTTTTTGGGGGGATGGGGAGATATACACAAAAACACTCAGGAGTATATAATCTTTTAAGCAATCAAAGGGCACACTTTGCAAGCCTATCTCCTGGCTGCCAGCTCTCAGTCTTTCTCTTTCCACGAGTCTAGAGTCCTCAGCTGCTCTCTCTCTCTCTCTCTCTCCATGTCCTCATCTCTGCCTCCATCTCTGGTGTTGCTGCTTCTCTGGATAGGGTTTCATATTCTGCTCATGATTTTCTTCCTTGATAGTCCTAGGGTCCTCTTTTCCTGGACTGTAAGATTAACTACTTCCCCCTTTTTGTTACAAAACTTCTACCTTTACAGGACAACTTAATCTTGAGCTTTATTTTGGGTGCCCATCACCAGCGAAAAGGTAATGACGTAACTATCCCTACCCAAATTCTGGGGCCACCAGATGGAAAACAGACAAGATGATGTGCATCACGTTGTAAGTTGTTGTTGTGTGCCGTGGAGTCAGTTCCGACTCATAGCGACCCTGTACAGGGTTTCCGAGGCTGCAAATCTTTACGGGAGCAGAAAGCCTCAACTTTCGCCAGTGGAACAGCTGGTAGTTTCAAACTGCTGACCTTGCAGTTCACAGCCCAATTTGTAACCATTATGCTACTAGAGCTCCTCACATTGTAAGAGAACAACACAAGTGGAAAGTGCAGTGCCTTCCATCTGGAACATGCAGGGGTAGTCACAGAAAGTAAAGGGTGTAGCAGGTGCTCCAACTCTCACAAGAGGGCAGAGAACAAGGCACAGAAAAAGGAAAACCCTTCAGACAAAGCAGGCAAGAAGAAGTCTAATGACCACCTCAGAGTCAACTCAACATTGGAAACTCCATCCAGTTGTATCAAAAGATTCCCGAGCTCACAGTCATGAATGGGAACTCAGAGGAGAGGGATGTGGTCTCAACTTGGCAGGTAAAGTGGACTCTTCTGAAAGTCATCTTCACAGTGTAACAAGTCTTATGCAAATAGCATGGATAAAGGGCTGTGGGAATTAAAGCTGCTTCCTGATGTCATGTTTCAGGCGCATCCAAGATTTCTCCTTACTCTCTTCCACAAACATTTATGAAGTCTCCCAATAGCCAGGTGCTGAATTAAATTATGGAGACCCAACAGAGATAAAACAGTCTCTAGCCACATTGAGTCTTGCTGGAAACACGATTTAAAGCAAATAAAGTGAAATCAACAAGCACATTTACAAATGCTGGTAAATTCTGTGGAGGGAAAGTAGGAGAAGTAATGACATCCAGTCACTGCTGCTGCAGGCTCAGGAGAGGTCTCTCTGAGCAAGTGACATGTGAACTGAGGTCTGAAGCCCAAGTGCAATCCATTCAGGACCACTGATTAGTCTTTTTGGCTTTTTTGGGGGGTGGGGGTGGGGAGGTGGAAGTATTTTGTGAGGAAACTGGTATTTACCAAAGGATGTGAATACACAAAAAGCATCTTTATTTGCGGTTTTAAATTCCACAGACTTTGCTGGGATTGTTGCTGTACACTGAGAGTTGAACAATGGACGATGCACAGTGATTGCACCTGTGGTGTCATGGAGCAAATCCTGAAGACAGTAAAGTATGACCACTGCTCCTTGTTTTAATACTATGATTAGAAGAAAAAATAAATTCCCTGTATCTACTAAACATCTCTTTCTGCTAACGAGAACAGGGATTTAACAACAGAGAGGGAACAAAAGGAGTGTTTCTCTATATTTAGATGGCATTGGCCAACATAAGCCAATGGAGATATACTTGATATTAAGCTGAATGCCTACGTTTCACATTGGAATCAACTCCACAGCAGTGGACTGGCTATGCCTAAGCTAACTAGTAAACCAGTTCTCATTGAGTTGACTCCAAGTGTGTCCATACAGTTGTCTATGATTGATTTTTCAGAAGTAGACTGCTAGGCTTGTCTCCCAAGGTGACTCAGGGTGGACTTGAACTTTCAACTTTTGATTAGCAACTGAGCATGTTAATTCTATACAATAGCCAGGGGTACCTGGTGGCCTTGATTTGCGTCTGACTGACCAGAGGAGAGCCAGGATTGTGTGGAATGAGCTTTCACGAGCACCAACCAGTTGCTCCCCATTTTCTACCCAGGTTAGCACTGGTGGGAGCGGGGAGTGTCATTTCATTCTGAGGCTTCATCGACACCTCTGTTCATTTGGAGGGGTGGCCATGAGGTGCCTGATGAAGAGCAAGTCAGTCCTGATACATTTTTTAACCAGCTTCTTCATCAATGTGACTGGCAATAACCTGAGTTCGAATTGCTCTGAATACCTGATTACTGGAACTGGGTCAGTAGGTTATGTGCTATTCCTCAGGTTGCTGTTAAGTCAGTGTTCCTGGCAAGAGATTCTAAGACAACAAGCATTAGGAAGATAAGGGACTTCCAAGGAAAATTTCACCCATTTCTACTTCACAAAAAAATCATTCTTACAGCCAGACCCAGGGCTAAACTCAAGAACTGTGGGGAGGAAATTTTGCCCACAAGTTTCTTCTTTCTCTGCCTGGCCCAAAGCCCTCAAATAATATAGAGCCAAGGACTTGTGTTCTTCCACTGAAGAGCAAGCTTCAGAACTAAGAACATATGGACCCAACTGCTACCAGCAACTCTTGCAGGAAGCAGAACATCAAGTCGAGATACATTGACATTTGATTGAAAAGTAGTGGTGTATCTCATCAATGACCTAAAATAATGTCACAATGTAGAAAGATAAAAGACTCTTTGTTGTTAAGTGCCTTCCAGTCAGTTCTGATCCTTAGGGACCCTGTGTAGGGTTTCCTGACCAGCAAAACTGTTTTTGCTATGAGGAAGCCCTTTGTTCTAAGTACCTCTGTTTGCCCTGCTTAATTTTATTGATATATTTTTGTTCACCCTATTTTAAAATGTCTGCTATAGGGAGAGGAAAGATTTGGCAGAGGTTCCTCCAAGGTTTCTTCCACAGAGGAGGACAGAAATGGTAAAAATCTGCAGGGATCAGCAAAGCAGATTCACGCCTCATTCAGAGGTGCTAGTGGTGAGGGAACTGAAAAACCATCATCTGCAATAGAAGTTTCTAGAAAGAGTAGTCAACAGTTCTGCCATGTTGCTGTTGCTGCTGCTGCTGCTGCTGCAGAGGATTTTCAGTTAAAAAAAATACTCTGTGATTCACTGAAATCCTGGACTAGGCTTACATAGATGGCTTTCTACCTCTGTGAGGGGGGCAGTTTTCAATTGTGTTATGAAACATACTATTTCTTTGACCATTTTTAAGATCATGGATCTGAGTTTCTACATTTTCCACCAAATGTTACTATGTGATTTATGCCTTTGTCATTTTCATAGTAAATGTGAATAGCTAAATAGTCACAAAAAGTAAACTTTAATGGTTAAAATAGTGAGTTCAACAAAATCTTCCTTGTGAAAGTGCAGAACAGTGTGGCACTGTAGGATAATGTGCTGAACCGCAAGGTCGGTTTGAACAGCAAGGTTGGCAGTTCAAACTCACCAGTTGCTTTCCTGGAAACCCTATACAGGGTTGCTGTGAGTCAGAATTGACTTGACAGCACTTAACAACAACAACACAGCCGAAGAAGGAGAGATGTACAGGAAGACAAAAGACATACACCTGTATGATGACAATGGTAGCGTTCATTTGTGGCATCTGAGGTGACATTTTTTCTGTTTTATACTTTTTCTTGTCTCTCAAGATTCCTATGATGAGTACGCATTACTTTTATCGTCAGAAATCAACTGGAGACACATGTGTTTTCTCCTCATTTTCCAACGTTCATCTGGAAGTTTGAACATTGAAAAGACACAGCTCTGAGGCCATCTCTGTTGATGTTAGCTGCTGTAGAGTTGGCTCTGACTCATGTTAACCTGACGTATAATAGAATGAAACACTGCCTGGTCCCACACCATCGCTGCATTTGGGTTGTAGTTGTGGCTGTTTTGTGTAGTAACTTCCTAGCGAGGATGCTCATCTTCCAGTACAACATCAGTCAACAGTCTACTATAAGGTTTTCATTAGTTAGTTTTTGGAAGTAGATTTCAAGGTGCTTCTTCCTAGTCTGGAACCTCCATTAAAATCTGTCCTAGTGTGGTGCTATAGGATAAGCACTGGACCATAAGGTCTATGTGAACTGCGAACTGGCAGTTCAAACCCACCAGCCGCCCCTCAGAAACCCTACACAGACAGGGTCACTATGAGTTTGAACTGACTTGATGGCACATAACAAGAATAACAAGTGAGTTGGCTGATTTTTGAAACACTAGTGGCATAGATTCCAGCATCATAGCAACATGCAAGTCACCATGGTATGACAGCAACCAGACCATCAAGCTTCTTGGAATTATATCCCAAATGAGACGCAATCAGGTTTGGGTCCCAGGGAGTAAAGCATCTGAGTTCTGGTGTACACACAGGCTTTCAAGCATCTAATGTGGGGGGTTCAGAAACCTTTTATGTTTTCATTCAGGTTCTTAGTAGAGCCCTGATGACGCTGTGGGTTCAGCATTGGACTGATAGCCACAAGTTTGGCAGTTTAAACCCACCCACCACTCTGAGTGAGAAAGATGAGGTTGTCTGTTCTTGTAAATACTTTTACAGTCTTGGAAACTCTGTACAGAGTCACTGTGAGTCAGAGTCGACTCAGTGGGAGGGAGTTTGATTGGTTTGGGCTTTGGGTTCTTAACAAGAACACATATTACCGAGCACACACATGTACCAGGCCCTAGAGAGGGGCCAGTTATCCCAAAATGCTCTCAAGACTCTTATAGACACACATGTGTAAGCATGTCATCCCAGTGTGGTAAATGTGGTGGAGGGGTCCTGAAAGTGTCTCAGTCAGGAGTCTGGAGTGGGCCTTGGAGAAAGCTATAAGGAACCAATTCCCCATCCTTGAAGGATGAGGACGCATGAGCCAGGCTAGTGAGGGGATCTGAAACAGAACTATGAGAAGCATGAACAGCTGAGGTGTAAGGCGTGAGGCAGGGGGAAGTGACTGAAAAGGGGACGGGTTATCCCATGCTGAGACTACTCAGTGTGACACACTAAGACAGGAGTGGCATTTGGGATGACAACTCTTTCTTCCTTAAAATGTCCACTATTTCTTAAGGTTCTATGACAAAAAAGCAATAGGTAGTACATAAAATTAGAAAAACAGACGGAGTACACATGACTTAAGTTGATTTCTAATTATAAAAGTAAGACCAGGACAAGGAAGGGCTGGTTGGTCCAAAGGGTGGTGAGAGCTGGGGACACCTGAGCCCATGGACCAGGACATAGCCATGGAGGACTAGAGATGAGAGTGGAACATCCAGCTGATATGAAGTGAGGGAAGACACACAAGAATGTCCAAACTTTCAGATAATACCCACTGGACCTAGCTTTGATGGCTTGATGACTTATACTCATGGATGTAGTAGTTCAAAATACCAACTGAGAGGGAAGAAGTCTTCACATCAAGTATCAATCCTATTCTATCTGTATGCAGGGTAGACAGAGACAGACAACTTAGACATTAGTTACCTAAAACGGGGAGGGATGGGTAATAAAGGCATGAAGTGACTGGCTTACAAGTTTTCAAGAGGGAGCTTAGTTTCAGAGAGTGCAGGGGAAGGTAGAATCCCCACTGAATAGTTTTCATCTTGTCTAGACAGGTCTGGTGAAAGGAGATGGGGATAAGTTTCTATGACTCAGTAGTGAGTAATTGTTATCATGACTAACTGTGATGGTCACAACTGTAAAGGCAGATGTTTTACAACATAAAGGGGGGAGTAGTTAATCTTACAGTCCAGAAACAAAGGCCCCTAGGACCATCAAAGGAGAAGAGCATGAGCAGAATGTGGAACCCTCTCCAGAGAGGCAGCAACACCAGAGATGGAGACAGAGATGAGGACATGCAGAGGTGGAGCAGCTGAGGACTCAAGATTCATGGAAAGAGAAAGATTGTGTGCTGGTGGCCAGGAGGCAGGCTTGCAGAATGTGCCCTTTGATGGTTTAAATGACGATATATTCCTGACTGTTTTGGCATGCATCCCTCCCCTCAAAACAAAACAAAACAAAACAAAAACAGAGAGAATAGAAGCAAATACTGTTGAATGATAATGTATGGAGGAGACTGTAATCATTGCAATGAAACGATGGTATAAAACCAATGCTTCCCCATGTAAACCAGCACTCAATTCACAAAAAAACTTAAAAAAAAAAAAAAAGAGTAACCTTTATCAAGTTTGTGGAAAAAATGGAACTGAAAGATAATGAAAAATTTCCACAAGCTTTTTAAAGTACTCTTGTATTATTTTTATAGTCAGAAATTAACTGAAGTCCCATGTGCTTCCTCCGTAGTTTTCTAATTTTATGTAGTACTTATTGCTATTTTAATAGTTGTGTGGAAAAGGCAAATGACCACCTAGAAGGTGCTGTGTTTCATCCCACGCCCCAGTCACCCACAGCTGAGTATTGCAGGGCCTCAGCTCCTATTAATAAACATGAGAGCTCACCTGTGGGTATGTACTGGACTAAGAGGCCGAGGGCCTGGAGTTGGCTTGAAAAAGACTCCAGCATACCACAAAGAGTAAAACAACAGCTACAAAAACAAATCTCTCCAGCTCAATTTTACACTTCTGGAATTGATTCTGTCAGTGTGAAGGCAATCTTCTAGTCAACCGTGCTTAGAGAATGCCCACTGCCCGCAAGGCAGAGAACCTTATCTGAAGTTGTGGAAGAAGGCAGAAGATAATCTTCCATTCACAACTCCACTTTCAATCTGTTTAAGAACTACATCTACAACAAGCTTCACAAACTCAACGGTGAAACAACTAGATAAAGGATGTTTTGGGGACCCCTACATCTGGAGCTCTGGTAGTGTAGTGGTTACAAATGGGGCTGCTAACTTCAAAGTTGGCAGTTCGAAACTACCAGCCGTTCTGCAGGAGGAAGATGAGGCTTTCTGCTCCCGTAAAGATTTGCAGCCTTGGAAACCCTGTACAGGGTCACTATGAGTCAGAACCAACTCCACGGTACTTAACAACATCTGGAGAGGTTAGACAAATTCAATTAAGGTCCCCATGAATCACTTCTGGATAGGATTTTTATTTAGGTCCGTCAAGTAGGTTCTGACTCATAACAACCCTGTATAGGGTTTCTGAGGAGAGGCTGGTGGGTTTGAACCAATGACCTTGTGGCCTAGTACTTTATCCTGCAGCACCAACACCAGGACTCCAGAGTCAGGGAGGAGTTTCTAAATCCTACCCTGGGCAATAATGACGAAGACAACAGTGCATTTACATCTATGAATACATCCAGTGGAGAGACTGATGGTTCTGTGGGAGACCAGAGCTTGAGTCTCAGCCAGTAAATCTCTGGTGAGGGCATCACCTGTCTGTCACTGGAGGCTCATGTGCTGCTATGATACTGGACAGGTTTCAGTGAAGCTTCTAGACCAAGATGGGCTAGGAAGAAAGGCCTGGTGAACTACTCCCTAAAAACAGCCAATGGAAACCGTATGTGTCACAGCTGTGCAGTCTGCAATCAACCATGGGGATGACACAAGACCAAGGAACATTTTCTTCAGCTATACCCAGGGTCCCCGTGAGTCAGAGGTCAAGTCAACAACAGCTAACAACAAGAACATATATCAAATGCAATGTCTCTATAAAGTTCAATTTCTTAGAAACGGAGCCTGGACATGTGCAAAGCTCTACATGAAGATTTTGACTTCTTTGAAATCATTTATGCTCAGATCTGTGAGGAGGAAACCTAAGGTCCAAGTGGTCAAACCCTTGGTTTATCTCTTGCTACTCCCCGTTTGTTTCTCATTCAACCAACCACAAAAGCAAATCATTAACACACGGTGATGAACACCTGGGAAAACTAAAGAACTCCCTTTGTTCCAGACCTGGTGTGAGTTACAGGAGAGGGAGGCCAAGGGGCGTGTGCCTGGTAATAATAGAATTCCTGTCATCACCTGCCCTAGAGTCATCAACCTGCTGCAGCCTGGGCCAATTCTGCCCAGTATCAGTTCAGGCCTGTTAACTTCCCTGAAACCCAAGGGGATAAAAATACCCTCTGAACTGATAGTGGCAGTCAGCATAAGATGTATGCATTCCCTAAGGCTCCTCATAAAGGATTGTTTTTTAGGGATTAAAACTGAAGGGTTGCGGTAATTTCTTTAATTAAATGAAGAAAAAGATGGAGACAAAACCCCGGACAGATGAAAGTACTAGGACAAGAGCCACTTACGTCTTGGGGCAAGGAGCATGCTATTTGAGCTTTAAACATCCTCTGGCAGGTTCTGAACAAGGGCACTGGTTTCTGAGAGTCATTACTAACCACAGCTGTACAGTCTACCTGAAATTCTAACCACAGAAATTCAGTCTGCCTGCCTGCTTTCAGAGGAAAGCGCAACCCAGGCGTAACGGCCATTTCTCCAAACTAAGAGCTTGGCACAACGAAGCTGGAGTTGTCCTTGAGTTGCTCTTGACTTATGACTCCATGTGTACAGACTGGAACTGTTCCGTAGGGTTTTCAAGGTTGTGACTTTTTAGAAGCAGATAGCCAGACTTGTCTTTGGAGGCTCCTTTTAGGTGGGTCTCAGCTGTAGTTGAATCTTTAACTGTGCTGCTCAGGAGACCCAGTCCAAAAAGTTGTCATTTAAATGTGGGTGGGCAACATGGGGAGCAAGGAATAAGAATAGCAGAGGAATGGCTGGGAGCAAGAGGCTAGCAATGTCCAAATACAGTGTAGCGAACACAGATTTTTAATTTTTTTAACCCACTCAGTGGCACTGTATAAGAAATGCTTGGCAATCCGCTTCCACGGATTACTGCCAAGAAAACTCTATGGAGCAGTTCTGTTACACATGGGGTTCCAGGAGTCAGAACTGACTTGACGGTAATCGGCTTGGTTTGGTTTGACTGCGTGAGATGACTTCTCCTCAGTCATTCACGGTTTTCCTTTTAATCAGTTTTATTGAGACTAATGGAGTCCTGGTGTGGTGCTGTGCTGTGGGCCAAAGCACTAGACTCAAAGCTGGGTTAGAACCACAAGGTCGGTGGTTCAAACTCACCAGCTGCTCCTTGGAAACCACATACAGGGTCACTATGAGTCAAAACTGACTAGATGGCACTTCACAACAACAGCAATAGAGACTAAGGAATAAATATATACCCATCAAGAGATGCAGCATTTGGCACCCAGAAAGTTCCTTTTCACTCCTTCCCAGTCCACAGTTTGCACCTTATTTGATTGTTATTACTGTAGATTTGTTTTCCTGCTTCTAGCACTTCAAATAAATGGGATCCTATATGTACACTTTGTATGTGGCTTCGTTTGCTAAGCATAATTTATTAAGGTGTGTATATTCATCCGTTTCCTGATATACCCAATCTGCTTCTGTAAAAGCTTGGAAACCCATCCTACCTGGTCACTGTAAGTAGGAATCAACTTGATAGCAGTGGATAGGTGGATTTCGGTAGGCCCATTATGAATATAGAACTTTTTGTTAACCCAGTCACTTACTGATGGACACTGGTGCTCTTTCCAGTTTGAAGTTATATGATGTGACCAAGAAATGACCATTCTTGTATTATCTCTATGGACCTATATTTTCTCACGTGTAAATGACAAAGAGTGGAATTGTGAGTCACATGGTAAATCTGTGTTTAAGTTCATATGAAACTCTCAAACTTTCCCAAAGTACTTGTACCACTTTACACTCCCCAAAAATGTGGACGACTACGTGTCAGTCAGTTTCCTGTACTGTGGTCATTTGTGTGTCACTGTGATACTGAAAGTTATGTCATCGGTATTTAAAAATACCATCAGGGTCACCGATGATGGACAGGTTTCAGCTGAGCTTCCAGACTAAGACAAGGAGACAGAGAAGGAGAGACGGAATACTTCTTCTCAACGTTAGCCATTGAAGACCTTATGAGTAGGAGTGGAACAGTGTCAGATACAGTGTTAGAAGATGAGTCCTTCAGACGCTCAGAATATGAAATGTTGTTGTTGTTGTTGTGATGTGCCGTGGAGTCAGTTCCGACTCATAATGACCCTGCACAGGGTTTCCCAGGCTGTAAATCTTTACGGGAGCAGAACACCTCATCTTTCTCCCGCGGAACAGCTGGTAGTTTCGAACTGCTGACCTTGCAGTTCGTAGTCCGATTTGTAATCACTATGCTACCAGAGTTCCTTGGAGTAAAGCTTTAGGGACCTTCATTTGCTGAAGGGGCATATCTTAAATGAGAAAAAACCAGTTGTAAACATCTGTTAATAATCAGAACTTGGAATGCATCAAGTAGGAATCTAGAAAAATTGGAAGTCATTAAAACTGAAATGGAACACATAAGGCATCACTGAGCTGAAAAGGACTAGTATTGGTTATTTTGAATCAAAGAATCTATGATTTACTACAAGAGAAATATAAATTGAAGAGGAATGGTGTCAAGTTCATAAAAAAAAAAGAACATTTAGAGATCTATATTGAAATACAATGACACTAGGGCCATCAAGGCAGAAGAGCACAAGTGGAATGTGGGACCTTGTCCAAAGAAGCAGCGACACCAGAGATGGAGGCAAAGATGGGGACATGGAAAGGGAGAGCAGATGAAGAATCTAGATTCATGGGAAGAGAGGGACTGAGAGCTGGCGGCCAGGAGGCAGACTTGCAGAATGTGCCCTTTGGTGGTTTAAATTATTCTATATGCCTGAGTGTTTCATAATAATAATAATAATAAAGAGCAAAAATGAATAGAGAGAACTACTGTAAAGGAGCTCTGGTAGCGTTGTGGTTACGAATTGGGCTACGAGCTGCAAGGTCAGTAGTTTGAAACTACCAGCGGTTCCGCGGGAGAAAGATGAGGCAGTCTGCTCCCGTAAAGATTTACAGCCTCGGAAACCCTGTGTAGGGTCGCTATGAGTCGGAACCGACTCCAGGGCACATCACAACAACAACAACTGTTAACTGATGGTACATGGAGGGGATTATAATCAATGTAATGAAACACAGTATACGACTTGTTGAATTTAAAACTGATTATCTGCCCTATACACTTTCACTCAATTCACAATAAAAAAAAAAATTTTTTTAAAGAATAAAATAAAGAAAAGACCAAAGTTTGAAACTAGCTCTTGAGTGTAGAGAAGCTAAAGTAGCTGGAAGAAATGATGAAGTTAAAAAGGTTAACAAAAAATTCAAAGGGCAGCTTGAGAAGACTGAGTTAAGTATTATAATGAAATGTGCAAAGTCCTGGAGTTAGAAAACCAAAAGGGAATAATACATTTAGCATTTCTCAAGCTGAAAGAACTAAAGTAAAAATTTCTTTCGATTTGCAATATTGCAGTTACTCACTTGAAATATTGAACGATTCTCTGGGCAAAATATTGAATGATGCAGGAAGCTTTAAAAGAATGTAGAAGGAATACACAGAGTCACTATACCAAAAAGAAATGGTTAATGTTCAACCATCTAAAGAGGCAGCAAATGATCAAGAGCCAATGGTACTGAATGAAGAAGTCCAAACAGTACTGAAAGCACTGGCAAAGAACAAGGTTCTGGGAATTGATGGAATACAAGCTGAAATCGTTCAACAAACTGATGTGGCACTGGAGGCACTCACTTATTTTTGAAACGAAATTTGGAAGACAGTTACCTGGCCAACTGATTAGAAGAGATCCATCTGTGCCCATTCCAAAAAGAGGTGCCCCAATGGAATGAGGAAATCATTGAACAATATCATTAATATCTCATGCAAGTGAAATTTTGCTAAAAGTAATTCAAAATAGTTGCATCCGTGTATCGACAGGATTCTATCAGGAATTCACATTGGATTCAGAAGAGGAAACGGAAGTAGAGATATCATTGCTGACATCAGATGAATGAATCCTGGCTAAAAACAGAACAGCAGAAAAATGTTTACTTGTGATTTATTGACTATGCAAGTATATTTGACTGTGTGGATCCTAACAAATTACAGATAACATTACAGATAACATGGAGAATTGTTCCAGAATATGAGGAACTTGTACAAAGACCAAGAGCTGTTAGAACAAAACAAGGGAACACTCAATGGTTTAAAATCAGAAAAGGTGTTAGCCAGACTTTTATCCTTTCATCATATTTATTTAGTCTGTATGCTCTGGTAACGTAGTGGTTACGAATAGGGCTGCGAACCTCAAGGTCAGCAGTTCCAAACTACCAGTTGTTCTGTGGGAGAGAGATGAGACTTTCTGCTCCCGTAAAGATTTACAGCCTTGGAAACCCTGTGCAGGGTCACTATGAGTTGGAACCGACTCCACGGCACATCATCACCACCACCATGCTGAGCAAAGATTTCGAGAAACTGGATTTTATGAAGAAGAGCATGGTACTAGGATTGGAGAAGATTCAACAGCAACCTGTAATATGTAAATGACACAACCTTGCTTTGCTGGAAGCAAAGAGGACTCAAAATATTGATTAAGAACAAAGACCACAGCCTTCAGTATAGATTGCCAAGCATTGTAAAGAAAATTAAAATCATCACACTTGAACCAATAAATAACATCATGATAAACAGAGACAAGACTTAAGTTGTCAAAGACTTCATTTTGCTTGGAACCACAATTAATGTTCATGGAAGCAGCAGTCAAGACATCAAATGTCATATTGCATTAGACAAATCTGCTGCACAAGACCTCAAAGCATTCAAGAGCAAAAATGGCAGTTTGAGGACTAAGGCACACCATACCCAAGCTATGGTATTTTCAATTACTTCATATGCATATAAAAGTTGGACAACATATAAGCAAGACCATAGGAGAATCAATGCATTTGAATGGTGGTGTTAGTGAAGACTCTTAAAAGAATCATAGACTGCCAGAAGGACAAACAGATGTGTGTTAGAAGTACAGACAGAATGCTCCTTAGAAGCCAAGATGGTAAGACTCTATCTCCTGCGAGGAGGGATCAGTCACTGGAGAAGAACATCATGCTTGGCAAAGTTGAGGGTCAGAGAAAAATAAGAAGCCCCTTCAATGACACAGACTGACACAATTGTAGTAGCAGTGGACTCAACATAACAACTGTGAGGGTGTGTTTTGTTCTGTTGTGCATAGGGCCATCATGAACTGGAATCGGCTCGACAGCAGCTAACAACAACAAAAACAACAACATGAGACAGTTTCAGTTGCTCCACATCCTCACCAAACTTGGTATTTTCTGGCTTTTTCATTTTAGTCATGTGGTGCTGTGGTATAAGGTACTAGACTTCAAGGTTGGTTTGAACCACAAGGTCGGTGGCTCAAACTCACCAGCTGCTCCTTGAAACCCTATACAGGGTGGCTATGAGTCGGAATTGACTCGATAGCTCTTAAAAACAGCAACACCAGTGGTTATCAGTGGCAGCCTATTGCAATTTTCATTTTCCTGAGAACCAATAATGTTGTTCATATTTTCATGTGCTTTTAGGCCACCCAGACTTTTTTTTGTATGTGTGAAAAAACTGTTCAATTCTTTTGTCCATTTAGTTATTGGACTGAGTAAAAATTCTTTATTCTTTTGGATAGAGTCCTTTATGAGGTACGAGTATTGCAAGTATTTTCCCAGTCTGTCTGTGGCTTGCCTTTTAATTTTCTTAATGATGTCCTTTGAAAAACAGAAGGATTTTTAAAAAGAAATCTAAGGTATGTGTTTTACTTTATAGTTAGTGCTTTATATGTTGTTGTTGTTGTTGTTGTTGTTAAGCACCATCGAGTCAATTCTGATGCATAACGATCCTGTATAGGGTTTCTGAGGAGCAACTGGTGAGCTTGAACCGCTGACCTTGCAGTTCAAACAGCTTTGCAGTCTGGCACATTAACCCACAGCGCCATACCAGAGCTCTATATAGTCCCCCCAAAACCTTTGGTGATTTTCAGAGTCACACACACACACAAATTCTATGTTTCCTTTGAGTTTTATAGAATTAGGTCTATAATCCACTTTTAATTAGTATCATATACAGTGCAAAATAAAAGACTGAGGTTCATTTTTTTCCCATATGTATACCCAGTTGTTACACATCTTTTATTTAAAAGGCTATTCTTTCCCAGTTGAATTACCTTGGAATCTTTGTCAAAAATCAATTGAACATATATTTCTAAACTATATATTACATTCCATTGATTTATCATTGTGCCAATTTCTACATTATCTTGATTACTGTGACTTTATAATGAGATTTGAAATCAGAGCTAATTTATGTATCTAATAAGATCACTGCATAGTTTGGTTACTGAATGTTGAGTAACTCTGCATGTCTTCTGCTCCAGGCAAAAGAACATGCGTATAGAGAGACCAGGAGGCAAAGGAGGAGGATATGTTTTGGAAACTGGAACAGAGATTTTTGTGAGTTCAGCAGATACCATGCCATATGGAGTCTTGTCATCCACACCACACATATTAAGGGCCAGGAAATGTCATAGTGGCACGTGACTTTTTAAAATGAATGAGTGATTGATGTTAAGCAAAATTTGAATTACAGAAAAATCACTTTGGTTGCAGTATGAAAATTGAGTTAGAAGGACAAAAACCCAGTGTAGGGACCAATGAGGAAGCCTTAGCAAATGTTAGAGATGATGATGGTCCAGGTCTTGGTAAGGAAAACTGAAGTGAGTCAATCTGAGGGATGTTAGAGAATAATGAATGGTTAAACCGTATGTGAGATGTGAAGGATAAGAGAACAATGAGGCTCAGGGTGTCCAAGGTTGTTGGCTTAGGCAGCTGACAGGGAAGAAAGATTTTGGAAAGAGAGGTTGAGGATTTCAATTCTATGAGAAGATGGGTTAACTTTGCCATATGTGTAAGATGTCTCAGTTGAGGGATTTCCAGTAGGCAGATGAACATAGGTATCCAGAGCTCTAGAGACAGAGTTGGCCAGGAGATACAGATTTGGGAGTCATGAGCATGTAGATGGCATCTGAGACAAGATGACACTGCTTAAGAAGAGAACTCAGATTCCTGAGTTCGATGTGGTAAGATGCCTTTAGGAAGACTCTGTTCAGCTCCAAGAACTGCCCTAATGCAGCAGATGGATACATACTACACACTCTGCTCTACACACAGCTACTGGACCAAGCTGGGTTCCTCAGAAGCTCTTTTCTAGGCTGTTAGAATTGAGATGGAGAGGTTTTAATTTCATCTGGGCTGTCTGAAGGAACTGAAGGAAACATGAGCTAGGGAGCCCACACTCCTTAGTGGGTGAACATGTGACTGTGCTTTGCTATAACCCAGTGGTAAGTGCCTACATGGACGGAAAGAAGGAAGGAGAATGAGGTAGAAACATATTATCAAGGCAGAGATTAGGGAGCAGGCATGAGGTTAAGGAGGAGCCTAGGCTCTTGATGGGCTCTACAAGTTCCCCTGATATATATATATATATATATATATATATCTTTTTTAACTCAACAAAGAAGCGAAAACTAAATCTAGCCAACGTTGTGCCCAATGCAACAGTCCCTGATATTACCAAATGGAATCAAAGGCTATCATTCCTGGAGACAGGAATACGAGTTATAAAAGTGGCTGCCAATGTGCTGATTTGTTTTCTCTCTGAAAATGATTCCCTGCCCAATTTATGCCTTTGGCTTCCATGAGCCACCCCTTATATCTCTGAATCTTTAGTTGTCCATTTTTTGGAATAATCTAGGGTATGTAGTTTTCTAGTACTTGCTACTAGAATTAGAACTAAAGCACATCAATTTTTAAGTAGAAGGAAGTTTTCTTTATTTATAAGTCTGGGATCATACCTACATCTACAGCGTGCTTATAAAGATTAAATCAAAAGATTAAACCGAACGCCTGATACAGCATTAGATTGAAAGAAGAATCTCAACAAATAGAAACTATTACTACGATCACATCATAGTTAAAGGAATATCACATCATAAATCTAGGAATATTCTGACCAGTGCAAAAGTCGCTGGTATTACTAAGTGGAAGCAAGTATAGTGGTTAAGGCTGGGTCCCTGGAGACAGGAGTCTGGAAGGAAAAAGCAGCTCCCACCACTCTTTATTTATTTTCTCTCTCAAAATTATTATCTGCAAAATGGGCATAACAAAATGACCAAACTCAACAAGTTTATAAGGATTAAATGATTTAAGTTAAGAGTTTAGAACAGTACCAATCATAAAGTAAAGGCTCAATGAAAACAACAACAACAGAAGCAGTTGCTGTTGAGTTGATTTCTAATTTATGGCAACCTGCTGTATGTTAGAGTAGACTTGTGCTCACGGGGGCTTTCAATGGTTGATATTTTTGGAAGTAGATTACCAGATCTTTCTTCAGAGGCACTTCTGACTCAAAACCTCCCACCATTTGGTTAGCAGTTAAATGCATTAACTGTGTTACCTAGAGACCCCAAGCGCTCAGTGAATGCTAGCAATTATTAAGGGCTTCCTCATCCTTGTTACCAGAGCCACTAAAGCTTCAGCTGCCAAAGCTGTCTGCTTCTAGAGCTACGGAGGCCCACAGCAGGGCACTAGAGCAGGAGGGCACCTCAGGAGGAGCTACAGCAGGCTGGGGCTTGAGGCAGACATGGTGCCTTGTTCCTTGAGCTACCAAACGGGCGGAGGCAACTTACTGTCGTCATTTGCTACTGCTGAGAGTTCAGTCACAACTCAGAAAGATCCCACGTGACACTTACAAAACACTGCTGTCGACTCAGCTCCAACTCACAGTGACCCTAAGCACAGCAGAGCAAAACACTGCCCAGTCCTGCGTGATCCTCACAATGGTTATGCTTGAACCCACTGCTGTTGCCACGGTGCCAATCTCTCAGTTGCAATTTGGATTATTGTGATTCTGTCATTTGCTGTCAAGCGATTCTAACTCACAGCACCCCGATGTATACAGAGAAGAGCTGTTCCATAGGATTTCTAAGGCCGTGACCCTGTAGAAGTAGAGACGCCTCTGGGTGGATATGAACTGGCAATTTGGGGGGCTAGTAGTTTAACGCTTAACCATTTCTGCCACCCAGAGTTGGTGATTGCTGGTTGTGTGATGTTAGGTTGGTTCTGACCACAGCAATCCTGTCACAGGGACTGTGAATCCGAGACTGTAAATCTTTATGGGAGCAGAAAGTCTCATCTTTCTCCAGTGGAATGGCTGGTGGATTTGAACTGCTGACTTTGCACTTAGCCCCACTGACTAAGCTAGATGCTGGCAACCATGAGCTAGATAAATTCAGTCCCTAACCACCTGGGGTT
The DNA here is from genome assembly GCF_000296735.1 of Chrysochloris asiatica. Lineage (NCBI taxonomy): Eukaryota > Metazoa > Chordata > Mammalia > Afrosoricida > Chrysochloridae > Chrysochloris > Chrysochloris asiatica. Next base: position 5,465,004 of record NW_006408585.1, read on the forward strand.
TATGATCTAGTAATGAAAGAGAGCTACTTAGACACGTATTTCACAGTAATCCTGTGTTTAATAACCATGATCTTTTTTTGTAAGTGCCAGACCTTTCTGTTGAGGTACCTCTAGTCAAGTTTCAACCAACAATTTTTTCAGCTAACAATCAAGTGTTGTTTGCACCACTCAGGGAGGAGAATGAAATGGAAGCCAAATCAGTAGCTCCAACAATAAATCAACCCTCAACTGTTGGGCAGGAACCTTGAGGTTTCAAGGAGTCAGATGGATTCCAAGGCCAGCTGCTGGTGCAGGGCACTTCCGGAGACTTGACCTAATAAGGAGAACTTCTTTTCTGAGAAGCCCTTGTGAAGCAAGGGGTTACAAAACTAGGTTTGATAACCAAAACGTGTTAACCAAGGTTTCAGTTCCAGTAAGTTTTCTAATTTCTATATTTTCTCTTTTAAGAGCCTTATAATAATAGTGATATTATTATTATCCCAAAGCAAATGTGTTACCCTGTGGACTGCAAACATGTGGTGGTTCTAAGCAAGACTTTTGTAGTTATTTGCTCCCTGTATAAAGCTGACTCAATCTTATGACCAGAAAGAGAATCGAGGGTCCCTAAAATTTACAGATGAAATTCTCATTTGAAGAGGTATTACAGTGGAAACCAAGAAAGTAGAAACAATCATGAAACCCAGGACTGTTCTCAGGAAACGGATTAACCTTTGGAAATATATATATATTTGGAGCAAATAGCATGCCCACATAAATAATGTGCACACACATCTAGTGTGTGGAAATGGGGAAGTTATGTTAAAAGTTCTGGTATACAGCGCCCAGGCATCTATTGCTGCACATGTATCATGACATTTTCAAAAGTGTGTTTCAGCCTTATTCACCCTTATTCAATAGTCTCAAAATGTCACTTTTAGTCATATTTGTATAATAAATATAAGACCACAAAAAGAATGGATGCATTTGAATTAATAGTGCTGGAGAAGAATATTAAAAGTACCATGGACCTCCAGAAACACAAACAAATCTGTGTTGGAAGAAGTACACCAGAATGCTCCTTAGAAGCCAGGATGATGAGATTTCCTCTCTCATACTTCAGACGTACTATCAGGAGGGATCAGTCCCTGGAGAAGGATATCATGCTTGGTAAAGTGGAGGGTCCATGAAAAAGAGGGAGCCGCCCAATGAGATGGATTGGCCCAGTGGCAACAGCAGTGGGCTCATCCCTAACAAGGATTATGAGGACGATACAGGACCAGGTAATGGTTGGCTCTGTTGTGCATAGGGAGAGCTATGGGTAGGAACTGATTTGATGGCACCTAACAACAACAAAAGGAGCTCTGGTAGCGTAGTGGTTACGAGTTGGGCTGCCAACCTCAAGGTCAGCAGTTCGAAACTACCAGCGGTTCCGCGGGAGAAAGATGAGGCTTTCTGCTCCTGTAAAGATTTATAGCCTTGGAAACCCTGTGCAGGGTCACTATGAGTTGGAACCGACTCCAGGGTACTTAACAACAACAACAACAAAAGGAGCTCTGGTAGTGTAGTGGTTATGAATTGGGCTGCTAATCCCAAAGTCAGCAGTTTGAAACTACCAGCTGTTCCACAGGAGAAAGATGAGGCTTTCTGCTCCCGTAAAGATTTACAACCTCAGAAACCCTATGCAGGGTGGCAATGGGTCAGAATCGACTCAATGACACTTAACAACAACAACAACAAGCCACCACTCATCTGTCAGTTTGTCGTAATGTGGTGGCTTGTGAGTTGCTGTGATTCTTGAAGCTATGCCACCAGTATTTTAAATACCAGCAGGGTCACCTATAGTGGACAGGTTTCAGATGAGCTTCCAGATGAAGACAGACTAGGAAGAAGGAGTGACAAACTACTTCCAAATATTTAGTCACTGAAAACCTTATGAGTAGCAGAGAAACACTGTCAGATATAGTGCCAGAAAATGAGCCCCTCAGGTTGG
>NW_006408585.1:5467147-5470131 GCF_000296735.1 Chrysochloris asiatica
GCTATGAGTCGGTACCAACTCAATGGCACCTAACATCAAGAACTGAAACTGCACACTTGTTTCCATTCATTTAAGTTGATAATTACACCCCAGTCACTTTTGAGTCACCAGTCCAAACCTTGAGGCCACTTAAGCCTGTCCATAAATCACGCGCTATCAATTGGAATCAGTTTGAACCACAAGGTCAGTGGTTCAAACCTACCAGTTGCTCCTTGGAAATCCTATACAGGGTCTATTGGAACCGACTCAATGGCACTTAACAACAACATGTGGACTCCTGGAATGTCTCTATAGGATAAGCACTGGACTGTGAACCACAGAGTCAGCAGTTCAAACCCACCAGCTACTCCTCAGAAACTCTTATACAGAGTTGATATGAGTTGGAATGGACTCTACAGCACTTAACAACAACAACGTCACTAGCAGCGTAAACAAAGCGAAGCTTTAAAGCAATATTAAGCTTAGAGTCACTATCTACAATTACTTATCAAAGCTCCAAGAATTGCTTTGGAATATTTCTAAATGAACAATAAGTTGATCCAATATCAAAAGTTGCAGAGAGTTACTGACTGGCTTGGCAAGGAAGAGAACATCTCTGGTAACACGACTGCATTGTGTTGAGTCTCTCATAAGTACCTGGCTTTATTATTTTTCTCCAACAAAGCCATCTACAGGGTGAACAGGGAGTTCAAATCAACAGGAAACGATCACTGACGTCAAGCAGGTCACAGTGGAGAAGCACCCTCATGAGGAAATCTGATTGCACCATGTCTGAACTGGAAACAACTTGAATTTAACCACATTAAGAATGATTACAAAGGCTTCAAGGAAGAAACAAAGAGAGGTGGCCTAATGGCTTCATTTATTTAAAACTGATTTGTGCAGCCCAGAAGATGTCAGAAGTTAATTCAATCACCCAGAACACCTCTGTCAAGCCCACAGGCAAGATACATTCTGTCTGGGTTTAGAGACTAATCTTCCGAAAGGTGAAGGATGTATCCAATAGAACAAACCCTTAGGAACTTTCTTTTCAAACAAGGAAGGGCACAGAGCTCTTTTCAAAGGCTGAGTGGCTTCCCTGGCAGACTGGATGCACTCTGGCAGTCCCTCCTCCTGAAACCTGACAAGGTCTTACTGGCAGGTAGACAAGACAAGGAAAACAAAGAGACACTCTAACTTGGCAGTTCAATCCACTGAACCACTGCAGCAGGATATTCTACAAAGCACACACAAGGAGTAAACACATGACTGAGGCACTAGTGAATCTCACCTATCATGCAGAAAACCTAGGTTTGATTCCTGGATGATGTATTTTCACTACCCATCTGGAGTCCTGGTGTCGCACTGTATGATAAAGAACTGGATCGCCAAGGTCAGAGGTTCAAACTTAACAGGCGCTCCTCAGAAACCCTAAACAGGGTGGTTATGAGGGAGAACTGATTTCACAGCACTGAACAACAGCAACATCTATCAGTGGAGGCTTATGTGTTTCCATACGGCAAATGAGTGAAATTTCCAGACTAAGATACAGTAGGAAGACAGGGCTGGTGATCTACTACTAAAACCAGCCAATGAAAACCCTAGGGGTCACAATGATCTGATCTGAAACCAGTTATGGGGATGGGGCAGGACTCAGTAGGATTATTTTTCTGTTGTCCATGGGTCACCTGGAGTCAGGGGCCAACTCTATGGAAGCTAACAATAATTAAGACAAACACATGATCAGGGACATAGCTATATTGGAGGACAAGTCTTCTTTCCAGATGGAGCCTTTGAAGTCGCTGGTCCACACATACCTTGCTCAATGCCACTGTGATGTGTTGTGATGGCTTTGTCCTCTTGGTTTTATTTTCCACAGAGGATCTAACACCTTTGAAGGCAGAGCCAGGATGCTAAGTAATGTACCTCTAGTAGAACTAAGTATAATACCAAGACTGTGTTGTTGCTAAGTGTTGTTGGGTTGGTCCCAACTCATAGCAAGCCTGTATAAGGTTTCTGAGAATTGGCTGGTGGGCTTGAACCACCAACCCTGTCAGGGGTTAGCAGACGGCGCTGATCCTACAGTACCACACCAAGACTCGTGTGTTGGAAGTTAATAAATGGCTGAAGAACTAATGTAGCAGGAGGCTACTGTTTGTTTTCCTGATAACATTTAAACTAGAGCATTAAAAAGGAGGAACAAACTGTCAAGACTAGTTTCACCTCCTCACTTTCTGTATGGGAAAGTAAAATGCAAAGAAGTGAAGTCATTAGTCTGTGAAAGAGACCCAGATCTGCTTATGCCTCTTCATTGCTCTTTATTTATAAAGTTTTAATTTTCCTGATTTTAAAGTTATTACATGTTCATTGTAGGAAATTTAGAAAATGGTAGAAAGAACACAGAAAACAAAAATAAAAGTGTCCATAGTTCCAACACCCAGGGTCGAAAGGAAAAGAGAAAACAATTTATAACTACTACATGGAAATTTCAGGGCAAATAAGAGAATTATAAGGTCATTTTACATTTGGTTTTTATCTTATGTTCTAATTATAAAACTTAACACTTGATAGCACATTGGGGAAACAGAGGAGAAAGAAAAAAAGAAAAGAAAATCCACATATGATGACTTTTTGAGTTATGTAACATACTAATTTCTCATGTCATCAAAACCATAATTAAAAAAAAAATTGCTGCATCCTGGTGTGGCATTGTGGGATAAAGCACTGGACTGTAAGTTCGGTTTAAACTGCGAGGTCAGCAGTTCAAACTCACCAGCCACTTCCTTGGAAATGCTATACAGGGTTACTCGAAGACACTTAACAACATTTCCAATGTCATTTCTATGAAATACTACAGTGGACTGCTAACTAATTAAGTTACCTAGATTCTAATAGGAGTCCTGGTGTGGCACTGTGGAATAATGCACTGGACAGCAAGGTCGGTTTGAACTGCAAGGCTGGAGGTTCAAATTCACCAGCCACTCCTCGGAAGCTCTATACAAGGT
>NW_006408585.1:5470931-5493155 GCF_000296735.1 Chrysochloris asiatica
TGATCCCTCCTGATAACATGTCCGACGTATGTGAGACAAAGTCTCATCATCCTTACTTCTAAGGGACATTCTGGCCAAACTTCTTCCAACACAGCTTTGTTTGTTCTTCTGGCACTTCATGGTATTTTAATATTCTTCTCCAACACCATAACTCTAAGTGTCAATTCTTCATGTTGTTATTATTCATTGTCCAACTTTCACATGTATATAAGGCAATTGAAAACATCCTTGCTTGTGTCAGGAACACCTTAGTCCTCAAACTAATATCTTTGCTCTTGAACACTTGAAAGAAGTCTTGTGCAGATATACCCAATGCAATACATCATCTGCTTTCTTGACTGCTGCTTCCATGAGTATTGATTGTGGATCCAAGAAAAATGAAGTCTTTGACAGCTCCAATCTTTTCTCCATTTATCATGATGTTATCTATTGTTCCCATGGTGAGTATTTTTTGCTTTCTTTACAATGAGATGCAATCCATACTGAAGGTTATGTTCTTTGATCTTTATCAGTTAGGTGTTTTAAGTCCTCCTCGCTTTCAGTAAGCAAAGTTGTATCATCTTCATATTACAGGTTGTTAATGAGTCTTCTCAAACTTCAGCAGGTCGTCCACAGGCACCAGCTCATACAGAATGGCCTCCATAGCCACTGCCCCAGCAGTCCTCTCACCAGACACTATGGCACCACCATCTCCATGGCCCACCAACAAGCATGGAGAGCCACTTCCGATGTCCCCTCTGATCTTTGGATGCTTTCTGCATTGTTTTATGTTTTGCACATAGAATCATTCCATATTGTAAGTCAGAGCTTTGATTTTTTCTTTAATACTTTCAGCTTGACATATGCTGAGTGTGTTCTTCCCTTTTGGTTTTCTAACTCCAGGTCTTTGTGCATTCCATTATAAAAACTGACTTCTGTTTTCTTGAGCTGCTCTTTGAAATTTTCTTTTCAGCTCTTCTACTTCTTCATTTTTTCCATTCGCATTAGCATCTTTATGCTGCAGAACAAATTTCAGAGGCTCTTCTGACATCCATGTTGGTATTTTCTTTCTTTCCTGTCTTTTTAAAGATTTTTTTGCTTTCTTCCTATATGATGTTATTGATGTCCTCCCACAGTTCTTCTGGTCTTTGGTCATTAGTGTCTAACACATCAAATCTGTTCTTTGGATAGTCTCTAAATTCAGGTGGGAAATGTTCAAGATCCTGTTTTGTCTCTAGAGGACTTGCATACAGCGTTAGCTTTTGGAATTGTCCTGGGTGCTGGAAAGGGCACTTGCACACTGTCTCCCGATCAAATATGTTCCCCATTTGAAAAACACAAAGATACCTTAGATTGTTAATCACTTTTTTAAAAGGGTGGGGTTAGTTACTTAACACAGTTTGTACAATAGGATTATTTAAAATAATTCCTTCACACACTGTAATTCTTGTTAAAATTTGTTTGTTTGTTTGTTTAAGCACCAAACAGGACAAGTCTATTCAAGATATTTAGGTACTTAACAGAGATCTATAGAGTGGTGTACGGAGCTCTGGTAGCATAGTAGTTATGAGTCAGGTTGCTAACTTCAAGGTCAGCAGTTTGATACTACTAGCCATTCTGTGGGAGAAAGATGAGGCTTTCTGCTCCCATAAAGATTTACAGCCTCAGAAACCCTTTACACAGTCACTATGAGTTGGAACCAAATCCATAGCATATTACTACCACCACCACCATAGGTGGTGCAGTTAAGTACCTGTCTACTAAGCAAAAGGTTATCATTTTGAATCTACCCAGAGCTTCCTTGAAAGAAAGACCTAGTGGCCTACCTCCAAATGGCCAGTGCAACTGAAAACACTATGGTGTGCAGCTCTACTCTGAAACACATGGGATCAGAATCAACTCAACGGCCATTGGTACCATCATCTCAAGGCAGACACAGAATCAGCTAGGCTTCTTTCTATTGGGTAGATCATGATAAATTATGGATAACATTGTGAAGAATGGGTATACCAGAACAATTGTGCTCATGAGGACCTTGTATATAGACCAAGAGGTAGTTAGAACAGAACAAATGGATATTCAAAGGTTGAAAATCAGGCAAGGCATCCTTTTACCTTACTTAGTCAATCTGGATGCTGAGCAAATGATCTCAGAACCTGGATTAGATGAAAATAAGGTGGCATCAGGATTAGAAGATTCATTAACAACCTGCAATATGCAGATGATACAACCTTCCTTGCTGAAACTGAAGAGGAATTGAACTACTATTGATGAAGTTCAAAGACTACGGCTTTCAGTATGAACTGCACTGTAAGGATGGGGCCCTGGAGTGTCCTTCATGCCTAGACCCCACACTCAGTCGGCTTCTTTGCTTGTGAGCCTGGGCCAGGCTGTCTCCTCCAGGCAGAAGAGCTGCAGTTGCATCCAAGATATGGACTTGGTTACAGCAAGTCCAATGAGGCCGGCTAGTCCTGCCACACAGAGGAAACAAAAATCCTCACCACTGGACCAACAAATAACATCTTAATAAATGGAGAAAAGATTGAAGTTGTCAAAGACTTCATTTTGCTTGGATCCACAATCAAATCTCATGGAAACAGCAGTCAAGAAATCAAATGATGTACTGAGTTAGGCAAATCTGCTGCACAAGACCTTTTCAAAGTGTTAAAAATCAAAAATATCAGTTTTAGTACTAAGATGCACTTGAACCAAACCATGGTATTTTCAATTGATTTATATGCGTGGAAAAGTTGGACAATGAATAAGGAAGACCACAGAAGAATCAATGCATTTGAATTATAGTGTTGGAGAAGACTATTAAAAGTACCATGGACTGCCAGAAGAACAAACAAATCATTTTGAGAAGAAATACAGCCAAAATGTTCCTTAGAAGCCAAGCTACTGATACTTCATCTTTCATACTTCAGACATATTATCAGTGGGATCAGTCCCTGGAGAAGAATATCATGCCTGGTACAGTGGAGGGCCAGCAAAAAAGAGGAAAATCCCCAAGGACATGGAGTGACAGAGTGGCAGAAGCAACGGGCTCAAATGTAACAACTGTTAGGATAACACAGAACCAGGCAGTGTTTCATTCTGTTGTGCATAGATTGTTATGAATGAGAACCAACTCGATGGCACCTAACAACCACAGTAACTCCTATAACTGGAGAGAATATAAAATCAGATAGCTATAATCCATAATCTCATCCCATGGGCCAGAAATGTCAAATTCATCCATAAGTCAGAGGGAGAAAAGTATCTTAGTTTCTTTAAGAGTTCGCAAAGTTCAGGAATCTGTTATGAAAACATGACCAAAATAAGTGAAATGATATTTTTAGTCTTTACTCTACATCCAGGAACTCTGGTGGTACTGTAGAGGATAAGCACTGGGCTGCTAACCACAAGGTTTGTAGTTCAAACCCACCAGCGACTCCATGAGAGAAAGAGTTTTCTGCTTCTAGAAAGACTAACAGTCTCCAAAATCCTATATAGAATCACTATGAATTGGGACCGACTGGAGGGCAGTGTGGTGGGGTTATTCTATACCCAGATGCTGTTGAGTCGATTCTGACTCATGATCTGCTTCAGCAAATGATTTACACACAATCTTATCCAGAATCGTTTTTGCAAAATAGTCTAAATGCTGATCTCCATTGTCCATTGAAGAAAAAAGTCTCAGTCCTTACTATAAAGGTAGGAAGAATCAAGACAAAAGAGGTACTGCCCCAATAAGATGAGGGACAAAGTAATCATTGCTGTTGTTGTTAAGTGTTGTTGAGTATGTTCCAACTCATAGCAACCCTGTATAGCGTTTCCAAGGAGCAGCTGGTGAGCTTGAATCACCAATCTTGTGGTTCAAACTGACCTTGAAGCCCAGCATATTAACCCACAGTGCCACACCAGGATTCCAGTCATTAGAAACAGATTAAAATGTGTACCCGTGAGGAAACTTTGGCGAGAAACTAACTTTGTAGAGAAGCTTCAGATGGTTAAATGGAGTTCAGATGAGCCCTTCAAACCACAGAATTCAGAGCAGAGACTAAAATGCTAGTAGATTCTAAGGAGTCCTTTGATAACTGACTTCTCGGTTCTTGATTCCTCCTCTTACGAAACCACTTCCTTCTGATTCTTCTTTGTGACTTTTTCAACACATCTCCACCCTTACTTAGAATTTCCTCTTCCCTTCTTCAATTCTCCTCTCTTTGCCCTCTGTAAACATCTATTGAAAGATTTAAGATTATAGTTCCTACTGTACAAGAGGACACTATTGTTGTTAAGTGCCATGGAGTCAGTCCCGACTCACAGCAACCCCACACAGGGTTTCTGAGGCTGAAAATCTTTATGGGAGCAGAAAGCCTCATCTTTCTCCTGTGAAACAGCTAGTAGTTTTGAACTGCTGACTCTGAGGTTAGCAGCCTGATTTGTAACCACTACGGTACCAGAGTCACTGAAATCTAATCTCCCTAAGCAACAGCTTCATTATCATTAGATTTCCAAAATGCCCTCATACTTCACTAACCACAAACTGAACTCGAATTCCATTTCCCCTAGCCACTAACTGGTTCTGGGGTGTCGCCTGGAAATTTTCCACTTTCTTATCCTAAAAAGAGTCCTTTCAATTCTTCCTCCTCTGTGTTTACTTGACTCTATTTCCCTCCATTGCAGTTTTAGGGGAGGCAGAACCAGCCGACCTGACCTCTGGCTCTGCATCCTGAGAAGGTCTGCTTACAGCCAGCCTCTTTCCTCTGCAGAAGCCATCCAGCATCTTCTCAAATGCACATCTGCGGCTGCTGCTTCTCCCTAACTTTAAACACAGTTGGCTTCCTGAATCTCCATGCATAGGACCTCAGGTCCTTTATGACTTTGCTTTGTCATTCCTTCGAACATTCCTTTGCCCACTTCCCAAACCTGCTGAATAAAGTTATTTGGTCTGAGCACATCATAAAATTTCCTTTTTTTTTTTTCCTTTTGTACTCTTCCTCGGAAGCCTTTCCCTTCATCACGAGACTCGGGGGTTCCTATTCATCCTCAAACTCCATCACTGGGAGACCCTTTTTTTCTTGCTAGTTTTTACTCTATCACACAGTGGACAGTAAGGAAAATAAAGAAGGACTGACACATTTGGATTACAGTGTTGGCAATGAATACTGAAAATTCCATGGACTACCAGAAGAATGAACCAAATCTGAATTAGAAGAGAAGCACTGCCAGAATGTTCCCTGGAAGTGAGCATGGGGAGGCTTTTATTTCACTTAATTTGGACATGTTGTCAGGAGGGCGCAGTCCCTGGCGGAAGACCCTGCATGCACTGGATTGGCACATAGGCTGCAATGATGCACTCAAAAATAACAATGACTGGGAAGATGGCATAGAATTGGGCAGTGCTGTGTTCTGTTGTGCATTATAGAGTCACTATAAGGAGTTCTGGTGTGGCGCTGTGGGTTAATGCGCCAGTCTGCAAAGCTGTTTAAACAGCAAGGTTGGCAGTTCAAGCTCACCAGCTGCTCCTCAGAAACCCTATACAGGGTCGCTATGGGTTGTAACCAACCCAACAGCACTTAACAACAACAATAATTAAGTCAGAAGCAACTCGACAGTACCTAACAACAATAACAACAAGTTTTCAGGGTGTTATAGGTATTTGTGTTTACAAGTTTGTAGGGTGTTATAGGTATTCGTGTTTATGATTAGCTTTGACTGTAAGCAGCTAGAGGGCAGGTCCACATTTTATTATTCCCGTGTCTTCACTCCCTGGTACATACTGTATGCTCAGTGAACAGTTGTTCAACTTAGCTACAATACCACTTCCATTCCCATTCAGTATAGGGACAGCCAATGATCCTTGTGGCTAGCCTACTTTCAATGTTCAGAGACCATTCGGTTGGAAAATGGCATATGAAGTATCTCAGTTTTGACTGAAATGGCATTTCCATACATGGAAATCAAAAGAAAGAAAATAGCAAGTTGGTATTGCTACTAGCACATTTTTCTATGCTGGTTGAGAAAGATTTCTTAAAGCTTTTATTCTCTCTGTTTATAAAAATCATCTGCAGGCACCATACACAAGATAGAAATGGGACTCACAGAGATAAACCAATCCTGTGGAGTTAATTCCAACTCACGCTGCTCCCAAATTTGTCAAGTGTAGAACTGTGCTCCAAAGCATTTTCAACAGCTGATTTTTTGGGAAGATGATAGCTAAGCCTTTTTGCCAACGTGCCTCTGGATAGGCTTGAACTTCTGACCTTTCAGTAAGCAGCTGAGCATGATTAACTGTTTACACCTCCCAGGGACTCTCACTCACAGATAGGCACCCCCATAAATTCAGGGTGAGCAGGATGGTTTTCATAAACTATCACTGACTTGCTGTCTTGTTGCTGAAGAGAAAGTGTACCGTGGAACACCTACAGAGAAGGAGTTGCACCATTTCCATTGGTTGCTTGTTAAAAGAATTCATTTAAATAAATACTCACTGGTGCTCCAGGTTCTGATCATTCTGCCTTGGTGCGCTTTAAGCTACACTGTTGAGATCTATTGGTAGTGTGCTAATGCATACTCATGTTAAACAGACTCAGGACTCCTTCCTTCTTCTCCCAGCTCAGGGCTCAGTTCCTGCCAGTGCCCAGGCTTGGCTCTGACAGCTGTCATGAGACCCCAAACAGGAACTTTGCTATTCTACAAAATCAGGATTAAAAAAATGACGACGATTACTTTTTCTTTTTGTCTTCTGTGTTGCAGCTTGCTTTTTACTGGGGCAAATCTTTTGCCAAAGTGTAATTGTTAAGATATGGAATCCTGGTGTGGCACTGGAGGAGAAGCACTGTACTGCTAACTGAAAGTTTGCCAGTTCAAACCCATCAGCCGCTCCTTAGAACCTCCATACAGTGAATTAGAACCAACCTGCCAGCACTTCACAACAACAATCATTAATATGGGGGATCACAGGTCTGGGATAAGCTCTTTGAATAATAGCAACAAACTAAAACCAGTTGCTGACGCTGTCTCATAGTGACTCCATGTGCGTCAGAGGAGAACTGCGCTCCACAGGGTTTCCAATAGGTGATTTTTGTAAGGAGATCACCAGGTCTTTCTTTCGAGGCTCCTCTAGGAAAATTTGAACTGTCAACCTTTCACTTAGCAGCTGAGCACATTAACAGTTTGCACCACCCTGGGATTCCTAAAACAGGTAAGATAATGTCTATGTCCCTCTTCCTATACTGGGCAAACTGCGACTTGGAGTCACTTGTGGGGATTTTTAAAAACACACATGTCTCACACTCTCTTGAGAGTAACAAAATCACACTCCCTGGTGCCAGGGTTGTGGGATGAGTATTTTTATTTTGTTTTTAAATTGCTATCAAATGGAATTCTAAACTTCTAAACTGATTATCAACATTCGGTTTTTAAGGAAATTTTATTTTTTTTCCTTAAAGATATAGCAACAAACTGATTTTATAAATTCATTCTTGATTTTTTTTAAGTGCTAAAATTATTTGAATACATAAAGTGACATTTCCTAAGTTCTGAAAATATGTTTTATCCCATATCACTTCGGAAGGGCTTCAAAAAGTTCATGAAAAGTGGAATGAAACAATAATTGAATTTTCTACAAAGTTTTTGAGGCCCCCTCCTAATGATTACATTTTTATAAAGCAGATGGGACACACTGTTTGACCCTTGTAAAAAGAAATATGCCCTGCTTGCTAGCCCAGTTGACTTTGCATGTCTAGGACAGACCACCTGATGCTCACGGAAGGCAGAGGTTCTCAGACGGGAACAGTGCCTTCTCCCACACCAGGGAACATCTAGCAATATCTGGAGATATTTTTGGTTGTCACAACTGAGGAGGTGCTAGTGGCAAGGATGCTACTGGCCAGGGATTCTGCTAATCCTCCTACAATGAACAGGTCAGCACTTCACAACAATTAGATATTTGAGCCATAAATGTTAGTAATGGCCAAATGATGTTGTACTATGCCAATAACCGATAGTTTGTTGTTGTTGTTTTGTCTTTTACTGGAAATGATAAAAATTCACCAACCACTCATTCTGTTGGTGAGGGTCCACGTGTTAGAGATACAGTTCTGAGCAACAGGGAAGGAAATTCCTGACACAGAATTATCTGAACGGCCAGCAAATCAAAAAACCCAAACTCACTGGCATCACGTCAGTTCTGACTCACGGCAGCCCTAAAGAGGGGGTCCAGACGCTATAAATCCTTACTTGAGCAGCCTCGTCTTTCTCTATGGAGTAGTTGGTGTGGTTAGCAGCCAACAGGCCAACAGCGTCACACAACAGGTCACACAACAGGCCAACAGTGACCTTTAAGCAAACCCTAATCTCTCTGTGATGCTGTAGGATAAACACTGGGCAGAAAAATTGGATTGAAACACAAGGTCAGCAGTTCAAATCCCAATAGTTGCTCCTCAGAAACCCTAAATAGGGTCGCAAAAAGTTGGAACTGACTCAACTGCACTTAACAACAACATCAACCAACTCTACAGGCTTCCTGAGGAGAAAGCTTTTGTCTCTGGGCCAATTCCATTTTGTTTTCTCCTTACTTTTATTGGTTATGTCTAGCACATTTTAAATTGCTCTTCACCATTGATAAGCACACATTAATGTAGAAGGTTTGGGTTTATTGATGGCATTGACGAGTTCCGGCTTCACATTCCCTTCGAAAACACGGGGGTGGGGGAAGTGGACCATGCCTAAGTTCTCCTTGGGGACTGAGAGGACAAGAGGAGAGGAATAATATAGAAATTTCCATATAGTCCACTGCACAGAAAGTGGGAGGCAGAGGGCGATGAAGAGGGGTGGAAAGACGTTTTCCTCTCGTATTTTGGTTGAGAATTATATATGACATAATTTTAATGTTGAAAATATCAAATACCATGAGAATGGAATTAAGAGATTCTGGGAAGAGTTCCAAGACTCCCTTGGCAACACCTAAGTGATAAATCATTACAGTCCATTCTATAGAAGTGGGTAGGAGTGAGCTCATAGACAGCAGGCTCCTTAGCTGCACAAATAGACTCAAAGTTGGAAGCCACCTACAGAAAGAAAACAGGAACTCCCTGGGTGGCCCCAAAGGGAAGACAGAGCCCTCCAGATTAGGGCAGAGTCTGCGATTAAGACTGGACCAAGAGGAGCCTTGCAGGAGAAGAGTCAGTCTTGATGGCACACGGGTGAACATGGAGTCAAGGGAGTGTGCCCACAGCCTCATGTGGTGCCATCGGTGATGATCAGCCTACCAAGCAGAGGGAGGAAAACTGACTGCAGATAGCAATGAGGAGTAAGGAAAGCAAGTGGGGGCTGCTGCTCGTTCCATTCACCTCCCAGTCTGGGCTCCCACTCCTGTCATCGATACAAAATAAATCACCATCGAGAGAAAGTGCCAATGGCGAAGCCCCTCACCCCAATAATCTCCATCAGGCTCTGAAACTCACATACACCTTACTTACAAGTAAGAGTATACTTGATACGCAAATGCAGATTCAAGACAAGATCTTTAGATTCCCTTCCAAGCAGTTGGCTGCTCTGAGCTTGTCCTAAATAGAATTCACCAGAACTGCCACTATGCCCAGCCTACCATGGAGGGTCATCAGCTGATTCTACACTGGAAACAGTTTGGTCAGACAGAAGCTTCAGGCCTACAAACCAAACTCCCCATAAGAACAAGAGCTCCATGAGAACAGAGACTGTCTTGTGTCCTCCTGGCTTCGAGCAGAGTCTGACAGCTGGCAGACACTCAGTGCACATTTGCTGAATGAATGAACACCTTCCATCCGAGACCACCAATGAGCAGTTCTCTGTAGCTCCAAATCTGCTAACCACCATGGTCAGAACAATTTAATTTCTGCTCAAAGACAAAGCTGATTCTTTTCATGAGAAGCCCTGGATAGATCATAGGATAGAACATAGCTGAGTTCTTACCAGTGATGAAGTAATGATGGAAAATGCAAATATTTCAAAAGTAAGATACACTGCCATCTCTGATTTCCATCCAGAACCTTGAGGAGTCTTCCAGGTGGGATGGAGAACTCCAGCAACCCAGAAGTGTGACTCCAGGGCCCTCGCCTGAAGATCTCAATCAGGTTTGGTGGGAGTTTACCCAATTTTCTTGGGTTAACACCTAAAGGCTGCCTCACAGGTATTAGTTAGCTTGTTGGTGTTCTACTCGCTCTGGCTGCACTTCTGCGGAAAGATTGCTATGTAGTTAAGATTTCTCCCCAGAATCCATGTTCATGTTCAATTACCTGTCTTTTTGTGGTATGATGACTATATTTAAGATATGTGACCCACTGACAAAGCTATTTCATGTGCATTAATCTTTTTCCAACTAGACTAGGAGATTTAAAAAATCTTTCTTAGGTTTCTTTTGCCTAGCCCTCAATCAATGTGATCTTGGGTTGATTGATTTCTACTACAGTAGTTGGCAGAAAGCCTATCTCATGCTCATCTATCCATGGAACCAGTTTTGGCTCATTGGGTCCAGTGCTTTAACAAAGAACCCTGCTCAAACCAGACTATTCTTTGGTATTTGGCAAGGTTGAAAGGGCTCCCAGTCATGGTAAGGAAAAACCCTCACTAGGCAATCACCACCTAAAAAAGCTTCATCAGTCATCGCGTAACACAGCAGCAAAGCCTGACCAGGCTCATGTTCCAGTTACATCAAAGGAAGTGACACATGGCTCTAAAAACCATCTCACCAAATGTGGAGGCTACAAGTCTACTCAATCTCTGCATCATCAATGATCATGGCAGCTAGAGCCAACAAGGCACATAAACTGAAAATGTGGAAACAGAAATGCACTAACCATTCAAACCCTTTTGTCACAACAAATATCTTGGCAGTCCTATCCCACAAGTCCAAGTCACAGGACCAGTTTGGACTTCACAGGAATGGCTTGGACTTTGCTCTTATTCATTTCATGGCTTGATTTAGCAGTTGGGGGTATGTGTGGGGGGGGAGAAGTTGGAAAGATGGGCAGCCTCAGAGAATCAAAGCAACCAGAACTAAACTCACTGCTTATCGAGTTGATTCAACACATAGTGACCTTACATTATAGGGCAGAACTATTTCTTAGGATTTCTGAGACTGAACCCAAAGCAAAGGCCTGAAATAATGCCAAGAATCCAGAGCTAGGAGGTGAATTCTGTGTAGTTTGCCCCCAGGTTTTTGAGAAGAAGGTGAAGCCTCCACTGGCCCCAAGGAGCCAGATTCAGCCAGGAATGATATTCCTCTGTCAGTTCCATGGGAATCCTCCTACTATAATTGAAAAGCAAAAGCTAAGGAAGAAAACACAAAGTGGATGATAGCTGCTTTTAAAAAACTATAACCCCAATTAATAACCTCAAAGAAAGAAGAAGCAGTATTAATCAGGAACATGCAGAGTAAGTCAGAAGTACCCTGTTCTAGGTCATTTTCTATTTTAATCTCAGCCAAAGGCAAACTACAATAAATGACCCACAAGCTGATCAAATCCTATTTGTAGCAGTTATTATACAGGGAAAGACGGAAGCCTACTTCCAAACAGATAAGATGTTCAGATACTTAAGGTCTTTTAGATATGTCACAAAGGGCCACAAAACTATTATGAAAAAATTGCCTTTATTCCTGTCCAATGAAACTCTAAGGAGCTTTGGTGGCACAGTGGCTTAAATACTGGGTTGGCAGTCCAGACCTACCAGCCACTCGGGAAGAAAGATGAGACTCAGTAAAGATCTGTAGCCTAGGGGCAGTTCTGTTCTGTCCTACAGGGTCACTGTACGTTGGAATCAATCTGACAGCAGTGGATCCTGAAACTATTTTCCTCAACAGTACACATGACAGAGAAAAGACATTTCTAGTTGTGCTGAAATGGAGTGATCACAGGCTATTTGATTGTAATGAATCTAAGCACCTAGGCCAGACACTCTGGTCTAAGAGACTAGAAGCTGCTGCTGCTATTTCAGACTTTATCAGTCCTTCCTACCATGCGGACTCCTGAGACATTAGCAGAAGCCTCTTGCAGCACTCTCCTCTCCATAGAGGGAAAAGTCCGCCAGCTTTCTTGGCTGCATTTCCCCTTTCCTCCCAAACCCACAAACACGCGCAGCCTCTCCCCTGTGCCTGGGGTGTCACAGCAACTCGGAGCACAGTCGAGCGATGCCGCGCCAGGGGCCAAGTGTGCCTTTTCTGTCCCCAGTCCAGAGCTTACTGAGCTGCCAGATGCTTACTAATCACGAGAAAGGACGGCAAGCTGAAGGGGTCAGAGCCGGGCAGGCCGAGGGAAATCACAGAGTGGGCTGCAGTATCCGCTACCACGTCATGAAGCAAGTCTGAAGGTCATTGTCCTGAGTTCTTTCTACTCACAGAACCATGATCTGCAGATACGAGGTTGTTGTTGTCAAGTGCCGTCGAGTCGATTCTGACCCATAGCGACCCTATATAAGGTTTCCGGGGAGCAGGTGGTGAGCTTGAACCACCGACCTTGCAGTTTAAACGGCTTTGCAGTCGGGCAGATTAACCCACAGCGCCAAGGTCCTTGTCTATAAAAACTGAGAAGCCGGGGGGCTTCCTAAAGGGAAGTGGGCTAATGGAAACATAGACTCCAGGCCCACGTGACTGCTTGTCTCCCGCTACCTCACACACATTCACAAACACGCCTAACGTTTAATAATAACAACAGACATTGTTGTTAAGAGCTGTTGAGTTCATTCTGACTCGTAGTGACCCTAGACGGGGTTTCTAAGGAGCAGCTGGTGGGTTTGAACTGTCAACCTTGTGTTTCGCAGTCCCGTGCTTATCCTACAGCGCGCTACACCAGGAGTCCAATACAGACACTAGGATGTTCCTTTGTACTCATGTTTCCAGTTGGTGTTCACGGCATGTTACAGGTGTGCTGAAATCATTCTACATCAGCCGTCTACACCGACAGCATTCAGTTCACCCGCAAACCTTCTAAATCAGGATTCTTGCTTTGTGACCAACATTTGCAGAGGTGCGCTGCTTTGTGGGTCATTCTTGTAAGCCAACACTGGGAGGCTACCATCAAAAGCCCAGATGTCCTGGGAAAGTGTACAACAGGCAGAGGACTGCATGGAGTTGGGAGCACTAGGCTTCCATTCTTTTAAAAGGAGACTTTGTTAGTCTGTGGCCCACCTGAATGCTGGCAAATGTAAACTTAGTGCACAAGGACTTCAAAAGTTCGTTGGATATTTCTGTTCTCTCTTAATTACATTTTCCCACAAAACTTTTTGAAGCCCTTCATGGTCTCCAAGAAGTGAAGGTTGCCTTCTAGCCTGTCTGGATGTGGGCCTGAGTCCCGACTGGTACAAACTTTTCTACGTGGTCTGGCACTAAGCACAGTTTGGCTTATGTTTACAAACTGAAGAAATCTTTGCTTCAATAAATTAGGTCTCTGGACAAAGACGGCAGCATCTGACCAACATTTACTTTTCCACTCCCCCTCCTGCCTCATCTTTGTTCCTTCCCTCAGCTGACCGGCTTCTGAGTAGCTCTGGAGAAAGAGGGTGTGGAGGACCTGGATTTCCAGAGCCATAAATACCAGTAGGCTCAACTACTACCACCACAGACACTGATTAAGATCAAAGGAGTGTGAAGTGAATTCAGGTTGGAAAGGTGGGGAAGGCAGCATTTACTAGGCCTGCAGCTGGGGCCTCGGAGACCAGGGGCCCTCCCTGGGGCAGGAAATCCTGGCATAACAATGGTTTACTCCACCCCCTCCCATTGTTAAGAAATATAATCTCATTACCCAAGTTTGGAAAAAAAATGCATCCATAATTCTACTACCTTAATAACATCCCTGTTAGTTTTATTGGCATCATTTCCTTCTAGTCCTAGTTTTGGAGAAAGGATAGGTTTGTGTCCATATCAGATTCAGTCTCCAATACAGAGAGCAGCAAATCTGTGTTCCTCAGGGCACTAAGGCCTTCGCATTCTCTCGACTTTGATCCTCCCAGCAATCCTGATGTCATTTCACAGTGAAGAGCTTTAAGCCGCAAAAGAACCTTAAGACACAAGCTTTTAGACAGAGGTCAAGCCCTTCTGACAGATGAAAACACAGCTCAGCTAGAACTCAGAACTTTCATTTCTGAGCTCAATGCTGTTTTTGTGTCAGCAGATTGGAGGGGGGCCAGGGCAAAGAGAAGGAGTTTGATAAGTCGATGCTGAATAAATGACCACACTGTATGGACTGATGGGCTGGAGCACTGAGCTTGGTTTCCAGTCAGCCTGACCTACATTTGAACCTTGTTTCCACTTCTTACTGTCTATGTAACCTCAGCAAATTTCACCAGTATTTTTTTCTGGGCAGAGATACTAATTCCCCAGGGCTGTACGTGAGGAGAATCCTGCTTCTCGGAGGACCTTCACAATGAAATGCTACTTTACAGAGAGCTGGGGACTGGCCCCAACACCTCATCTCAGATCACTTCTAAATTCTTCAGAGGAAGTGGTTCCAGCCAGCTGCCTCTCATTTCCGAGGTCACAGGCTGCATCACTGAAAAAGTAATCACTGGCTGCTGCTATTGATCATAGCATCTGATAAGCTATGTTCCTTTTTCTTAGTTTTTTACAACAGTGAGTGGGGGTAACCATTGAGGATTTCCAACAGATGGGAGCATCGTCTGTAGGAGCCACACACACTGGGGGCCTCACACCTCACAAACCTGAGAGAAGGCAGAAACGGAAGCAAGACAAACATTGTTTCTCGCCAGCTCTACATGAGAAAACCTCATTTGCTTCTTTTAAATTAGTTCCCACAACTTCGTTTATCATCTAGATTGAAGGCAGAGAGAAATTCACCTTAACTTTTGCTTTGGAGACATACAGGAAAAGCATTGGACTGCTAACCTCAAGGTTGACGGTTCAAACCCACAAGTCACTCAATGGAAACCCCACATATGGGCACTGTGAGTTGGAACTGATTCAACAGCACTTAACAACTGCAATATATGAGCCCTGGTGTGGCACTGTAGGATAAGCACTGGACTGTTAACCTCAAGGTTGGTAGTTCAAACCCACCAGCAAGTCTCAGAAACCCCTATACAAAGTTACTATGAGTCAGAACTGACTTGGCAGCATTTAATTACAACTTCTGCAATAAAAATTTGAGATCCTAAAAGCAGTTCAAATGGGGGAGGTGGAACGACTTTGCAGCTACGACTGCCACCTGGTGGCCAATGATAAAACTCACTAGAATAAAACAATGTGCTGTGGATCTGCACTGGGTTGGGAAGCACAAGGTCAGCAGTTCAAACCTACCAGCTGCTCCTAGGAAACTCTATAGAAGCTCACTATGACTTGGAACTGACTCTGTGGCATTTAACAACAACAAATGTGGCAAAATAGGTTACTTGCTAGGCTGCTAATCTATAAGATTAGCAGTTCGAACTCACCAGCTGTTCAACAGGAGAAAGATGAGGCTTTCTGCTCCTATATAGATTTTCAGCCTCAGAAACCCTACACAGGGTCAGTAGGAGTCAGAATCAACTCGACAGAACATATCAACAACAATGTGAATAGTTGCTGAACACTGTGAGAATCCCATATAATCAATACTTTGGTAAACAGTATAATTTACATACAGTTAAGACCTACACAGTCCAGAACCTATGTAAGGCCAAAAAAAGGAAAATGAAAATATTTTCTACTAAATCAAATGATAGAAAAGTACACACCCTGTCAAAGGCAGAAAAGTTGCAAGACCCCAGAAAACAAGGGTGTACCATCAAGTTCCAACGATCACAAGTTTCATTATATTTTCTTGAAAAAAAAAAATAAATCTGTGTTGCATAGCCATATTTGGTGGTGCAGTGGGTTAAACTAGGCTGTTAAGTGAAAAGTCAGTGGATGGTTCAAACCCACCAGTCACTCACTGCGGGAGAAGGCTGACGCAGTCTGCTTCCATAAAGATTTATAGTTTTGAAAACCCCGTGGGGCAGGTGGCAATGAGTCGGAATTGACTTAATGACAGTGAGTTTGACGTTCTGAACTTACTGTTTGTTGCTGTTAAGTGCTTTTGAGCCGGTTCTGACTCCTAACGACCCTATAGAATAGGGTTTCTGAGGCTTTAAAACATATATATTTTTGCAGGTGCAGAAAGCCTCATTTTTCTTCCACAGAACAGCTGGTGGGCTTAAACCATGGACCTTATGGTTCACAGTCCAGTGATTAGTGTATGGAGCCAGGAACCTTATGAATTGATATCCCAATATTTTCTGGGTGAATTTCTTCTTTTACTCTATGATGATGTTACGTACCGTGGAGTCGGTTCCAACTCATAATGATCCTGCACAGGGTTTCCGAGGCGGTAAATCTTTATGGGAGCAGAACGCCTCATCTTTCTCCCATGGAACTGCTGGTAGTTTCAAACTGCTGACCTTGAGGTTGGCAGCCTGACTTGTAACTACTATGCTACCAGAGCTCTTTTACTCTATGTTATCATACTCTATGATAACATTATTTAATTGTTGGTGAAACCTTTAGCAAACCAGGGATTTCTTCTTGGAAGTCAAATTCCCTAGGAGTTGGGTAGGAGACATTCCTTTATTTGTGTTATCAGCAGTTACTTAGAAAAACAGTCACTGTCTGGGCGAGATCAGACTCAGTAAACATCAGCTGCCTGCCTGACTGGAAGCCTATCAGCTCATTATCTAATCTAATGTTGTCTGAAACAGTCAGAAGGAAGGGCTTAGGCCTTAACAGCCTGACCTCAGCCATCATATATGGTAAGATTGGGAGATTCACGTATGAGCACCAGGTGGGTGACTAGGACCAGCTTTGTCTTTCCTTCTTTATAAGAATGTTTTCCAATCCTGTGCTGAAGCCCCATTCTTCTCTCCCCAACCTCCTGGTCCCAGCTAAAAATGATGAGACAAAGTGAGGGTGGGGGAAGAACTTTAGGTTGGCAAGCTGGATCATAGAACGTATCATTCCAAGGACATTCCAGGAGCAGTGGACAGTGGGGGGATGTTGAGGTTCTGAAAGGACAGAGGACTTGGGAGATGCAAGGTGAGAATCAGGGCCAGAGGGCAGGGGAGCACTCGCTGTCAGGAGCACCAGGGACCCTGGGTGAAGAGGGTGTGGCCTGAAGGGAGAAAGGAGAGCAGGGTACCCCAGGAAGCCATGAGCTGACTCTGTACTTCTGATATGCTTAGGGACCGTGGGATTTCATGCAGTGTATCCCCTGCCATGCAGCTTGTGTCTTCCAGCTCCCATTCTTGTCCTTCTCCAATCCCTCATTTTCTAGGCTGCAAGTGTGTCCTTTCCCAAACAGACCTGAAAACAAATGACCCTTAGATGTTCAGACATGGGAAAAAGAAACCCCAGGATCACGCATAGAGAAATGTAAATGACAACTTCAAAGATACCATTAAAAAAAAAATCTCTACATTGATCAAATGATAAGAGAGCAGGCCATAAGAGAAGGAGAGGAACCAGCTCTTCTCCCGTGTAGTTTCTGAGTAGAAACTTAGAAATAATGCAAATAAGGTGCATGGTACCCTTGTGGGGTGTAACTGCGCAAAGGAGGTACGTGGACATTTTTGTCTAGTAGGCTTAAAATGTGCCACTCCAGAGGTAGAAAGTGGGGAAGCTCACTGCCACTAAGAATGAGTGGGGTGCATTCTTAAGACTCAGGATCTCTATGCTGAGAACCTTCTAGACTCAGTAGGCATAAAGAGGGATTTCTGTAAACTGGGGATGGTAAGAGATGGTAAGAAACAGTGGTAGAGAAATGGCAACAGCAGAGGCAGTAGAACCAGGAGATTGGCAGGAGACAGTGAGGGGGGCTTCCTGGTCAACAGAATAAGAAAGTTGGGCACCTTCAAGCAGGAGGCTTGCTGGGGAGTGGAGTGCCACTGTGCAATCATCAGTAGAGCTGCAGAGAGAACTTTGTAATGCTTCCCTGAGTAGGGCAGAGGCCAGAGAGAGGCTGCCTGTGAGCATGCGGTGACAAACTGTTCTGACTGAAGAACTGAATCTTCAAGTTGTTTCTGATCCTGAATTTGAACCTAACAAACTCCATTAGCATGAGTATTGTCTGTGAGTTCTGTGTGGTCAATCAAACACCACAGAGAAGTAGAGAGCATTGTGGGAAGGATGTCGTTGTTAAGTGCCGTGGTGGAGTCAGACACAACTCGTAGTGATCCTGAGTAAGGTTTTTAAGCAACAGCTACCTGGGTGAGTTTGAACCTCTGACTTTTCAGTTCAAACTGATCTTGTGGTTCAGCACTTTATCCTACTGCATCCTTGGTGGCTGGGAGGGATGGCTGCTGTCAAAATCATAAAAATATTGGAGAGGAGGTTATGTCTGGACCATAGCTTCATAGCAGTCAAGCTTGGACTACTGATTCTCCTCCCCCACCTTGTGAAGTTTAGGAGTCCCAGTAGTGTAGTGGCTTATGACTTGGGCTGTTAACCATAACATCAGCCGTTTAAATCTACCAGCTACTCTGTCATAAAAAGGTGACGCTTTCTGCTCCCATAAAGATTTACAGCCTTGGAAACGTTAAACAAGGTTGCTATGCATCAGAACCAATGCCACGGCACATAACCACCACTGCCAGGTAGTGTAGTGGTGATGAGTCAGGTTGCTAACCTCAAAGTCAGCAGTTTGAAACTACCAGCTGCTCCGTGAGAGAAAGATGAGGCTCTCTGTTCCTGTAAAGATTTATAGCCTCAGACGTCTATGCAGGGTCGTGATGAGTTGGAACCAACTCCACGGCACACCACCATAACCTAGTTGTGAAGTTAAACAAAAACGTTGAATGCTGGCACCATGCCATTTTTCACACTTGCTTTTCTCATCTGAAAACAGGGGTGATAATGGCAGAGTTTATTTCATAGGGTTGCTTTAGAGATTAAACGGGAATATACACACAGAGCACTTAGAACAGGGCATGGTATATAGGCAGTAATGGTAGTTCTCTGTCATCAGTTGGAAAAGGCGGCGTTTAGAGTCAATCAAATTTTTAAATCCACATACCTTCCTACCAAACACCGTATCTAATATTATATTATAAAGAAATGTCAGCACAGTGCATAAACAAACATAAAAAAAAGTACAAGGGCCTCACAACAACATTCACTGAAATAAGAGACTAGGTACAACCTAAACACACAGCACTAACGAAGTAGTTATGTAAATGATGGTATATTCTTAAGATGTAATAATATGAAGATGTTAACAAATGAAGCAGCTAGGTATTTACCAGTGTGAAATAAATTCTAAGATATAGGATTACTTTAAAAAAAAAGAGAGACCAAAGTAAGACAAACAAACAAAAAAACCAGAGACCAATGTGTAGAAGTGGGTAAAATATATACCTATTCTTTACTTAAGGAGCTCTGGTAGCAGAGGTTATGAGTTGGGCTGCTAATTTCAAGGTCAACAGTTTGAAACTATCAGCCATTCCACAGGAGAAAGATGAGGCTTTCTGTTCCCGTAAATATTCACAGCCTCGGAAACCCTATGCAGGGTCGCTATGAGTTGGAAATGACTCCACGGCACACCACCACCATGTTGTTGTTAAGTGCCATTGAGTCAGTTCCGACTCATAGTGACCTTGTATAGGGTTTCCGAGGAGCAACTGGTGGGTTTGAACTGCTGACCTTGCAGTTTTCAGTCTAGTGCCTAGCCTATAGCAGCACACTCACCCTTCTGGTTTCAGGTTAGTTACTACCTTCCCTGGAGATGCACTGACAGCATCCTAGAGCAGGTAAGATGCCCCTATTCCATTCCCACTGTGCCTTGTACATCTCTGATGGTAACACAGACAAGGGACATATCCAGAATTCACTGCCAGGTCCAAAACTCATGCCCTGGAATGTCCTTTGACAACAGGGAACTTCTGACACATTTCTTGCACACCCTCTTTCTGCCTTCTCAGGAACCATCTTCCCTCTTCAATGATAACGGATGACCAAGTTCCAGCCCAATGGTAAGTGGGCCGCAAAGTGTCCTACTGCAGAGCATGAACCAGTCATGGTAAGTCAGCCCATATCCCTTGCAGCTAACACTGAGTGGTTGACCTAAGTCTAGGAAAGACTTTCAGTTCCCCATAAAAGGAGCAGTTTGTGAATCCCGGGCCTCTATCCATGTGCTTTCTGCTTTGGAGACTATAATGTGAAGATGAGATGTCAGGGGCCATGGCAAAGACCTTGAACTCCAAAGGAAGAAATGCCCAGCATCACCAGGCAACACTCCAACTCTAGCACTGCTACCACCAGACTATATGAGGGAGCATAAGAAAAAAGTTCATACTATTGAACCAACCCCATCATTTCTGTTTATTGCTCAAGCTACTCTTGGTTAGAGAGTCGGTTAACTGCAGCCCAAAGCCTTCCTAACAACACATCATTGTAAGTTAGACAGACTTAAATCCTAGGACCCATCCAAGGAATTTAGCAAAGAATCTCTTTTTGAGGCCAGGGTTGCTGATGTTCTGTAATTGTGTACCTGGGCCACAATGGCTCAAAGTCACCAAAATAATTAACTCATGGCACTTACTCTATTTTCAGACTCTCAATCTGCTACAGAAGACTTAGCTATGAAGACCTTTTTGATCTTAAGACACCTAACCCTCAATGGGACTTTCCACAGGACAGTAAGAAAGGAACGACTTAGTCTACTGGTTTCAACTTTATTCCTAAAGTCATCAGAAGCCCCTGGTATCTTCATATGGCACTGTCTTTGGGCCCATTCACCCAAAAGTTTGTATGCTCTGCTTTATTAAATCTTCAACCTGTTCTTTTCCTCAACTCTTTAGGAATGAGAACGTAAATCATACTTACCGGGGTTTGAAAGCAGCAGAAGAGCTGAGTGAGGAAGGGGTGGTTGCGAGCCAAAGACAGGATCCTTTTCTCGGTCATCGTGCATTCCACATCATCGTCCTGAAGAATCACGTCCTTTTTTAGCACCTTCACAGCATAGAGGTCTCCTGTCTCTTTTATCCTTGCAAGCATCACCTATGGCAAAGCAGAAAGAGGAGGACCATGAAGAAGTGGTCTTGGGATTTCCAGGGAATGGACACACAAGGGGAAGAACGAGAATGGAGTGTGAGAAATCTGAGTGTGGATACATGCGTGCGCACACAAACACCACATACACATGTGCTAGCACAATTAAAGCCAAGACTCACCTTCCCAAAACTCCCCTTCCCCAACACTCGGATGAACTCAAAGTTGTCGAAACCAAGGTGGTTGGAAGAATGAACCCCGACCCCATTTCCTTCTTTGGTGCTGTCTTTCCCTTGTCGTCTTAAGGTCGATCTAGAAACCAGTTTCTGCAGAGAAAAGAAGAAAGACTCTGCGTCAGAGATCTCAGGGTGACTAGAAAGGCATGCTCACCATGGAATCTGGACAGCCATTTCACATCAACAGGGCAGCATTCACCTAAGGACAGAATTCCGGAGGGATGGGAAGGAGGGTGGAACGGAGACAAGTACCAGGAGGACGTGGAATAATTAGGTTACATGGAGAGGATTACCAACAGTGAAACAAAGTGTGTGGTTTTTTAAATGTAAAACTGATGATCTGCTCTGTCAACCTCTACTCAATTAACAACAATAATTACAAAAGAAAAAAAAAGTTAAGAGAGAAGTCTCAGTATGAGCTTTTGTACCTGCAGGAGCAGGCTTCATTCCCAATATGACTCCTGGGAAAAGACAACAGTTCATCTTGATGTGTGTGCTGGTTTGAAAATTCAAAAATACCTCAGTATCAGTTGCTGCTCTGGGCTTACTGCTATTTGGGGAAGAATCATTTTTAAATCTGTCTAAGCCACTGAGTTTCAGTTGGCATGCAAATCAAAGGGCACAGAAAAAAACAGATGCCAAGGCGCCACCTGGTGGTCATTTCTTACACAGCGTGGTTTCACATTTCACTGAAACACTCATTTGTGAGTCAACTTTTTATGCAACATTTAGATTATGTAAAGGAAACAAAAATTCAATGTAAATTTTGAACAATGAACAGACTTATGAAAAATAAAAGTTTAAATATCCATATTCCCACCAGACTCACTACCCCACCTACAAAATCTGTCAACAGATTGATACATATCTGTCTTTTAGATGCTTTGTTGGTGGTGGTGTGCTGTGGAGTCCATTCTGACTCATAGCGACCCTGTACAAGGTTTCTGAGGCTGTAAATCTTTACAGGAGCAGAAAGCCTCATCTTTCTCCCATGGAACAGCTGGTAGTTTCAAACTGCTGACCTTGAGGTTGGCAGCC
>NW_006408585.1:5493911-5495526 GCF_000296735.1 Chrysochloris asiatica
GCTTTAAAGATTTGTTCCCTCTTTTTAGCTACTGTATCCATAGATGTAGGTCAAGTTCATCAAATTGTATCAGATTACCCTTTATTTCCTCTTCCTTCTTCTTCTAGCTGAGCTCTGATCATCCACTCACTGAAGCCAGGTCAAGTGGGTATTATCTGCAAGTATGGGTATTCTTATGCGTATGCCTGCTCTTCTTATCAGCTGGACACTTCACTCTCTCCACTCTAGTCCTCTGTGGCTTTGTCACTGACTCTGGGCCCAAGAGTCCCCAGGTCTTGCCACACTGCTGGCCAACCAGGTCTCCACATGGATTCACAGGAGTCTATTGAATGTTGTAGGGCTTAGCTCACAGCTTCATTTTTCCCTCACTGCCCCTTATCGGTGATGAACATGGTCACCAATCAGAGCATGTATTCCCATTGATCTTAGTCTTGGAACAGGGTTTGCCCTGAGAGGACCCGACCACTTGCCTTGATGTATCCTGGGTGAGCAACTTGCTTGTTCTTGTAGTAATCAGTCAGACTGCCTATATTGTTTTGTATTTTTCCTGTCAGTCTTTCTTTCAAGAAGTATCTTCTGTTCTTTAGCCACTCCAGGCTACTCTGC
Source organism: Chrysochloris asiatica (assembly GCF_000296735.1). NCBI lineage: Eukaryota > Metazoa > Chordata > Mammalia > Afrosoricida > Chrysochloridae > Chrysochloris > Chrysochloris asiatica. The sequence goes on from NW_006408585.1 coordinate 5,494,518, forward strand.
TTATCCTTTCAAGTAGAAATTTCCCACCTCAGATGATTCTGGATGTGGTTTAGGATTCCACCTATGGTCTTACGTATTGCAGAGGCTCCACAGGAAGTCTCCTTCACTGTGCACATTGTAGCCCCATTTTAAGTATTGCAACAGTTATAGGCAGAAGACAGACTTACAGGATTTCTATGATGATATTTCTTGGCTATTCCTTTCTCTCCCCGTTAAGTGTCTATTTTATAATGGTATGCAAGGTAAACCAAGATTGAAAAGACAGCCAAGCATCTTAACATTATTCCCTTCTTTCCCCGATTCCAACCATGTCTCAATCCCTATGTCCCAGAGCCCTGTTGTTCCAAGGTTGTGCATACATTATTGTTTACCTCTGTCCCACTTAGCCCATGAAAACCTGCCTAATTGTTTTCCCATCCGCCTTGTTCTTCCTTTCCCCTCCCCTTTCTTGTGTATTGCCCCCCTCCTTAGTATCCAAATTATCCTGTGTCTATTCCCTACCCTGTGCTCCACCTTCCCCTCCCTCCCCTCACCCACACCCAACATCCCAATAATCAACAAAGAATTCCCCCCACCCCCTTTAGTATGGGTTCTTTCCCTTAGTCTTTTACAGTAGTGGACCTATGCAATATTTCTCTTTCTGTGACTAATTTCACTCAACATAATGCCCTCAAGGTTCATCCATGTTATGCGGTGGCTTGCAGCTTCCTTGTTGTTCTTCAAGGTAGCATGGTATTCCATTGTGTGTACGTACCACAGTTTGTTTATCCATTCTTCAGTTGATGAGCACTTTGGCTTCCTCCATCTTTTTGCTATTGTAAATAGTGCTGCTATGAACATTGGTGTGCATATATGTTCTCGGATTGTGGCTCTTTTTTCTCGTGGGTAAATACCAAGTAGAGGAATTGCTGGATCATAAGGTATTTCTATTTTCAACCTTCTGAGGAAACGCCATATTGCTTTCCAGAGAGGTTGGACCATTTTGCAGTCCCACCAGCAATGCAGGAGT
>NW_006408585.1:5510124-5531101 GCF_000296735.1 Chrysochloris asiatica
GCTCTTGGACTGAGAGCATCTGTGTGCACGAGTGGCAGAAGAACCCACTAGTGGTGCAGGTGGGGGTGTCTACTAGCTCAGGCACCCCTTTTAGTCAGAAGAATGGAGTTGCACAAACAGTGGGGAGCCAATGAACAAATACTAAAATAAAAGAAAATCAGAACAAAGCCAAACCAACAAAATGTATTGTCCACTTTGGCTCCAAGGTTCCCACTGCGTTTTTCCGTGGTGTGTGTGCTCCCCTGCTTGGTCTTGCCATTTGGTCTCACCCAAGTTGTCAGCTCCAGTCTGCTGAGCCCGGCAGATTCAAAAGTACGTGATTTCTTACTTTTGCTACAAGTTTCACTAGCTATAAGCCTTCAAACCTTTTAAATATTCCTATCTATGTGCTTCCGAGATTTGAAACTCTGCCCTGAATCTGCTTTGCCTGGTATTCTGTGGTTTTGCAGGCACGAATCTCACTGCATCTCCACCCTAGCCGCCATAATGTCCTGCCTCTCTAATAACATACTTTTAAATTTACCCTTCTGTCATACGCATTTTCCCTATCCTTAAATACCCTTCAGGATTCCTTCAAGAACATGAGCTCTAATAGTGGTTTAATAGTCATTTTATTGCTATACCATAATTTATTTACTAATTTTCCTGGTCTGTAGGGTGGATCCCATTTTTCACTCTTACAGATAACACCTCAATGAACATAGTTGTATACAAATCTTCAACAACAGGGTGGTCAGCAATCTAGGCTTTTAAGCAGATGCTTGAGTTCAAATCATCGCTATGTGACCTAAATCTGTGACTTTTGGCAAGTGACCCACCCTCTCCATGCCTAAGATTCTTTTTCTGAAAAAGAGGAGTCCTGATGAGGCACTATAGAATACGTACTGAACAGCTTAGCACAAGAATGGCTGTTCAAACCAACCAGCTGCTCCTTAGAAACCCTATACAGAAGTCGTTAGGAGTCAGAACTGACTCAGTGACATTTAACAACAACAACATAGCAGGTCCCAGAACTCCTGGTGTGGCACTGTAGGATAAGCACTGGAACCACAATGTTGGTGGTTCAAACTCACTAGCTGCTCCTCAGAAATCCTGTACAGAAAAGACTAGATGGTGTTTAACAACAACAATAGCAAGTCGCTCATGTGTAATTATGAGTAGATGACTAAACGCAAACAAAGCCATCGAGTCTGTAATCTTTCAATAAATTTAAGCTGCATTATTGTCATCATCGACCCACTAGCACACAGAGTTCTAGTGTCCCCTCACCAAACACAGAGGGAAGGTTGGCACCTTCACTCACACTCCAGTCCAATCGTACTACACAAGGGCCCGCCAAGGGCCTAATGACAAGGGGGCAACTGTAACTCCCTACCATGAAATGTGTCTTGTCTACGACAAGCTACCACTAGACAACAAATCAAAAGTCCAGCATGTCTACAGCTTTTGACCCAGTTACCTAAAACAAAACAAAAAAGCTGCTACTGGGGGAAAGTTTAAAGCAATATTTTCGACAAACCAACTGTTCGACTATGTGAAACCACAAGCATTTTATGTAATTAACAATGACAACAAAAATCAGAGATAACACACAGACAGTGGATCATCTTGAAAATCCAACTGTTTTCAGAAATTCTCCTCTAGGTCTGGGATCAAAAATTTTTCAGGAACAGAAAAATTTGACCAGTTCCAATTCCACTTCCTCCACTTAAATACTTCCCCCCAGCTGGTACTGACTAGAAAACTCAACACCAGTATTTCTCAATCTTTTTTTTTTTTTTTTTAACCCATTCCTCCATATATGATAAACTTAAAACTTTGTCTCTCTCTCTCTTTTTATATTGTACTGTCAAATAAGAGGTGATTACACATAATATCAAAGATAAAGATACTTGGCCCAGATGAGAGGTGACAAGTGATATTCCCCATCCTTGGAGATTGGACCAGATCACTGCATTTGGTGAACTCTGGCCCAATACGACATTCCTAATCCCCACTCTTCAAGAATAGCTGTCCCAGGAATTAGAAATCCTCCTCACTGCATTAGCATCCTGCCTACCTACCCTCAAACTAGACCAACATGTCAGACTTTATCAATGTCTTTCTGAACTCAAGTAACACAGTCACAACACAAATCCTTGGTCTAGCAGGTCTTTCACAGTAAAGAGCAGATGTGGGTGGTTGTCCTGACATCTTCATGGTAAGTACACGCTCCTTCCTAAGTACCAGAGATCTCAGTTCTGTCTAGAACCTTCCTGAACCAGACAGATACCTTTCAGATATCACAGCACACCCATGGTGAGTTCCCAGCTCTCGGCAGGCACTGGTCAGGAGGGCAGCCATAGGACAGGGACCTGGGAGGGAGCTGGGGTTCTCATGAACCACAGGAGGGGGAGGTCACTCAGGGAGGCCAGAAGACCAATTGTGTACACAGCAATTACAACTCCACCCACTCCTGAGAAACAAGAGGAAGGAACTCCGGGCCGTCGCTGAACTTGAGAGATAAATTCACAATCTATAAACAAAAACTGCAAGACAGCTCAACTCACTCCAGGGTTGCAGAGAACCTCTGAGATCTTCAAGTTCAACTGCTTTAGAGACATATAGACATAGTCACCATCCCCCAAACCTGAGCATGACCCAGACCCCAGATTCCAGATTGTCCATCACGCCACACTCACAGGAAGATGATGCTATTGTTTAAATCTTTTTCTGCTTCCTGCTACATCTGCATGCTCATTATTTCTTGTCACATAATTATGCATAGAATCGTATTTGTGGAACAAAATGCTCTTAAAGGGATGCTTATACCATTTATTATAGCGACCCTAGCACTACTTAACCTTTATATCTACATATGACTAATCTATTCATCAGCCGGTTGGGGCTAGGCTTGAGTGGTGGAAGCAGCAGTAACAAAAATTTAGCAATTAACGAAAGTTAGACTAAGTTATACTATTATAGGGTTGGTAAATTTCGTGCCTGCACTCAATCTGTTCACTGCGTTGCTGAATTTGTTGTTGTCGTTGAGTGTCATCCGACCAGTTCGGACATACAGCGACCCTGTTGAGGGCTTCCGAGGAGCAGCTGGTGAGCTTAAACTGCCGGGACTTTGGTTATGCCACACGCTATCATATACATGTGAACAACTTTAAGATCAGGATAATGACATAAAGCAAATTCTCACCGAGGTTGGAGAGATATTTCCTGGTTGGAGACCCATCCCTGCCAGCGTCTTGGCAAGCTCCACGGCATTCACCCCACAGTTAGGGGCCACATTCGCTTGGCACCGGATATGCACATTCATTTTACATACTGGAGAGAAGACAAAAACAGAATTCCAACTTCAGAAAGGAACTCAATTGACAGGTACTACAAAAAAGGGGCTATAATAGCCTGAAAGAAAGTGACAATGGCTGAACAATGGCATCTTCTCACAAAAGTAAAGCCATGCTAACAACGAGTCCTGGTGTGGTGCTGTAGGATACGCAAGGTTGGCAGTTCAAACCCACCAGCTGCTCCCGGGAACCCGTAAGAGTCGCTTTGAGTCAGTAACGACTAAGATTCGATGACACTTAGCAAGAGTAACAGGTCCTGACATTCTTTGCTGGTTTGTGCAGTGGCAGGAAGCCTGGCGTATTGAAGATTAATACTTTTCAAATACACTTTTCTCACCTGGACAGGAGAAACACATTCATTGAATCATATGTAACAGTCATGGCTGATTTACCAGCATGACTCAACAGAAAGCTCTGAACGTTCATCACAGCATCGTGCCGGCAGCTTTGATTCTTTTCCTTCCATCTCTCAACAGTGCAGCATAAATGCCACATAAAAGATCGCTGTCTGAACAGGACAGAAATAATATTTCTGAGAGAAAGCCCGCTAAATAAAGCTTTCTTTCTGAGTATTGTTGTGGTTGGGTATCCCACGGGGCTATGGTTCTCAGTACTCACAGTCTGTGCTAACTGCTTATTGGGGAAGAGAAAAATAAATCCAAACTTTAAAAAAACCTCTTTTAAAGGTCAGGGTAAGTAACAGTTGAAAGAGGAGAGTGAGCACAAGGCACCTTTCCCGGACAATGAAAGACGGGGGTTTAAGCAGCAGTAAAGAACATTCTGGCACAGTGCCCCAGCATGGGTCCTGCTGAAGGGCACTGGAGCAGAGACATCAAGCAACATGTTCCCTGTCTATGGAATGCCAATCCATCTTTGGAAGCAGGTGCTATTCCAGGTTTTGGGGAATTAAGTGTATATAAATTAGGAGCCCTCTTTAAGAAACAGAATACCAAATCAAATAGAAACCTGGGAAGAAGTTCAAGGACAGGGCTCCTTGAGAAGGACAGGTTACCTTGAGAAGGATGGTATGGAGACACACAAGTCTACAGTGGCCTTTCAAAACCACCATGTGACAATAAAATCCAAAATTATACCAGCCAGCTCACTGCAATCACTCTCAGGTCACCAGGGACAAAAACACAAGGTGAGCCTTGTGTATGACAGATGGTTCTGCACATCAGCAAAGACTGAATGGAGGCAGCCTGCAAACCACAGGCAGGTACATCATCCACTTTTAAGTCCAAGCAGAGGCTGAACCAAAGCCCTAAAAGGAAGACATGAGCCACCTGCTGATTTTGGTATGTTGTTGTTGTTGTTAAGTGCTATCCAGTCGGTTCAGCAATCCTTTATAGGGTTTCCACGAAATGGTTGGTGGGTTTGAACTGACGACCTTGTGGATACCAGTGCCATGTAACTATTGTTGTTGCTGTTGTTAGGTGCCGTTAAGTCAGTTCTGACTCATAGTGACCATATGCACAAAAGAACAAAACACTGTCTGGTCCGATACCACCCTCACAATTGTTGTATGAGAAATATGAAATAGTGTTATGGAAGAATCGAAGAATTTGTAGTTCCTGAAGGCAAGCATGTTTTCCTTTTTTATTTATAGAATCAGGCTTGGTAAACTCGGACAGTCAATGAAGGTATCCCTGAACCCCTTTCAACTCTGCCTCCCCCATCTCTTCGTCACCTGTGATTGTCTACTAAGGCCTCAGGATGAAAGGTGTTTAGTCACTTGTATTTCAACAGGGGGCAGTGCATCCCATGTCATCCAGATCCTTACAGCAACACTCAAGGGAAGAGGACTCAAAACCAGAGGCTCTCCAGCCCCTGACAGGAGCTGGATCAGCCCCCACCCTCTCACACCCTTTGCTAAGGCAAAGCTCCAAACTTGGGCCCCAATAGGCATAGTTACCCTTCAGGTTACGCCCACAGTCAAAGCTGCAAACATCCCTCACCCCACCTACTCCTTACATCTCGATTGCAGAACTCCTTCGGAACAACTGGAGCTGCTCTATGATGCCTCTCAACTCCGTTTCTGCTGGTTTCTAGTGAGGTCATCAGACCCAATCTCCTAACATATCTAACTTAGGACCACCTCAACCTCTACAGCTGCCATTCCTGATCAAGATCTCCGTCTCTATCTTTTAAATTTCCCATTAAAATGCACAAGTGACTAATGTGTACTTAGAAATGAATGAATGAATGTGAATGAGAGTGAGAATGTAGGCAGGGAGAGAGAGGAAGTATGGAAGACAGGACGGAATTAAATGTAGCATCTGCCTCAGTGTTGTGAAGTTAGGGATTCTCTAAATCAGATCTAATTCTCCGCACACGCCTGACAAAGAGAAAACTATGAAGACATTAATTTACATACAAAAGATCTAAAACCATCTGTCTAGATCATACTCTGAACCTATAGAATCCCCCCAAACTTGCATCAGGGTATTCCCATGAAGAAGTAGGTAGCCAGCACCCCAACATCTCACTTTTACACTGAAGTCCTTGCCGCATTATCCCCCAGAGCAGGGAACCACAGTGATCACAAAATGTTGGCACTTTGTAGTTGTGGATGTTGAACTTGTGTGGAATGTTGATTCCAAACCTCTGTTCCGCAATCTGTAAAAAAGGAAGCAAGAGGACAAGAGTTAAAATTCCATAGGAATATTTAAAAAAACTAGTACCAGGAGCCCACGCCCGCCAAATACAAATTGTTACTAGGACTTCCACACTGGGTATATTATTTTACTCTACTAAAGCCACGGTTAATTACTCAGCTCTAACTAACCAGATTAAGCACATGCTCTAATCAGTAAGACTGGGCACAAACATAGGATCAGTCAGCACTTCGAGAGACAAACAAATATTAAGATTTTCATTTACTCTTATATTCAGGCTTTAACTTTCTGTCAACCACCTTAGACTCATATCTACTTTCTAGAACCTTGTTACTTCAGGATTAAATTAGTCTTTTACGGACTTCTGGTGTGGTGCAGTGGGATCAGCACTGGACTGCAAACCACAAGGTGGGTGGTTCGAACCCGCCAGTTACTCCTTGGAAACCCTGTACAGGGTCACTACGGGTCAGAATCGACTCAACAGCACTTAACAACAACAACAGGCTATTATCACAGGTCCTCCCAGAAACTGTGCTATGGAGAGACAAAAGACAAGCAAAGAGAGAGAAACAGAGACAGATACCCAGAGGAAATGGAACCAAAGAAGGACTTCAGGCCAGTGTGACATCAAAGTGGCCTTTGCCAGAATGTTCTGACAATCTGAGCATTAAGGCCCTGCACTAATCTCATATACTGCCTCCAGTAAATAGTAAGTTTAGGCATATGTTCGACAAGCTATACCACAATTCAGAGCAATAGCAACAGATCCACACATAGCATGGATTTGGGCAATTATTATTCATCTTAAATCTTTTCTGGTCTCATAAAAGTTGTGGTTCATATCTGTATTTGTATTCTTTAACCTTCTGTAGGTACAGGACTACTAAGTCCAACAGCCATCCTTTCCAATGAATCAGGAAATTCACTGCCATTATCAGCAACACTGTTTCCCACCTCTAGAACTTACATGCATGCCTATTCCAGCTGAATGCACTATGGCAAAAATTTGGACCATGATTTTCCGTACAGGTATACATTCTCCCTGAAATTTCTTAAGAGTCTTTAGAAGGCTAACAGTTTCCTTATTGAGCAAAAGCAATTTATAGTTAACATGTTTTTCATATCACTTCTGTCTTGTTTAACTCTCAGCAAAGCTTCATGAAAGGTGTATAGGTCCCTTTTTTAGCGTGAGGCTATGAGAGGTTGTGACTCTTAGCCACACACATAGAGCAAAAAGCAAGCAGAGGCTGGAGTCAGAACTTAAATCCAGGCTTTCAGAGGTCAAAGCTCCTGTTTCAAATACCAAATCTCTCAATTTAGTAGAACTGATCCACATAGTTTATGCCCAGCTGACCATTAACGTGGTCATCTCAAGGAAATACAAAAGCCATTCATACCAAAAGAGATACTTCAATCCCACGACTATCATCAGGGCCAAAGAGGGTAGAAGGAAGGTGTGGGGTGGGAGATGCTGAAAGGGAGAGGGAGAAGGTGCAGAAGCAAACTGCTTGCCTCTTACCTTTGAATCCACTTTGTTAATATTGTTTTGGCAAGTACAGGCTGTAACAATTAGATGATGGCATCGCTTATGGACAACGCAGGTGCACACTAGAAAATAAAACCAGCCATCAAACATTTCTCAGAGACTTACAGTTACAATAAACAAGGGCTGTGCCAGGTCACCAAGATTCAGTCTGGACATGTGACCCACACAGTGGCAGCCACCGGTCCCCTCCCTCCTTCTGGTGTTCTTTGCCACAATCCCACTCCAGATCTGTGCCCATGTTCAAACTATGTGATATCAAGTCCTGAGCTTACTTCATCCTTCTGGTCTATCCTGTATCCACTCTCAGAAAAACCTTGCTACAGTGTGATTGTGACCACCACAATCCCATGACTTAAGTTTTTAATGGTGTTTCACAGCCAATCAATGATGTTCAAATTCCCACCCAGGTTTCAGACAACCCAGAGGTTACTCCAAGCTTCTGTGTCACCTTTCTTCTACATGAGCTGTTTATTCCAATAAAAACTAGACTGAGTCGCTGTTTCTGGAACAAGTCTCCCCCCTCCTTCTCACACCACTGATATCCTGCCCTTTCCTCTTTGCTTCATGCCTAACTAAATTTTATTATGTTTATTTACAAGCCCCAATTCAAAAAGACTCTTCCATAAAAATATTGTATTTCTTCCTTTCCAGGTTGAAACAATCTCTTCTCGTCATTTCAATCCAGCTACAAGCTGCCTCCCAAAACCCTCAAAGTTCCCAGCATGATGCCTTGAACAGAATACACATTCAACAAGTGATTTCTGAATGACTCAATCAATTGAATATTGAGAGCTTTCTGAATAACAGCTTTTGTTATTTTTGCTTTTCACCTAAATAGCTGGCACAATAGGTACAGAGGAGTCCAGTGTGCCACTGAAGGATGCGTAGTATAGAAAGAGGTTGTTGGGGCTAGCAGTCCTTCAGGTGGCACCTAACTCATGGTGGCCCCATGTACAACCATCTCCATGATTAGTTCAGGATCCACAGGACTCTCATTGGTTGGCTTTCAGAAACAGATTGCCAGAACTTTTTTTTTTAGTTCATTTTAGTCTGGACGCTCCACTGAAACCTGCTTGGCATTATAGTAACATGCAAGCCTCCACTCACGGGGGGGGAGGGTGGTGGTAGCTGGGATGAGGTCTACTGGCAGACAGTTCAACCTGGGACTTCTACATGGAGGGTGAGAAGTCTACCTTGAAGTCACCAATGCAATTTTCCATGACACCTAGGGTTTTTTAGGATTAAGTACACACTCCATATACAGTTGGAGTCCTTATGTGGCACTGGAGGATAAGCACTGGACTGCAAAGTCAGTGGTTCAAACTCACCAGCCACTCCTTGGAAACCCTATACAGGGGCACTATGAGATGGAACCAACTATATATATATATATATATATATATATGAAATCCCTCTTAAGGTGTCTTCTTTGGTCCATGTGTTATTTAGAAGTGTGTTGTTTAATCTCCAAATATTTGAAGGTTTTCCAGGTACCTTCCTGTTACTGATTTCTAGTTTAATTCTACTGTGGTCTGACAAAGATTTTGTGTTTTTATTCTTTTAAATTTGTCCAGGTGTGCTTTCTGGCCCAGAACATTTAGTGAATGTTCCTTATGTGCTTAAGAAAAATGTGTATTCTGCTGTTGTTGGATGAAATTGTCTACAACATCAATTAGAACAAGCTGATTAATAGTGCTGTTCAGTTCAACTTTATTCTTACTGATTTTCTGTTTGATCTGTCCATTACTGAAGGAAAGACGTTGAAGTCTCCAAGGAAAACAACGGATTTGTTATTTCTCCTTGCACTTCTATCAGTTTTAGCTTCATGTACTTTGATGCCCTATTAGAATAGTTGCATCTACAGTAAAGGTTGGTAGTTCTTCTTGAAGAGTTGGCTCATTTATAATGAACCGATGTCTCTTTTATCCCTGGTAATTTTCCTTGTGTTGAGTTTTGCTTTGTCTGAAATTAACAAAGCGACACCAACTTGTGCTTGTTTAGTATTAGTGTGGTGTCTTTCTTTCCCCATGAAGGCATTTGGTTTTGTATCTCTTTCAAGATGTGAATAAAGTAGTTCCATCATGCCTCTTAACCAATATTCCATCCTGCCCTCTCCTCTTCCTTCTCCTTTTCTTTTCTTTCTACTTCTTTTAACAGAGGCAGTTATTGATGTGTGTCATTGAATCCGTTCCAACTCATAGCGACCCCATATTGGGTTTCTGAGAGCAGCAAGTGGCAATCTTGCAGTTAGCAGTCTAGTGTTTGTTTTACAGCACCACATCATGGAAATCAACCCTTTAATCTCCTGGCAATACATGCTAAGGAAAAGAAGAAATAAAATAACATTGTGCATATATCATAAAAGATGTAGTTTAAACTCAAAACTATAATTTTGTCCATCGAGAATTTCTCAAATTATCTTTACATGGAAAAGATAGGCAAGAGTTGAAGACAGAACATACACAGATATGTCAACAAGGATTGCTACTAAGGTTCCAGTTCATGCATGCATAGATTTATTCCAAATGAAATATGTTTAAATATTTAATCAACAATGGCTGATTAATCACAATCAGTAGATGTGATCACAATCAGCAGATATACTGAAGAGAAGTTCTCTCAGTAATATATTTGTCTTAGCCTCATATGAGTACCCTCAGAAGAAAGATCCAATTAAAACAGTGCCTTCCAAGGGAATCTGCTGGATCAGTTAAATCTAAAGCTGAGAGGTCAGCTCTGAAGGCAATGGAGATTGTGTTTTTTAAATTCCCAAGGGGCAATTATGACAGGTTTTCCTTGAAGGAAACAGACAATCATGGGGATTTATTACAAAGAACTTTTAAGACATGGAAAACTGCACTGGTGAGACAAAGGCTAGGAAAGCTGGACCAAGGAATTTTTTCCAACACGACAATGAAATTATTCATTCTTTGAGACTAGCAAGAATTGTTCTATGAGAATTGTGTTGGGAAACTTGGAAATGAACAACTTAACTTTGAACACCTGTTACATTTAAATAAAAAAAGAACCTTGGATAATAGTTTTTATTTCCTAAATAGGCACTCAACAACAACAATAATTTAGGTATATGGACTTCTGGTGTGGCTCTGTAGGATCAGCACTGGATTGCGGACAAGGTTGGCGTTCAAACCCACAAGCAGCTCCTTGTGGAAAACCCTACACAGGGTCGCTATGATTTGGAACCAGTTTGATGGCACATGTAGGTATATGGGAGCACAGTGGCTCTGTACAATAAAAACTGGATTGTGAACCACAACGTTGATGGTTCGAGTCAACCAGCCTCTCCGTGGGTAAAGAGGAGGCTCTCTGTTCCCACAAAGATTTAAAGCCTCAGAAACCCTATTCAGGGGTATTATGAGTTGGTATGGACTCAAGAGCACGTAACAACCACAAAGTTAAGTACTGAGAAAGCACTATTAGGTCACTTCTCACATCTATTGACAACAAACCTGTAGAAAGCAAAACTTCATCTTCAGGTCTTCCTGACCATAAAATAGCACTACCTTTTAGCATTTTCATATTATTGCACAGAAGGAACTTCTAGGAATTGAACTTGATTTGATATCTTGCTTTAGAAATTAAAATGCCTCCTCTATATCACTTAAATGATAACCAAAATTTAACCTAAACTGTTGTTGTTGTTGTTAGGTGCCATCGAGTCGGTACCGACTCATAGCGACCTTATGCACAGCAAAACGAAAACACTGCCCGATCCTGGGCCAACCTCACTACTGTTGCCACGCTTGAGTCCATCGATGCTGCCACTTGGCCAATCCAACTTGTTGGGGGTCTTCCTCTCTTTCTCTGTTCCCCCACTTTACCAGTCTCCAGCGACTGGTCCCTCCTGACAATACGTCCAAAGTATGAGAGACGAAGTTTGGCCATCTTAGCCTCAAAGGAGCACTATGGCTGCACTTCTTCTAAAATGGATCTATTGGTTCTTTTCGCTGCCCATGGCACTTTCAATATTCTCCTCCAACACCATAACTCAAAAGTAATAATTCTTCTACAGTAGATTCGAACTACTGATGTTCAGGTTAGCAGCCCAGCTTGCAACGCACTATGTTACCAGGCCTCCTTGACAGTGAATAAGGAGTCTAAAGTAGAGTTATAATAATATGGAGAAGTCTTAACTGACATAAAGACAATTGTTTATCATAATATTAATGGGGTATATCCTGTTTTCCCTTCATATCATCATTTTTTAACATAGAAACAAATATAACACGGTTTCAAAAATGATTTCTTACCTTGGCACTGATAACCCTGTTTTCCAAAGACTCCCCTGTTCAAGACAATAGAGAGAAAAAGAGCATCAGTCAACTAGCTCAGCAATAGCCTTATTATAATTACAATTCTGAAGGAAAGCAAATTTCATCCTCTAGTCTTTTATAGGACTCCTGATATGGCACTATAGGATCAGCACTGGACTGCAAACCACAAGGCTAGTAGTTCAAACCCACCAGCTGCTCCTCAGAAACCCTATTCAGGGACACTATGAGTCAGAACCAACTTAGTGGCACTAAACAACAACAATAGCGGTCTTTTTTATAAGAAACACAATTTCAGGGGAGATACAAAGATGACACGCTTTTTGAACCCTTATCTGCTACCAGGAGGCACACAAGAAATCATTTATGGATTAGAATGTAACAGATAATAACATGATGGGTAACGGCGAGTCCCCTTTCACCTATCTCTGTGGCAATCTCCTAGGTAATCAATGATACTAAATCCTCATCTGTATGTGTCATTGAGCCTCAGTCTGAAGTCATCCCACCCTTTTATTCAGCTTTCTCTCTTACATACACATAAGGATTTAGACATGCTGAGGTTAACAGGACAGATGCACAGACTGAATAAACAGAAGTCTCTCTTTTCGGACACTGCTCCACTCTGGAGTCCAAGGGTAGTAGAAGTACTGCCAACATTTGCCTTTCTCTCCCATAGCTTCCCTCTCTGTTTCCTCTATCGGGGATGGTGGCATTATTCTCTGGTTGTGAACAAACAACACATAGTAAACTCTTTTGTGCCTGGCACTGGGCCAAGCAGCCAACACATGCCATCTCACTTAATCATCAACAAAGCCAAGTAAGCTAACATACACAGCGGGATGGTTAACAGGTAGGTGGGAAGGAATTCACCATTCCCCATCATGATATTATCCGAAGCATTCTAATCCACCAGATGAAGCCAGATGGGCTGGGTGTCATTTTGAGAAGGTATTTACTTATTTGAACCTTAATTTCCTCATCTGCAAAATGGTCAGAAGGTGTCCTGGTGATACAAAAGGTATCTGCTCTGCTACTAACTGAAAGGTTGGCTATTCCAACTCAACCAGCTACTTCGTGGGAGATAGACTTGATGATATGTTTCTGTAGAGATTACAACTAAGAAAACCCTATGGGATAGTCTCACTTTGTCACACGGGATTTCTATGAGTCAGAATTGTCTCTACAATGTCCCAAAACACCACCATCAATCAAATGGTGATAATGAGAACAGTACTTGCCCTCACAAGGTTATTGTGATAATAGGAGTCAGTAATGTAAAGTGCTTAGAATGCTGTTCTTGTGTGTCATCAAGTCAGTTCTGACTCATTAATTGTGAAGTGCCATCAAGTCAGTGAGTTCCAAACTCATAGTGACCCTATGCACTCGGAAACATGGTCCGGTCCTGCACATCCTCACAACTGTCATCACACTTGAGCCCATTGCTGCTGTCACTGTGTCAATGCACTTTCTTAGGGGTCTTCCTCTCTTTTGCGGACTCTCTATTTTACCAAGTATGGAGTCCTTTTTCTAAGACTGGTTTCTCCTAATAGCATGTCAATACTCTGACAGACAAAGTCTCGCCATTCTAGCCCCTAAAGATCATTCTGTCTGTGCTTCTTCTGGTAGTCTGTGGCACTTTTACTATTCTTCTGCAACCCTAAAATTCGAATGCATTGATTGATTCTTTTATGGTCTTTCTTATTCATTGTCCAACTTTCACATGCATATGAGGAGATTGAAAATATCATACCTTGGGTCAGGTGCATCTTAGTTCTCAAACTGATAGTTTTATTTTAATTGCTCTTAAATACTTTAAAGTGGTCTTGTGCAGCAGATTTGCTTAATGCAATACATCATTTGATGTCTTGACTGCTTTTTTCATGATAGTAGATAGTGCAACTAAGCAAAATGAACTTTGACAACTTCAATCTTTTATCCATTTATCATAATGTTATTTATTGATCCAGTGGTGAGGATTTTTGTTTTCTGTACAATCCATACCAAAGGCTGTGGTCCCTGATCTTCATCAGTTAAGTATTTTAAGCCCTCTTTGCTTCCAGCAAGCAAGGTTGTTACATCTGCATATTGCAGGTTGTTAATGAGTCTTTCTCAATGTTGATGCCACATTCTTCTTCATATAATCCAATTTCTTGGATTATTTGTTCAGCATACATATTAAATAAGTATGGTGAAAGAATATGACCCTGGCACACGCCTTTCTTGATTTAAAATCATTCAGTGTCCCCTTGTTCTGTTTGAATGACCACTTCTGGTCTATGCACGGGTTTTCATGAGCACATCAAGTGTTTTAGAATACTCATTCTCTGCAATGTTGTCTATAGCTTGTCATGATCAACACAATCGAAAGCCTTTGCGTAGTCAATAAAACACAGGTAAACATTTTTCTGGTATTCTCTGATTTCAGCCAAGATTCATCTGACATCAGTAATGATATCCTTCCTTCACGTCCTCATCAGAATCCAGCTTGCACCTCTGGAAGTTCCCTGTCAAAGTACTGTTGTGGTCATTATAAAATTACCTTTAGCAACATTTTAATGGCATGTAATATTAATGATATTGTCTAATGACTTCTGCATTCTGCTGGGTCACCTCTTTTTGAAATGGATCTCTTCCAATCAGTTGACCAGATAGTTGTCTTCCAAATTTCTTGGCATAGATGAGTGAATGTTTCCAGTACTATCTCAGTTTGCTAAAAGATTTCAATTTGCATTCCAGAAGTCCCAGAGCCTTGTTCTTTGCCAATTCCTTCAGTGCACCTAGGACTTCAGTGCACCCTTAGTCTTATATGTATTTACAAAATAAATACACCAATATTTTCTGTGTGTGCACATGTAGGTGCATTGTGTGTAGGTGTGAGTACATGTGTGCATGTACATTTCACAGGGTTAACAGGCTGGTTGAGTGGGAGTTACGATTTCCTTAATGGAAAAGAATTCACAAATTATCAAATTAGTTTCCATTAAGGATGTTAGTTGAAGTCAAAGCTCGCAGCCTCAAGTGCCTCCAGTGGTCATACAAGTCACATACACCAGGGAATTAGAATGGGTGTGACATGATAAATGGCAATGAATTTGTCACCCTTCACGCCAGGCAAACTGCAGAAGTGGAGGGGCTGTAGCACCTTTGAAAGGGCAGACCACTGCAAAGGGAGAATGTGGTACAAGCAGATGCCAGTGCTTCTGATTTGTTTTTTAATAGAAAGCATCACAGAACATTTTTTCTAAAGACTATACATGCCATGACACATTTGCAAGCTTTATATCACCAGTCAGTTTAGGGCCTGTGGGTTAGATAAGACTCTATCCTTGATTAAAAATACCAGGAATAGCAACTAACCCTGGCTTCTGATGCTCAAAGTTATAAAATCCGAAATAATCTCAGCATAACCATGGAAAATCAATTAAAAAGTGATACATATCCAGAAAAGATTCTGAACAGAGTGTTTCTGTTTTCATCCACCAAAATGATTTCAGTTTGCAACAGAAACAGCAATCCTTGCCTGCTGCAGACACTAAAGCATGTTTTTCTTTCGGAAATGTGTGTGTGTGTGTAAAGGAGCTGTTTGTGTTTTCTCTTTTGAAATAAATGCATTTAATGTTGACTGTAACTGGAGTTCTGGTGTGGTGCTGTAGGAAAAGCACTGGACTGCTAATCACAGGGTCAGCAATTCAAACCCACCAGCCAGCTGCTCCTCAGAAACTCTGTACAGGGTCACTACGAGTCAGAACTGACTTGACGTCACTTGACAACAATATTGGAATTTATTTTACATTACAGATTTGCCACTGAGACAGACTTAGACTTCAGTTGCCCTGAATCATCTAGAATGTCTCCACTATTAATTGCTGAAGGTTACTACTTTCACCTACATATCACAAGGCTGAAGACTATTGCAAATCCACCAGCTGAGTTTCCTTAGAGTGACTGATTTCCATAACCCATCACCTGACCTAATCTGTACTGTTTTAAAGCAATACTTTGTATATGTTATTATTAGGGACCAGTCCCTGGAGAAGGACAACATGCTTGGTAAAGCGGAGAGCCAGCAAAAAGAAAGGAAGATCCCCCCTACCCCTGACAAGTAGATTGACTGATACACTGGCAGCTGCAAGGGGTTCAAATGTAACATCAATTGTGAAGATGGCCCAGTTCAGGCCAGCGTTCAAGTCTGACTCAATGGTACCTAACAGCAACAGCAAAACAATACTGATGATTTTTTCTTATTCTTCTTTATTCAGTGTGATCATCTAATTTATCAATTATGTTGGTCCTTAGCCTCGCCTCTGAATCGTGTGTTGTTGTGGTTTTACCAGTTAATGACTCGTTAGCAACTTTACCAAAATGACTGGTAGGGAAACAACATGTAAAACTTGCATTGATAAATGGTTTCATCTTGGTTTTGCTGCTGCTGTTATTGTTTGTCTGGTTTTCTTTGCAATAAGAATTTAAATTGCTGGGTAAACATACTAGGACATAGAGCAAAAATCAGATCCTAAATAACGTTTAACAACCACACTAGCTTCTGAAATCGCATAGAGCCAGGGAAGAAAGCTTCTTACCAGATGAACTCCCTGCAGTGTGAGCAGTAAGTGGGCTGCCTCAGGTATGTGGCCATGAACTTGTGTCCATTCACCTGGTGGACTCTTCTTCGCATAGCCCTCTGGCGCTTCCTGGTAAAATGCTTGAAGATTCGGTCTCTCTGAAGAGTAGCTGCATATTGAAAGAATAATGTGTAATGAATACATTTGCACCTTAAGGATGAGAAAATTGGATAATCCCAAACCTCCCCAAATTATTTCTTCTTTTTCCAAAAGATTCGAGGACATCATGCTATTCTAGTGCCCGTATCTAAACCTCTCACTGCTGTTGGGTAGATCTGGACTGACAGTGACCCTAGAGGACAGGCAGGAACTGCCTCATAAGGTTTCCAAAGCTATAATGTTTATGGAAGCAGATCATCATAATCTTACTCCTGCAGAACAGCTGGTGGGTTTCAGTTAGCAGCTGGGCACTATTGGGGCTCCTTCTAGTGACATTATGGCTCCTAATTTGGGGGTGGTTAGACCTATTTTACCCTCTGCAATGTCCACTGACTGTTCATATTTGGCTATCTTGGGCCAGTGTCCCCTGCACCAAACACAGATTTCAAAGGTTCCAATGCTCCTAAACTTGAAATCCTCATGGTCTCCTAGCCCCTGGCCAATTATCGAGGACCTCAGGTGCACCTACGAGCAGAAACTCCTGGCTGGTTACACTGGGTTTTTCATTACTCCCCTTGGTGCCTGCTTTGCTGACAAACTCAAGGACGGAACTGTCCACAGCACAGAATGCAAGAGCCCCACCACGAGCATCACACCACAGCTCCTGTGTTAACCCGGAATAACTAGAAAGTTCCTTTTCTAACCCCTTAACCCCATACTTCTAAAATGTTGTTTTTGTTGTTAAGTGCTGTCAAGTCTGTTCTGACCCATAGCAACCCCGTATAGGGTTTCCAAGGAGCGGCTGGTGAGCTTGAACCACTGATCCTGTGGATCAAATAGACTTTGCAGACCAGCCATTAACCCAAGTGCCATTTTTAAAAAAGTGGATCCTAATCTAAGGACTCTGAAAACTATAAATCACCTAAAGATGAAATTAATTATGACTTCTGTAGAACTTTTAAGATTTTTCAAAAGTACATACAGAGTGCGATTAACAAAATGAAGTTTATTTCCCCAATAATGATTTAAAATTAATTACAGGTGCAAAAAAAACCCTTAAGAAATAATGCAAGTATAATTTACTAGTAAAATTTAAAATCTGTAAGAAATGAAAGATTTCTATGAAGACACAAATTATCAAAATTAGCGAAAGAAGAGCCACATAAATTAAATTAAAATGAAGTTTTTTTGTGTGTGGAAGAAACTGAGAACATTTTCCAAGAACTGCCTCTCAGAAAAGTTCCAGGTCCAGATGGTTTCCTAGGTGAATGATTTGAGCCTTTAAGGCACAGATGTTAGTATTTAAATCTGTTCCAGAAAAGAGAAAGATGAATTCCAAATTGTGAAAGGAAACTATATGAGAAAATCCTAAAATCAAATGATATGAGATCCATCCTAAGATTGATAAAAAAAGGAAAATCTAGAGTTCTTAATCTTTTGTATCATTATGGGCCTCTTTAAAAGTCTGGTGAAGCTCCTTCTTAGAATAAAGCTTTGTAATCTATAAAGTAAGGAGCTCTGGTAGTGTAGTGGTTACGAATGGGGCTGTGAACCTCAAGGGTCAGCAGTTCGAAACTACCAGCTGTTCCGCGGGATAAAGATGAGGCTTTCTGCTCCCGTAAAGATTTACAGCCTTGGAACCCCCTGAGCAGGGTCACTATGAGTCAGAACCAACTCCATGGTACTTAACAACAACAATCTATAAAATAAAATATATAAAATTGCAAAGGAAATCAATTGTCAAAATGTGCTTTAAATGAGAAAACTTAATTAGTTTACAAAGAAGCATACATATACATATGTTGTTGTTAAGTGCCATCAAATCAATCCCAACTCACAGCAACCCTGTATAGTGTTTCTGAAGAGCATCTAGTAGGTTTGAGCCACTGAACTTGTGGTAAGTAGTCCAATGCTTAAAGTGACACACCCATGACTCCATATGTATATAGAGTATAGCAACCCTGTATGATGTTTCCAAGGAGCAGCTGGTGAGCTTGAACTGTGAACCTTGCAGTTCAAACCGATGTTGCAGTTCAGTGCATTAACCCACAGCACCACACCAGGAATCTATATGTATATGTTTATGGATATGTGTGTGTGTATGTATGTATGTATACATACATACATACATACACACACACATACATACATACATATACATAAAATCAGCAGGTCTAGCCACTATAATAATTTTGTAGTGGCGAGGGCAAATTACATTTGTACATGTCTGTAAAAAACTATAATGTAATATGAAAATATTTCTATTTCTGTTTTGACATCATACATAATACAACTACTACTGCAGTTTGTTTGTAAATGGAAGAACATAAGAAGAACAAGTCAGTTATAGGTTGTAAGCTCCCATACCATCTGAATTCTAATTATGGATCCCAGGAAAAGAAGCTGTCTGCTTCTACATCCAGCTCACTGATACATCTGATGTAGAGATCTTAGATAAAATGCAGGCATCATCATTACTGAAGGTTGTGTAGTAGAGAGTTGCTAGGAAAGCAAATGTCACACAGCCTAAAGAATGCTTATGCAGTCTATGAAACTGATGCTTGAGAATGGCTAGATTTCACACTCTACATGAATGACTGAGTTAGGTAAGTTAACAACCCAATACAAGAAATTAAAGACAGAGAATGACGTAGTCACTTTAAGAGAGGGCAATGTGAATATCAAGGTATTGAGAGGTCCTTGGGGAAATGGATAATCATGCCTCAGACACTTGTTAAAAATATCCTATTTAAAACCATACACTATAGATGTCCAAAGTAAGGTGAAAGATGGATTACTATGCTCTAATAAAACTGTACCTTAGAAAGAATTTTTGTTCTGAAAATTAGTGCCTCCTTCTGGTGTAGTGCTGTGGATCAGAACTAGACTGTGAGCCACAAAGTCAGCAGTTCAAACCCACCAGGTGATCCTAGGAAACCCTACACAAAATCTCGGTGTCACTACTGACTCAATGGCACTTAGCAACAACAAAATTAAAAAAAAAAATTCAATATAAAATAAAGATTTTTCATATTGTTTTTCAACACTTTTCCTTTCTTTTTTTAAAGGGAATTTAGGACTCATTTTGAAAGGATTCACCTCATATATATATTTCCAGTAGTCATTACACTTAGTTAACCAGGATTCTGTATTCTAGCAAGCAGTATCTTTAAAGAGCAGCTTACTATGACCATACGGGAATTTCCCCAGGAGTCCAAAAATATATTTAATATTTTAATATATATTGCTATATCTTATTCTAGTAGAGTAGTGGTTACAACTGGAGCTGCTAACCTCAAGGTCGCAGTTTGAAATTACCAGCGTCAGTTCCACAGAAGAAAGATGAGGCTTTCTGTTCCCGTACATTTTTACAGCCTCGGAAACCCTATGCAGGGTCACTGTGAGCCAGAACTAACTCCACAGCACACCACCACCATCACTCTATTAATGCGTAAAGGAAAAAAGCATGATTATGTGAATAGATGTTGAAAAAGCACTTGGTAAAATTTAACTCATAATCTGATTTTTAAACTTTTGAAAAGTAAAACTACAAGACTGTCTCTACAACATGACTAAAAATTATGATTATAGGCCCAAAACATCAAGCTGAATGGCAAATGTAAAAAAATTCCTGTGAAAGTAAAGAACAAATAAGACTACCCACTATTATCATTATTATTTAATATTTCTGAAACTGCTTGCCAAAGCTATTAGAAATGAAAACAAAATCAAAGATAATACTATTGGGATCAGGAGACCAAGAAAGCATTAGTTAGAGAAAACACAAGAGAATGTAGAGTAGAACTAATTAAAAACAGAGTTCAGTAACATGGAGAGGAATAAACCATTAAGAAACAAAAACAGCTCAAACCTCTGTAGGTCTTTACTATATCAAAAGAATCAGTCAAAATATACAGTAAGAAAAATATCCCATTCATACAGATACCAAGTCAAATTATCTAGGAATAACTTAACAGAAGAAGTAGAAGATGAATATGAAGAAAACTATCAAAACCACTGAAAAAGATAAAGGCATGTAAAAATTATGTTCTCAAATAGGAAGACTCAATACCATAAAATTATCAAATCTTCATAAAGTAATTTCTAAATCCAACAAGTTTCCATCAATATTCCCAAAGACCATTTTCAATGCCAATGATTTTTTCAAAGCTTATTTGATATAATAACTATTCAAAAACAGTCCAAAAATGTCAATAAAGGAAGACCTGCTCTACCAGGTGTTAACATATATTCTAAGTTTACAATATTCAAAACAGTGTTGCACCACATCAAGAAGAGTTCAAAACGAGAAATCCTCTTATCTGAAACTTAAATCAATGGGAATAAAATACTTTTTCAATAAATAATGTTTAGATAACTTGATAGCCTTTTGGCAAATGTATCTGCCTAACACCTACACCAAATAATCTCAGATAAAGTTTAAGGAGAAATGATAAAA
>NW_006408585.1:5533142-5535589 GCF_000296735.1 Chrysochloris asiatica
CCCCTTTTGCCCATTCCAACCATGTCTCAATCCCTGTATCCCAGAGCCCTGTTGTTCCAAGGTTGTACATATATCATTATTAACCTCTGTCCCTATTAGCCCATGCAAACCTGCCTAATTGTTTTCCCATCTGCCTTGTTCTTCCATTCCCCTCCCACCTTTTGTGAAACGATTCTGTGTCTATTCCCTGCCCTGTGCTCCACCTTCCCTTGCCTCTCCTCACCCCACCCCCCACAACCTGGTAACCAGCAAAAAGTCCCCTCCCCACTTTTTGTATGGGGTCTTTGTCTTAGTCTTTTACAATAGTGGTTCTATGCAGTATTTCTCCTTTTGTGACTATTTTCACTCAACATCATGTCCTCATCCATGTTACTGAAAACTTACAGCTTCCCTGTTGTTCTTCAAGGTTGCATAATATTCCATTGTGTGTATATACCACAGTTTGTGATCCATTCTTCCGTTGATGGGCACTAAGGTTGTCTCCATCTTTTTGCTATTGTAAATAGTGCTGCTATGAACATTGGTGTGCATGTATCTACTCGTGTTATGGCTCATAATTCTTGTTGGTAAATACCAAGTAGAGGAATTGCTGGATCATAAGGTATTTCTATTTCTAACGTTCTGAGGAAACACCATATTGCTTTCCAGAGAGGTTGGACCATTTTGCAATCCCACCAGCAATACAGGAGTGTCCCAGTCTCTCCACATCCCCGCCAGCATTTATTGTCCTCTAATGTTTTGATCTTTGCTGTTATTGTTGGTGTGAGATGATATCTCATTGTTGTTTTGATTTGCATTTCTCTAATGGCTAGTGATCATGAACATTTCTTCATGTCTTTGTTGGCTGCCTGGATCTCCTCCTTGGTGAAGTGTCTGTTCATGTCCTGTGCCCATTTTTAAATTGGGTTATTTGCCTTTTTGTTGTAGAGGTGTTGTAGTTTCCTACAGATTTTAGAAATGAGTCCCTTCTCTGATGTGTCATTGCAAAAGAATTTTTCCCATTCTGTGGGTTCTCTTTTTACTCTTTTGGTGAAGTCTTTTGATGTGCATAAGTTTTTGATTTTTAATATGTCCCAACCATTTACTTTGTCCAGTTTTGTTTGTATAGTTTTCAAAATGTTTGGTAGTCTGTGTATGCCCTGAATTAGAGCCCTCACGTTTGTCCCTATTTTTTCATTGATGGCCTTTATAATGCTGGGATTCATATTTAGTTCTTTAATCCATGGTGAGCTGGTTTAAGGTGTGAGGTAAAGGTCTTATTTCAATCTTTTGCATATTGCGTTCCAGTTCTGCCAGTACCATTTGTAAGAAGAGACTATCACCTCCCCCTGTGATATATTTAGGCACTTTTTGAAAATCAGTTGGCTGTATGTGGATGGGTTAATTTCTGGATTCTCAATTCTGTTCCACTGATCAATGTATCTTTCATCATATATCAGTATCAAGCTGTTTTTAACCACTGTAGCCATGTAATAAATTTTGAAGTTGGGAAGAGACAGGTTTCCAACCTTATTCTTCTTCTTAAGCAGTGCTTTGCTTATCCTAGGCCTCTTTCCTTTCCATATAGTTTGTAATCGTTTTTTCCATCTCTTTGAAGAATGTTGTTGGATTAGGATTGCATTATATGTGTAAATTGCTTTGGGCAGTATTGACATTTTTCACAATGTTAAGTCTTCCTATTAGGAGTAAAATGAAATTAGCACCCCTATCATCTGTTTCGGGGTCCTGGTGTGGTGCTGTAGGATAAACACTGGATTGCTAACTGCAAGGTTGATGGTTCCAGTCTTTTGGCTACTACATAATATAAATCTGCTATGAAGGATGAGTTTTTAAAGTTTTTTTTAAAAAGTGGTTTACATAAGAAATCCTAAAGAATGAAACACAAATAGTCTAAATAAATTTGGCTAAGATATTATTGTCTTGATAAGCTGTCTAAGACAATTAAAATTGTACTTGTTTCAGGTTTTGTTTGCTTGTTTGCTAACTGAAGATGATCTTTGGCAAGAAGCCAAATTACTTTAGTTCTCAGACTCCCCATCTTTTGAAAGAAGATATAATACATACTTCTGTCCTGAGCTCTATGGGAATAATGTTATAACCAAAATACCAAAGATGTTCTTACAATTTCTTGGGTTCAGACCACATGAAAACAGAAGTCTTTGTTATTGTAGTCCTTTATCCATTAGCCATTTTAAGTAACCACAAGATGAACATATTTTAATGTTACTTTGTTGGGAGATTAAATTTAACCTGAATTTACCTCCTTACATCTACGTCTATGTTATCATCAATCTGAAACCAGTGTTGGTCAAAGAAAACTTGTGTTGAATTAATAAACAATTATCACACTGGTGTGGCACTATAGGATAAGCATGGGACTGCTAACCACAAGGTTGGTGGTTCAAACCACCTGGCACTCCTTGGAAACCCTATTTGTTGTTGTTGTT
>NW_006408585.1:5537170-5537753 GCF_000296735.1 Chrysochloris asiatica
CAACCAGGTCTTCCCCCGGGTTCACAGGAGTCTATTGAACATTGTAGGGCTTAGCTTGCAGTTTCATTGCTGTTTTTCCCTCACTTCCCCTTATGGGTGACCAATGTGGTCAAACACCAAATACCAAAGACATTCTTACAGTTTCTTGGATTCAGACCACATGAAAACAGAAGTCTTTGCTATTGTAGTCCTTTATCCATCAGCCATTTTAAGTCAGAGCACATG
Source organism: Chrysochloris asiatica (assembly GCF_000296735.1). Classification (NCBI taxonomy): domain Eukaryota; kingdom Metazoa; phylum Chordata; class Mammalia; order Afrosoricida; family Chrysochloridae; genus Chrysochloris; species Chrysochloris asiatica. The sequence continues at coordinate 5,537,396 of NW_006408585.1, forward strand.
TCTGTTCATGTATTCCCATTGAGTCTTAGTCTTGGAAGGGGGTTTGTCCTGAGTGGACCCGACCTTTATGTCTCCTAGGTAAGCAACTTGATTGTTCTTGTAGTAGTCAGTTGGACTGCCATTACTGTTTTGTATTTTCTTGTCGGTCTTTCTTTCAAGAAGTATCTTCTGTTCTTTTAGCCAGTCCAGGCTGGTCTGCTTGTCCTTTCAAGTGGAACTTTTCCACCTCAGAAGATTCTGGATGGGGTTCAAGATTCCTCCTATGGTCTTACGTGATGCAGAGGCTCCGCAGGAAGCCTCCTTCACTGGGCATGTTGTAGCCCCATTTTAGGTATTCCAATCAGTTATAGGCAGAAGA
>NW_006408585.1:5540281-5570909 GCF_000296735.1 Chrysochloris asiatica
GACCCATAGCGACCCTGTACAGGGTTTCCGAGGGTGTAAATCTTTACGGGAGTAGAAAGCCTCATCTTTCTCCCGCGGAGCAGCTGGTAGTTAGTTGGAACTGACTGATGGTATTTGACAACAGCAATAAGTGCAAATTAAATTCTCCCTGGGGTTTAATTATTAAGAATTTACTAATTTAGTTTCCTGTTGTTGTGGTTGTTAGGTACCATTAAGTTGGTACTGACTCATAGTGACCCTATGCACACACCTCACAATAGTTGCTTTGCTTGAGTCCACTGCTGCTGCCACTGTATCAATCCATCTAGCTGGGGTGTCTTCCTCTTTTTCTCCAACCCTCTACTTTATCAAACGTGAAATCCTTCTCCAGGGACTTGTCCCTCCTGAAAATACGTCCAAAGTATGAGAGATAAAGGGAATTCTGTTCCCTAAATATTATGAAGATTAAAAAGTCAGCTTACTAGCATTTTTAATATTCATGACTTGAATCCTATTTTTCTCCTCAGCATTGCAAATGGCAATTACATGAACCTATAAGTTTTCTGGAGAATGTTTTTTAGTGGGACTTCAAAACGTTCATGGAAAAATGGAATTCAAAAGGAATGGAATACCTTTTTTCACATTTTGAAACTCCCTTGTATAACCAGAAGCACAGGAAGAAAATGCCTGTTAGCTGTTCACAGTCTGGCTCACCTTGATGCCTTGGCTGCCTTTTCTTCTTTGTGCAATGTCCTTCTATTCTTCCCCCAGGCCAAGCAGTTAATTTAGGCTCATCCTACTTACCTCAAGACCTGTTGTTGTTGTTGTTAGGTGAATGCAGTCAGTTCCAACTCCTAGAGATCCTGGGCACAACAAAACCAAACACTGCCCGGTCCTGTACCACCTTCACAAGTGTTAAGTTTGAACCCACCGTTGTTGCCACTGTGTTCATCTGTCTTTTTTTTTGAGTCTCTACTTTAACAAACATGATGTCCTTCTCCAGGAACTGAAACCTACTGATAATCTATCCAAAGTATGAGAGACAAAGTCTAGCCATCCTTGCTTCTAAGATGCACTTTCTCCAACACAGATGTTTGTTCTTCTGGCAGTTCATGGTACTTTCAGTATTCTTTGCCAACACCTTAATTCAAATGAATTGATTCTTCTACAGTCTTTCTTAGTCATCATTGTCCAACTTTCACATGCATATGAGGCCATTGAAAATACCAATGGCTTGAAATGGCCTCAATGACATCTTTGTTCTTGAACACTTTAAAGATAAGACATCTTTTGCATTGCATTTGCCTAATGCAATACATCCTTTGGTTTCTTAACTGCTGCTTCCATGAGCACTGATTGTGGGTCCAAGCAAATTAAGTCTTTCTTCTGTTTATCATGATGCTATTTACAAGGAGCTCTGGTAGTGTAGTGCTTACGAATCGGGCTGCAAACCTTAAGGTCAGCGGTTTGAAACTATCAGCTGCTCCGCGGGAGAAAGATCAGGCTTTCTACTCCTGTAAAGCTTTACACCCTCAGAAGCCCTGTACAGGGTCGCTATGGGTCAGAACTGACTCAAAGGCACTTAACAACATTTACTGGTACAGTTGTTAAGATTTTCATTTTCTTTACACTGAGTTGTAATCCATACTGAAAGATATAGTTGATCTTCATCAGTAAGTATTTTAAGTCCTCTTTACTTTCAGCAAGCAAGGTTGTGTCACTGTGTATCACAGGTTGTTAACAACTCTTCCTCCAATCCTCATGGCATGTTCTTCCGCATATAATCCAGTTTCTCAGATTATTTGCTCAGCATACAAATTGAGTAAGTATGTAAAAGAATACAGTCCTGATACACACCTTTCCTGATTTTAAACCATTCAGTGTTTTCTTGTTCTGTTCTCACAGCTGCCTCTATGTTCAGATTTCTCATGAGCACAATTAGGTGTTCTGGAATACCCATTCTTTGCAATGTTAGCCATGGTTTTTTATGATCCATACATTTGCAAGCCTTTGCACAGTCAATAAAGCACAATAAGCTATCTTGGGGGTGTTCCCTGCTTTCAGCCAATATTTATCTGATGTCAGCAATGATATCCCTTGTGTAAAGTCCTTTTTCTGAATCCAGCTTGAATTTCTGGCAGTTTTCTGTCAATGTACTGCTGTAATCATTTTTTAATCATCTCTAGCAAGATTTTACTTGCATGTAGTATTAATGATATTGTGTGATTTCTGCATTCTGTTGGGTCGCCTGTCTTTGTAATGGACACGAATATGGATTTCTTCCAATTGGTTGACCAGGTAGCTGTCTTCCATATTGCTTCACATAGATGAGTAAGTGCCTCCAGTGCTGCATCTGTTTGCTGAAATATTTCAATTCATAATCCACTGATTCTCGGAGCTTTCTTTTTTGCCAATGCCTTCAGTGTTGCCTGGACTTCTTCCTTCGATATCATTGGTTCTTGATCATATGGTACCTTTTGAGATGAGTGACCCTGCTGGTTTCTAAAATACTAGTGGCAAAGCTTCCAGCATCACACCAGCATGCAAGTCACCACAGTACGACACATTGCGTGGCTTCCAATTCACGGAACCCCATGTATGTCAGAGTAGAATTGTGCTCCATAGGGCGTTTGCTATTGTTTTTCCACATAGGGTTTTCAATGGCTGTTTTTCAGAAGTAGATCACCAGATCCGAAGTGCCTCTTGGTGGATTTGAGCTGAGGTTGTTAATGCTTACAATATACCCAGGACCTAAGCAACCTCTCCTAAAGCCTCTCTTCTGTTCCCAAAGCATTCTAGGAGTGTACCTCAATCTCACCCCTGATCCCATTACACCAGGGGACATGTCTCTTTCCCTCTGTACCCCAGGTGCCTCTCATGTACCTCATGGTCATGGGCTCTAACCAAACTTCACACGTCTCTTTTTTTCTATTCTTTCCCATATAGGAAAGAAAGTCATAAAATACTGCTACTAAGGTTATATTTAATAAATGCATAGGTTTATTTCAAACAAAATGTGTGCTAAGTGAATGGCTGCAGGCAAGTTAACTCAGTAACAAACTTGTCTCAGAACTGCTAGGGTACCTTAAAAAAAAACAACTCCAGACAACGAGGATGTGCTGGACAAGTTAAATTCAAGGCAGAGAGATCTGCTCAGAAGGTTATGGCAATTGTTTTTTGTGATCCCAAAGGTGTAATTTTGATAGATTTTCTTAAAGGACAAAGGATGATCACAGGAATTATTATAAAGAAATTTGAAGGAAATTGAAACCTGCATTGGTGAGAAAAAGGCCAGGAAAGTTAGGCCAAGAAATTGTTTTCCATCACAACAGTGTACCCGCGCTCATTCTTTGAGGATTGTACGAGGAGTCCTATGAGAATTTCATAGGGAAACTTTACCCCATCCACCCTACAACCCTGATCTTTCCTCTTCAGATTTCTCTTTGTTCCTCAAAGTCAAAGAACACTGAGAAAGAACAATATCCAAGTCTCTCCAGGAAGCCAAATTTGTCGTTTTGATGTGGCATAAATCAAAGTGTAGAATTCTTTGGAGAAGTCTGAGAGCTGGAAATACCACCTTCAAATATGTGTAGACTTAGATGGAGAATGCGTTGAAAAACAATAGTTTCATATTCTGATATTTTTATTTAATAAAAGTTTCTATGATTTTGAGCAAAAACTTTTTAACTTACCCTCATATGCCTCTCTATGCTTAAAAAACAGACATACACATACCCATAAACGCCAGGGAACTTGAAAGACATTTGGTAATTAAGAAAACGTGTGGGTCCCAAGGATTCAAACGGCTTCTGCTGTCATCAATCTCTTGACTGATGCCATGAGGGGAAGGAAGAAGTCATGGACTACACTGAATTCACCTGAGAACAGAGCTCAATTCCTCCTTACAACGGAGTGGCTTCCACATTGCTCAACAAGGACTGAGTAAAAAGGACTTAAAAAGACGATTAAATCCTGTTGTACTGTTTAAAAAAAAACACACAAAACACTTGTTCTTGTGATTTGGGTGAAGTTTACAGAGCAAATTGGTTTTCCATTCAACAATTCTGACACAATTTGACTCCTGATTGACTGCATTCCCCACAGTATAACAGTGTTCTTCCTACTTCCTGTGTGTCTAGTTTCCATTCGTCCTTCTTTCCTATCCTTTCCTGTCTTGTAAGCTTTCTTCCTGGCCAAATGCCTTTTTGATCTCCCATGGGGGATTGTTCTAAGGAGGGTACCTCCCTGGTATTAATATTCACCTTATAGGCCTATCTGTTGTTTGGCTGAAAGTTGAGCCATGGAGGTGAGCCCTGTTGTACTGTAAACAGACTTTGAGTAATCTTTCAGATCATATTTTAGTCAAACATGTCAGGTAATCCTAACATGTTCTGCAGCCCAAACTTGCATCACAACTTCTGATTTGCTCCTGAGGTGCCCAATGCCTTCACATTCCAAACTTCAGAGGCAGGCCTTCCAGGAGCCCAGTGTTGTCTCACTAGAGTCAGTTTTGACCAGCTTGGCATAGGATAAGGCACTGGACCACAAGGTCAGTTTGATCCACAGGTTGGCGGTTCAAACTCACCGGCTGCTCCTCAGAAACCCTATTCAGGGTTGCGATGAGTCAGAACCAACTCAATGGCACTGAACAACAAGAACCCATTGACAAAGTGTTGTTGTTGTTGTTGTTAAGTGCCTTCAAGTCAGTTCCAACTCAGAGTGATCCTGCATAGGGTTTCCGAGGAGCAACTAGCGAGTCTGAACCTCTGATGTTGCAGTTAGCAGTCCAGTGCTTATCCTTCAGTGCTACACCAGAACTCCAAGAGTAATTATGTCACAAACAATGAAGATGAACTATTCTAAAATAAAATTCTATTTCATAAAACCTGATTGTTACCCCACACACTCAATTTGAGACCTTTAGAATTCACACATAGCTATGAACTACCAAGCAACCACAGGGTACATTTTCATTAAACAAATTTGTGCAAGTCTCAAACTTGAATTGAGATTGTGAGACTTTGATCTGGGAGTAGGGAGTAGAGGTGGGCACTGAAGTCTGTAAAACAGTTCTTTAACTTTATCTCAAAAATTCACTGTCCTCAAAACTCTTTTGTTCTGCTGCTGTTGTTTGTTGTTCAGTGCGTTGGGGTTGGTGCTCACTGACTCATAGTGCCCCTGCATAGGGTTTCTAAGGAGCGGCTAGTAGCTTTGAACCTCCAAACTTGTGGTTAGTAGTCCAGCGCTTATTTTACAGCACCATACCAGAACTGAATTTAAAGCTTTCTATTTTAGGAGAAGAAATCAGAAAAGTTCATATGTAAGTCAAAAGCACAGATCATTGTTCCTAATTTTCCAATAACTACGGGAAATGAAATCACAGAGAGAAGTAAAATGTATGCCATGGCACCCTTTTCAATTCCAGGAATACTGCTATAAATGCATACGGAAAAGACAATGTAAAATGTGATTTAAGTTGAACTTGGATAACATTAGAGGCTTGTCTACAGATGTACGAGGCTGTGCTGAGGAGGTTCTACGGCCTTTATCCATGGCAGGAAGGAGAACGTGGTGGTTGGGGGTGTCCAGGTGAGATTCTTCTTTCTTTCCCTGTATTAGCTGGGTGACCTTGACCAAGTTGTTTAGCCACAGTTTCCTGATTTGTAGAGCATGAAGAACAGGATCATTTTGATAACGTGATGAGGTAGTATCTGTAACATACCTAAGAAAGTACCTGGCAGGTAGCAACGAAGTACTAGCTACTATAAATGTTAAGACCCTGACTCCAAATTTCCACAGAGTTCCAGGAATAGAAGACATTTCTCTTCCTTAGATTTGATTAATATTGTGAGAAAATACACAGCAAAACATACACCAATTAAGAGATTCTACATGTAGAATTCCGTGGCATTGATTACATTCTCCCCTTCCTTTTCTGAGTGGTTCCTCTCTCATTAATATAATTCATTGCCCCTTAATCTGTCATGTTGCTGTCATAATTTGATCCCACACAGATAGTTCTTGAGAGCATAGTGTTCAGGGCAGTCATTTTAAACTAGTTAAGCTAAACTATTATTTACTTTTAAGAAGACTTCATGAAAGTCTTGCAGTCCATGAAAATTTGACATTCAGTTCTGCAGCCCCCCCCCTTTTGATCAGAATCCTGATATAGAATCTTTGATCAAAATGTTCAGGAAGGGTAGCTAGTGTCATCCAGGCCTTCAGAGCTCATGGCAAAGGAGGTAGTTGTTCAAGAAGGCAATTAGCCACATTCCTCACTGTCCTCCTAAGCTTGACTCTCGTTTTCCTGTTGCTCCAGGTGAACAAAAACCAACTGCATGCTTTGGATGGTCTCTTTCCAACTTTTAAGACCCCAGGCAATATAAAATGAAATTAAGAGAGCTAGCCAGGGCTTTGAACTGTTCATCCTCATTTTACTTCCGGATGAGAATTTGCATTTCTACCTTAGATATATACTGAATTAGAATCTATATTTTAACAAGATTCACCAATCTTACGTATATATAAGAAAAATCTAAAAATAGAATTACACGGGACTGTAAATATCAACGTGATCTTTCCAACATAAGAGTCACCTGGGGGATCTTGTTGGGATGGTGGTGGTGGTTATGTGCCATGGAGTCGGTTCCGACTCATAGCGACCCTGTACAGGGTTTCCAAGGCTGTAAATCTTTATAGGAGCAGAAAGCCTCATCTTTCTCCCACGGAACAGATGGTAGTTTTGAACTGCTGACCTTGTGGCTTGCAGCCTGATTCGTAAACACTATGCTTCCAGAGCTCCTTCTTGTTGGGGTAGAAAAGCAAATTCTCAGCAGAGGGTCTAGCTGGGATGAGCCAGCTTGAAGCCCCAGATAGAACAGAAGTATTAAACATGTTATTAAGCCAGTTAACTGGGATGCCCCATGAAATAATGACCCTACACCTCCAAACTAGGTAACCAAATCTCATAACGTGTTTGATTGTACAACAGCGCCTTCACGAGCTACTCTTCTTCTTTTTTGTCAGAGTTGTAAATATATCTAGCACACAACTTTTGCCAATGCAACTTTTTACAGATGTACAGCAACGATAATAATTAGGTGTGTAACTCTATCTTTAATCAATGCAATTTTTCCATCAGCATTAACTTTTCCTTTCCCCTCTCCCTCCTACCTCTAGTTGTTGTTGTTGTTGTTGTTATGTGCCATGGAGTCGGTTCAACTCATAGTGACCCTGTACAGGGTTTCCGAGGCTGTACATCTTTATGGGAGCAGAAAGCCTCATCTATCTCCCGCGGAACAGCTGGTAGTTTCGAACTGCTGACCATGAGATTAGCAGCCCGATTCATAAACTTTCATCTCCATTCATTTTCCTGTTCTTGTCTCTTCAAGTAAATGAAGTCATATTAATACTTGTCCTTCTGCGATTGACTAATTTCACTCAGCATTATGTCTTTAAGCTCTAGCCATATTCAATCATCTATCAAGACTTCCCTTCTCCTACTGACTTAGTGCTTTTCCATTGTATGTATGTAGCACATTCTGTTTATCCATCCATATACTATGGGCAATTTGGTTGTTTCCAACTTTGGATATTGTTAGTAGCGCTACAATGAACATTGTTGTACAAGTCTGTTTTTGAGTCTCTGATTTAAAGTCTTTTTGATACATGCTTTGGAATGGAATTGCTGGTCATAAGTAGTTTTACTTTTAGATTTTTGGGGGACCACCACAGTTTTCTCACCTTGTTGTTCAGAAGGGAAAGCAATGCCTGCTGCTGCTGTGTGCCATCAAGGTGGTTCTAACTCATAACGACCCTGTATAGGGTTTCACAGGCTGTAAATCTTTACACAAGCAAAAAGCCTCATTTTTCACCTGCCGAGTGGCTGGTGGATTCGAACTGCTGACCTTGAGGTTAGCAGCCCAACATGTACTGCATTATATGCTACCTAGGGAAGTTAAATAGCTTGCCCTAGGATCACTGATTATGTAGTTCCAGAACTAAGACTAGAATCCTTCACTCTTGACTTTATCCCAGGGCTCTGTGCCCTATACCCTTTTTAGGTATAGTGTTTCCCAGTATCCCTGGAAAGTAATACATTTTCTGGTGAGGAAGCGGAAACCAACAGGAAGGTTAAGTGAGGTCAAGCAGCTGTGATAGAAGTTGGGACGCCAGACTTTGTTTACTGTCGTTGAACTACTGGGTAATACTATCAAATGTCTTTTTTCCTCTTCCTGAGATAGTTGTTTTATCATTTTTGTATTTGGGAGCAGAAAAACAAAGAGGGAAATGTTAGTGTTAACCAAAAGTTACTAGTCAAGCAAGAACCAAATCATATTATGTTGTTTATGTCTCCAAATTACATCCTGGAAGGTAGAGAAGGTAAGGTAGTGAAAGAACTTTGGTTAACATGATCAGAAACAGTGATGAAAACAACCAACCATCTGTTCACAGAACTGTTTGTATAAAGAATGATGCATAACAATGGCAACTAAAAGCTCTCCCCTGCCTAAGACAATAGTGATATCAGCAGAGAAAGATTAGGATATGCATTCAGCAAATATTGATTTAATGAATCTACAACTAGTGTATACCACCGGTGGGTGAGGGAGCATTTAGTAGGTGTGGTGAGAAGAGGGACTCACAGGAGTTGTATATTGTGTCCTTCCTCTGAATAGTTAAGGGAGACTTCACAAATAGGCTGAGATTAGCAGTTGTTTGGAAAGACGAAAGAAATCAGTGAAGCAGTATAAGGAAGAGGGTTCTGGGACTTTGTGCCAGTACCAGTAACAGAGGCTGGCTTAGTTAGGTTTTAGTTATTTCAAAAGGAAAAGCAAAAGCCTCCCCAAATGGTACTGACTTGTACAGAATCCGTTCTGGTTTTTTGAAGAGAGCTTAACTACATGACTCATCGTTATTTCCAAATCCAGCTAGAGTGATTACACTTGCTCTTCATGAGATCTGATGCTTCAGGAGGTACACAGGTGTTTTTCAAGGATGCTGCTTCCTCTCAGCAGCTCAGCCTCCACACACACCTACCACAATGCAAACTAATGTGCACAGGCAGTATCTGCAAAGGATGGCAAGAAAAGCGTTTGCTACTAGACTGTCTGGAATTGGACTTGGACATGTCTCAGGATTTCTATAAGAGCTAAGTCCATTGTCAGCCATCACTCCAGCAAAAAGCACAAACTCATGAACATGGTCGTCTGAAACAACACCGAAGTCCCATCAGGAGCAATGGAGAAAGTCTCTTGCCCCATCGTTACACAAATAAAGTCCTTACCTCTCTTCTACCTCTCATTCTCTTGTAGTCACCTCTGGCACCTATAAGTAATAGCCGCCCCTTCTCAGTCCTTGAGAAAAGGGGCCTTGGCTCCCACACTGCCACCTGCTTCTTTGACCTCTACAATTTCTCCTTCACTTGCTTTCCCTCTCCACCCAACTTTTAAATGCATGCATCCCAAGATTGCTTTAATATCATCCTTCTGGTCTTTCTGGATGGTCACTCATCCCATCTGTTCTCTTGGCTTCTAGTAATTGTCTTTATACCAAGGATACCCAGATTGACAGCTTTAGCTCAAGCTTCTGTTTTGAGTTCCAAACTTATTTTTAAATAGCTTCTCAGCACCTTTCCAGAATATCTCCAAACTACCCGAAACATGATGGCTATATAATCAAACTTATTTTCCCTACAAGTACAGCCCACTCCTCTCCCTAGGCAATAGACCACAATCCTTAGAGGCATGCATCCAGGCAAAACCACAGGTTTTCAGGTCCTCTTCATCTCCGACAACCTATCAGTTGTCAAATGCTACAAAACCAATTGTGATCTGACTGTACCTCTCCTTTCCACCTCACTGGCTAGAGGTCATGTCTCCTTCATCCTCTGATCTGGCCAGACACCCTAAGTCTGTGATTAGCCATACTAAAGTGTATGCCTCTCTTCAGCCCTGAGCACCACAGGCCTGAAACACTGATGGGCCTCATGGAGGCTAATTCACTGACCACTGTGTTTACTTCTCATGTAAAGTAGGCCTTTTATTGCCCAGAGCACAACCCAATGACAAGTCTGGAGAGTTCTAGGAAGCTATATATTTGGATGTATAGGAAAGCCCCCACCAACGTGCTTGCATGAAGGGAGGCTACAAAAATAACTTTGGAGAATCTATTAAAATATTTTCTATAAAAAATTTCAGGGATCCTATTTACTGCGTATCCAGTAACCTCTTGGGAAGCTTTTGGTGATAGTACAAATAAAACATGCATGGTTAAAGCACTCATGTTCTCAATGCTAATCTACGCTCTTCTCAAATCATGCACCATATTTGCTCCTCTGTTTTGCTGCAAGTAGGTTCCAAATCAAATTTATGGATCAACCAATTGCATTGTTTAGGACATTACTATTGTTTCCTTGTCCTTGTCCTATTTCTCTTGTCTATACACCGGAGTCCTGGTGTGGCGCTGTGGGCTAATGCGTCAGACTGCAAAGTTGTTTGAACTGCAAGGTCGGTGGTTCAAGCTCATCAGCTGCTCTTGGAAACAGGGTCACTATGGGTTAGAACCGACTCGAAGACACTTAACAACAACATACCTGCCTTAGTTTGGACTCTCTTAGGAGCAGACTTTGAGGTAAGAATTTAAGTGCAAGTGGTTTATTCGAAAACTAATTTCTGGAAGGACCAAGGGATTACATACGTGAGATAGCAAAGGAAGGAAATGCAGAAAGAGTGTGTTACCGAGCAGGTTACTAGAGTGGGCAACTGAGGCTAGATCTCGTTGTGGATCTCAAAGAGTTGGTAGAACACCCTCATGGGTAGAGGAAACTGGGGTGTGCATTCTTCAGCTCCCACTCATTATTGGTTGAAGACTATGCTGCTGGTTGTTGTTATTAAGTGCCATGGAGTTGGTTCTGGCCCACAGAAACTCTGTATAGGATTTCCAAGGAGCGACTGGTAAGCTTGAACTTCTAACCTTGCCGTTCAAACTGGCCTTGCAGTCCAGCGCATTAATCCACAGCACCACACTGGGCAAGAACATTAATTCCCCAGAAATTCTAGCACCCTATGTGAGCTGAAAAGAATGGGCATGGAGCATCCGTAGTATCTGCTAGTATACCTCATTTATACTTTGGTCCTGATTCTTACTATACTTCACTACCATATATGTTTCCCGTAAGCCGGCTTTAAACTCTTAATGGAATGAGCTGATATACAAAGAAAACACTTTATAATACTAATCTTCAACTCTAGTTGTACTTACTCTTCTGTATACATAATTTAATGATAGTTGTGAGAATCCTACTGTTCTTTTTTACGTAAATATTAAGAATCCCTGCTCTGTTGCCATGATTCTACAAATATTTTATTTCTCCCATGAATTTTATCCATCGGTGTCTAGTGCCACATCTTCTTTTTTTTTTAAATGAAAATTAAGCAATCCTCAGTGGGCCAATGCCTCTTCCCCACAGGTTCCAGAAAGGTTAGGCAAAGTGCTTCTGTCCCCATCACATTTGGATGGAGTCACGTGATCCTCACTAGATGAAAACTACGTCTGAATGACAAGTTTAAGTAAAGTTGGATTCAATACCTTGGTATTACAAGTAAGCAGTTTCTAATTGCTCTTCTAATTGTTTTGCAAGTTATTATTGTTTCTGCTCTTATAGAAATTAATTGTGAGAAAATGATTTTGGAAAATGAATAGATAGTATTATAATTTAAAGGCACGGTAATAGCATTGGCATTTCATTGCTGTGAGAGTAGGCTTTGTCTGGCTGAAATATCTGCATTTTTATCAGGACAGGCTTACACATTGCTCTCTCCACCCCCACCCCAACCCCCAAGCTCAGGTTAGCTGGCCTTCCTTCCTCACAAAATAAGATTCTTATACAAACAACCTGTGGGACCAAAATCTTTCCCAGATAAACATGTGTTTCCTGCTCAGAATTACAAGAACCATGCCCTTTAGTTTGGCTTATTCTATTTCCCTTTCTTTCTTCTCCTCCCACCCCCCAGCTCCACCCCCTCCACTCATCAACTTCCGAAGCCCCCTTTTAAGCTCTCAAATTTTGATTTTATAATTTTTGAAAATCCACACAGGATATTAGCCACAAGGAGTATAATGTCTAATCAGTTCTTTCTTCAACTGCAGGAGGGAAGGAAGGCAATGCAGGCCCCTCAATGCAAATTTAGCACAATTTCAAAATGGTTACACTGTTGCCGATTTGTAAACTAATTCAAAACCTAACACTAAAGGTAAAAATACCATCACACAACCATATTTCCTACACCACTAATGTGGGGCTTTGAACACTAGCCAGCTTTTATGATCTTAAAAAAAAATAGTCAAAGAGAAATGTTTTACTCAAATGTCATTTACATCAAATGGTCACTTCCTGTTAGGTACAGGCAACCTTGCCTACTTTTTTTTTTTTTTTTTGACAATTGCATTATGCCTTAAATTAAAAGTGAGCATACTGTAAACTATCACATAATTCACAAAACTTTAAAAATAAAAAGTGAGCATAGTAAAATAAAGCTGAGAGAAAGAAAGAAATTAGACTTTTTAAAGAAACATTGTAAACAAAACTTTGGTATCAACAGGAATTGAAACCACTGAAGACAAGAGATTTCTGATGAGCTGGATTCGTGTGAATTTCCCTCCCCTGAGACCCAGTGTTGTTACTCTTATATACCCTGAAGGAGAAAATTCCACGAGGCAAGGACAAATAGGCTCTCTTTTCTTAAAATCCACTTAACAGAGTTTTCTCTATTATCATGAAAAACCCAGTCATACCCTTGAGTAAAGGTTTATACTTTTCCATGAAAACTTGTTGTTATTAATCTCAACAAAGTCACAGAGGAACTGAACAACATAATCTATCAACTCATAGATTTATACAGAGCACTCGACCCAACAACTGCATGATCTACATACTTTGCCAGAGCACACGGCATATTCTCCAAAACAGACCTAATTTAAGCCACAAAGAAAGTCTCAATAAAATTTAAAACATCAAAATACTACAGTCTTCTCAGATCACAATTCTATAAAATGAGAAATCAACAATAGGAAGATCAAAGACGCAAAATCAAGCACATGGAAATTGGATCACGTCAAAGCCACTGGGTAATAGAACAATAAAAAAATGAACGAAAACAATTTCTTGAAGCAAATGAGAATGGAAACACAACGTACCAAAACCTTTGGGACATAGCAACAGCAGTGCTTAGAGGGGAATTAATGGCAATAAATGCATATCTTCATAAAGAATAACGAACCAAAATCAACACATTAACACAACACGTCCAACTCCTAAAAAAGGCTAGCAAAGTAAGCCTACTGTCACCAGAAACAAAGAAATAAGACTAGAGTAGAAATAAATGAGAAAACAGAAAAAAAAAAAAAAAAAAAAAAAAAAAAAAAACAATAGAAAGAATCAATAAGACAAGAAGCAGGTTCTTTGAAAGTTTTAATAAAATTGACAAACTATTGGCAAATCTAACAAAAGAAAATTAGGAGGGCAATACACAAGAATAGGGAGGGTAGTAGATGGATAATGAAGATAGAGGAAGACTTCTGGGCTAAATGGGATAGAGGTAGATAGTGATTTTTGTATAACCTTGGAACAACAGCACTCTAAATAGACAAATGGATCAAGACAAAGGCTAAATAGGTAAAAGAGGGAAAAAAATGTTTATGTGTTTGACTCTCTTGTGGATACTGGCTTCTCTATCTACTATTGTAAATTACACATTCATGTGTGATAGAAATGAATACTGGAATTATGATGACAAAAAGCTTGTAAGCCCATCTTCAGCCTATAGCTGATTGGATTTGCTAAAAGGGGAGTTAGAGTTTTGTCAAGGGAAATAGGCTTCTTGTTAAGCCTTTGGAAAGTATGGGGCCTTAATTGGAATCCTGAGCCTTACTCAGAGCCTTCTGAGTTGGGGCATTCCCATTTGAAAAGACATGCAGACCAACCCAGAAGTGCTAGGAGACCAAAAGATTCATATTGAAAGAAGACCTGCAGAAAAAAAGTGGACTGTTTAGCTGTTTGAATTTTAAGCAAGCTGTTTGCAAGAAAAGTCAGCACATCAGGGAAAACCCCCTCCTAGGACTGAAACTTAAAGGGAACCCACAAGCAGTCTAGTATGCTCACCAATGACCACCTGGGTGTACCTGTGAGTGGAAGTGGGGGAAATGTCATTCAATTAACAAATCACATTAGATAAGTGAGGAATTTTGCCCCATTTGCAGCACTAAAGACCAGAAGAGTTGTGTGATGACATCAAGAACATCATACAGGAAGAAAGCAAAAGGTCATTAAGAATACAAGAGAGTAGGAAAAGACCAAAACGAATGTCAGATGAGACTTTGAAATTTGCTCTTCAGTGTAAAGATGCCAAAGCAAATCGAAGAAGTGAGGAGGTACAAGAGTTGAACAGAAAATTTCAAAAGTCAGCTCATTAAGACAAAGTCAAATATAATGAAATGTACAAAGACCTGGAGTTAAAAACCAAAAAGAGAAGAACATGCTCAGCATTTCTCAAGCTGAGAGAACTGAGAAAAATTTTATTCATGCCTTAATTTGTGGTATTTAAGGATTCTATGGGCAAAATATTGAATGATTCAGAAAGCATCAAAAGAAGATGGAAGGAATAGACAGAGTTATTGTACCAAATATAAGTGGTCAATGTTCAACCATTTCAAGAGGTAGCATATGATCAACAGCCAATGATCATAAAAGAAGAAGTCCAAGGTGCATTGAAGGCATTGGTAAGGTACAAGGCACTGGAAACAGGTGGAATACAAATTGAACTTTTTCAACAAACTGATGTGGCACTGGAGGCACTTATTCATCTATGCCAATAAATTTGGATGACAACTACCTGGCCAACTGATTGGAAGAGATCTATATTTGTGCCAATTCCAAAGAGAAGTGACCCAACGGAATGTGGAAATAATCGAACAAATCATTATCCCATGTGAGTAAAGTTTTACTAAGATAATACAAAAATGGCTACAACCATACATTGACAGAGAACTTTCAGAGGTTCAAGACAGATTCAGAAGAGAATGTGGACCGAGGGATATTATTGCTAACATCAGCAGGATCTTGGATGAAAACAGAGAATACCCTTCACTTTACTGATTGGCTTTCAATTGTGTGGATTTTGACAAACTCTGGACAACATTGTAGAGAATGAGTATTCCAGAATACTCATTTATGAAGAACCTTTAAATAGACCAAGAGGTAGTTGTTCGAACAGGACAAGGGAACACCGAATAGTTTAAAATTAGGAAAGGTGCATTTCAGGGTTGTATTCTTTCACCATACTTATTAGACCTGTATGCTAAGCAAATAATCTGAGAAATTGGATTATATGAAGACAAATGTGGCATCAGAATTGGAAGTAGCCTCATTAACAACCTGTGATATGCAGATGATACAACCTTGCTTGCTGAAAGCAAAGAGGACTTTAAATATTTACTGATGAAGATCAAAGACCACAGCCTTTGGTATGGGTTTCATTTCAATGTAAAGAAAACAAAATTCCTCATCGCTGGACCAATAAATATCATCACGATAAATGGAGAAAAGATTGACGTTGTCAAAGACTTCATTTCCTCATATCAAACGCCAACACTCATGGAAGCAGCATTCAAGAAATCAAATGACTTATTGCATTAGGCAAATCTGCTGCACAAGACCTCCTTAAAGTGCTGAAGAACAAAGATGTCAGGATGAGGACCAAGGTGCATCTGACCCAAGCCTTGATATTTTCAATAACCTCATATGCACATGAAAGTTGGACAGTGATTAAGGAAGACCATAGACGAATCGATGCAACTGGGTTATGGTGTTGGAGGAAAATATTAAAAGTGCCATTTATTGCCAAAAGAATAAAGCAACCTGTGTTGTTAGAAATACATCCAGAATGCTCCCTGGAAGCCAGGATGGCCAGACTTTATCTCTCATACTCCAGACATATTGTCAGGAGGACCAGTCCCTGGAGAAGGATTTCATGTTTGGTAAAGTGCAGGGTCAGAAAACAAGAGAAAGACTCCCAATGAGATGGATTCGCACAATGGCAGAAGCAATGGGCTTAGGTGAAGCAACAATTTTGAGGTTGGCCCAGGATTGTATAATGTTTTGTTCTGTTGTGTGTAAGGTTGCTATGAGTTGGTACTGACTTGATGGCACCAAACAACAACAAGGAGCAGGTTCGTCTTTTGGCTATTTTTGTGAACTTGGTTATTTTGACTCCAAATCTTGGTTATCTATACCTTGACTGACTGAAATCCTGTAAGGACCGAATATAACTGTCCCATAGGGTTTCCAAGGGTGTAAATCTTTAAGGAAGCAGACTCCTTTATTGGTTTTGCTTCTTTAGAGACCCCAACCTAAGACGACACCTAACCACATCTCCTCTCTATCATATGCCCACTCAACAACCTAGTTTAGAACATTTACTAAGTGCTGGCACTGTGATGGAAATGGCAAGAAAGATACAGTGATGACTGCAACAACTGAGTGCAATGCTAGCGACACACACAGAGACAGAAATTATGTTGCACAGTAAACATTTCCATGGAGTGTGAAAACGCAGGAGCTGTACCCAAACTTGGAGGCATCACAAGTGACTTCTCTGAAGAAGGACAATAAAATGGCAACTCTCAGAACAAGAGAAGGGAGGTGGAGCAGAGGAAACAGGAAGGGTGTTGCAAGAAGGAACTCATATTCGCCTTCCAAGATGAGAAAATGTCTGCTTAAATTCTTGCCCATTAAAAAAAAAAAAAAATGCATTATGTTCCATTTGAACCATGACCATCTTGTATAGTTAATTATTTGAGTGGAAAATTTAGAAACTTCTTTTTTTTTTGGCAGTTGATAAGAAAAGTATATGGCTGCACTACCAACTGCTTGGCATTCACGTTTTCCCCAAAGGCGTCATCCCTCCTGAAGTGTTGATCTTCTTCAGTTGTTCTTAATCCTGACACAGCCATCATTGTCCCGAGGGGGTTATAACTCAGCTTCCTAGACACCATATCTTCTCTTGGTTTACTCCCTCATTGTGCTGAAGTAAATCTTTTTAACTTCTTCAGAAGGTACAAAGTGGAGATATTCTTTCTGAATACTTGTCTGTATGAGCAAGACTTTCCATTGCCTTGGCATCTAATTGACAGTCTGACTGGGTATAGAATTCTAATGTCAATATCAAAATCGTCTTCTCTCTTAACTTTATGTTCTCATAGTCTTTCTAGTTTTTAAGATATTCTCTATAATTTTTGTTTTTATAGTTGTGTTTTGTTTTACAATTCAGTAAGCTGCATCTTGGGGAGGGTCTTTTATCACTCATCCTGCTTGGCATTCTGCTTGTGGTTCTTTTCGATGTGAATAAAAGCTCAAATCCATTGCCACTGATTGATTCAGACTCATAGTGATACTATACCACAAAGTAGAACTATCCCATAGGGTTTCCAAGATAATAATTTTTTATAGAAGCAGATTGCCACATCTTTCTCCCCGAGAGCAGCTAGTGGATTCCAGCTGCCAATCATTTAGTTAGCAGTTGAGTGCTTAGACACAGCATTATCAAGGCTCCTTTTAATACGAATACTCATGTTTTTTCTTTGGATCTAGAAAATAGTCTTCTATTATTTCCTGTTTCCTCTGTCCTCTTTCCTATATTCATTCTTCCTGGAACTCCTATTACCCCTATGGTCCTATGTTTGAATTCCTATTTTGCTTCTTTGCATTTTTATTTCATAACTGGAAGATTTTTCTCAGCTCAATTTTTCTATTAACCATCATTTCAGCAATGATAGCTTAAATATAATAGGGCGCTTTCCTGTCTAACCATTTTTCTTTCACAGCATTTTTGCAATAACATGGTTTCTTTGAAGATATTGAATAGTCTTCATTTTAAAAAATTCTCATCAGTTCTACAGAATTCTGTCTTTTCCTTTAGACTCAGCAGTTTTGCCTCGTTATCTTGCATACTGCTAGTTTTTGTTTTCTTCACATAGCGTAGCTGACTACACAGATTTGATGATGAAGAATTAGGTTGTACGAACAGTATGAGTAGCTGGTATGGGCTTTCCCCACCATTGTAAAGCTTCAGTTTGTCTCCCTAATACATAGACTTCTCCCCTAAATAGGAAGGTTTTTCTTTGGAGGAGATACTTCCTAACTTTGCCTAGAAATAAATGCCTTACTACCAATTGCTCTGTGTTGGGATAGCAACAGGTGCAGACTCTCCTTAGTCAATCAAGGACCCTGATACATTCTCCTGCATCACACTACTGATCTCCTTACCTGCTAAACCCCAACCCAGAGCCTCCATGAACACTGCATCTTTCTCCTGTATATATTTTGGGATGTAGCTTCTTAAGCAACATTTCCATCCATCCATATAACCCCATATTTATTCTGTATTCCTAAAAATTATTGTCTTACACTCAACCTAATTCTCTCCACATATATAATTTTATTCCATTGTTCCACATGACAGTCATTTTAATGAAATCTTGGAAAACTAGGGATATATATATTATATATATATATATATATATATATACACACACACACACACACACACACACACCATTCATACTGGGACCTCACAATTCTCATTAGCATAGACCCAATAACTCTTGGCCCAAGATCATGTTCAGACTCAAGACAAAGCAGGTTTCAGAATGGTACAGTCATATTTATATGTATACATATTTAGAAGGCTTCATATAAAACCAGCAAGAAGCTCTGGTTGCGTAGTGGTTACGAGTCTGGCCACGAATCTCTAGGTTTGCAGTTGGAAACTACCAGAGGGCCTCTGAATGA
The DNA here is from genome assembly GCF_000296735.1 of Chrysochloris asiatica. Classification (NCBI taxonomy): domain Eukaryota; kingdom Metazoa; phylum Chordata; class Mammalia; order Afrosoricida; family Chrysochloridae; genus Chrysochloris; species Chrysochloris asiatica. Next base: position 5,559,108 of record NW_006408585.1, read on the forward strand.
AAGATGAGGCTTTCTGCACCCTTACACTGGAGTCCTGGTGTGGCGCTGTCGGTTAATGCGCTGGACCAAAAAAAGGCTGGTTTGAATCTCAAGTTGGTGGTTCAAGCTCATCAGCCGCTCCTTGTAAACCCGACACTGGGTAGCCATGAGTCCGGACTGATTCCACAGCACTAACAACAACAATATATAAAATGTATACATATATTGTTATAGGACTTCTGGTGTGGTGTTGTGGATTAATGTGCTGGATTGCAAAGTCGGTTTGAACAGCAAGGTCAGTGGTTCAAGCTCAACAGTCGCCCCTCAGAAACCTCATACAGGGTCGCCATGGGTCTGAACTGACTGGGTGGCACTTTACAACAACAAATCTTTGTGGGACCAGAAAGCCTATGTTTCTTCTGCAGAACCGCCAATCTGCGGTTCACAGTCCAGCACTACTCCTATATAGCCACCACGCTCCCCTACACATTCCTATAAAATTTTATGGATATAGCATTATTTTGGCCAGTAGACAGCAAATCACACACTTCTGTCTAGCTTTTCATACTAACAATAGCTGAATAAGATTATTCAATTAAACTTTAATCTTTTAGTAAAATCAGCAATGTTACAATGATTCTACTTTCTCCATTTACAATTCCCAGCACGCATGCATAGATACACAAGGGAGCTTCAAAAAGTTCCAGTAAAAATCCCATTATCTTGTCATTCCATTTTTTCATGAATTTTTTGAAAACCCTTCCTATTCCCCCCACCCCACCCCTACCGCTTCTTTAGACTGAATCTAGTTAATCCTATGATAAAGTTCTTTGTTAAGTGAAACACATCGATTTTAGAAACTGCTACTGCAATTTATAAATTACTGCATAATCTATGGTGAAAGACAGTCTCAGATTCTCCACTCTTCTGTGAGTATACACAACGGGTGTGACTACTCTCCTCTTTATTTGGAAGTAGACATTGTACAGGCTCTGATTAAAAACAAACAAAAAACTTCAAGCCAGTGGGGAGTATTTTCTGTGTTTGAGAATAGAGAAATTCTTCACTTTTCTAAAAACTCATACTACCATAATGAAGCATTTAAGTTTTTATTTAAGTGCCAGGTTAGAGCTCCACTCAGATAAAGAAGTAATCAATTCTCAGTCTATTTTGGAAGAGCCTACAACAGCCCCTGGCCTCAAAGCAGAGGCTCTGCAAGCTTGGCTGTTCTTGGCATGGGGTGTAGCTAAGGAAAAGGTTGGGACACAGAGAGGAAGGCACTGCCACTGTATTTCTGTGAGCATTTATATTCCCCTCACTAGAAATTGTTTCTGATCCAATTTGGTTAACTGCATTCCTGAAACAATAACTCATGAGCCCATCAAAGAGTCAAATTTCCTCAGACAAAACTTTCCATATTTTCTTGTAGTTGCATGGCAAAATTCCTCTGCAAATGCAAGGACAGGGTACTTTAATTTCAGGCTATAATAAAAGTCAAAAGATTGTGGACAGAAAAAAACAACCCACAAAACTTTTTAAATAAGCTATAGCCTTCTACTTCAATAGAATATAAGTATAAATAATAAAGTCTCTTCTGTAGTATTTGTGGCATACTCTAAATAAGAGTGTCTACGTGGGACCTCTAAAATTGCCTTGGGCACAACTACCATATAAGATGAAAAAGGAAATGACCCGGTTCAAAGAGTTATTATAAAGTGACACCTGGGATGAAAACACTCTTACCAGCGCTGTTTGCTCATACTTGTAAAAGAGTTAATAGCCTTGCTACAGCAATTCAGTGTAAACACAAAGCTTTATTCTAAATCATATGCCTGCTAGCTGGGCTATTCTGTTTTGGATTAATTACTAAGGATATCACAGTTCTGAAGTTCTGATTTTTTTTTTTTTTAAATGTTTTCATTGAAGAGGCTGGTAAACAAGTTGCACAACAGGACTGTGATGGCTTGGCGGTGTGCACAGAGCCTGGGCACACGGAACAAGCAGAGACATGTAAACATTCCTCCATAGTCAAAAGCCAAATGAAACTGTCCTTGGATGCATCTTAGGTGCTGCCTACTGACCTGGAACTCAAGTATGGTGAGGGGCCTCCAGGAAAAAGGAGCACATGCAGAAATGTGTGAGCCTCCTTAATAAAGGTGAATGAAGGTGCCGTTGAGGACCACAGTCTTTTTAAAAGAGCTGAATATGCCTAAAACTCTCAAGTGCCACACTGCCACACATCAGAATTATACTGCCAATGTATCAATTAAGCATCCTGGGGTGGCACTGTGGCTTAATGCGCCAGACTGCAAAGCTGTTTGAACTGCAAAGTCAGTGGTTCAAGCTCACCAGCTGCTCCAAAGAAACCCTATACAGGGTCGTTATGGTTCAGAACGGACTCAATGGCACTTAACCGCCACCACCACCACCACCATGGATTACCATCCCCTTCCAGACTAACAACCATGGCTGCCCTGTACAATCCTGTGCTTGGGGCATGCTGGTCTCCTCGCCGATCCTGGTCTCCTAGCCTTTCCCTTTTAGAAAGGCTTCCCAAAGGTCTGCCCAAAGCTAAATCTTTACAAGGACTTCTGCATCCAAAGGTGTCTGCAAACCACTCCAGCTAACTGTGCCCTCCTCTTCCTCAATCACTGTACAGTTCTAGTACTCTTCCATTTACAGAATATTTATTATACTTACAATCTTACACCTTAATTCAATATTGTATGCTTGATTGTTTTGTTTTATTATTATTATTATATTGTATTACATAGGCCTGCATAGTTTTGCCCTTTTCCTCAAGTAGACCAAAAATTTCTTGGAGGCCAGAAATAAAGTTTACAGTTTTATATCCTCCCAGGAGTCCTTGGTTAGTATAAATAATTAACATGGTCGGCTGCTAACCAAAAGGTTGGAGGTTCAAGTCTAACCAAAAGTACCTCAGGAGAAAGCCCTGGAAATCTACTTCTAAAATATCAGCCACTGAAGACCCTAAGGTGCAGTTTCACTCTAACACACATGGAGTTGGTATGAGTTAGAATTAACTTGAAAAACATACATTCTCCCAAGGTCTGGCATAATGTATGCCTAACACCCATTAGTGATATCTTTGCAGATTCTACTGGTACGCAACTGAAAATTATAAACTTCAAATTAAAGATTTCTTGTTCTGGGTCTCAGGATCCCTGGTGACACTGTGGTTAAAGCACAGTTCTGCTAACCAAAAGGTCAGTAGTTTGAAACCACCAGTCACTCCTTAGAAGAAAGATGTTACGATCTGCTTTTATAAAGATTTGTAGCTTTGAAACCCTATGGGACAGTTCTACACTATTCTATAGGGTCCTATGAATTGGAATTGACCCAGTGGCATTGGGCTTTTGGTTTGGTTCTGCGTTTCTAGGATGCTGTGTTTTCATGGGACCACCTGCTTCTGAAAGGCAACAACCATCTATGATGCTGTGGGAGGTTTCAGTCCCTGGAAAGTGAACTTCAATTTCTACTCCACCATTGCTGTTGTTAGGTGGCCCTGAGTCTATCTGGACTCAGAGGCACCCATGTGACGGAGCAGAACTAACTTGTGGGGTTTTTTTTAGGCTGTCATCGTTATAGGAACAGACTACTAGTCTTCTCCTGCAGAGCCTCTGAGTGGATTTGAACAATCAAACCTTTTGTTTGATAGCCAAGCATTTAAGTGCTGCACCACCAGGGTTCTATCATCCACAAGGTCACTGGGGGCGGGAGCCAATTTATGCCCACTTGTGCCATGGACAGCAGCCTTACTCAACCCTGTTTACAGTCTGATTGTTAATGCACTGATTTGATAGCAATAATCCACTGCAGAGACTTAAGTAAATCAAACTGACTTTACACTTCATGAAAGGGGTAAAAGCATCCCTTCTCTCCCACCCCCCAAAAATACTCTTACACTTCCCCCATCACAAGCTAGAGGGGGCTGCAGGGTCCTGGCCAAAATTTCAACCTAATTTGTTTCCCTGAGTCCTCTCCTCCAGCCTGGTGGCATCACTGGAAGGGAGGAGGGTGCTCGAGTGGGGTTCCAACTGGCTCTTATCAGCCTCTTCCAGGAATTCTGAGCAAACCTCTGCAGGACTTCTGGAACATTTCTGGGAATGGGTTTCTCAGAAGGAATGGAGATCCACAGATAGGAATACAGATAAAATGCATTTTTGTTCACTCCTTTGTTCCCAAGGCTAACTGCAAGGTCATGTGTTCTTTTAGAAAAATGAAAAAAATGCTTTACGTGCCGAAAGACCTTCACAACCAACCAAACTGCTAGGATCAGGGGAGAGTCCTCAAGGTGAACCGGGGACAGTGGAGTTGATCCCTATTCTTGCTGACCCCATGTGTGTCAGTGTAGAACTGTACTCTATAGGGACTTTTGGGGGGTTTGTTTTGGTTTTTAAAATAGTATTTTATTATATTTAAGGTGAAAGTTCACATAGCAAACTAGGTTCCCACTAAAAAATTCCACACAAATTATTCACAATGTGCCACCATTTTCATGCATTCTGTTCTGGTTAGTACCACTTGTGGTATTCTAGTTTTCCTGTCCCCTTACCTTGTTATCTTTGCTTTAAAGTAATTTTTGATCACTCGGTCTCATACAGATGATTTTTAAAAGAAACTCATTACTCATGTGTGTCCTGGTGTGGCGCTGAAGAATAAGCACTCAACTACTAACTGCCAAGGTCAGCAGTTCAAACCCACCAGCCACTCCTTGGAAACCCTATACAGGATCACTATGAGTCAGGAATGATGCCACAGCATTTAGCAACATTACTTGTGGGTGATATTCTTTGTTTATGAGCCAATCTATTGTTTAGCTAAAAGGTGATCTCAAGGGATAATTGCAGTTTTAAGTTTAAAATATATCTGAGGGCAACAGTCTCAGGATTCAAAGGCTTTTTAATGTCTGATTTTTCAGAAAGCTCATCAGGTCTGTCTTCTAAGGCCACTCACTGGGTTGACTCAAACCTCTACAGCCTCGGCAATAGCAAAAGCTTAGTCTGAGTTTGCTGGGGCCACAGACTGAAGCTAGGCGCTCCAGGCAGCCAATCCCTTCCCTTCTTGTGTGTCTCCAGAGGTAAGCGTGAATCACTTGGTGGTGCGGTTTTTTCTTATGTTGAGTGACTCCCACAGACGGCTGAAGAAACATACCTGGGGCAGAGGTTCTGCCTGTGAGACATCAGTAACACCACCAGGCGCCGTGGTTAGGGAGGAAAATGTAGGAGTGCCACACGCCAAGCGCACAGAGTCCCCTCACACAAGTGTTACTCAGAGTGGCCACGGAGAGGAGACATGAACATGAGTCTTCCAGAGGAGTGGCACCACCATTCACACACATATGTATAGAAGTACATGTGTACTTGCTTAGTATGAATGGCTCCAAAGGTACAATCCATCTAATGACTTTGAAGGACTATGGGGCCAAATTGGGACTCAGCTGGAACCTTGCTGAAGGCTATACTGTAGACAGACCTCCCTCCTTCCCAACTACCAAGCGTCTCCCATAAGCAGGGTCTGCTGAGTGTTAAGGAAGCTGGGCCTCTTCAGCTGGTGTCTCAGCCAAAATCAGACAACTTATGTCAAATTCAAATGCTTAAGGCAATAGGCAGACACCACCCAATCACCACCTCTCTTTCTACACATCCAAGTATATATACAACATATACACAAAAAATGTTTAGTGTATTCAATGGTTCAAACCTATCAGCCACTTCTTGGAAACCCTATACAGGATCTCTATGGTGGTAGTGTACTGTGGTATGTACCGTGGAGTCAGTTCCAACCCATAGCGACCCTGTACAGGGTTTCCGAGGCTGTACATTTTTATGAGAGCAGAAAGCCTCATTTTTCTCCCATGGAACAGCTGGTAGTGTTGAACTGCTGACCCTGAGGTTAGCAGCCTGATTTGTAACGACTACACATTTGGTTTAGTGTACTGTATAGATGGGTTCAAAATACACTTGGCTTTGTGTAATTTGAGCTCTCTGGCTTTGTTTACAACTGCTTCCCAAGTTCCAGGGTTTTAGAATTACAACCTATCCTTCTCGGAGAGTGTGTCGAGGGAGTTCAGAGTTCTACACCAGGTCCTCAAACACCACCATCGAGGGTGTCAAGGACCCTGGGCAGAGTTTTGAAGGAAGAACTCAACCCCTCTTCCAAAGCAGATTTCTTTCTTTTTAAAAACCCTCAACTGGGTGACATTTGGCAATGTCAGGAGAAATGTTTGGTTTTCACAACTGAGGGCAAGGGTGCTTGGTTGGTTGGCTGGTTGGTTCTGACTCATAGTGACCCTGTATAGGGTTTCTGAGGCTATAAATCTTTACAGGAGCAGAAAGCATCATCTTTTTCCTAAGGAACGACTGGCTGATTCAAACTGTTGACCTTTCCGTTAGCAACCCAACATATAGCCCACTACTAGTAGGTAAAGCCCAGAGATGCTACTGAACACCCTACAATGCACACACCAGCCCCGTTCCATAAAGAATTATCTGGTCAAAATGCCAATCATTGCAAAGGTGAAAACCTGTTTTTTTTTAAAAAAGCAAAAAAAATAAAATAAAATAAAATAAACCCAAAACTCTGTTTTTGCATTCTGTAGGAGAATTAATTTGAGGGGGAAATGTTCTGCTTTAAAATAAGTTTGCAAACTTCTGCTCTAGGACACCTACCTGGATTCAAACTATTCAACAAAGTGATAAGCTCTTTTGTGTTTTGCTTCAAAGTCCTAAGCTAGCACTGATTCTCACATCAGACATCTAATTTTAAAGTCCCATAATAGGTCTTTTGGAGAATTTGTGGCTGCTATAAAGGAGCTAAGATTTTGTCTTTTTTCTATTAAGCATGGGTTGTGAATCAAGGGCCCTGGAGCCAGCTCATAGGACATGGCGGCCAAACTCCTGCTGAACCAGTATGGAATCTAAACAACTTCAATCAGAGAGGGAAAAGCTGATGGAGTCCAAGTGTTTGTTCTGATGGGAAGCCACGGGTGTTGGCTTCATAGAGATCAGCCCTCCATCAGTCAGGCAAAGAGCCAGAAGTTAAATATATTGCTTCTTTTAGGAAGGAAAGTGAACAATGGCTTCTTCATTTGAAGCCACAATGGGAAATTAGGAAGGGGCAGAGCAGAATTCCTTGTGTGGACTCTGGCCAGGCTTCAGGGTTAACATCCTTGCTCTTACAGGATCCAAACCCAAGATATTCCCAGTCAGCACTGGTGAGCTCTCTGCTAACGAATTCCAAAAATCTAGGGGCTACTACGTAGCTCCCTCTGTTGCCAAGCCAAAGGATCAATCTGATTCTGGGGTCAGGGAAATAAACGTAGTGGGTGAACTTCGCATGAAGGCTTCTTGATACTCTTGGGTAGGTTCTTTGAGATACCTCTCAGCAAACGCTTAGGTCAAGGTCAGCAGTTCCAAACTACCAGCTGTTGCTGTTCTGTGGGAGAAAGAGGAGGCCTTCTTGTCCCATACAGATCTACAGCCTCAGCAATCCTATTTCGGGTCACTGTATGAGTCAGAACGGACTCCAGAGCATATAACCAATTAGCCAACCAATGCTTAAGTCAGTTCTTGCAGCTGAAAAGGTAGACTCACCATGACAACGCTATCTCTAATCCCTGCTTCATCTTCCATCCTACAGGCATTAGGCCTCTTTCCACGAAGTTCCCAGACTCCATGCCATTTTCTCACTGCACATCCAACTGCGCTGTGTTAGATGACCACCTTCCTCTCTAAACTGTGAGACTCTGGGAAGAAAAGAGGCTATCACATTCACCTTTTTATGGTGCCAGGCACACAAAGTACTTAATATTTAATAGATCTCTCAAATATGTAAAATGCTTGAAAATATGATACCAAAACCCTACAGAGCAGGCCAAATCCCACCTTACACTGTAGGTGCAGCTTCTGGTGTGTGAACTTTAATGCAGAACAGGCTTTAAACTGGGTCATTCTGCTTCCACTCCTTGCTGAGAATTTGTATTCCCTCCTCAGATCTAGAGAATCAAAATCCACATTTTATTTAAGGACTCATGGGAACCACCTGGAGAGCTTGTTAAAATGTAGATTCCGATTCAGTAGATCTGGGGTGGAAATGGCAAATTTTCAGCAGAGGGTCCAACCAGAATGAACTAGTTTGAAGCTCTGGTGCAAAACTTGCTTTGGCAAACACAGCTGGAGAACAGGATAGACCTGGGCAGATGTTAGATCTTTCTCCAGGAACCGTTTCATATGTAAAACAATTGCCGGGTTGAGAAATGAAATAAACAGCTGGCCTTTGAGGTGGCAAAAGATACACTCTCCCTTTTCAACTTTAATCAGTGGGTCACACAACATTTTCCTCTAGCCTTTGAGAGGAGAAATACCCTAGTGTGATTTCCTTGTCAGTCTTTCCAATCATCCATAAGGAAGCCCACCTACAGAAATAAACTGCAAGCATGCACACACTTTCAACCTAGAGGCTTTTCACTTGCTTAAGACAGAGATGCTATCTCTTTCCTTAAAGAAAACAGCCTACTGGGAAATTCCCAAGCTGTGGTCCAAAGGCTTCTAACATAGAGGGAGGACTCATTGCCAGGGGCTAAAAATTAAACAATTCATTAAACACTGTCTCTCACCTTCCATACTGACCCAGATTCAATTCCAGCTAATACATCTCATAAGTAACCAGCACTCGTCTGTCAGCAGAGACCTGCCTGTTGATCTTGTGCTGAACAGTTTCAGTGGAACTTCCTTACGAGGACAGACTCAGGGGAAAAAAAGACCAGGCAATCTAATTTCAAAACACAACTACTGAAAACCCTGTGGAGGACAAAGGTCTGAACCAAAATCAGTCATGGGGACGGTAGCATCTCATTCCACTGACTATAGGGCCTCTGTGAGTCAAGGGCCAACTCAATGGCAGCTAACAATTACAGAACATTGGGAGAGAAAATTTTTAAATAAATGTTATAATGAATTTATGGTAATTTTTTGTCGTTAAGTACATTACTAGCCAAAAGAGACATATAATACAACTAGCTACTGGTGTGATGTTGTAGGATAAGCACTGGACTGCTAACCACAAGGTCAGTGATTCAAACCCATCAGCTGATCCTTGGAAACCCTCTAAAAGGGTCTCTGTGATTCAGAACTGACTTAACAGCACTTAACAAACAGCTCTTAATATGAGGTACTGTGAAATTTACCAAGAATAGCATTCATGATCAAATGAGTTAGAAACCATGAAACCAGCACATTTTGCTGTGCTGTGTTGCATTCTACTGTAAAAGACCTCTTTCAAGTGTTAGAAGGCAAAGACGTCACCTTGAGGAATGAGGGGTGCTTGATCCAAGTCATTGTATTTTCAACTGCCACATATTAAGGAAAATAGAAGAACTGATGCCTTTGAACTACAATGTGGGTGGAAAAATACTTAAATATTTTAATTGAATATTGAACACCCCAGACTGCCAGAAGAATGAATACTTCTGTCTTGGAAGAAGTACAGTTAGAATGTGCTTAGAAACAAGTACGGTAAGACTTCATCTCTCATATTTTGGACATGTTGTCAGGAGGGAATAGTTCCCTGGAGAAGACCATCTTGCTTGGCAAAGTGGAGGCTCATAGAAAAAGAAGCCCCTCCATGAGAGATTGACGCAGTGCCTGCAATGATGGGCTCAAACATAGCAATGATTGCAAGGATGGCAGTATTTCCAATGGACAGGGTCACTAAGCATTGGAAGCAACTTGGCTGCACCTAACAACAACTACTATGCTGCACTAATAGAGTTACGAATTAGACATTTTCAGTTAAACTGATAATGTTGTTGTTGTTGCTAGGTTCTGTTGAGTCGGTTCCAAGTCATAGTGACCCTACATACAACAGAATGAAACACTGGGCAGTCCTGCGCCATCCTCACATCTGTCATTAAATGTGAGCCTATTGCTGCTATCATTGTGCCAATCCATCTCCTTGGGGGCCTTCCTCTCTTTCACTGACCCTCCACTTTACCAAGCACAATGCTCTTCTCCAGGGACTGGTTCCTCCTAAAAGCATGTCTGAAATATTAGAGATGAAATTTCACCATCCTTACTTTTAAGAAGCATACTGGCTGTACTTCCTCCAACACAGATTTGTTCTTCAGGTAGTCCATGGTACTTTTAATATTCTTCTCCAACACCATAATTAAGATGCATAAATTCTTCTATGGTCTTTTTAAGTCACTGCCCAACTTTAACATGCATACTGAGGTGAATGAAAATACCATGGCTTGGGTCAGGTGTACCTTAATCCTCAAACTGGTATCTTTAATCTTGAGCTCATTAGAAAGGTATTGTGCACTGTAAAGGTAGAAGTTTTGGTAACAAAAATAGGGGAGTAGTTACTCTTACAGTCCAGAAACAGAAGTCCCTATGACCATCAAGAGAGAAGAGCACAAGCAGAGTGTAGGGCCCTATCCAGAGAAGCAGCAACACCAGAGATGGAGGCAGAGATGAGAACATGGAGAGAGAGAGCGGCTGAGGACTCTGGACTCATTGAAAGAGAGGGACTGGATGCTGACAGCCAGGAGGCAGGCTTGCAGAATGTGCCCTTTGGTTGTTTACATTATTATAAGTTCCTGAGTGCTTCTCTGTGTACATCTCCCCCTATCCCATCCCCTCAAAAAACAAAAAAACAAGGAATGGAAGCAAATACTGTTGAATGATGATGCATAGAGATCATAATCATTGCAATGAAATGATGGTGTAATGCCGATGTTCTCCCATGTAAGCTATTCCTCAGTTCACAATAAAAACTTTTTTAAAAAAAAGGTATTGTGCAGCAAATTTGTCTAATGCAACATGTCAGCTAACTTCATGACTGATACATCCATGAGTACTGGTTATGGATCCAAGTAAAATGAAACCTTTGACAACTTCAATCTTTTTTCCATTTATCAATGATGCTATTTATTGGTCCAGTTGTGAAGATCTTTGTTTTCTTTACATTGAGGTGCAATCCATACTGAAGTCTGCAGTCTTTGATTTTACCAGTAAATATTTCAAGTCCTCTTCACTTGCAGGAAGCAAATTGTAAAATCTGTATATCACAGGGTCTTCCTCCAATCCTGATGCCAAGTTTTTCTTCATAGAATTCATCTTCTTGAATTATTTGCTCAGCATAGAGGTCCTGATTTTAAACCATTCAGTATCCTCTTGTTCTGTTGTAATAACTACCTCTTGGTCTATGTACAGGTTCCTTATGATGAGAACAATGAGACATCAGGAAAGATTGCCAAAAAGGGGGAGAAACAAGTGCGGGTTTTATTTAGTAAGGCAATCAGAGGTTCAGACAACTGAAAAAAAAATTCTATCCTTGAATCTGGAGAAAATGAAGCGGAATTCAATTAGTAGCAGAAGAGCTTCAAATTCCATCCTATTCTGGTCCCCAATATCTGTTTTGTAAGTGCGAAGAATACTGAATAGGGGAAGGCCCATTCATCTTTGATGATAGAAGTTTGGAGTCCCCCATGTCCAGTTTTTTTTAAAGTCATATGGATCAATTGTTGTTAGGGACCATCGAGTCACTGCCAAACTATAGCACCCCCATGTAGATCTGTTGTTGTAGTAGAGTGTTGTCAAGTCCTTTCTGACTCATAGTGACCTCATGTGACAAAGTAGAGAGGCTTCATGGGGTTTTCTTGATCAATTTTTGTAATGTTTTATTGTGAATTATGTGATAACATGGGAGGACATTAGCTTTACATTCATCCTATCATTTATCATTTCATTGCTATGGTTACAATCCCCTCTAAGCATCATGAACCAACCAAAGGGTATA
>NW_006408585.1:5577222-5607637 GCF_000296735.1 Chrysochloris asiatica
GTGCAGTCTGTCACTCTGCCCTCAGGAGTCCTTTTGTTCGTCTACTGCATCACTGCTAGCTAGGCACAGGGCAGCATTTCCAGAGTTCAGAATATGTAAAGGTAAGGCATCACCAAGGGTCTAAATAAGCTGCCTGTCTAAGACCACAAACACCATGGCAAACCAAGAAAATGGTGCACTTGCTGCCTAGTGGAAACAAGGTGTCCACTGCCTTGAGTTGTGTCCTTATTATGAAGCACCTAATTGGTTTGAGGAGTCCTTGTGTGGCACTGTGGGATAAAGCATTGGACCTCAAGGTTAGTTTGAACCACAAGGTTGGCAGTTCAAACTCAGCAGCTATCCTTGGAAACCCTAAACGGCGTCACTATGAGTCGGAACTGACTTACTTGGTGGCACTTAACTAGTTTGAAGGGAAACAGCTATCTTTGTAAGCTTTGGTCCTCTAAAGGATATTGAGCCAGAGGAGACTAGCAAAAGCAGGAATCTGGGTGGTCAATCCTGATAGAGCATGACTTCCTCCATAGGTGTATGGGTCCCTGAGAAGAGTCTAAAATTCCATTTTCCTGGGGAAAGGGTTCTCTTCATAGATGCTAAACAAGGTCTATGACCCAAGAATAGATTTAAAATACTGAATTCTAACAAAGACAGTTGCAGGCTAGGAAAAGGAAGCTACAGATACATGTATAGCTGGTCAAGTTTGAAAGCTCTCAAATTCACCAGTAAAACAGTTAGAACACGGACTTCTAGAGACAACTGAGCATTTGTGTGTGCTAATTATATTTCAAGTTCTTTCCACTTGAAAGAACTTAGGAACCCCAGGTAAAATCTGTCCCTGAGCTTGGCCCACTGCTGCATGGATCTTGTACACCTGCTTTGGTATTCACCGACATTAAATCTCAGGATTGACAAAGCAGATCTCCTTCAATGGCAACTACGAGTTCTTTGCTGATTCCAGAGGAGGCAGTGTCCAAGTGGAAAACATTGGCATTTTTCCTCGGGACTGAGCTTTGAGATGGGAGGTGCCTGCCATGTGCCCCACCTGCTGTCCTTTCCTCTCCAGTTTCAGAAGACAGCAGAAAGCAATCTCTTTAAAAACACTTGATGACGTTTCAGAAAAGAGAAACACATGCCTCCACCAATGCCATTATGCTTGCAGACATTCTGGGTCTAGTTCAGTTGCTTGATGAGTTGATTGATGCGTTCACCACGACAGCCAGGTGAGCCCATCTCCTTAAGAAAACCTACTCTATTCTTGGTAGCGTGACAGGCCACAGAGAGATGGAAAGGGCACAAGCACTGTGATACCACCTGGAAATACTTCCCCGGGAAGGCAATTTCATGAATGAGATCTTCCAAACAAATAACACCAAACTTCCCGGTGCTCCTCAATCACTGTGTTGTCTGTCAGCTGAATGGTCTTATTCTTGACATTGGCTTGTCCACATTTCAGGATGAGTTCCCAGACAGACTTCAGATTTGGAAATACCCATGTCACATAAGGGCCCACTATACACAACATTTTTATGGTTTCAGGGGTCACTTTGACAAAGACACCACTGAAAATCTTCTTTAGACGAATTCTTGCAATGGTCTTCTTCACCAGAAAACTCACCCCATTAATCCTTTGGATTCGTACTGCAAAGGCCAGGGAATGTTCATCTGGCACTTCCAAGCCATGAGGTTTCACTTCTAGTCGTCTGATGCGCACCCTGTCATGTTGCTGTCACTGGGAATCAAGTAGGAATGATTCCAGTCGCTTAAACCTAAGACCTTTTCCTTTCTTCTGCTTCTTCCTTTCCAAAAGTGCCTGCTTTGCCTGGGTGGCTTTGAGAGCCTGATAAGCCTTCCTCTTTTTCAGGAGATTTTCTGGAACCAACGGAATCTGTTTGCTTGGCTCTTCCTCTGCCATCTTGCCAACGCTACCCCAATTCTTTTTAAGGAGCTCTGCTAGCGTAGTGGTTAAGAGTTGGGCTGCGTGTTTTAAGGTCAGCAGTTTGAAACTACCAGCTGTTCCATGGGAGAAAGATGAAGCTTTCTGCTCCCATAAGGATTTACAGTCTCGGAAACTCTATGCAGGGTCACTGTGATTCAGAACCGATTCCACGGCACACCACCATTTCCACTACCACCACCAGTGAGGCAAGATCCTTCTATGTAGTCTAATAAATGTTCTGTGATTTTTGAGATTTGGCATTATTCCTGGTTCTGTAAATGCTATGCATGGTCACCGCTGATAGTCATATTCTCAGATAGTTTTCTTACACTGATTGGTACTCAGCTGAACACTCCAGGGGAACCTTTCACAAATCTCTGGAGTTCTCGCTCTACACAGCTGTTTCCTCTCCGGTACTCTATCTGTGATCTCTAGCTGTCTAGGTCTCCCTACATTCTCCTTTTTCATCTCCTTATCTCAGGGAGTCCACTGGAATTCAGCTGGGCTCCCTCTCCTCATATACTGGTCTGAAAACTCTGTAAGCTAATTGCTTTGCTCCTTTGAAAGTAAGCGACTCCAAAGGCGTTTTTTCAGTATAGCATCATGCCATATACATTCAATGGTACCACTGTTCTCCTAGGCACAGGGAATTAGGAAGTACGCCAAGGGGACATGTGTAAAGACTAGGTATCAAGGAGGGGGCTTCTGGGGTAGCTGAAGACTCTGCACAGTGCAGAACTGTTGGTTGTATAGTGATTGCTCTTCCTCCAAGCAAGAGCACAGAACCCCTAAAATGAGAGGGTTATGTGGACTCAGTCCCTGCTGAGCTGCAATGCCCCTTCACCAGAAGGCATGCTGCTACACCCCAGACTGGAAGCCCTGGCATTCATGTTACTGAAGAACTAAAGACAAAGAGAGCATCACATGGTATCTCATATTCCCTCTACTTTGCAATCCTCTCCTGCTACCAAAAATCCATCTGGTCCCTACTCTTCCTGGCAGGCTTCCTGATCCCAAGGAAGACAGTGATTCAGGTGGTTCAGAGGTAGCCTAGCACATTGTTCATTCTGCAAAGGGAGCTGGACTTGAGTCTTAGTGTGGTGCTGTGGGTTAATGCGCTGGACTGAATGACTGCTTTGAACCGCAAGGTCAGTTGTAAGCTCACCAGCCACTCCTCAGAGCAGACTCGATGGTGCTGAACAACAACTACCTGCTCCTACCAAGAGACTCTGTTCACCTCACAGATACCATTATTTCCCCAACAACCCACACCAAGAAGTTGTTATTGTTATTGCTAAGTGACACTGAGTTGCTTCCAACTCACAGTGACCCTGTATAGGGCTTCCAAGGAGCAACTGGTGGGTTTGAGCCCCCAACCTTTCAGTTAGCAGTCCAGTGCTTATCCTACAGCACCACCCCAGGACTTCAATAGCCCTGTGCATTTATTTATATAACACTGTCCACAATCACTTAAAGGAGCTCTGGTAGCGTAGTGGTTATGAATTGGGCTATAAACCGGAAGGTCAGCAGTTCGAAACTACCAGCTGCTCCGCGGGAGAAAGATGAGGCTTTCTGCTCTCGTAAAGATTTACAGGGTCACTATGAGTCAGAACCACCTCCATGGCACATAACAACAACAATAGTCACTTGAGTGGTGCAAATAGTTAAAAACTGTACTACTAACCAAAAAGTTGGCAGTTCAAACCCAAAGCTACCTCAATAGGAAGGTCTGCTATCTTCTGAAAGGTCACAGCCTTGAAAACCCTATAGAGCCGTTCTACTGTGCATACATGGGGTTGGAATTGGCAACTAACAGTAACAACACACCACAGCCAGCAGGCATTAAAAAAAGATTAACTGTAAGTATCCAGGCTATATTTTTTCAAGTCAGATTTGTATGTTCTTCTAGTAGTCCATGGTACTTTCAACATTCCTTACTAGCACCATAAGTGAAATGCATTAATTCTTCTTTGGTCTTTATTATCCAACTTCCTTGTCTTTATTCATTATCCAACTGTCACATGCATGTGAGGTACCTGAAAATACCATGGATTGAGTCAAACACACCTCAGTTGTCTAAGTGACAGCTTTGCTCTTTAACACTTTAAAGAGGTCTTTTGTAGGGAATTTGCCATTTGATTTCCCAACTCTTACTTCCATGAACATTGATTGTGGATCTAATCAAAATGAAATATTTGACAATTTCATCTTTCTCCATTTATTATAGTGTTATTGATCCAGTTGTAAGCAATTTAGTTTTCTTTACATAGAGGTGCAATCCATCCTGTAGTTTTTGATCCTCCCCAGTAAATATTTCAAGTCCTCTTTATCTCCAGCAAGCATAATTATGCCATCTGTATATCACTGTTTGTTAAATACTCTTCCTCCAATCCTGATGCTCTTCTTCATGTAATCTATCTTCTATGATTACTTGCTCAGTATACAGATTGAATTAAGCACAAAACTGTCCTGATTTTTTTTTTTTTAGAAATATTTGATTCTTTTTAATTAGCTATTGATGGGATAATAAAGTAAATTTAAGTGGCACCTAATTTAAACATTTAAAATAGTTCAATGAAGGATCATCTACAACACGTTAAGCCTAACTGTCAAAATAATGCCTTTTTCACCCCACCAACAAAGGAGGAAAAAAAGACATAATCAAAATTATGAAAATTGTCCTGATTTTAAACCATTTCATATCCCTTTATTCTGTTTGAATGATTGCTTCTTGGTCTATGTACAGGTTCCTCATGAGTACAATTAATTGTTTTGGAATTACCACTCTTCATAATTTTTCCCATAATTTGTTATGATCCACACAGTTGAATACCTTTGCACAGTCAATAAAACACAAGTAAACACACACACACAAAGATTAACTTTACCAATTCACACAAGAGTTGTTGTTGTTGTTAAGTGCCATTGAGTGGGTTCCGACCCATAGCAACCCTGAACAGGGTTTCCGAGGCTGTAGATCTTTATGGGAGCAGAAAGTCTCATCTTTCTCCCGCGGAGTTAAATGACTATTTTTCAGTACTTTTTCGCCCTTCACATGTCACAACAGTATAATTTTACCTTTAAGGTACATGTTGCTGCATGTTTAAGTGCCATCGAGTCGATTTCAACTCATAGTGACGCTGTATATAGGGTTTCTAAGGAATCCTGGTGTTGCAATGTGGACTAATGCATCAGACTGCAAAGCCGTTTGAACTGCAAGGTCGGCAGTTCAAGCTCACCAGCTGCTCCTCACAAACCCTATACAGGGTGGCTCTGGGTCGGAACCAACTTGATGGCACTTAACAACAACAAGGAGAAGCTAGTGGGTTTAAACTGCCAACCTTGAGGTTACTAGACCAATGGTTATCCTAAAGTGCCAAATCAGAGCTCCACAAATAACACCAGGACTCTATCAAGGCACATAGGTACATGTGTTGTTGTTAAGTGCCTTTGAGTCAGTTCTGGTTCATAGAGACCCTGTAGAGGGTTTCTAAGACTTTTAAATCTTTGAGGGAACAGAAAGCTTATCTTTCTCCTGAGGAGCAGCTGGTGAGCTCAACCAGCCGACCTTGTGATTCACCGTCCAGAACTTATTGTATGAAGCCACGGCACTCCCCACATAGGTACATAGGAGATATTTTAATTATTAAGTATTGTTTTTTAAAAATGGATTTTTCAGTTTAACATTTTACTGTCTTTAAGAAAAAGTTATCACTGTGTGTCATTGCGTCAGCTTCATCTTATAGCCAGTCTGCATAGCGTTTCTAAGGCTCTAAAACTCTACAGGATCAGAAAGCCTCATTCTTCTCCCGAAAGAAGTAACTGAGAGGTGGTTAATCCATAATCAAAACAAGCAAGCAAACCATCAAAGCCTGTTACAGGTTTAAGTAAGAGACACGCTCTGAGAAGACAAAGAAAATCAGGTCTGTAAAATTAAAACCACAAAAGTCAGCACACTCTTTACCTTTTAAGAAACTAAGGCAAATATCTGGGAAAAGACACAGGGTATAGAAATACCCACTTAAATTTTAAGGCAACTGCAACTTGTGAAGAAATAACAAAGTACACAACCACAACTTTCCAATCTGATGGCCACATTTGTCAGATCAGCAGGCTGGTGACCAAACCTACACAATCTTGGCGTGGATGGACATGGGCCATTGCTTGACATCAACAACTTCAGGTCCTACCAGATAAAATTCAATCCTTTGGAGGTGAGAAATTAACAACAAGCAGCGCATACAATCTGCTTTTAAAATGTACCTTCTAGGACCTAAAAAGAGATCAACTCATTCATCTTAACATAGCTACAGAGAGAAAATACTAGGTTCACTTCTATTTACATATGTTCTATAGGAGCCAGCCAGATGTGGGGGCTGGTTTTCAATAAGACTCCACAGAGGAATCTCCAGGATCCACTGCTTCTAGGACCATGCTAGACAGGGAAACAGGGCCCTCCTACTTCCTGTTCCATTATCCAACCAACATTCCTATGGAACACTCATGGAAACTGAGAAACCTATGAATTAAGGACAAAGATGAAGCTTTCTGCTCCAGCAAAGATCTACAGCCTCAGAAATCTTATAAAGGGTCACCATGAGAGGAACCAACTAGATGACACATAACAACAACATGAACTGGGGCAAGGTCTGTACAAGGAATTCCTGGCTGATGCAAATAGTTAACACACTTGGCTACTAACTTTAAGGTTGGAAGTTTGAGTCTACCCTAAGGCACCACAGTAAAAGGTCTGGTGATCTACTTTAAAAAAGAATCAGTGATTGAAAATGCTGTAGAGCAAGGTTCTACTCTGGCCTACATGGTATCTCCATGAGTCATCATCCACTGACAGCACATGACTTAACTGGTTTAACTAGTACACACACACACAACACATCACCTGCAACACACTGACCAGGAGAGGCAGTGCCAGCAGCAGCACCCCAGGCAGTAGCTGGGCTCTCAAGCAGTGATGTGGTCAAAGATGTGGCCTCTGATGGGCAGATTTTAAATAAGGTAAGATATGCTTAGCTGCTAACTAAATGGTTGGCAGTTCAAACCCACCTAGAGGCTCTGAAGGAGAGAATTATTATATAAATATTGTTGTTGTTGTTATGTGCTGTGGAGTAAGTTCCGACTCATATTGACCCTGTACAGGGTTTCTGAAGCTGTAAATCTTTATGGGAGCAGAAAGCCTCATCTTTCTCCCATGGTAGTTTCGAAATGCTGACCTTGTGGTTCACAGCCTAGATTCGTAACCACTATGCTAGCAGAGCTCCTTCCTAGAAAACCCTAGGGACAGTTCCATTTCTGTTATAGGAAGTCACTATGAGTTGAAAATGGACTTGATGGTACTTAACAGCAACAACAATTGCAAATAGTCCCTGTGGTCAAACAAGCAGAAAACTTCTGGCATCTTCCACTGCCTCCACCCTGAATTCTCTCTTCCACCCAAAGCACTTAGACACACACAGACCCTCCCAGAATATGACGCACGTGAGCTTCAGCTGCTGTCTAGGATTTAAAACAACGGCAGAGAAAAGGAACTTAGGCAATAACTCTATTTCCCAGGGCCTTTCAGATGATTCACCATAAAGCACATGGAAGTAAATGGTAAGAATTTCCTTCCAGAATGGGAGGGTACAGATCTGCAGCTGGCCCTAATGTAACACTTTTATTTCAGGAGTGTGCCTGTGTGCATCATCTCATTTAATCTTCGCAATCGTCCTGGGGACAGATATCATTAATTCCAGGTTTCACACATAAGGCAAGCAATTGTTCAAGCTTACACAGCTGGAAGTGCAAGTAGCAGAGCCATGTGCTGTAAAGGTGGTGTCCCTTCCACCAGCCACTCCACATCTCCAGTGCATAAAAGATCTCCAACAGCAATTCCCAGGGCATTTTGTCTGTCAGTCAGGCTTCACCAGCAGTTCTTGAGTTTAAAGTGCCAGAGACTGACAATGTAAGTTAAAGAAAGAATTAACCATGGCACCAGAAATTAATTCTTGTGGGTAGACATTTCTGTTATAAGTCTCTGCTTCCAAGCCTTTTGGGCATATCTTAGGAGTGGCATATGGTAGCTCTATTTTTCATTTTTTGAGGAATTACCATACTGTTTTTCACAATGGCTGTACCATTTTGCATGCCCATCAGCACTAGGCTGTTGTGTTGTTGTTATGTGTTGTGAGGTCAGTTCCAACCCACAGTGACCCTGTATAGAGTTTCCAAGGAGCAGCTGGTCAGTTTGAACTGCTGAACTTGCGGTTCAAATCAACCTTGCAGTCCAATGCATGAACCCAGGGTTCCAAATTTTCCCCAATCCTAACATTTTTGTTGTTTATCTTCATCATCTTGTTGTTCATGTTGTTACAAAGTGCTGTTGAGTCAGTTTTGGCTTGTAGTGACCCTGTATAGAGTTTCCAAGGAGTGACTTGTGGGTTTGAAATGCTGATCTTGCGGCTAGCAGTCCAGTGCTTATCCAACAGAACCACACTGGGACTCCTAGCCATCTTGTTGTTATTAAGTCGAGTTGGTTCTGACTCAGCAACCCTGTATAGGATTTCTGAGGCTGTAGATCTTTGCAGGAGCAGAAAGCCTCATCTTTCTCCCGTATGGGGGCTGGTGGACTAGAACCTCCTATCTTGTGATTTACAGTCCAGTACTTATCCCATAGAGTCACCACACTTGGTCCTAACCATCCTGATGTTGTTGTTAAATGCTGTTGGGTTGGTTCCAACTCATAGCGACCCTGTATCGGGTTTCCGAGGAATGACTGGTGGGTTTGAACCTCTGACCTTGTGGTTAGCAGTACTGTGCTGATCTCACAGCACCACCTCTAGCTATCCTAGTGGGAGTGAAATACTGTGTCTAACGACGCTGAGCATCTTTTCATGTACCTGAATGTCCTCTTTGGTGAAATGTCTATTCACGTTCTTTGCCCAGTTTATGATTGGCTCATTTGTACTTCTGTTGTCGAATTGTCAACATTTTATATATATTTTGATTAACTAGGTTTTGACTTCCAAACATGTTCTCTGTCCGCAGCTTGTCTTTTCACTTTCCAGCAGGAGACCTGATCTTTCTTCCAAGGCCCCTCTGAGTAGACTCACACCTACACTTTGGGTCAGCAGCTGAGCATTGTAACTGTTTGTATACCCAGAGACTCCATGGTACTCAGTGAAGGGGGAATGTTTTCAGTTTCTACTCCAGCAGAGAAATGATCCTTCCATCAAGGCCACTGACATGCTTCTGGCACGGCCACTACACACTGCCAAGGGAACACACCATACAAAGGCCCTAACTCAGGATTACCCACTGAGGCCAGAGAGATGAAGCATGGAGAGGAGAAGGTAACAGGGGAGGCTGGGGAATATGGGACTCTGGAGAACCCCACCTCGTCTAAAAAGTTCAAGTTGAAAAACAAAAGAACCCTAACTATGGTCTGTGATCTCTGGCTAGAAAGAGAACAAGGGCCAAGTGGACACAGCCAGCGTTCTGTGCACAGTCAACATTCTGTATCTTAGAAAGAAGGCCCCCTAAAGATGGCACTCAGAGGGACCTTCCTTCCGACATTCAGAGGCAAAGAACAAGAGCATACACATTAGAGGTCTCATGCCCCGTGTGGAACAGGATAGGATAGCTCATAAACACACTTGCACAAGACCAGGACAAAAAGGGTTCCTCTGAGTCCTGCTGAGTGTTCCCACAGCATGTGCAGTACGGAGGGGACAGGAGGAGACATCAGAGTCCTACTGAATTGTCATTTATTACTATGCTTATCAAAAGTAAATAATTAAGACAGAACTAAACTTCAGTCTTTGTCAACAAATCCTTCCTGAAATACTATATCAAAAAAGAACCCCTCCAAGGTACAGTTATGCATTGCCTGGGCGTATTCTAAGTAACTAGCAGATAAGATTGTAATACCACAATACGCAGTCCCTCCTACAGAATCTGGAGTCCTGGTGTGGTGCTGTGGGTTAATGTGCCAGACTGCAAAGCCATTTGGACTGCAGGGTCAGCAGTTCAAGCTCACCAGTTGCTCCTCAGAAACCCCATACAGAGTCGCTATGGGTTGGAATCGACTTGATGGCACTTAACAACGACTCCTACAGAATGGTACCAGTACACGTCTGACTTATGTTGTTAGCTGCCTTGAAGTAGACTGCTGATACCTGATGACCCCATGTACCAACAAAACAAAACTCCGCCTGATCCTGCAGGATCAGTTGGGCATCAGATCATTGTGATCCACAGCATGTTTACTGGTGATTTTCAGAAACTTATCTCCAGACATTTCTTGTGAATCTGTCTTATTCTGCAATCTCCACTGAAACTTACTCAGCACCACAGTAAAGCACAAGCCTCTACTGATAAATGGGTTCTGGTTATGCATGAGAAACACTGATTGGAAAGTCCATGTGAGGCGCTGTAGGATAAACACTGGACTGCAAAGTTGGGTTGAACTGCAAGGTCAGCAGTGCAACCACACCTCAGAAACCCTATACAGGGTTGCTATGAGTCAGAACTGACTTGAAGGTGCTTAACAACAACAACAACAACAACAATGCAGAAGGTGAGAACTCTATCCTTAAACCACCAATGTCTCCGACTGATTGATACAAGAATAAGGAGCTCTGGTAGTGTAGTGGTTGCAAATTGGGCTGCGAACCTCAGAGTCAGCAGTTCGAAACTACCAGCTGTTCCATGGGAGAAAGATGAGGCTTTCTGCTCCCATAAAGATTTACAGCCTCGGAAACCCTGTACAGGGTCACTATGAGTCGGAACCAACTCCACGGCACTTAACAACAACCTAGCAAGGTAGGCAGTTCAAGTTCACCAGCTGTTCCTTGAAAACCCTATACAGGGTCACTATGGGTTGGAACCAACTTGACAGCACATCACAACAACAACAACTTAGTATACCATTCATAGGAGCCCTGGTGTGGTGCTGTAGGGTAAGCATTGGACTGCTAACCAAAAGATGCAGTTCAAACCCACCAGTCACTCCTTAGAAATGCTATACATGGTTGCTATGAAACTGACTCAACAGCACTTACTTTTCCTAAAAATTATTTTTCAGAGATATCTAAGTTCCTCTAATGGTGAAATTTATATAGGTAAACAAACTGCTCACAGCATAAAAGCATTGACTGAAGAACAGACTGTTTCAAAATTAGATCATTCTCCGATGTTGTCCTTGATAAAAATGAACCAATCTCTGCCCACGGGGGAAGTGGCTACTGCCTTCCCATTCTGAGAATTAGATACATCCTATGACACAACCCATACACTACAAATCAGCTCCTTTGTAGAAGTGAGATCTCATTGAAAATGCAGGAGGTTATGAAGCTGACAATGTACTCCAATCGCAGCAAAACCACTGAGGTGAAACTAGGGTGCTGGCTGGACCCATCACCAACAGGAGAGGGAGAAATCAAGGTCGATGGAGCCATGACTGACCTTGGAAAAGCTAATGTCTTTTTTTTTCTGCAAATATTTCTGCCTGACAGTGTTGAGAAAGTCATCAAGATGTTATCATTCTTCCAAATCAGCCAGAAAGTTACACACTAAGTTATTCAACCCACTTTTGGTTCTAAGAATTAGCACACAGGTGCCACTCTGAGATGAAAATTGTACTTTTATAACTTTGGTTATTTTCAAAGAATCTCAATCCAAATAATTTTAAAGATCTGTAAACTTGATTTCAATTTTAACTGGAATGATTTTAAATTGCCTTTTCCTGGTAGGATAAGCACTGGACTGCTAACTGTGAGGCTGGCAGTTAAACCCACCAGCTGCTCCATGGGGGAAAGATAACGCTTTCTGTTCTCAAAAGATTTACAGCTTTAGAAACCCTATACAGTGTCACTAGGAGTCAAACTGAATTCAACAGCACCAGGTTAGCTGTTGTCAGAGATGAGAAATGCCAATAACCTGTCTCCAGTCCAACAGCTGATAGGCAGCCGAGCCAACATCCCCAGCCTACTTTATTACTTTCAAGCCTGGTTTGCCTTTTTGCATTGTTAACCTGAGTGTTTGCAGACATTAGCAAGGCCTCTGAGTCTCATTTCTCCTCCTAAAAATACAAAAAAATGTAATCTCATCTGTCTGTATCACAGCCTTTTAAACTGTACTTAAAACTATGTTTGTTTATTTTTAAACTATTAAGGCACTACACAAAAGTAGCACACATCCTTACATTCTTTTTTCCTGTGTATTTTTTCAACTAATAGCACTCGACTATAAAGTCAGTTTGAACTAAAAAAAGTTGGTTCAAACTCACCAACTACTTCTTAGAAACCCTAACCCTATCCAGGGTCACTATGAGTCAGAACCAACTTGACAACACTTAACTACCAAAACCTCTTTAATTAATTGAATCAGATTATGATTTGGACTAGAACCTGAATCCTTGGGTGGTACAAGCAGTTAATGTACCCAGCTGCTAGTTGAGAGAGTGGAGGTTTGAGTCCATCTGGAGGTACTTTAGGAAAAGGCCGGGAGATCCACTTCAAAAAAATCCAGCCACTTAAAACCCCATGGAGCACAGTTCTACTCTGACACACATGGGGCCAGATTCGACTGGACAGCAGCTACATAGGATACAACAGAGGTGCCCAAGCTTCGTCAACTAGACCTGCTAAGGTGCTTATTAAGAATGTGTTTTCTATGTCTTTTCTCACAGACATTCTGAGTCAGTCTGGGAGTCTGAGAAGCTCTATTTTTCAAAAATCTCAAGTTGTTCCATTGCTGTGGAACAGAGCCTCTCTGGTCATTTCATACTTTTAGAAGCCCCTGTTTAAAATTCTTGGTAAAACCCAAATCTAAGGACTCCCAACACTTCACTGGACAGGCTTCTAGATTATAAAACATTATCTCGAGATACTTTCCAATATGCTGCACATCTTCAGGAAGTATCAATAATATTTAATTAAGCATCACCAATATTCAATTGATAACTTTTCAAAAGGTATACAGTAAAAGTCCCTACAAAGGAGCTCTGGTAGCTTAGTGGTTACAAATCGGGTTGCTAACCTCAAGATAGGCAGTTTGAAACAACCAGCCGTTCCGTGGGAGAAAGATGAGGCTTTCTGCTCCCATAAAGATTCGCAGCCTCGGAAACCCTGTGCAGGGTCACTATGAATCAGAACCGACTCCACGGTACTTAACAACAATGTACCCATACTAAGTTCAGATCTACTTGTCAATTGCTCTTCAGATGTTCAGTAAAGATGTGCCACAAACATTTACTAATGCTGTAAAATAACCTGTATCTTCATACTGTGTTTTAAGTGGGTGATGAGCACAGATAAGTCATTCCTTAGTAACTAACCCACTGTGGGTTAATGTGCTCCACTGCAAAGTCAGTTTGAACCACAAGGTCGGCAGTTCAAGCTCACCAGTCACTCCTCAGAAACCCTATACAGAGTCGTTATGGGTCGGAACCGACTCGACGGCACTTAACAACATTGAATTATAGCCAATTACATGTAGCAGTGCAATGATTCATTATTTATTTCCTGACAGTGAATTTGAAATGTTCATGCTTTTGAAGCTCTGTTGTTAAGTGTCATTAAGTCTGTTTTGGCTCATAGTGACCCTATATAAGGTTTCTGAGGAGTGGTCTGTGGGTTTGAACCACTGACCTTGCAGCTCAGACTGACATTTTGGTCCAGTGCACTATCCTGCAGCACCACACTAGGACTCCATACACTTAAGCTGTGTGGTTGCTTATGTGCCATGGAGTCTCTTCTGCCTCATGTTGTTGTTGTTGTTAAGTACCATGGAGTCGGTTCCGACTCATAGCGACACCGTACAGGGTTTCTGAGGCTGTAAATCTTTATGGGAGCAGAAAGCCTCATCTTTCTCCCGCGGAAGCGCTGGTAGTTTCAAACTGCTGACCCTGAGGTTCGCAGCCCAATTCGTAACCACTACACTACCAGAGCTCCTTTTTCTGACTCATAGTGACCTAGTATAGGGTTTTTGAGGCTGTAAATCTTTACAGGAGCAGAAAGTCTCATCTTTCTCCCAATGAATGACTGGTAGCTTTGAACTGCAGAACAACCTTGAAGTTAGCAGCCCAACTTGTAACCACTACGCTATCAGAGCTCCTTTTAAGCTGTGTATGGATTCTAATTTAGCTTAGAACACTAAGAACAATGAAGGAATTCATAGCTCTGGAGATCTTCACTATGAACATAGAACAGTTTGTTTTGT
Source organism: Chrysochloris asiatica (assembly GCF_000296735.1). Taxonomy (NCBI): domain Eukaryota; kingdom Metazoa; phylum Chordata; class Mammalia; order Afrosoricida; family Chrysochloridae; genus Chrysochloris; species Chrysochloris asiatica. The sequence goes on from NW_006408585.1 coordinate 5,591,375, forward strand.
TGTGATTGTTAAGTGTTGTTCAGTTAGTTCCAACTCAGAGCAACCTGGTATAGGATTTCTGAGGAGCCCCTGGTGAGTTTGAACTGCCAACCTTGAGGTCCAGTGCTTATCTTATAGCACCACACCATCATTGTAAGCAGATGTAATATTGTACTCTTCAGGCCCCTCGCCAAAGCGGAAAATAAGTTCAAGCAACCAAAAGATAAGCCAGCACCATACAGAGGCCAACTTGACATAAATGATAAAGGCATGTTCCTGACAAGGGAAGTGACATGAACAGGGTGTCAACCTTGGGTCAAGAACTCTGTTGGAACCTTACCTGAGCCACAGGCTCGGCCACATCAGCCACACTCACTCCAAGTCTTCGAACTTCCTGTTTCCTCTCCACCCCCAATATCCCTGTGGATCCACTTCCTCCCTTCCTGCAGACCTCCTGCTCAAATATCACCTCATCAGAGGGCATTCTCTGACCATCTGATATGAATAAAACTATATGTACATCCTCCTCCACTTCTGTTCCCTTAGTGGGAACAGTGAATGTGTGCCATTGAGTCGGTTAGAACTCACAGTGACCCTGTACAGGGTTTCGGAGACTGTAAATCTTTACAAGAGCAGAAAGTCTCATCTTTTTCTTGTGGAGTGGTCAGTAGATTTGAACTTACGACTTTGTAGACAGAAGCCCAGCGCATAATCCACTATGATATCACGGCTACTTTCTGTACCCTTCTCTTCTCTTATTTATTCCATAGCACTTGCCACCTGACATGTTAGTTTCCTTTGTTTAATTCTTTATGCCTCCAAAACACAATTTTGTGCTTATGAAAATAAGCTGGTGTCATTAGTATACCTGCATACACGTACATTCATCTGCTACATAATTTTGTACTGTTGTTAGCTGCACTTGAGTCAGTTCTGACTTATAAGTGACGAACGAAACACCCCCAAGTCCCCCACCATTCTCACAATCATTGCTATGTGTAAGCCGATTGCCACTATGTTGATCCATCTCATTAGGTAGCTTCCTCTTTTTCACTGACTCTCCATTTTCCCAAGCATGATGCCTGAACTGGTCCCTCCTGATAATATGTCCAGAGTATGAGAGACACAGTTTCACCAATCTGGCTGTACTTTATCCAATGTAGATTTGTTTGTTCTTCTGGCAGTCCATGATACTTTTAATATTGTTCTTCAACACCATAACTTAAACGCATTGATTCTCCTATGGACGTCCTTATTGATTATCCAACTTTCATATGCACATGAAGCTATTAAAAATACCATGGTTTGGGCCAGATGCACCTTAATCCTCAAAAACTGACATCTTTGTTCTTGAAACACTTTAAAGAGGTATTCTTCAGCGAATTACCTGAATGGAGTCCTGGTGTGGCACTGTGGGCTAATGCATCAGTCTGCAAAGTTGTTTAAACTGCAAGGTCGGTGGTTCAAGCTCACCAACTGCTCCTTGGAAACCCTATGGAGGGCTGCTAGGGGTTGTAATCAACTAGATGGCACTTCACAACACCACCAACAACAACCCTAATGCAATACGTCCTTTGATTTCTTGGCTTCTGTTTACATGAGTGTTGATTGTGGACTCAAGCAAAATGAAGCTTTTTGACAACTTCAATCTTTTCTTCGATTATCATATTATTTACTGGTCCACTTGTGAGGATTTTTGTTTTCTTTACATTGAGTTGTAATCCATATTGAGGGCTGTGGACTTCACCAGCAAGTTCCTCTTCCCTCCAGCAAGTAAAGTTGTATCATCTACACATCACAGATGAGTCTTCCTCTAATCCTGATGCCATGTTTTTCTTCATATAATCCAGCTTCTTGGATTATTTGCTCAGCATACAGGTTGAGTAAGCATGGTAAAAGAATATAGTCCATGTGTACACCTTTCCTGATTTTAAACCAGTGTTCCCTTGTTCTGTTTGAACAACTGCGTCTTGGCCTACGTACATGTTCTTCATGAGCACAATTAAGTGTTCCGGAATAACCATTCTTCATGATGTTATCCATAGTTTGTCATGATCCACACAGTTGAAAATCTTTGCATAGTCAATAAAGCACAATTAAATATCTTCCTGGTATTTTGTGTTTTCAACCAAGATACATCTGACAAAAACAATTATACTTTAGTTCCACATCCTCTTCTGAATCTGGTTTGAATTTCTGGCACCTTCTGTCATGTACTGCTAAAATCTTTTTTTTTTTTTTAATTTTATCGTGAATTATGTGATCGTTTACATGGGAGAACATTAGCTTTACATTCATCCTATCGTATATTGTTTCATTGCCATGGTTACAATCCCCTTCATGCATCAACTTACATTCATCCTATCATATATTGTTTCATTGTCATGGTTACAATCCCCTTCATGCATCATCAACCAACCAGAGGGTATACCCTGCCCGCCTGCACCCCGGTCATCAGCACACAGTCCCTTTACCTCTCTGGGTCTAGAGTCCCCAGCCGCTCCATCTCTCCATGTCATCCTCTCTGCCTCCATTGTAATCATTTTTTAAATGATCTTACTTGCATGTGATATTAATGATAACTGCTCAGTGATTTCCACATTCCATTGGGTCACTTCTCTTTGGAATGGGCACAAATATGAATCTCATCCAAGCAGCTGGCCAGATGAATGAGCACCACCAGTGCTACATCAGTTTGTTGAAAGATTTCAATTTGTATTCCATCAGTTCCTGGAGTCTTGTTTTTCATCAATGCCTTCAGTGAAGCCTGGGCTTATTACTTCTATATTATCAGTTCTTGATCATATGCTACCTCTTGAAATGGTTAAATATCAGCCATTTCTTTTTGGTACAGTGACTATGAATACCTTCCATCTCCTTTTGATGCTTTCTACATCATTCATTATTTCTCCCATAGAACCCTTCAATATTGAAACCCAAGGCTTGCCATTTTTCTTCAGTTCTTTCAGCTTGAGAATTGCTGAGTGGGTATTTCCCTTTTGGCTTTCCAACTCTAAGTCATTGTACATTTCATTATGATATTTTGTGGTCTCTAACTGCCCTTTGAAACTTTCTGTTCAGCTATTTCCTCAGTTCCTCTATTCACTCTAGTTTCTCTGTGCTCAAGAACAAGTTTCAGACTCTCTTCCGATATCCATTTTTGACCTTGCTTTCTTGTCTTTTTAGTGACTTTTGGTTTTCTTCATGTATGTTCTTGACATTATCCCATAATTTTTATGATCTTCAGTCATTAGTGTCTAACACATTAAATCTGTTCTTCAGATGGCCTCTAAATTCAAGTGGGACTTATTTCAAGGTCATATTTTGGCTCTCCTGGACTTGTTTTCAATTACTTCAACTCCAGCCTGAACTAGCATATGAGCAATTGATGGTCTGCTCCACAGTTGGCCACTGGACTTCTTATGGCTTATTATACTGAAAGTTTCCACTGTTGTTTCCCACAGATGTAGTAAATTTGATTCTGGTGTATTCCATCTGGTGAAGTACATATGCATTGTTGTTAAGTGCTGTTGAATCAGTTCCGACCCATAGGGACCCTGTATAGGGTTTCCAAGGAGCAGGTGGTGAGCTTGAACCACCGACCATATAGTTCAAAAGACCATAGACACCTTTTACGTTGTTTATAAATGGCATTTGCAAAGGAGGCGTGTGAGAACTCCTAGACTCACTGACAGTACCCATCGGACCTAGCTTGGATGGCTTGCTGACTAGAATTCGAGGAGAGGAAGATAAGGAAGTATGATACAGGAACCAAGCATAAATTGCTACAACCTGATCAACCAGACTCTTGATTATGGATGAGGCTGCTCAAAACTCCAACCAAATAGGGAAAGATTCTCCACATCAAGAATAAAGCATGTGTCCTTAAGTACACCAAACTGATAGGGAAGGGCAACTTTGACTTCTGCTACCAAATATGAGGGGCTACAAAGACATGAAGTGGCTGGCTTACAAGTTCTCACGAGAGTGCTTAGTATCAGAACATGGGGAGTAAGAAACCCAACTGAATAATTTCCCTCCTGTCCAGATGGGTCTGGTAAAGAGGGGGCTAAGACTTTATGATACAATTGTGTTTTCAGCTTTAATGGTGATTGCCACAACTATAAATGTGGAAGAGGTGCAACCCTAAGACCATCAAGTGGGAAGAACTTGAGAGAGAAATACTGACCAGAAAAGTGATGAAAACAGAGATGGTGGCAGAGGTAATGGCACAGAGAGACAGAACAGCAGTGAACTTTAGGCCCATGGACTGAGTAAAGCAGAGAGCCTGTGGACAGGAGACTGGCTTGAAAAATGTACCCTTTGGACATTTAAACAAATATATATTTACAGTGTGGTATACGTACTCCAGAAAAGAAAAGAAAAGAAAAGGTATATGCATGCGAAAGCTAGACAGTGAATAAGGAAGACCTTATAGGAATTGATGCTTTTGAGTTATGGTGTTGGAGGAGAATATTGAAAGTGTCATGGGCTGCCAAAAGAATCAATAGATCCATTTTGGAAGAAATGTAGCCAGAGTGCTCCTTAGAGGCCAAGATGGCCAAACATCGTCTCTCATACTTCAGACATACTGTCAGGAGGGACCATTAGCTGGAGAAGGATATCATGTTCAGTAAGGTGGAGGGTCTGAGAAAAAGAGGAAGATCCCCAACGAGATGGATTGGCCAAGTGGCAGCATCAGTGGACTCAAGTGTGGCCCAGGATCGGGCAGTGTTTTGTTCTGCTGTGCATAAGGTTGCTATGGGTCGGTACCAACTCGATTGCACCTAACAACAACAACAACAACAGATGAACAGATGTAAAGATTGTTGGCTAAGGGTGCATGGAAGCGATTGCAATCATTACAATGATCTGCTGAATGTTAAAAAAAAAAAAAGTATGTGTGGGAAATGTCAAAATGGGAAGTAAGGTATATCTTAAAGGTATTTTTGAAGCTAGCTTTGTATAGTTTAACAGTAATTTTATTAATTTAATCTCAGCCTTTATTTCCCTTGAAAAGCATTATATAAAAATCTGTTTATATCTTCTTTTGTTGTTGTTGTTGTTGTTGTTAAGTGCTGTCAAGTCAGTTCTGACCCATAGCAACCCTGTATAGGGTTTCCGAGGAGCAGCTGATGAGCTTGAACCACCGATCTTGCAGTTCAAACGGCTTTGCAGTCTGGTACATTTACCCACAGCGCCACACAATTTGTATCTCCTCAGCTCTACTGAAAATAAAGTTCAAATTATTGGAGGAAAAGTATTTGCAATGAATAAATCACTGGTGTTGCAAAATTCTGATAAAGATGAAAGACCACAGTCTTCAGTATAGATTGCACTTCAATGTAAAACAAACTAAAATCCTCATCACCCACTGGACCAATAAATACATCATGAGAAATGGAGAAAAGACTGAAGTTGTCAATAACTTCATTTTACTGGTATCCACTATCAACATTCATGGAAGCAGCAGTCAAGAAATCAAGCGACTTATTGCATTAGGAAACTCTGATGATAAATAAGTCTTTAAAGTGTTAAAATGACATCAGTTTGAGGTGCACCTGACCCAAGTCATGGTATTTTCAATCACCTCATATACGTGTGAAAGTTGGACAGTGAATAAAGAAGACCGTAGAAGAATCGATGTATTTGAGTGATGAATACTGAAAGTACCACAGACTGCCAGAATAACAAACAAATTCATACTGGAAGAAGTACAGTCTGAACGCTCCTTAGAAGTCATGATGTCGAGACCTCTCTCATGCTGCTGACATATATCAGGAGGGACCAGACCCTGCAGAAAGATATCATGCTAGGTAAAGTAGAGGGTTGGTGAAAAAGAGGAAGCCCCCCCAATGAGATGGATTCACACACTGGCAGCAGCAACAGACACTCTAATATAAGAAGGACTGTGAGGACGGCACAGGACTGGGCAATGTTTACTTCTGTTGTGCACAGGTCAGCAACAAGCATTCCATCACCAGTATCATTTCTATCACCAAGGCCCTATTTTCCAAGTACTGATCCATCCCCTTTGTTTCCAACTTCACATTCCAATCACCAGTAATTATCAATACATCTTGTTTGCATGTTTGATCAATTTCAGACTGAAGAAGCTGGCAGAAATCTTCAATTTCATCATCACTGGCTTTAGTGGTGCTTCGGCTTGAGTAATAGTGGTATTAAATGCTCTTCCTTTCAGGCATACGGAGATTATCCTATCACAGACAGCACGGTACCCCAAGATAGGTCTGGAAATGTTCTTGTTGATGATGAATGTGACACCATTCCTCTTCAATTTGTCGTTCCCAACATAGTAAGCCAGAAGATTGTTAGATTCAAAATGGCCAGTACCAGTCCATTTCAGCTTAGTAATGCTTAGGATATTGGTGTTTATGCATTTAATTTCATTTTTTGACAACCTCCAATTTTCCTAGATTCATACATCGACAATTCCAGCTCTGATTAATAATGAATGTTTGCAGCTGTGTCTTTTCATTTTGAATGGTACCCTAACCAGAAAACAAATGTTTCAAAAGCTTTGCTACATTCATGTCATTATGGCCAACTCTACTTAGAGGAGGCAGCCATCCCCCAGTCTTATTTTGAGTGTCTTCCAACCCGAGGAGCTCATCTTCCGGTACTATAGCTGACAATGTTCAGCTGCTATTCATTCAGAAGCAGTCTGCTTCTCCTTCTTCCTAGTCTGCCTTAGTCTGGAAGTGCTGCTGAATCCTTTAAAATATTTAAAATACCAATGGCATAGCTTCCAATGCCACAGGCAACAAAGTCACCATGGTATGGCAAACTGACAGATGATTGGTGGACAAAACAGAAAAAACACACCTGTAATTTTGTACATATTTGTAAATAGGAAGGGATTTCAAAAAGTTTGTGAAGCACTCTCAAGCATAACTAAAAACCCAACAGCCAAAGACAGAGTAGATGACTGGGACCTCCTAAAAATTAGATTATTTATGTGCATCAAAATATTCCACCAAAAGAATGAAAAGAGAGCACAGAGAAAATTTTTTTCCAATGACATATCACACAAAAGGGTGATCTCTAAAATGTTTAGAAAAATTACAATACCTCTAAAAGTAAAAGTCATAAGGTTTTGAGTGGCTAAATATTTGCAAGTAGTTCGTCACTGTTTCTTCCTAGTCTGGAAGCTCATCTGAAACCTGTCCACCATGGGTGACCCTGCTGGTATTTAAAATACAAGTGGCATAGCTTTCAGAACCACAGCAACTCACAAGCCACCCCAGTACCACAAACTAACAGACAAGTGAACAGCAGAGAAACACTGTCGATATAGTGCCAGAAAATGAGCCCCTCAGGTTGGAAGGCACTCAAAATACGACTGGGGAAGAGCTGCCTCCTCAAAGTAGAGTTGACCATGATGACGTGAATGGAGTAAAGCCCATGGAAGAAAAGCCCACGGGACCTTCATTTGCTGATGGGGCACAGCTTAAAACGAAGAAAAACAACTGTAAACGTCCACTGAAAATCGGAACATGGAATGTAGGAATATGAATCTGGGAAAATTGGAAATTGTCAAAAATGAAATGGAATGCATAAACATTGATATCTTAGGCATTAGTGAGCTGAAATGCACTGGTATTGGCCATTTTGAATCTGATGACTACATGGTTTACTATGCCAGAAATGACAAATTGAAGAGGAATGGTATTACATTGTTGGAAGAAGTGCAGCCAGAGTGCTCCTTGGAGGCCAGAATGGCCAAACTTGGTCTCATACTTCGGACATATTGTCAGAAGGGACCGGTCACTGGAAAAGGATATCATGTTTGGTAAGGTAGAAGGGTCAGAGAAAAAGAGTAGGACCGCCAATGAGATGGATTGGCCAAGTGGCAGCATCGATGGACTCAAGTGTGGCAACAATAGTGAGGTTGGCCCAGGATCGGTCAGTGTTTCGTCCTGCTGTGCATAAGGTCACTATAGGTTGATACCGACTCAATGGCACCTAACAACAACACAAGTAAAATAAAAAGATCCCAATTTAAAAATGGGTAGAGGAGATGAACAGACACTTCACTAAAGAAGACTTTCCACATGGCCAACAAACATATGAAGAGATGTTTGTGATCATTGACCACTGTTGTTGTCATTAAGTACCATGGAGTCAATTCCGACTCATAGTGACCCTGCACAGGGTTTCTGAGGCTGTAAATCTTCACGGGAGCAGAACGCCTCATCTTTCTCCCACGGAACCGCTGGTAGTTTCGAACTGCTGACCTTGAGGTTGGCAGGCTGACTCGTAACCACTATGTTACCAGAGCTCCTCATTAACCAGTAGAGAGAAGTAAATCAAAACAACAATGAGATGCCATCTCATCCCAGCATGAATAGCAAAGTAATAAAAAACAGAAAACAAATGCTGGCACTGGTGTGGGAGACTAGGACCCTCCTACATTGTTGGTGGGATGGTAAAACGGTGCAACTACTGTGGGAAAAAGTATGGTGTTGCTTTCAAAGCACCTTATGACCAGCAATCCTTGTAATATATGCACAGAAGTTAAGAGCCAGGACACAAGTAAATGTATGCACACCCATGTTCATCGCAGCATCATTCAAAATAGCAAAAGGATGGAGATGGCCTAAATGTGCAGGAATGGAAGAACAGATAACGAAACTTGGTCCATACACACAAACGCTGAAGAATAACAACAAATATGTAAAAACCTCATAATGTGGATGAACCTGGAGGGCACGCTAAGTGAACTTAGGTCATCACAAAACGACAAATATTGTATGAGAATACTGTTGTGAAAACTCAAGAAAAATGTTTTCATGCTAAAAACAACAACCTTCTTTGATGGTTACCAAGGATGAGAGGGAAGGGAGAGTAATTCATTGGCTAGAGGGTAGATAAGAGTCAATTTGGGAGACAGAGAAGGCAATAAACAAGAAGGGGGGGGTTGGAAAAATGATAAGGACAGGTGAAGATACAGGGAAGAAAGCAAGGGTTAAAAGAGATAGAGGTAAATAGTGCTATACATACAACGCTGCAACAACAGTGTTCTACAGGTAGATACTTGGACAGATACATAGGCTAAATAGGCATGAGAGGGGGAGTGGGAGTAGGTCCACAGTTATATCAGGGTTTGACAGAGGATGTTTGTACATGGATATTAACCTTTGCTGAAACACATCTATGAATGCGGTGGAGTATGTTGCTACTGTTGTTAAATGCCATTGACTTGGTCCTGACACATAGCGACTCTATATCGGTTTTTCTAGGAGTGACCGATGAGCTTGAAATGATGACCCTGCGGTTGAAAATGACTTTTCAGTCAAGTGCGTTAACCCATACAGGGGACAAAATAATGAAAACTTCTTGGACATTATCAACCACCTTGAGGCAATGAGTTGTTGGGCATGGAATCTCAGGACCATAGTCTTAGGAAACACCATGGTCAATTGGCATAACATAGTCTACAAATATTAACATCATGATAAATGAAGGAAAGACTGAAGTTGTCAAAGACTTCATTTGTCTTGGCTCTACTATAAAACTCATGGAAACAGCAGTCAAGAAATCAAAGGGTGTATTGCATTATGCAAATCTGCTACACAAGACCTCTTTAAAGTGTTGAAGAGCAAAGATATCAGTTTGAGGACTAAGGTGTGCCTGACCCAAGCCATGGTATTTTCAATAGCTTCATATGCATGTGACAATTAGACAACGAATAAGGAAGGCCATAGAAGAATTGATGCATTTGAGTTATGGTGTTAGAGAAGAATATTAAAAGTATTATGGACTGCTAGAAGAGCAAACAAATTTGTGTTGGGAGAAGCACAGCCAGAATGCTCCTTAGAAACCAGGATGGCGAGACTTTGTCTCCCATACTTCTGACATATTATCAGGAGGAACATTCTTGGTAAAGGGTTGGTGACAAAGAGGAAGACCACCCCTGCCAATGAGATGAATTGGTGCAATGGCAGCAGCAATGGGCTCAAGCATAACAACAATTGTGAGGATGGTGTAGACCCAGGCAGTGTTTCTTTAATGCATAGGGTTGCTATAAGTCAGAGCCAACTCAATGGCACCTAACAACACAAGTCCATAAAGACAATGTTCTACATCCTATTTTGGTGATTAGCAACACTGATCTTAAAAGCTCGTAAGTTGCAACTACTGATAAAAGTTGAAGATCTTCAATTCAATTCAACTAACAGAACATGTGAGCATCAGTATCCACAACTCTGAGACCAGAAGAACTAGATGATACCCAGATACCAACTGCTCTGATAGGAATCACATTAGGTCCCAGGTAGAGTGGGAGTCAATGTGGAACAAAACTCAAAATTATGAAAAAGACCAGGCTGACTGGTCAGAAAGAGATTAGAGGAATCCTAGACTATGGGTCTATGCCACCCTTCAGGTCTGGAATGGACATCATCTTTGTGACCCAGTTTTCAACCAAGTAGTATATAGGTATATAGTGGGCACAGCAACACTAGTGAGGTATGTTCACCATGGAATGGTCGATCACTCAAGATCAAAAGGGCAACATGTACTGGAGACAAGCTTCAGAGGGGTTGGGAAGAGGGTGGAATGGAGACAGGAACCACAGAGAGGAAGTGAAATAACTCTTGTTACATGGAGGGGATTGCAATCACCAAGATTACACACATTTTGTGATTTGTTGGATGTAAAACTAATGATCTGCTCTGTAAAACTTCACTCAATTCCACAACAAAAAGGTTCCAAAAAAAGTTCGTGAAAAAATTCCATTAAGTTTCAATTCCATTTTCCACAAATTTTTAAATGACTCCCACCGGGCCCATATACCTTGCATATATATAGATAATTCTCTTGGTGTACTGGATCCAAGAGGTGACAATTTATAAGTAATATGGGTTTAACTGATGTTCAGTGTTGCAGCCCTCTGTCAGATGCAGTACTGCAATGAAGTACTACAATTATATCCAGTGAACTGTTACAATGTTTGACGGACTAGGGGAGATACATCTGAGCCCATTCCAAAGAAAGGTGATGCAACAGAATGCAGAAATTAGTGAATAATTTTTGTGATGAAATATAAATTCATACACAGAGGTGACAAGTGTTTCTCTAAGGTACTATGGGAACCAAGTGACTACTTACAAAAGCTAAAGGTAATCTAATCTCTGACATACACAAAGAGTATATCTGCAGCTCCAGGTCTCTTAAGCAAGACTGAGGATGCAGAACAGATGTCTCAGACAGCAGGATGAAATCATGACACTGAAGGCAAGTTTCAGGGGCGAGAAAGTAATGAAGCAGCTCTTCCAGTCTACCAGCCCATTGGCACAGGGTGTGATTGGGGAAACCCATGGAAAGGAATGTCAAAATTTAACTGGCCTGGCAAATAGAAACTGGGCTACCTTGCTCTTGTTTTTTTCTTTTTTAAAGAGCTAATGTGGAAGTATAGTAAGAGGCTCCAGGGCAATTAATTTTTCCTTCATAAAACTAAGTCTCTTGTGTTTTATAACAACACCTCAATTCTGAGAGAATATAAAACTTCAATAAAAAAAGGAATGAAGTTTGAGACCAGGAAGAAACCAGTCAGATTCTATTTTGCAAAAACCTTCATTTCTGAGGAGTATGCAAGTTAATAGGCGAGTACCACACTAAGAGAACGCAGGACAAAGATGAGGCTTTCTGCTCCTGCAAAGATGCACAGCCTTGGAAACCCTGCAGAGGGTCACTATGAGTCAGAACTGACTCGAAGGCACTTAGCAACAACACTAAAGTGAGCATCATGATCCTTCCAGCCCTTGTCACGTGAGTTATGTTAGAGGGCTCCACATCTAACGCTTGCAGCTCTGACCACTTGTTCAGAGTATCTTTGAAGAATGCTTACTGCTCTGATGGCTTGCTCACAAGTGCTGCAACTGGCCTTGTTCTACTTGAATCTAGAAAAGAGTTTGCACAAAGCTGCCTGCAACAGGCATCTCTAGACTCTAAACCACCACAGTCTGTGGTTGTTCTGATGCACTTTTCAACTTTGATGAGAAAGGACTTATAACAAAAACGATTGACAAAGTATACTTACTGCACAATAAAATAACTAGGTGTCAAAACAACGGATTCAACTGAATTGTTGGGTCACCAAAACACGTGTAACCTCACACCATTTACCAACGTATCATATACAAATATTGGATCAGGCTTTCTAGTTTAATTCACTAAAATTAAAAGTGTTGGGCTTCTGAGAAATATTACTCTCACTTAGAGTTCATAAAGGTTTTTGGTCTCAGAACCCTTTATAAAATCCAAACCTACTGCTGTTGAGTCAGTTCTGACCCACAGCAGCCATACAGGACACAGTAGAGCTTCCCCGTGGGGTTTCCAAAGCCTTCAGCATAGATTACAACTCAACATAAAGAAAACCAAAAATCTTCACAATGGGACCAATAAGATGCAAAATGATAAACAGGAAAAAGTCAGAAATTGTCAAGAATTTCATTTTATTTGGATCCATAATCAACCCCCATAGAAACAACAATCAAGAATTCAAATGACACTGCTTTTGTTGTTCTTAAATGCTATCAAGTCGGTTCTGATTCATAGCAACACTGTATAGGGTTTCCGAGGAATGACTGGTGAGTTGGAACCACTGACCTTGCTTATTCTACAGCACTACACCAGCATTTTGTTGTTGTTGTTAAATGCAAAAACCTCCTTAAAGTGTTAAAAAAAAACAAAAACAAAAAACAAAGATGTCACGTTGAAGACTAAGGGTGCCTGACCCAAGCCATGGTATTTTCAATGACCTCAGATGCATGTGAAAGCTGGACAGTGTATAAGGAAGATTCTAAAGATGAACTGACGCAATTGAATTCTAATGTTAGTGAAGAACACTGAATATACACGCACTGCCAGAAAAAGGAACCGATCTGTAGTGGAATAATTACAGCCACAACACTCCTTAGAAGTGAGTCTAGCGAGACTTTGTCGCTTGTGTTTAGACATGTTGTCAGGAAGGACCAGTCCCTAGAGAAGGACATTATGCTTGGTAGAGGGTACACAAAAAAGAAGACCCTTAGATGAGATGAATTTATACAGTGGCTGGAACAATGGGCTCAAACACAGATTGGGGGAATGCCACAAGACCAGACAGTAATACATTCTGTTGTGCAGAGAATAGCTATGAGTCTGAACTGGTTCAATGGTACCTAACACCAACACTACCAACACTACCAAATGTTAACTTAAATAATTACAATTGTTAATATCAATAGAAAATTCATCAGGAAAGTTCAAGTATTGGGATATTGTCAAATTCCTGATGACAGATATAACTTTTCAAAAATTCTAATTATAGCTGCAAAGTTCTAATTTTATCATTTGTACCAAATACACATAGTTGTTTTCCTTGAAAAGTGGGCTCACTGCATTCATTTTTAAGAACTACAGTTTGCTTGTTAGTCATTTTCTTTCAAGTAAGACGGTGTTGTGTGAAGAAAAGTGGCTAGTGCAGATCACAGCTCAAGTGCTTTTCTTTAAGACACCAGAGAATTTCGGCAAGTAGCAGAAGTGCTTTTGCATATTGCCTATTTTGTCACAAGGAATACTAAAAAGATGGATATGCAAATATTGAGCTCTAATAACATCAATAATATTCACTGCTTCATCAAGGACATTCTTAAGAAGCTTATGAGCAGCCAGCTAAGGCACAGCTACTGTACTCTCTCTCTCCCTGCTTGGAGAAAAGAAGAGTGAAAAATATAGAAGGTATACATGCAAACAATTAGCCCAGTGGACTAAAGTAAAGGGGCATGGAACATCAGTCTCCTCAACCCTAATATCTGAAAAACTAGTTGGTACCCAGCTGCTCTGAAAAGGAGGGGTCATAGTAGACGATTCTGGATAGAGTGGGATGAAAATGTGGAACAAAACTCAAAATCATAAGACAGACCAAGCTTACTGGTCAGACAGAAACTGATGGAACCCCCAAGACTATGGCCCTTAGTCACCCTTCAGGTCTGGAAATGAACTTGTCCCAATGGTTCAATTTCCAAACAATAAACAGAACTGCACACCTTAGAATAATCAACCATTTGAGATCAAAAGAAGACAGGCATTTACCCAATGACAAAGTTCAGAAAGGTTAGGAAGACAAGGAGAAATGGAAACAAAACACACAAGGAGAAAGTGTGATAAGAAATGTTACATTTTGAGGATTGCAATCTATGACATGAAACAAAATGTGTATGAATTATTGAATGGAAAACCGATCGGCTCCGTAAACCTTCACCCAATTCACAAAGTTTAAAAATACAAAGCAAAACAAAAAAGACCTGCTTAAGTAAAACCAACTGGTTTGTTTCTTTTGCAAGTGTGTGGCTGAGGAGAACGCATAAGTCCAGTGTGGAGCTTACACTAGGCATGGCACTGACCACCAGTTCCGTTTGGTGCCACTGCCTTCATTCATGCTATGGTGCCATAGTTTAACCCACCGCTTGCACCAGTGGAGCAAATGTCAACATAGTAAAAAACAAAACAAACAAAAAACTTCAGGTGTATGAGAAAAATAATTTTGAAGTAAAGATTCCCCAAAAAAGTCTCAGAAACTGTCAGATCTCCAGGACCACACTTTGAAAACCAATCAAGAAACTCTCAAAATCACCGCCTGGAGTTTTTCATCAAACAACAGTAGAAGGAAAAGAAATAGGGTAAAGCCAATGAATATTAGTGTATCACTAGGCAGGGGCCCTGGTAGCATAGTGGGTTACAAGTTGGGCTGCTAATCCCACGGTTAGCAATTCAAGTCCACGAGACACTCTAAGGGAGAAAGATGAAACTTTCTGCTCTTGAAAAGATTTACTGCTTCAGACACGCTATACAGGGCTGCTATGAGTGGGAACCAACTCGAGGGCACCTAACAACAAGTTCTATCTAGCTATGGGTCAACTTCAAAAGAACCTGCTGAGAGCAGTAAAACTAGAGGAAATGAAGATCCACCAACTCAGAGCTCTCTGACCTACAGCTGATGTCTGAGAAGGTGGCATGATTCCAGATGAATGTCTTCTTCGATTTTAAGAAGAAGAGTCCAAGCGAAGCCTTGAAAACGGCATCATCTCAAAAGAAGACAAAACTCTGGAAGGTGGGATTACAATGTCCAGGGATGGTTTTCTTCCAAGTTGGAACACAGAGTAAATGCACGACTACTGGATGCCCTAGAAAGATCATCCACTGCAGAACTGCAATCTGAGCTTGGGCCTGAGCATTGGCCCTTGGTCTCCAGGAGACCTGATTGACTGTTTGCATAAACATAATGAAATTAACCTCAGAAGTTTGTTATGGAGAGCAAAGGAATGACCTAAGCACCTAGCAGGTACTCAGTGACTAGGGTGAGAGGGCACCCTGCTATCAGACAAATGTAAAAATAAAACAAGGGCTGCTGATGCTAAATCACAGACCAAGCATTAGTCCATCAGGCAAAGCTGCTGCACAAGACCTCTTTAAAGGGTTCAAGAGCAAAGATGTCCATTTGAGGACTAAGGTGCGCCTCACTCAAGCCATGGTATTTCAAATAACCTCATATACAAGCAAAAGTTGGACAGCAAATAAGGAAGACCGTAGAAGAATTGATGCATTTGGGAGTTATGGTGCTAGAGGAGAATATTGAAAGTACCATGGACTGACAAAAAGTCATACTGATCTGTGTTGGAAGAAGTGTAGCCAGAATGCTCTTTGGAAGCCAGGATAGCTAGACTTCATCTCTCATGGACATATTATCAGGAGGGACCAGTCCCTGGGGAAGGGTATCATGTTTGGTAAAGTGGAGGGAATGAGAAAAGAGGAAGACCCCCAATGAGATGGATTGGCACAGTGGCGGCAGCGGTGGGCTCAGGTGTAGCAACAATTGTGAGGTTGACCCAGGACTGGGCAGTGTTTTGTTATGTTGTGCATGGGGTCATTATGAGTAAATACAGACTTGATGCCACCTAACAACAACAACAACATAGTGCCCAGCCCTCAGAAGGTATTAATGGGCTAAGCATTATGGATAGGGTTGCAACACACTGTAAGGTGGGACCATTTGTCTTGATCACTTTCATTACTCTTTCCCTTTAAAAATATCACTGGTTTGCCAGGGCGGCCAGGCGGTGCAAGTAAGTGCGGGCTCCGGGATCAGGGGGGGGAAGCTCGCAAGTTGAGCCTCCCAGGTGGGAATTCACAGTTTCAAGGCCCGCGTAAATCTTAGTGCGCCAGAGCCTTAGACCCGTTTCTTTGAGAAATCACTGTGCAAGGAATTACAGGCTTTTT
>NW_006408585.1:5616785-5629976 GCF_000296735.1 Chrysochloris asiatica
ATATATCACTGGTTCCTTTCCCTTTCTCTATATTTCTGTTACTTGGTAGCCATTTCCAGTGGGTAAGCTATAAGCACTGCTTGGCCAGCAGGAAAACTGAAGTGCTTCGCATTCATTCCAGATTATATGGCTGCCCTTACCCTCAAAAGTAAATAAATAAAACAAATAACCCCTATTTTCCCCCCTAACTCAACAGGTTTGAAACATGCATGGTAAATGTTTTACACCAAGTCCCAGCAGAGCTCGTTTTCCTCGCTTTGAGAGCGACGTGCGCTTACAAGTGTTAGATACAGTGAGAACGTGTGGGTTGCAGCCTCAAAGCACTCATTTACACCTTGTCCGTGCATGTGGTCACAATGATTTTACAGAAAACAAAATTATTTGTAAGCCAGTGGTTTGATGCAGGAAATTTGAGCTAAAAGCTGAGGCACTGGTACAAAAAGAAAAAGATCAGAATCTTACTCTGTACCATAATGCACTGCTTTGTTTAACAGAAGAAGTAGATACCAAAATTCAAATGCACTTTGCATATTCTCCCCATTCCCCAGAAGCATATACCAGTTTAAAGAAATGTAATAGAGAATCTGAAACTAAGGACAATTCAAGGTTTAAACCAAAAAGAATGGCCTTCTTTCTTCTAAACTAACTTCAACTCTACAAATCAGGTGTTTATCAGGGGTTTTGTTTTTGTTTGGTTAAGAAGTTATCTCCCCACCCCTAAACTGGTGCAGAATCTCTTCATGTTTGTTTTGGGATGCACACACAGAAACTATTTTTATGATCTGGTATAAAGGGACTTAAACCATTAATTTTTTATGGACTTTTTTCTTCCAGGAAACGATTTTAAAATTAAACATTACAAGTGTGAAGTGTTCTGTCACTGCAGACAGGAGATGATTTGCTTGTCATTTATTATCAGTGAGAACATATGATGTAATGAAGGGAACTGGCTTACTTACTCACCTCTCCCTACTTGCAGGTCTTTGATTCACCATTTGGTATTTCTTTAGCATTTTCAGAAATCTTTCCAAAGTACTTTCATCATTTAGATGGTTTCAGTTGCCTTTTCATGATACATAAATATAGGGAAGATTAAATATATAGAGATGAAAATACTGCTTTACTTATAAATGAGGACAGGTCATATGTTTAAAAAAAAATTAAAGCATAATTTTGGTGTCATAAAGGCAACCATGAGTCCAGATTTTGTCTACAAAGTGGATTATCTTTTTTAATTTGTCAGTTTAGCTTTTTAACTTCTCATTAAAGTAAGTTTCAAACGCATGCAAAAATAGATTGCTCCTAGATACCCCTTTCAGCCTAAAAATACTAGCTGCTCTTTGGGAGAAAGGAGAGACTTTCTGTTCTGATAAATATTTGGACTCTTGATTGGTGCTGTAAAATCAGCAATGGACTGGGAACAACAAGGTCAGCAGTTCAAACCCACCAGCTGCTCCTTGGAAACCCTGTACAGGATCACTATGAGTCGGAACCAACTTGAAGGCATTTACAACAACAACATAAAATAAATGTTACTCAGAACACTCAACCATAAGAGACCAAAAAGAGCAACATCTGCCCCAAAGCAAAGATGAGAAGGTAGCGAGGGCCAAGGGAACCAGGAAAACGGAAACAGAGAACAAGAACCCAAGGTCTTATTAACACATTGCAGGGATTGCCACCAGCCATGGAACATCTGAGAATGAACTACTAGAAGAAAATTAATTTGTTATGTAAACTTTTACCTAAAGTGCAATTAAATGTAAACAAAAAAGAAAAAGTACACAGAATATAAGGAACCCACAGGTGTACATACCTGTCACCCAGTTTCAACAATCAACTCAAGGTTAATATAGTTTCACCTATACCCCACCACCTTGCCCACCTATACCCCAACACCTCACCCATCTGTGTATTATTCTAAACTAAATAGCACAGACATTATTTCATAAGTAAATGTTTCAAAATGTATCTCAAATAGATGTTCTTTACAGAACTAAAAACATTCCACATTACAACAGTCACACCTAAATACCAGTAACAATTCCTTAATAGCACCAAGTATTCTCTTCAGAGACGTTTCTTTTCACAAATTGTTTGAATTGGAATCCCAATTGCAATCCATATATTGCAATTGGTTAATATGAGTCGCTTTTGTTATTTAGGTTTTCTTTCCTCTTTTATATTTTCCCTGTTTGTTAAAGAAACTAAGTCTCTTGTCTTGTTTTAAAAAAAAAAAATCCCTCCAGTCTGAATTGTGCTGATTACCTGTACCAGTGGTGTCATGTAAAATATCCTTTTGGTCTCTGGATTTTCTCTACACTGGTGGCTAGATCTGGAGGCTTGATCAGATATAGGTTTGGGGGGTGGGGGGTTGTTTTGCAGGAATGTTTCACAAACAGGCAGAGGCGGTTCCATGGTAGCATTCTCACCTTTCATGGAGGAGAGCTAGGTGTGCTTCCTGGTCAGTTTACCTCGGAAGCAGTCACCACCTTTCTGGAAGTGCAAGTACTTGTGCTGCTGGGATGCTGATCAGTTTTCAGTAGAGCTCCCAGACTAAGAAGAAAGATCTGGCATTCTCCTTCTGAAAATTAGTCAATGGAACCCTATGGATCATGGTCTACTCTACAACTGGTTATGGGATGTCACAGGTCTGGGCAGCAGTTTGTTCCATGTGCATGGGGTTGCCATGAGTTGGGGGAGCTGAGTCACTGTCAGCTAACAACAACAACAACTTCACAGGTAGTGTGGTCTGTCTGCTTCTATAAGGAGGCACATTCTGGCTGCTTTTCTCTTTGTGGGCCAACTATTTAGTTTGGGTTATCCTGAATCTACACAAATATCATTCCTGCTTTTCAAATCTTTTATCATTATTCCTAACAGCAATACAATTCCAAACAGCAATTCTTAACTACAAATGCAGCCCCATAATTTTGATCTGTCTTTCTGTAATAGAGTATCTCTGGGGTGGTGGTTGTAAAGGGTCATGGAGTTGGTTCTAACTTATAAGGTGCCCTTATAAGGTTTCACATGCTGTGAATTTTTATGGGAGAAGAAAGCCTCACCTTTCTCCCGCAGAGTGGCTGGCAGTTTTGAACTACCGACCTATTGTTAGCAGTGGGAATCATAATCACTATGCTACCACGGCTCCTTAGGAAATTAACTACTTTAACCTAGTCTCTTTTTGTTTTTCTAAGTGCTAGGCAGTCCCTGAGTCACAAATGATATCAGTTCCTAAGTATATCTTAGTCGAATGTGTAGATACATCAGAATAGGTACATATGGTTCTTAGTTCAAGAAATGGTTTGAAGCCTTATCAATGCATTAAAAGTTGCAAATGCATCAAGTGAAGATAATTGGATGAAGGATGTGTTATGAATAGGTTCAACCATTTTAAAGTGAGGGAAATTTTACATCACAGTAAAGGGACTGGAATGTATAGCATAAGATGGGACTGCTGTCCCCAAGGTCAGTGGTTCAAATCCACCAGCCGCCCCTTGGAAACGCTATACAGAGTCACTGAGTCAGGACCAACTCGATGGCACTTAACAACAACAAAGGGAAAGTACAAGTTGTCCTTAAATCAGACATTTATAACTGAAGGAATTACTGAAACAGCAGCTATGAATTTAATTTGACACATTTTTATCAGTTTCTTTTATTTCAATCTATTCTTTTGCCACTCTACTCTTCAAGGTAAAAATTAGCTCAGGAGACAATTATAATCCTAAGTACAATGACAGCTCTTACATGACACACTGAAAACCCAGGCCTGCTTCATCCATAGAATACATTTTAACCTGATCAGCACAATAATAGCGCCTACACAAGGCAACTGAAAACCCAGATTTGCTTCATCCATATAATACCTGTCAGCTTGATTAGGTTGCAGATCCAGTTACTAGCTCCAGAAAGGTTTAGCCAAAATGAAATAAGAGTGACATCAGCCAGATTTTTCAAAACAGTAAGTCACTTCAACTACATCCATTTCAGCAGCAGAGCTCAAGGGAATTCTGCATCAGATCAAGAGAAACAATACCATTCTCACAACGAACAACTGTGATCATGTTATACCTCTGGCTCTGCAAGAGACTTCACAAGTGATTATTGTCAAAAAAAAAAAAAAAGTTTCTTATTCTGTGAAGTTCCCAAGTTCAATGAATTTCCCAAGTTCCCCAGTTCCTTGTTCAGAGAAACACCTGGTATGTTCCAACATGCACAACAGACTTTAGAGCAGGTTCATTGCTCTTATTATGTAGTTACCACCAATTCAGTTATTACGTTTTCAAAATCTCTTATTTTCTTTTTTCAAACCTCACTGTCAAACACTTTTATGCCAATTTGGATGATGTTATGCCATTTGGTGGAATAGTACTTGGCATACATTAAGCACTCAAACATTATTATTATTTTCTTAATAAAACTTTTTATTGTGAATTTAGTGAAGGTTTACAGAACAGATCATCAATCCCAGATTCAACAAATCATATACTTTGTGCCATTACAATAATTGCAATCCCTTCCACGTACCATCAGTTAACAGTATTTACCTCTATTCACTTTAACTCTTGCACCTCCCAGTATCTTCTACTACCTTCTTCTTTCCCATGTCAACTTCTCTCGTTGTATATTGCCTTCCTCATCACCCAAGTTAACATGTCTACCGTCTACCCCATGAGTAATTTCCCCTTCCCTCCCACTGCTGGTAACCATCATAAAATGAATACAGTAATGAAATGAATATTTACTAAGTAAACCTTCAACAAAACATGGGTTATTTAACAAATTCCAATCTACGAACCATAATCGCTAAATGTTGATGTTACAAGGTTGTTGACCACCCTTGATTTTTTTTCTCTCTAAATCTTCTCATTGGCCCCTTCATCACATGCCTGTCTTCCACTTAGAAGAATTTTATCTTCAGTCCAAACCTCTTGCCAAACCCCAGACTCATAAGTCCAACTCCTCCTAGACATCTTTCCTTGGATGTCTCACATATACTACAAGCTCCGTTTGTTCGAAGTTGCATTCATCATCTTCTAACCCCTGTGCTTCTATTCGGGTAAGTCCAAACATCACCTGAGCAGCAGACTACCTCTTCTTCATGCCTGAAATCCAATCAATTACCAACTCCTGTTCATTTTACTATCTGCTGTTGTTAAATGCCTTCAAGTCTGTTCCAACTCATAATGACCCTATATAGGGTTTCCAAGAAGCAGCTGGTGGATTTGAACTGCCAACCTTGTGGTTCAAAGTCTAGTGCCGATCCTTCAGTTCCACACCAGGAGTACTATACATCGCTGAAAACTCTCCCCTGATCTCCATCCCCACTGATTCCAAACCCAAACACCTAATCATCTCACCTGTTGGTGATTTTAATAAACTCTTCAAGACTCTCTGCACATTGGTTTTCTCTTATGACCTACACACAAGGCCACCTTGGAACCTACTGCCAGTATCAGGTCAGGTTTTTCTCTCTGCTTAAAATCTTTTGCTGGCATCCATCATGCTGACTTTCCTAGAAGTAGTGAAACTGTATAGTGTCTCATCTGTCTCAGAGCACTTCTGAAAGTAAAAGGTGGCACTGTTATCATTGGCATTGGTATGACAAACTGGGACTGTGCCAAGCAAAGCGGCACACAGGGCCCTGTCCTACCACCCCTATCTCAGGCACTGTCACGCCACTTTTAGCTTTCTGAAGCTGCCAATGTTCACCTCCCCTAGGAAGATTTCTCTAGATTTCTCTTCCATGAGCCAATTCTATGCTTTAGACCTATTCCTGCATGTCACCTGGCATGTCACCTGCACTGCACACATAGGATGCATCTGTCTTTATCTCTCGGCATCTACACTGGGATTACAAGTCTGCACCTAGCAGGTATTTCTCATGAGAGAAATGTTTTTGTATGAACTTCTAAGTCAGCAGAATTAAGCAGAATTAACACACACACACACAAAGGGAATATGGAATAGAATGAAATAGGGACTGGGCATAACTCCTAATGCCATTCCTGTATGTCACAGACCACAGCCCCATTGGAACTCCTTTTTTCTTTAAAAACAGAAAAGCTTTGGGGTTGTAGAATCAGAGATAAGGACAGGATTCCTCCAGGGGACCATGGAGGGAAAATGATCTTAAATAAACAACAACCAAAAACAAAGGTGAAGCGCTCACAGAGTGAAGTGTAAGATGTACTATAAAACTACAGATTTACTGTAACACTAGCAGTGAGGGCAATACAATATTGGTCTAAGGACAGAAAAACGGATCAGTAGAATAGAACAGATGCATTTACAAGGAGGTTAAAAACCTTCATGGAAATATGCCATTTTCCTTTAATTTCATCTTTCATTATCTTTTTGAAGCCCCTAATGTATGTTCTCAAAGTCCTGGTGTGATGCTGTGGGATAAAGCACTGGACCACAAGATTGGTTTAAACCATGTAGGATCAGTGGTTTGAACTCATCAGTTGATTCTCAGAAATCCTGTACAGTGTTCTTATGAGTCAGAACCGACTTGACGGCACTTAACAACCACAATATATGTCCTGGAGTCCTGGGATGGTGCTGTAGGACAAGAACTGGACCACGAACCACAAGGTTAATAGTTCAAACCCACCAGCCACACCTCAGAAACCTTATACAGGGTCACTATGCGTCAAAACGACTTGACGGCACTTTAGCAACAACAGTATATGTTCAACTGATATTTGACCCAAGAGGATGGTCTTTGCAACAAATCAGGAGCCCTGTTGGTACAGTGCTTAAGCATTCAGTGGCTAACCAAAAGGCTTGCAGTTTGAAGCTGCCAGCTTCTTTATGGGACAAAGATGTGAGAGTCTGCTATCAAAATCCTGGGATCCCTGTTGGGGAGTTCTACTCAGTCCTGTGTGATTACATTGAGTCCAAATCCACTTGAGAGCAAGGGTTTGATTTTTTACAACAAATGGTGCTGGGACAACTGGATTACTGTAGAGAGAAAAATCTCAATTCTTCCATCACAAACAAATACAAATTTAAACAGGAACATAGGCCTAAGTATAGACACTAACCTTATAAACTAAAAAAAAAAAAAAAAAAGGACAAGAGAATATCCTTCATCACCCCATGATAGAGAAAAATGTTTTAAAGAGAGCACAAAATACACAAATCATGAAATGATTAATAAAGTAGACTAATAAATGCGTAGTGGTTACGAATTGGGCTACTAACGTCAGGGTCATCAGTTCGAAACTACCAGCTGTTCCGCAGGAGAAAGATGAGGCTTTCTGCCCCCATAAAGATTTACAGCCTCGGAAACCCTGTACAGGGTCGCTATGAGTCGGAACCGACTCCATGGCACATAACAACAACAACAATGACAACAAATAAATAAAATAGATTAATAAAAATAGAAATGAAAACCTGCTTTTCAAATGGATAGGCAAGCCACAGACTAGGAGAAATGGATATATCTGGCAAAGGACCCATGCACAGAAAATATAAAGAACTTCCACAAATAAATAATAAAAAGACAAACATCTTTGAGAAAAAACTGGTGGAAAAAAAATCCTTCAATAAGCACTTATTTTTAAACAAATCCAAATGACCAACACCTAAATGGAAAAGTGCTCAACACCAAGGAATTGCAAATTAAAATCACAAGAGATCATCCTTGTTGTGGTTTCACATCCACTAGAATGCCTACAACGAAAAGGAATGATCATACCATTTATTGGTGAAGATGCAGAATAACTTGGAATTTTCAAGCATTGCTGGTAAGAGTGTATATAATACAATCAACTTGGAAGACCACTTGGGAATTTCTTATAAACTTCAATACATACCTACTCTACTAGTAAGCAATTCCATTCCTAATATATGCCCACAAAAATCTATGTATAAGAATGTTTATGTAGTAATTTTAATACAAGGACACATGCATTTTTCTTAACTTTTTTTTGTATATGAAATGTTCTTTTTGCTGTTATGAATTTTATCTCAATAACAGCAACAACAACAAAATGATGGGATGGTGGTATCCGGGGAAGTGAAACAGAATCCATTAAAGAATAAAAATGAGATACAGGCTGTAAAGAAGAGAACATGATCCCTAAAATGTTGTCATACAATTTCAACAGCAAACTAAAAGGATAGCACAAAAATACAAAAAACATCTAAAATAACATTTAATAGGCATAAACCAACAGAGGCAAGAAAGTCTTACTAGTTCAGCTAAGATGATGATAGGAGCTGTGGTGAGGTAACACTTAGCTGCAAACCAAAAGGTTGGCCGTTTGAACCCACAGAGTGGCTCCACAGGATAAAAGCCTGGTAATTTGCTGCCCCCTAAACACTGCTGTCCAAGGAGCACTGGTAGCGTAGTGGTTACAAATCGGGCTGCGAACCTTCAGGTCAGCAGTTTGGAACTACCAGCTGTTCCGCGGGAGAAAAACTAGGCTTTCTGCTCCAGTAAAGATATGCAGCCTCGGAAACCCTATACAGGGTCGCTATGAGTTGGAACCGACTCCATGGCATATAGCAAACATTGCAGTCCAGAAAATCCTGTGGAGCATTTCGACTCTGTCACATGGTGTCACTGTGAGTCAAAACTGACTCAACAGCACCTAACAACACCAAGATGATGTTGAATAAAATTTGCTAACAATAGTAACAAGATAATCTGAATACAAATTCAGTGAGTACATTAAACAAAACACCAGAGGTTGTCAGGTTTAGCAAATATATTTAATCTGACAATCCAACCATTAAGCAAGACAATACCAACCTAAGTAACTTAAGACATTGAACTAAAAAAAAACTCTTTTACAAAATGCCCTTTTTTTAATCATTTCTGTGACAGACAATTCCTACTGAATCTGAAATTAGATTGCACATGTACCCACAAAAGTTATTCTTACCTTCAGTGAAACTCCCTGTTAGGGTTATTACCACAAATACTTTTCCCTCTGGCTCCAGATCCACCTAGAAAGACAGAGAGAGAGAGAGAGAGAAAGTTTGTTTATTTTCATTTTAAAGTACTTTTTGTGGATCTCAACTCTTTATAGAGGCCAAAATGTACAAAGCATGGTGAGGAATCAATCAGATCTAAGACTTTCATTAACAGTAGAGGGACAAGAGAACAAGTGGAATCTCAGAGTTGTAAACGTTGGGGACACAAATCTCAAAGAAACTAAGTCCTTTCACAGATTCCTTCTTCTTGAAATTTTTATTGTCTTTCTGTTATGCCTTCTTATGATACAAAGAAGCACCCATAAACTTCCGGTAATTTTTTCTGAGACTTTCCCAGTTTCCATATAACAGTTACAATAGTAGCATTTTACAAAACCCCATGACAAGTATATGAAACAGAAAAAATAAAGGAGTAATGGTCTGTCAACTGCACATCTTTTGTTGTATCAAGAAACAGTACAAAAAGTAAAGAGCTGTTTCTGTTTAATCTCATTCCCACCATCTAGTTCATCTTAGGAAGCACCAGGGAAGGAGGTTTGGGTACTGTACCTCTTCTTGCCTATGAGAAAGAACATCAATGCCCCTTAAAGTTTTTATGTCTGGCCTGCAACATGAAGACATCCAATCTACAACCAAGGCAGCTTGAAGCTGTCTTCCCCCATTGAGAGCCCATCCTCTGCACACACTCCAATTTCCCAGAGACCCTCACACTGCATGGCCGCCAGGTGGGATGGTGCCATTCAGGTGTGCTCTGCTCTCCAAGAGCCAGACGGCCAGGCTCTGCCCTCCTCATGCTGGATGTTAACTTATTCATCTTGGGCTGAGAGGTTCTTTTGGAACCAAGTGCTTGAATTTACAATTTGCCATTAGATAAACCTTGTCAGATTCAGCAAATGGCTATTTCTACCTTTGATCATCTAAAAGAATGGTAAAGAGAAGCTGACTTATCAATATGAAAGGTCATTTTTGGTATAATATTAAATACAAATAAGTTATACAGCATATTGTATGGCAGAAAGAACACTCATCAAAGACATGAACTCTTATCTGACTCTTGTCACTTCTGGCCCTGGACCCTGGGCAAGGTCCTTCATCTACCTCAACTCTATTTTCCATGGAAAGCCTGAAATCAGCTGCTGTCGAGTAGAACTGTGCTCCATAACATTTTTAATGGCCGATTTTCAGAAATAGATTGCCAGGCCTTTATTCTGATGTACCTCTGGGCAAACTTGAACTTCCAACCTTTCAGTAAGCCACCAAGGGTGTGAGCCATATGTACCACCCAGAGGCTCCATCTGAAAGCCTTGTTGCTGGTATGAAGCGCCATTGAGTCGGTTCCAACTCATAGGATTTCCAAGGAGTGGCTGGTGGGTTTGAACTGCTGATCTTGTGGTTAGGAGTCCAGTGTTTGCGAGAGCCTATGACATCGTTATTCTCAAAGAACCTTAATGGTGCCATTTATAGGTAAACAAAGACCCTCTCTTCCCTCCATAAAAATGGAATTGACCTTACACCAGGTCATGGCCATATATAGCTGTATTTAATTTTAACACTACACCTTGTTTTCAAAATAAAAGATCCCTGTTTCATACCCATTCAAAAAAATCTTACAACCTTCTCTTTCTCTGTTTAAAATCTGTTCCCAACTCAGCTGCCACACTCTAAATCGCCCCAGTGCTCAAATCACGCATTTGTGTCACGACTCCTGCTAACGTAACAATCCCCCTTAGTTATCTTAACACCACTTGAGATTCTTTACAGAACATGAGTTCTGAAAATAGAGCTCTCAGGAGAGATGACTAAACAGGATGTCAGTCTCTAATTGTCTCCACTCTCTGCCTTGACTTGTTTCAAATTTAAAAATATGTTATTTTTTAAAGCCACTCCCTCATCTTCAATATAAAGACCTGGCAGAAAACACATGCATACACACACACATACCTAGACACTCAACCTCACAACATAAACCACTGCTGGCACAGAAGGAGCTGCTGCCAGCTTCAGGACAAACAGACTGCCAGGACATCCTCAGTGTGTCTCCATCCCATGGCTAGTAAAGCTCCAACACTGCCTCTCAGGCTTGCAAAGCAGACCACTCCACCCAACAAGCCAGGAGCCACTCCAACAGACAGCAGTCTCCATTTTGATCCAGAAACTCTGACAACAAAATCGGTTTGCTTTCTCATTTTTTGACACATACCACCACTGCCGTGGAAGAGGCAGATTCAAGTGCCATCTTTGAGCCTCATGCAACTAGGGCCAGCATGCTTAAGGATGCCTGCCTTTAGAAGAGGATTTTTTTTTAACTGCAATTTGAGACCCATTGGTGGTGGTGTTTGAATGCATAGTGACCTTGTATAGGGTTTCCAGGGCTGTGAATCTTTGTTGTTGTTGTTGTTGTTGTGTGCTGTCGAGTTGATCCTGACCCATAGTGACCCTGTGTAGGGTTTCCAAAGAGCAGCTGGTGAGCTAGAACCACCAACCTTGCAGTTCAAACAGCTTTGCAGTCTGGTACATTAACCCACAGCGCCACACCATTTTTTGACTCATGCTACTATTGTCATTGAAAATCCAGATTCAAATGCCAGCTTTGAGCCTCATCCAATTAGGGCTGGCATGTTAAGAACAGCTGCCTTTAGAAGAGGATTTTCTTGGTGGTAGTGGTTGGGTTCTGACTCATAGTGACCCTGTATAGGGCTTCCAAGACCGTGAATCTTTGTTGTCGTTGTTGTCGTCAGATGCCATCGAGTCGGAACCGACTCATAGCGACCCCATGCACAGCAGAATGAAACAATGCTCAATCCTGGGCCAACCTCACCACCGCTGCCACCCCCGAGTCCATCAATGATGCCACCTGGCTGATCCATCTCATTGGGGGTCTTCCTCTTTTTCTCTGACCCTCCACCCTACCCAACATGACATCCTTCTCCAATGATTGTTTCCTCCGGACTACATGTCCAAAGTAGGAGAGACGAAGCCTAGCCATCCTGGCCTCCAAGGAGCACTCTGGCTGCACTTCTTCCAAAACAGATCTATTGGTTCTTTTGGCAGTCCATGGCACCCTCAGTATTCTCCTCCAACACCACAACTCAAAGGCATCAATTCTTCTACGATCCTCCTTATTCAATGTCCAGCTTTCGCATCCATATGAGGCTATTGAAAACACAATGGCCTGGGTCAAGCCATTTTACAGGAGAAGTCTCATCTTTATCCTGTGGAGCAGATGGTAGATTCAAACTGCTGACCTTAAAGTTAGCAGCCCAACTCATAACCCACTATACTGCCCGGGTTCCTTTAAGACCTATTAGTGCAAGACAACAATTCAGTGGGCTACAAACAGTAGGGTTCTAAGGGTATAATAAAACAGAACAGAAATATGAAACTGCTGTTAGTTAATTCTGTATATATGCACATATAAGGACATATGGATTGCAATGTAAAAAGGGATCGCTTACTGCTGGTTGAGGTGAAACTGTTTGAAAAACACAGCCTCAGAGGTTTTCTGTTTCATCTACACAGTGCTGATGGATTGTTTTCTATTTACGGTGGTTGTTAGGGTACCTCCAAGTAGCGGTCAACTCGCCCTATCTCCACAGCTGGCCTATCTCACTGCTGGACTCTGTAAAAAACTCATTCTCTATCAGCAGAAATGCAGCAGCCAATCATTGCTACTCATGGATTCTAGAGTGTGGCAACTACAGCCGCAGCGGATATTTTCTCTCTAGCTGTTGCATCCGTTCCAGCTTCTGGGAAGAACACTCTAATTTTATTTAAGAACTACCACCTTCTGCATAGAATCCCACCTCATGCTTCTGCAGAGGTTCTACCCCACCTCCAAAGTACACATTTGACCCAGTCTTTGTCAGTCAGAGCACTGAATCCCCCCGGTCACAGTGACTGACGCAGATGTGGCCCATGCAAACACCCATCCTCAGGAGTTGGTTCAGGTTTGGTTGCATGATCCAAGTAGGTTCAATTAAGACCTTGGAACTACAAGTAAGAAACAAGATCTTGCTTCTGCTGAACTTCAATCTGACAGGAAATAAACATGGGAGTCTGGCACCCTTGCCTTTACATTGGACTGGAAAATGGAGCTCACAAGAAGGAGAGAGCTGAGAGAAAGAAACCCAGTCTTGGTGATTATCATTTAAACCCTTGGATCAAGCCTTACTTGATACATCTGGACTTTTCAGTAACCTGAAATAATAAATACGCACCCCCTCTTTTTTTTTTTTTTTT
>NW_006408585.1:5631391-5659396 GCF_000296735.1 Chrysochloris asiatica
ATCAATGGGCTCAAGCGTGGCAACAATAGGGAGGTTGGCCCAGGATCAGGCAGTGTTTTGGTATGCTATGCATAAAGTCACTATGAGTTGGTACTGACTCGATGGCACCTAACCACAACAACTGTTAAATCCAAGCCTAGATCTCTAATCTCTCTCCAGCATCTGATCCTCTTGACAGCTTTCTCCTTCATGAGCTTCTCCTATTCTTTGCCTCCTCTCCTGGGCCTCCTCTCCCTCTTCCCTCTCAGTAGGCATCTCTGTTTCTGACTACTTGTCAATCTTGAAGCTGCACAGTCCTCTTTTCATTGAATAATTCAGACCCAATGTTTTCAAATGCAAATGAGATATTCAACTTCAGGGCTGTTGTGGAGGAGAAAATGCCTGGCAACATCCAGGAGGGTCAGGTTGGAATCTGTGGCTCGGGGTAGGGTCAGATTTATTTTGTGAGTGCAATGTCTCAAGTACATACCTCTTTCCCAAAGCTGTCTCTGCAGCTTTTCTGAAAATTCCCATCTCTGTGCCCCAAAGGTTCCTTTCATTCAACTTGTCCAGAGTTCTATTTCTTATCCAGCACTCCCTAATGAACAATTCCTCTCCACATTCATGACCCCACCATTTACCCAGCAACCCATATTGGAAACCCAGGCACATCTAATTGCTACCAGATTCCATCCAGTTCACTTTCTGAATCTCTCCTAAACCTGTACCTTCCTCTCCTCTACTACTGCCTGGCCTCACCTGGACTTCAGCAAAGGCCTTCTAGCTAGACTCACTGTCTCCAGCAACTGCCAGCGTTCTCTTTCAAAAGTAAAGATCTGCCCTCACAACTTCATAACTTAAAATCCCTCACTGTTTCCTCCTCCTTCCCTGAAAAGGTCACAACTCCCTGAAAACGGCACGTAACCGTGACTACCGTTAGCTTCTGCTCATCCAGCCTGCACCTCAACCTACTTTGGGAAGCACATCATTTCTACCAACCTGAGAGATCAACAAACAGGCATTATGGGTCAGACAGCACAATGAGAAAATCACAAATATGAATTAAAAAAAAAACAAAAACATCTGATCCTTCCAGATGAAAATCTTTCCTCCCTTTTTTACATGTTATACTTTTACATGTTACAACAAGTAATTCACCTTTTCATGGATACATTCCCAGGCCTCTCTTGGATAGTTGGGCAAGTCTATATATAATGAGCATTGTTGGAACTCAAGTCATGTGCCTGCCATTAAGTGCTGTCCCCTTTGACCTCACTTTATACACAGAGGACTGAAAACTTGTGAATAAATTAACCAACATGGATATCCCAAGTTCCTTCAGTAGTTTTACTCCTTCTTCATCGTTCTCGTAGTTTCCCCCTAGCCGTACCCCAATGTCCTCACATTCCCATTAAACAGCAAGTACCACCCTGCAGGTATGACCTGACCCTCGCAGGACAGAGCATGCTCATCACCAGCCTCAGTCTCGACAGGGCATGTCACTGCCTGAGCACTCGGAGAAGCTCCAGTGACCCAGGTCGAGTTTGCCGTCAGTTAAAAACTCTGTCTTTTCTGTGTGCTACGAAGCTTTGGTTTCTCACATCCTGTGTGGGCGCAGTGGTTAGGCAAAAAAAAAAAAAAGCTCTCACAAAAACCTAGACACTTCATATACTTTCTGCAAAATTTCAGCTTGTTCCAGATTCTAAGGACACTGGATCCCAAACTCCTAACAGTTTTAAGTCTATAATGCTATTCAGCTTTATAGACTTCTACATCCGGGGCTCAAATCAGCTTTATCATTTCATTACCCAAGAGTCCTGACAGAATGTCCAAGTGAATGAAGCTTAGAACAGAGTGCAAACACGAACACATGAACATTCTAACAGCCATTAAGGGAGTAACAAGTTCCCTAGCCCCGTGTCAACTATGGAACATTTTTGATAGTACGGAGGGAAACTCTTAAGCCCTTACTGAAACCCAAAAACCATAGGCCTCAAAATATGACATTTTTACACGCAAATATAGACATAGGAGTGCTGGTGTGGTGCCGCGGGTTAATACAAAGTCAGCAGTTGAAATTCACCAGCAGCTCCTCAGAAACCTTATACAAGGTCACTATAAACTTGACAGCATTTAACAACAGCAACAATACAGCACCTAACAACAAAGGCTCCAAAGATTTTCTCTTATATATTCCTCCCAAAGTTGTAAAGGTTTTGATTTTTCATTTTAGCTCAATGATCCATTTTGGTGACTTTTTTGCTTATGTTACAATGCATGGGTCTTTTGCATATGATGTCTATATTGCTGTTGTTGTTAAGGGCTGTCCAGTTGGTTCCAACTCTTAGTGACCCACACAACAGAACAAAGCACTGTCTGGCCGTGTGCCATCCTCACAACCGTTACATTGTGTGACCCCATTGCTGCTGCCACTGTGTCATATCTCCTTGGGGGTCTTCCTCTTTTTTCTGACCCACCACTTTACCAAGGATGATATCCTTCTCCAGGGACTGATCCATCGTAATAAGATGTCCAAAGCCTTGGGATAGGCAAATATTTCTTAGATATGACACCAAGAGTATAATCTGTAAAATGCTGCTGCTGTTATGTGAGGTTGAGTCAGTACCAACTCATAGAGACCCTGTATAGATTGTCTGGGGAGCAGTAAGCTTGAACCACTGACCTTGTGGGTCAAAGCAACCTTGCAGTCCAGCACATTAACCCACAGTGCCAGACCAGGACTCCATCCATAAAATAGTAAATTGATAAGGTAGACATTACCAAAACTAGAATTCCGCTATTTAAGAAACACTGTCAAAACAATGAAAAAACAAGATACAAATTATAAGAAAATATTTCTAAATTACATCTGATATAGGATGCATATAGAATACATAAAGAACTCTCTAGACTCAAAAATGAGAAAATAAACAATGCAAATTTTTAGAAAATGGACTCACCACTTCACTTCCCCAAATAAGAGATATAGATGTCAAATCAATACTTAAAAAGAAGTCCAGTAGCATCAATCATTAGGAAAATGAAAATTAAAAACAAATTAACCACCACATACTTTATTAGAAGGCCTAGAGTTAAAAAGTCTGGCTATATAAGGTAGTAGTGAGGACATGAAGCAACATGGTAAAGCCTTCTCAACAACAGTCTGGTGGCTTCTTTTAAAAAATGCACACATACACCTACCATTTCATCTAGCCATTCTACTCATAGGTAATTACTGAAGAATAAAGAAACTCATTCTATAGAATGATCTATACACAAATGCACGTAAGAGCTTTTCTGTACTAGTCAAAAGGGCTTGGGGCAATGTCCACTAACTGGTTAATGTAGTGTTTAAATGTGCTATAGCCTTATAATAGGGAGCTCTGGTAGTGTAGTGGCTACAAGTCAGGCTGCTGACCTCAAGGTCAGCAGTTCGAAACTACCAGCCATTCCACGGGAGAAAGGTAAGGTTCTCTGCTCTTGTAAAGATTTACAGCCTTGGAAACCCTATGCAGGGTTGCTACGAGTTGGAACCGACTGCACCGCATACCACCACCACTACCACCATTATAATGGAATAGTTGTTGTTAAGTGTTGTCCAGGTGGTTCCAAACCATAGTGACTCTGTGTAATAGTTGTTGTGAAGTGCTGTCAAGTCAGTTCCAACCCATAGCGACCCAGTATAGGGTTTCTGAGGAGCAGCTGGTAAGTTTGAACCGCCAACCTTGCAGTTCAAATGGCTTTGCAATCTGGTGCATTAACCCACAGCGCCACACAGAACTTCTCTGTATAATAGTATTGAGTGATAAAAAGGAATGAACTTTTGAGATCTGCAACACAGCATGGAAGAAATCTCAAAATACCAAGGGAAAGTCATATGAAAAGGAGTGCATTCTGTATGATTCTATTTATATGGGACTCTAGAAAAAGCAAACTAACCTACAGTCGCAGAAAATAGATCAGTAGCTGACAGGGGAGAGAGGTAAAGGAAACAGAAGGGGTGGTAAATAGGCATTAAAAGGGGGCTCAAGGCTGCCAAGGCAATTCAGAGAAAAGAAAATATTCTTTTCAACAAATGATTCTGACAAGGGAATATTCATATGCAAAAGAATAGATTTGGATCCGTACTTATCTCTTACCATGTACATTAAGTCAAAATGGATCATAGACCTAAATGTGAGCACTGAAACTATAAAACTCAGAAGAAAATATAGAGTAAATCTTCATGACTAGGTTAGGCAATGGTTTTATAGATAGGACAACCAAAGTGCAAGCAACAAATGCAGACCCTCAACATTTGTACCCACATGAATCAATGTTGCCCTAAATACGACATGTTCCCATCTAAGCTTATCCTTCCCATCCGGTTGTGTAACAGCAAAGCCAGAGAGGACCCAAGGTCTAATGTGAACTCTGCTATAACTTGTCTATGACTTTGAAAAAAACATTAAACCTTTCTGTAGCACAGAATCATGAGGGGAAAAGAAGGGAATCAAACATACAGATGACAAAGACCCATGAAAAATCAGATTTAAGTATTTTCAGGGAAAAGGGAAGTGGGCCAGGCAGCTGCAGTTTTTGAAACTTCCATGAGTGATTCAGACATAGTCAGAGCGCAAACTAACATTTGAGAACCTTGAGTTAGATGCTCTCTGAAGTCTTTTCCACCTTTGCTGTTGTTAAATGGCATCAAATCAGTTCCAAATCTTAGCGGCCCTATGTACAACAGAACAAAACATTGCCCAGCTCTGTGGATCCTCATCATCTTTACTATGTTTGAGTCCATTGCTGAGGTCACTGTGTCAATCATCCTGTTGACGATCTTTCATTTTTTTGGCTGACCCTCTAATTTTTACCAAGCATGATGTCTTTTTCCAGGTAATGGTCCCTGGTATATGATAACATGTACAACAGATGTGAAACAAAGTCTCAATATCCTTGCTTCTAAGGAGTATTCTGGCCATACTGCCTCCACGACAAATCTGTTCCTTCTTCTTGGCTCTTCGTGGTATGTCCAGTATTCTTTGCCAACACCATAATTCAAAGCCATTGATCTTCCTTATTCATTGCCCAACTTTGGCATGCATATGAAGCTATTACAAATACCATGGCACACTGTAGTCTTCAAAGGGCTGGCTTACCTTTTTAACACTTTAAAGAGATCTTTTACAGTAGATTTGCCCAATATAATGTGTTGTTTGGGCATTGATTAGGGACCCAATTAAAACGCAACCCTTGACAACTTAGTTTTTTTTTTTCCTCTCCATGTATCATGATGTTGCTTATTGGTTCCTTTGTGAGAATTTTTGTGGGGTTTTTTCCACATTGAGTTGTAATCCAAAATGTAGTCTTTGACCACATATCTCAGTTTATTAAGAACTTTCCTCCCAAGTTCTTCTTCATGGAGTCCAGCTTCTTGGATCATTTGCTCATCATACCAACTGAATAAGTATGGTGAAAATATACAACCTGGCTAACACCTTTCCCTATTTTAAAAGATGTATCACCTTGTTCTGTTTGAACAATTACCTGTAAGTCTGTGTACTGATTCTGCAAGAGTGACTTAAGTGTTCTGCAATTCCCATTTCATGTTTGTTATGATATATTATATTATGATCCACACAGTCAAATGTCTTTGCATAGTCAATAAACAAAAATAATATCTGTCTGGCATTCTCTGTTTTCAGTCAAGATCCAAAGACATCAGCAGTGATACCCCTTGTTCCATATCCGCTTCTGAATCCAGCTTGAATTTCTGGCAGCTTCCTGATGATGTACTGTTGCAACCATTTTTGCATCTTTACCACAATTTTACTTGCATGTGACCTTAATGATATTTGATGTTTTTCACATGCAGTTGGGTCATCATTCTTTGGAATGGCATAAATTTGGATTTCTTTGTTATCTGTCAGTTGGCCAGGTAGCTGTCTTCCAAACTTATTAGTATAGACTATTGAGTATTTCATGTGCTGTATCATAGGAGAATAAATTGAAGTGCCATGGCCTGCCCATAGAACCAACAGATCTGTGTTGGAAGAAGTGCATACTCCTTGGAGGCCAAACTTTGTCTCTCATATTTCAGACATATTATCAAGAGGGACCAGTCGCTGGAGAAGACTATCATGTTTAGTAAAGTGGAGGGTCAGAGAAAAAGAGGAAGACCCCCAGCGAGATGGATTGGCCAAGTGGCAGCATCGATGGACTCAACCGTGGCAACAATAGTGAGGATGGCCCAGGATCAGCAGTGTTTCGTTCTGCTGTGCATAGGGTCGCTATGAGTCGGTACCGACTCGACGGCACCTAACAACAACAACATCAATTTTCTGACATATTTCAGTTGGTATTCTGTCAATTCCAGGAGCCTTATTTTCACTAATGCTTATAGCGAAGTTTGACTTCTTCCTTCAGTCTCATTGGTTCTTAATTATATGCTACCCCCTGAAATGATTCAACACTGATCACTTCTAATACAGTAATTCTGTGTATTCCTTCCATCTTTTTTGTTTGTTTCTTTTTTCAGTATTAACATTTATTGGTGGCAGACATTTAGTTTTTTGTTTTTTTTTTAATTTCCAGCACAAATAATAAATCAACTCACAAGAGTGTGCTTTTTATCTGGCCCACATGAAGAACCTCACTGCACACATCTCTCCATACATTCCCACAACATCAAAAGAAACACAGCTTTGTATATAAACATAGGTCATTCATTTCATTAGCTGTAGAAAGCACTAAAGGAAAATCTGCAGTTTTCATGTACTAGCTGGAAATCATATACTGTAATATAGAATTAGTAATTGTTATGAATTGGACTGCTGATCTCAAGGTCAGCAGTTCGAAACTACCAGCTGTTACATAGGAGAAAGATGAGGCTTTCTGCTCCTGTAAAGATTTACAGCCTCGGAAACCCTGTACAGAGTCACTATGAGTCGGAACCAACTCCACGGCACATAACCACCACTATCACCACCAATAAAGCAAAAGTTGCAGGTCCGGAAAAACAATGTATACATACATGCACACCATCATTGTTATAATCTTTAAAACACAGATCAAAGTACTTGTTTAAGTGACTGCACTAACCAAGATAAAAGAAAATAGAAAAGGAGCCAGATGATTAAAAATATTTTTAAGGCCAAAACTGTTCAATTTATACAATTGTGGGAGACTTCAGAGGTTTCTAAAAAGTCCCAGATAGTTTCAGCTAATCCAGAGGGCACACAATTTGCATCATTGGGATAGTCCTGGGTTAAAGAGTCCAACAAAACAAAAATGTATAATCTCATACATGTGGCTGTATTTTTGTCACTTAGATTACTGATAAAATCCATCTTAAATCTTTAAACTAGATACAATTGGGAAACTTTCCTAAAAGAATTATATATT
Source organism: Chrysochloris asiatica (assembly GCF_000296735.1). Classification (NCBI taxonomy): domain Eukaryota; kingdom Metazoa; phylum Chordata; class Mammalia; order Afrosoricida; family Chrysochloridae; genus Chrysochloris; species Chrysochloris asiatica. Next base: position 5,638,757 of record NW_006408585.1, read on the forward strand.
GTTGTTGCTAAGTGATGTCAAGTCAGTTACGACTCATAGCAATCCTGTACAGGGTTTCTGAGGGGCAGCTGGTGGGTTTGAACTGCTGACTCTGTGATTTGCAGTCCAGTGCTGATCCTACAGCGCCAAACCAGGAGTCCAAAAATTATGTATCATGTCACTCTAATCGAAAGAAAATAATCAAACTAAGAATGTGTCTGGCTGCTGGAAAAGAAAGCAGTGGTTAGGGTGTGGGCACTTGGGGGCGGGGCCTCAGCACACTGGGCAGGTTAGGTGATGCTGAGGAAGAAGCATATGATTATCTCTGATGCTTGCAGCTTTGGGGCCAGTCTCAGACCTTTCTCCTGCGTGGCCAGTGTTTATCAGTGTTTGAGTTAGCCAGTTTGAGAAGGGAGGGTCATGTTTTGTTTCTATTTGTTTTACACAGCCAAAAAGAAACAAAACCAAGCCAAGCACTGAGGTGCACCAGACGTGGCCAGCAGAGAAGGGGAGACAGGTAGGAGTTGGTCACCCCCCCCACCCCACATGGCTATTCCAGTGGGGAGCAGATACCTCTTCTCCTCTGGCCCCAAGACAACAACAATCCACTAGTACATTCCATCACAGCCACCTCCTATGTTCCTGTCCCCCTCAGCACTGTTGAGTCCAGTTCATCAGACCTCCGTGTCTCTCAGCTCACTGGGAATCAGAAATTAGAAATTCCACTTTTCCAAAGCGGGTTCAGTAGCTTAAGTATGTTGTTGTTGTTGAGTGCTGTCAAACTGGTTCCAACTCATAGGGTTTCTGAGGAGTGGCTGGTAAGTAACCGCCGACCTTGTGGTTCAAACTGACTTTTTAGTCCAGTGCATTATCCTGCAGCGCCACATGAGAACTCCCTTTTCAGTATATGTGTTGGAGTTCAATAATAGTTCACGGCCAGTAAAAGTTCAGCACCTCCTAAACATGGGCAACAATCCATTTCCTGTTCTTGCATCTGTAGAGCTTGTTGGTCCAATTTAGACAACAACATTAGCACGTTCCACATCCTTTCTGATGCCTTGGCTGATCAGAGCCAGCTGAATGAGAGGTGCGGCTGAGAAGAGATACAAATTCATTCTTGTTCTAGGGGAAGTCTTTGTCTTCAACCTGGAATCTGTAGATTCTGGAGAGATGTTGCCATTATTCAGAGGGTCTCAAGAGAGGTCCCTGGGGTACGTGGCCTGAAGAGACGTTATTCTTTACAATGGTCTCTGCTTTACAACAACACACGGGTTATCTTGGCAGTCATTGTGTTGACAGGATTGGTAGCTGCCCTGGTGAGCTCTTTAGCGCAACATCTGTGATGGACACTTACAGCCTGGACAACCTCAGGCACCATGGGAAGCATTCCAGGGTACAACCGGTGAATAAGATAAGACACCTTAAATTCATCTTCCTTGTTACCAGTTCCAGTCTCATCTCAACTGTTCATAAACAGTTACCTTTCTTCCATCTTTGGTTTTATTGGTTTCGTTTCGTCTAACGTGAGCATTGGCTTGGTGGGTTGAGGCTGCAGGACTTTGAAACCAAGGAGCTCCAGTATGTTCTGGGCTGTGTTGCATTTGGCCACCTTTTTATTGGTGCCTACGTCTTCACTCACGTGGTTTCTGACCGTACCTACATCACAAAACTCCTCGCCCGGTCAGGAGCATGCACTCCGTTCCTCCTGCTGAATCTGGGCCAGTCGGCTAATTGGATCCATCCCTGACCATATTCTAGACCCGTGTGTAGTGTGACTATGGTTTTTGTTTTCGATTTAATTCTAGGCTTCATTCACTCAACTGTAGGAAGGGGAGGTAAATTCTTCAGCTTCTCAAGAATCGCTATGTCAGCATTTTTCTTAAAAATCTTACTTTTCCCTTCACCTTCCCATGAACTCCCCTCTCCAACGGACACCTTGGTCATAAAACTCTTCATGTAGGATAAGTCACTCTCCAGGACAACCTCAAAGTTCATAGGCAAGGACTATTTAAGTGCAATCTCAAACACTTAATAGACAAATTTCCTGAGATTTTCTTCTGATTTTCTTCCATTCACCTCCAACCTCTCTCAAAGGGGCCGGTTCAGCAGGACCTCTGACGCTTTAGCAGCACCACCATGTTCGACAGCCTGTCTCATCCTTCCTTTTCCTTGAAATTGCTGTCCTCCCATAGAAAGTTCAACTTCATAAAGTAAAGGTGAAACTTAAACTGGATAGAAGTACCTCGAGGGGTAAGCACTTCTCTCACGATGTCGGTATAGGTGGACTGCATCTGAGACTAAAGGTCAACAAGGTTGTATATTGTTTTTTTTCCCCCAAGTTCCATGCATAATACATTTAGTTCTACAATAGGAATTATGTTTTCTTAAAAAGAGGATGCTCCAAGAACAATGTTGTTTGGGTTCAGTTCTGAGAGGTTATGTGACTAAGAAACCGCAGGCTGCTGCCCTGAGCATGTCCCCCAACCAGGGGTCCTGGGTGGAGACAGTGAGGAGGAGAAGGAAGAAGAAAGGAGAGAAAGAGATGGAGGGAGGGAGGGAAGAGGTGAAATGGCCATGGAGGGGGCAGCCAGCGCTGGACCACAGATTAGGGGTGAGGCAGCGCAAAAGTTCAAGAGCCTTCCCTCCATTTTTTTTTTTTCCATGCCAAAATTTTCTTTATTGGAACATCAGATGATGTATATCAAATCTGTTTTGTGTTTCATAAGTGGTCTAAGTCCACAGTGGAGATCTTCAGATGGGTGAAATTCAGCTATTCTTTCCATCTTCACTTTTGATTTTGTTTTTTTGTTACATTGTTTCTGATATCTTTATTCTTTAGAGTTCTAACCTTACCAGTTTATATTTGCCTCAGACTCATGTTTTATGTTCAAAATAGATCAGCAGATGATAATTGCACCTACTATACACACGAGAAAAAAATCACTCCATACTCTCACAAATGGCTTCCATCCATCCTTTGGATCCATTTTGAAATGGCAAACTATCCATTGCCATGGAGTCCATACCCTATAGGATGGAGTAGAGCTCCCTATGATTTCTGAAGCTTTAAGTCTGGACAGCAGACTCCTACAGAGTAACTGGTGGGTTTGAACTACTGACTTTTCAACCTTTCCTCCATCTTTTGATGCTTCCTCATCATTCAATATTTTGCCCATAGAATCCTTCAAAACTACAAGTCAAGGATTGAATTTTTAGTTCTGTTCTTTCAACTTAAAGAAAGCCGAGCAGGTTCTTTCCATTTGGCTTTATAATTCCAGATCTTTGTACATTTCATTATCATGCTTTGTCATCTAGAGCAGGCTTTTGAAATCTTCTGTTCGTCTTTTTGACTTCATCATTTCTTCCTTTTGCTTTAGCTCCTCCACATTTAAGAGTGTTTCAGAGTCTCTTCTGACATCCACTTTGGTCTTTTCTTTCTTTCCTTTGATCTGATGCTTGCTGTCACCTAATTCATGACAGTCTGTGTTTGTCTGTTACATTCCCTCCAACACTCTGGTCTCCCCTGTCACTACAGGACCACCCCATGATGCACCCTCCAGTCATACATCACTACTCCCTATCCCCCATAAAAAACAAAAGGGGTCTCCACATCACTGCCCTTTCTAAAGTACTATTCTCCTCAACTCTCTTTCCCTAATAAGGCTTCCAGTGGTGTCATAGTTAAGGTTTTGGTCAACTTGGCTGAGCCAGGATTCTCAGTGGTTTCCCAGTTAAGATGGAGTTTATCACCTCCATGAGGAGATCTAATGTAATACAATCAATCACACATGATCTGATGTAATTATGCAATGTGTTTTAAATCCTCACTTTTATGATGTTAATGAGGTTGGATGCAAGCTACAGGATTAGGTTGTATCTTGAGTCAATTTCTTCTGAGATAAGAAAGGAGAGAGAAGCAAGCAGAGAGAGAGGGAGGGAGGGAGGAACCTACTACCACCAGGAAAGAAGAGTTGGGAATGGATTGCATCCTTTGGACCCAGGCTCCTTGCACTGTGGAGCTAGCTCCTCGAGCCACGGAGATACTAATGCTTAGATGCAGGAGATCCCTAAAGGATACTGCACCTCCAGATGCTCAAAGAATACAAGGACCTTTCCCCAAAGCAGGTACTCTGACTTCATATTTTGTCCTGGTGTGTATCTGTGGGTTAATGCGCTAGACTGCAAAGCCAGTTTAAACTGCAAGGTTGGCGGTTCAAGCTCACCAGCCGCTCTTCAGAAAACCTATATATGAGGAACCGCCTCGAAGGCACTTAACAACAACAAACTGTGGAGTCATGGTCTGGCACTGTGGGATAATGCACTGGACACCAAAAGGTCAGTTAAAACCACAGGGTCGACAGTTCAAACTCACCAGCTGTTCCTCGGAAACCCTGCACAGGGTCGCTATGGATCAGAACTAACTTGATAGCACTTAACAACACCAACAAACTGTGGAGTCCTGGAGTAGTGCTGTAGGATAAGCACTGGGCTGAAAGCTTGCTTTGAATCATAAGGCCGGCGGTTCAATTGTCATTTGGTGGTGTTGTTAAGTGCCTTCGAGTTGATTCCGGCCCATAGCAATCCTGTATAGGGTTTCCAAGGCTGTAAATCTTAACAGGAGCAGAAAGCCTCATCTTTCTCCCGTGGAACAGCTAGTAGTTTTGAACTGCTGACTGTGAGATTAGCAGCCCGATTCGTAACCTAAATGGTCACTAGGAGTTGAATTAACTCAGTGGTACTTAAGAATATCAAAACTGTGAGAGAATAAATTACTATTTGCTAAAGTAATCTATTAGGAGTTCTGGTAGCATAGTGGTTTCAAATTGGGCTGTGAACCTTAAAGTCAGCAGTTCAAAACTACCAGCTGTTCTGCAAGAGAAAAATGAGGCCCTCGGCTCCCGTAAAGATTTACAGCCTCAGAAACCCTGTACAGGGTCGCTATGAGTCAGAATTGACTCCACAGCACATAACAAAGTCATCTATTTGTGGTATTTGTTACAGCAGCATTGGATAACTAAAACAGGTAGTTTCCCAGCGCCTGCAGAACAAAACTTACTCTCTTTCACCTGGCTTTCTGGCAAACTGCCTCCCTGTTAACTTAGCAAAACCTCTTTGTCCAAATTTAATTCTATGAACCTGCTCTTCTCACCAGACCAGCCTCCTCACTCTGTTGCTCAGCCATACCTTTACTCAGGCTATTTACTCTGCTTGGAAAGCCTCTCTCTTTCACCTCCACCTGTCTGTTCATTCATTCATTCAAACCTTCACTGAAATACACTGAGGATCTTTGCCATGTATTCAGGATGCCCCAGAGTAGCTTCCCTAGGGCTACAGGAAAGATGGATAACAAAGCACACTTGACCAGATGGGTCTGAGCCATCTTTTCCAGGAAGGTCTAGACATTCACATTAATCCCACAAGTCTAAAACGCCCTGTTTCAATCATTAACAATACTTATCGATGACTTTGAACAACTGCTAGTAGTTTCACAATCTTATCTCTCTTATCATTGCAGTAAGTCTGAGCTCTGTTCCAGCAAGATCTGGTACTTGAGTATTTCCCCAGAAGTCCAGAGAGTACCTTGAAACAAGGCTTTGGACTGGTTCGATCCAGTTCAACCACCTGCTGATAATTTGAATTTTCATCCCAGATGTACTGAATCAGAATCTACATTCCTGGTGATTCTTAATGTATGAGAGGATGGATGAGAGGGCTTCAAAAGTTCCTGAAAAAATTCTAAGATTTAATTCCTTGTTCCATAAACTTTTTGAAACCCCTTAATACTCAGACTCTTGGTGGGTGTGGCACTATAGGATAAGCACTGGACCACAAGGTGGGTTTGAACCGTAAGGTCGGTGGTTCAAATTCACCAGTTTCTCCTCAGAAACCCTACATAAGGTAGCTATGAGCCACAACTAACTACATGGCACTTAACAACAACATAGCAAATATATCAGTATCTCCTGGAATAGAAAGGCAAACTCTGAGCCAGGGGTTGAACTAGTTCAAAGTCTGGGTTTAAACCGCTAACCTTTTTCTTTACAGTCTAGCGCTTAACCACTGTGCCAGCAGGGTTCCTTGAACTTCAGAAATACTGCATTAGAGAGAAATAAGAAACTATCCCACCCCAAGCTGCTCAATCCCTCCCTCGTAGCTGTTTCCAAACCAAATTCCTTCTGGTGGGAAGCAGTGATTGAAGCAAAGCCAGTGCAACTATTCTCTCAGAGTAGATGTGTTCCCAACATTCCTGAGAAGACATCTTTCCATGGGTTCTGGTAGCACAGTGGTTACAAATCGGGCTGAGAATTGCAAGGTCAGCAGTTCGAAACTACCATCTGTTCCACAGGAGAAAGATGAGACTTTCTGCTCCCGTAAAGATTTACAGCCTCAGAAACCCTGTACAGGGTCCCTATGAGTCGGAACTGACTCCACAGCACATAACAACAACAACAACATCCCAGTTGAGGTCAGCAGTGCACACATGAACCCAAGTGGCTTCTTAGCGTGACAATTCCTTCTGCTCTTGCAGGGTTTCGAATGCACACATGAGCTATTCATTAGACTTTCAGGCCCCTGGGAGTTCTGGGGTGGCACTGTAGGATAAGCACTGGACCGCAAGGTCAGGACTTCAAACTCACCAGTTGTAGTTCAGAAATCCTATACCGGGTCGCTACAAGTTGGAACTGACACAACGGCACTTAATAACAGGAATACTCCCATAAAATCCCAAGCTACTGAATCGATTCTGACTCCGTAGCAACTTTGTAAGGTAGGATAGGACTGCCCCATAGGGTTTCCAAAGCTGCAAATCTTTATGCAGACAGACTGCCGTCTCCTTCTGCAGTGGAGCAGCTGATGGGTTCAACCACTGACCTTTTTGTTAGCAGCTGAGCACGTAACCTCTCCACTACAAGGACTCCTTCACTAATGGCACCAGATAATTTTAACTTAATTTTAAAATGGTTTATTCTGGTTCATAATTTACTTTGGTTGTTCCCCCTGTTGAGAATTCCTCTTTTCACCCCAGATATTCTAATTCCGAAGGAGCACTGGTAGCGTAGTGATTACAAATCGGGCTGCTAACCTCAAGGTCGGCGGTTTGAAACTACTAGCTGTTCCGTGGGAGGAAGATGAGGATTTCTGCTCCTGTAAAGATTTGCAGCCTCAGAAACCCTGTGCAGGGTCACTATGAGTCGGAACTGACTCCACGGTACTCAACAACAACAACAACATACTAATTCTGAGTCTACATTTTAACGAGATCTTATATATATAAGAATTACCTGGGAGCGGAGGTCCCTGGGACCATCAAGTGAGAAGAGCAGAGAGTGGAACCCTACCCAGAGAAGCAGTGACGACAGAAATGGAAGCAGAGATGATAACGTGGACAGATAGAGCAGCTGGGGACACTGGATTCATAGACAGAGAGGAGCTGTGTGTGATGGCTGGGGGGGCAGGCCTGTGGGGTATACCCTTTGGTTGTTTAATGATGCATGGAGGGGATTGTAATCATTGCAATGAAACAAAATACGATAGGATGAATGTGAAACTGATGTTCTCCCATATAAGCACACATAATTCACAATGAAAACTTTAAAATAAAGATAATTACCTGGGGATCTTTTAAAATGTAAATCCTGAATCCAGTATATCTGGGTTTGCTGTTGTTACGTGTTGTCCAGTGGATTCTGACTCATAGTGACCCCTGTATAGGATTTCCAAGGAGCAGCTGGTGGGTTTGAACTGTTGATCTTGTGGTTCGTAGTCCAGTATTGATCCTACAGTGCCAAATTTTCTTCAGGGAGCTGAACCAGAATGAACTGGTTCGAAGCCCTGCTTTGAGGGAAACAAATACTCAGCATATGTTTGCTGATCTAATGAGCTAAATGGATACCATCTGAGGGTTGTTGTGAAGTGCCGTCAAGTCAGTTCTGACTCATAACAACCTCATATAGGGTTTCCAAGGAGCAGCTGGTGAGTTTCAACTGCCAACCTTGCAGTTGAGTGCCCATCCTACAGCACTACACTAGGACTCCGTCATCTGAGGGTGATATTGAAAATACCCTTGCTCTCTCTCTCCAAACCCTAAAGCCTTTGATTTGCAAAGGCTGTGTCAGATTACCCAGTATGAAGGTAAGAACAGGCTTACTTACTTGTGCTTACTTATTAATTGTACTGAGCAGTTTCACATGTTCTTCATATCAAAGTAGGTAAATATAAGTAAGCTCATGCTTTCCTTGCTTACTAGGAACTCTGTCCCTGTCAGATTATAAATTTTAAAAGAGGCTGAATTTCTGTAGGAAAGTGCTGTAGGGTTGGGAAAGAGACAGATACCAGTCCTACCTAGAAGGAAAATCTTTGGTATAATTAAAAAATGTTAAATTGTTCACTACAGTTTAGTAAATTAGTACAAGCACACCTGCGCTTAATTTTTTTACTGGGTAACCGATCCCTGACCAGGAGTCCTGGTATGGCTCTATAGGATCAAACACTGGACTTCAAGGTCAGTTTGAAGCACAAGGTTGTGGTTCAAATTCACCAGCTGCTCCTTGGAGCAGGGTCACTATACAGGGTCAACTATGAGTTGACCAACTCGACAGCACTTAAGAACAACACCCCTCACCATGTAGAAGTCATTTTCCACTCACTGTGGAGCAGCAATTATGTTCTTTGCAATGGGCAGTTTCACTAGAAAATGTTTTCGAAGAAGAAAAAAAAAAAAAAGAAAGAAAGAAAAGCAGCGGAACATTTAGAAGCATTAGCCAAAATGCCGTGGGACTAATGAAAATGTCTATTCACTATACATATCGTTAGTGGAAATGTGAACACTATTTACCATCTCAATTCTTCTGCTACAACTGTAGACTGTGTTTCAAAACATGAAGCTTTCATTTTATTGAAGAAATCTTTTAGAAACAATTACCAAGAAAGAAAATTCCATTTTCTGTTTGTTTTATGAAAAAAACAAAACACAAGAAAATTAGGGGTTTTCATGGAAAATGCCCTTAAATTGGGGTTTTCAACCAATACAAATTGGTTGAATCATGGCCAGCACAGCGAAATCAGAATGGACCCAAATGTAGAAAATGTGGGTATACTGGAAATAATCAGAACAGAAACAAATACGGTTCAAAGCTCCAGAATGGCCAAACTCAAAGAGATGTAGTCAGCCTTGTCAGAAGCCTCGTGCGGAGGCTGGGTTATCTTCAAGAGTAGCATGGAGACCAACACACATTCAAAGTGATGTGGTCAGCCACATTCATTTTACAAATTCAGGTACACACACATTAAACAAATTTGGATTCGTTTTGCATTGTCAGCCATGACTGAACCAGCAAGAATGGGTTCGAAGCCCTGCCTAAAAGAAATAGATGGTATCTTTTGTAAATGAAAGGTTCAATTTTTTCATCTGTAAAATAGGAATGATAAGTTACTACAGGATATAATAAAAGACTAAGTGACAGAACTGTGACATATAAAAGCACTCCAAGTTGTTTCCATAGCATACCAGTGATACGTGGACTACAGGGACCCAGTGTTCAGAAACTCCTGGTTCACTGGATGTGGCCACCAGTTCACCAGACCCTTGATTTTGTTTGACACCGTATTGCAGAAACAGAACAAGCTCCTTAGATCACTGGCTCAGTCTCCTTGTTCATGAAATCAGAGGGCTGTCTGAAAACCTTTCCATGATTCTAAACAGACTTGGATAAAAGCCTGCTTACAGGACTCACGGGAAATACTCATTTAATTAACTGGTAATAATTTACAAACATTTCCCTTCACAAAAGGCATTAGAATTGATCACAGACAGGAAATTTCTGGCTGCTTAATATTCATCTCAGTCTGCGATTAGTAGAGGGATCTAGCATATTAAAAGAGGAACAAACAATTCTTTATTTGGGCAAAGGTTCACCTAGATTCTATGGGCCTTCAGCCAGACCTCTGTGACAGATAAGTCTACAAAATTCTGATTCTGATACTTGGCTAAGTGACTTGTTTCTATAGCTTTTCCAAACTCTAGAGATAGTAACAAAGGAATCTTAAAGCATTTTGTGATTCTCTCTCAGCTGGCACTGAGCTCAAATTCTTAGCAGAGATGAAATTCTTATTAGATTGTACCAGTAACCAAAAATAAGAAGTTTGGAAGTGTGGCTGTGTTCACGAACAACAACAGCTACTGTATCTTAAACTCCATCAATGTACAGGTGCCATACTAGGTTGTTAGACAAGCATTGTGTCTAACCTCTACAACCTGCGAGATAAAGATCACCATCCCATTATACAGAAGGGGAAATGGAGTCTCAATGGGGTTATGGAATTGACCAAGGGCACACAACAATAAAGACCAAGGGAAGACTCACACGTAGGTCAGATCTGCTATGCAGCCTCCTTCCAGGATCTAAGAGTCTTGCTCCTGCCATGTCAGCATCTGCTTGGCAGGTTCCTACAGTTCTGTCTGCTGCCTCCGTCTCAACCTAAAGCCAGCCCAACCTGGCTTCCTTTAGGCCATCACCTGTATCCCCTGGGAGCACAGGTAAGACTGTGCCATCAGCACCTATTGCTCCCCATTAACTGCCAGGTCTCGGCATCCTAGCCTCACCTCCTCACTGCTGCCAGGGCCAGGCGGAGTGGCACCAGCCTGACTGACAGTGCCAATAGGTACTCCCAGCAAGAACACCAGGCACAAGAGGCTAAGCGCAGGTAAGTCTATGTCCTGTGGCCGATGCCATGATGGGGACAGGGCAGAGGTCGCTCATCAGCTAGCCATCATGTTCTGTAGACACACAACCTGACTCTCCTCAGGGAAAGAGTTTAAAGGGAAAGAGGGGGGATGAGGCTGATACTATGCCCCTGTTGATTTTCTACTTTGAGCGCTGCATCAACCACACAAGTGTAATGAGTTAAAAGCACACTAAGGGGGTAGTGGAGAGGAATCGATAGATAAGACATACCAGGGAACCACTAGGCCTGGAACTGTAATAGTAGACACATAACACGCATTTGTCAGAAAGCACAGGGCTGTACCAGATAGAGTAAACCTTAATGCAAACTATGGACTTTAGTTAACAGCAATGTATCAATATGGGTTCATCAATTTCAATAAATACACCACAGAAATGCTAAATGCAAGATGCTTAACACCCTCCTCCCCCATAAATAAAACAAAAGCTAATAATAGTTGCTGTTGAGTCAACTCGCACTGATGGCGACCCCATGTGTGTCAGAGTATAACTGTCCACAGGGTTTCTAGAGCTGATGCTTTATTACAACATGGCCAGGGTTTTCTTCCAAAGTACCTCTGGGTACACTCCAACCTCCAACCATTAACTGATTGTACCACTCAGGGATTCCATAACATGCTACTAACAGAGGAACTGTATGCAGAGGGGAGGGTATTTTTCTGTAAACATAAAAATTCTCTCTGTAGGATAAGCACTGGACTGCTAACTGCACAGTCGGCAGTTCAAATCCACCAGCTGCTCCTCAAGAAAGATGAGGCTTTCCATTCCTGTAAAGAGTTACATCCTTAGAAGTCCTATACATGGTCGCTATGAGTTGGACTCAACTCATTTCCTTATGGCTGTGGCTATAAGGAAAAAATCCAATTATCTTTCCACTATCTTTAAAAACAAGCTACAACAAATACCCTAAGGAACATGCACAGATTAAAATCTATCAAGAAAAGATCAGGGCAAAAACTTAACAAAAAATTAATGCTTGTGAAATCTAACAAGTTTAAAAATGAGGAAGACATTATTATTATAATTTTCAGGAGTAAATCCTCAGTCTGTCGTCCCTCATCCTAAATCTGTACCTTAATCGTGGTCAGAGAGGGACGGGAGCATAGGCAAAGAGCTCCTGGCTGCAATCACAGTTCTAATACTGCCCACCTGCCACCTGGCTTCTGCAAGTCAACAGTGAGAGGATAGACCAAACCTTTAAAGTTCTTCTCATAAAGATTCCACATTAGTCTCAAATTAGCTTCTCCACAACTAAACATACCTACAAAGTCACTATTCCTTTACATCTTGAATATTTCAACTCAGAGCCTACTACCTTGGATGTTCTAACATAGGAGTTGTGTCTTCTAACAAAAGAAAAACACTTTTATATTAAAAGTGTTTTTTCTTTAAGTTTCTCTACCTATAATGAGAAAACAGGAATGAATGAGTGAATTATCAATCCAAGATTAGATAAGTCTGAGGACTTCAATAGTTACCTTCTGCCAAGGAGGAGCTAAGGGTAGAAATGGTCTACTATACTACTTTACAAGTGTTCTCTGGGTGTGGCTCAAGCTTTTGGAAATATCTGTAAGATCGGAAAAATAAATTAAATGGAGAATATCTTACTAATGGCTTTTAAAAAACACTCCACTACAACTTCTCTCCCTTTATTGTCAAGGTGGAGCCTGGGTGGAACAAGCACTTTGTAACCTGGTTGCTAAACTAAAGGCTGGTGGTCTGAATCCACGCAGCATCTCCATGATAGAATGACCAGGTAAACAGCACTTACAAAGATTATAGGCAAGAAACCCCCATAGAGTAGTTCAATCCTGTAACATATGAGGTTACCATAGCAGGGCTTTGAACCCATTCTTCCTGGTTCAGTCTTGGCTGGCAATGCAAAAAGAATCCAAATTTGTAAAATGTGGGTGTACCTGAATTTGTAAAATGAATGAGAACTGGAACAGGACAATTCATGGGTTAACACCCTTCTAGAAACTTCATTTTCCTCTTAGAAACAAGGTCAGTGTGCATGTTGTGCAGCAACCTAGTCTCTTGATTGGCAGAGTCAGAAATAGTGGTGCCCAGCTCAAGAATGATGGCTGACCACATCACTTTGAATGTGTGTTGGTCTCCATGCTACTCTTGAAGATACCCAGCCTCCTCACCAGTTTCCTGACAAGGCTGACTACATCTCTTGGAGTTTCCCATTCTGGAGCTTTGAATCTGTTCTGATTATTGTTCCAGTATACCCACATTTTCTACATTTGGGTCCATTCTGATTTCGCTGTGCTGGCCATGATTCAACCAATTTGTATTGGTTGAAAGCCCCGATTTAAGGGCATTTTCCATGAAGACCCTTAATTTTCTTGCATTTTGTTTTTTTTTAATACGTTGACAGAAAATGGAATTTTCTTTCTTGGTAATTGTTTCTAAAAGATTTCTTCAAAAAAATGAAAGTTTCATGTTTTGAAACACAGTCTAAAGTTGTAGCAGAAGAATTGAAATGGTAGTGTTTACAGTTTTACTAACGATATGTACATCTGTATCTACTTGATGGTGACAGGTTTGGGTTTTTGGTTTTTTGCTGTCAAGATAATTTATCTCTATTCATGGAGCCTACCTCACACCTCCTTTATGAATGAGGACAGTTCTGCCCAGCCTATCAAGAAGAACAGAGCTTCAGGTATTTGTCATAGACTAACAAGGTTGGGCCAAGTTCTTCCAAAGAACCCAAACTGACATCCTGAAAACCAGCAGTGAAATTTCAGAATAGTGCCAGGATAGCAGGCAAGACGACGCTTTCTTTCTCCACCAAGAAGGCATCCCTGGAGTCTTCGTGTGGCACTGTAGGAAAAGCACTGGACTGCAAGATCTATTTGAACTGAAAGCTCAGTGGTGCAAACTCACCAGCTACTCCTCAGAAACCCTATTCAGGGTTGCAAGGAATTGGAACTGACTTCGAGGGCACTTAACAACAACAACAATAAGAATCTCATAAGGAGCCCAATGGTTAGGAACTCAGCTACTAAGCAAAAGGCCTGCATTAACTCACCAATAGCTCTGCAGGAGAGAAAACTGGCAATCTGCTCCCATAAAGATTACACCCTAGGATATTCCATGGGGCAGTTCTACTCTCACATGAAGTCACTATAAATTACAATTGACTCGATGACATACAACAAGAAGAGTCTCATGGTGAAGAAGATCCTGAAATGAAATGAACCAGAGTAATTGTGTATGTTCTCCGTATATGGCATGTCTGTCAAAATCAAAGACCCCTTTAAAAAGTCATTCTCTGCATAATCTCGCCCCTTCTCTCTCTGCACTGAAACATAAGAATGGTTCTCTCTGGTAGAAGCTTTGAGCATGAGCATACTCTGGCCTGAATGGGGAAGATGGATGGTTGACCTGGCTGGGGATGAATAAGCCCCAAACTCTTGTCTTCTTGCTCAATGATCTCACAACCCCATTGCCCCCATTATCTCAGCGAGTTGCCTTCTTCTCTGAGGGAAAACTCCACAGCAAAGGAGAAATACTAGGAGATGATGTCTAGTAAATTGTTCCACAGACAATAAGTTGCCTTTGTAGAGTAAATAAGGACATCTCAAAGATCTGCAATGAAATAAGGATTAACTCCTTTGCTACCCTTATTCTAAAACATTTTGTAACTGAAGCAGTAGACTTTTTTTAAAGGGCTATAGATAAACCCAGAATAATTCTAAATTTCTGGTTTTCATTAATATATTGTAAAGGAGGGATAATGCAAATATTCTGGGGGTGAAAAAGCAAGGAATAAGCCAAAAGTATATGTTTGACATATTAAGAGAGTAAGTCAAAAAGTATTGATACTAGGACTCCAGTTCAAATGAGGGGACCTCGAAAGATTCTGGGGGAAATGCCATTATCTTTTAATTCCATTTTCCCACAAACTCCCTGAAGAAAGTTTGCGCATATTTATTCCAAACAAAATGTGTTTAAACTTGTCTTTGAGGTCAGTGGATGATTGCAGACAAGTTCTCTCAGAAATATACTTCTTTTAATCTTGTTAGGTTGTTAAGCACCTTCGAGTTGTTTCTGACTCACAACAACCCTGTGCAGTGTTTCCAAGAAGCAACTTATGGATTTGAACTGATGACCTTGGCGCTCAAACTGACCTTGTGGGTCAGTGCTTATCCTACAGCACCACACTGTTATAGTGCTTTCCCCAAAAAACATCCAATCAAAACAGTGACTTCTAGTGGGTTACTGAAATTCAAGGCAGAGAGGTCAGCTCAAAAGGTAATAGTGACTGTTTTTCTGTGATCCCAAAGACATAATCTTGCTTGATAGATTTTCTAAAGGACACAGGATGATCACGGTGTGAATTATGAAGACGTTCTTTTAAAATGGAAAACTCTATTGGTGAGAAAAAGGGCAGAAAAGTTGCCCCATTTTCCATCCCAGAGAATGTTTTTCCATCACAACAATGACTCTGCTTACGCCTTGAGGGTAGCACAGACTGTCCTACCAGAATTTTGTTGGGAAATCTTACCTCATCCACCCTGACTAGCACCTCCAGATTTCTTTGTATTTCCCAAACCCAAAAAACATTGAAAAGGGACACAATTTGAGTCCCTTTAGGATGTCTCAACTGTCATTTTGACTGGTGTGGTCTTATAGGATAAGCAAACTGATATCTCTGCTCTTGTACATTTTAAAGAGGTCTTGTGCAGAAAATTTGGCTTAAACAGATGGAAAACACCACCTTCAGAAGGGTATAGATCTAGATGGAGGTTATGTCCAGAGATAAAAGTTTCACAAAGGAGCTCTGGTAGCGCAGTGGTTACGAATCGGTCCACTAACCTCAGGGTCAGCAGTTAGAAACTACCAGCTGTTCCGCGGGAGAAAGATGAGACTTTCTGCTCCCGTAAAGATTTTACAGCCTCGGAAACCCTGTACAGGGTAGCTATGAGTTGGAACAGACTCCATGGCACATAACAACAACAACAATGGCTAGTCATCATGAACATTTCTTCATATGTTTGTTGGGAACCAACTCCACGGCACATAACAATAACAACAACATAGTTTTGTAGCAATACTTTTTGACTAACCCTCACATAAGCTGGGACTTGTTTACTTATTGCTCAGGCTCTAGGTCTATCTCCATAGCTTTCAGATGACAGTATCTTTATTCCTTTCTACCTTCCAAGAATATGAAGAGAATGTCCACAGAAGAAGGGACATTCTTAGAAATGTAGGTAACACTTTGTCAGGTGGACCAAGGCAGGAGAAGCATCCAGAAAGAAGGGAAGTAGATGCAAATGCACAGAGGGCCTATTAGGTTAACATACCTGGTGAACATGCACGGTGTTTACCATACAAGTCAGAAACAAGGCTGGAAGGAAAGCATGTCAGATCAAGAATGTCCTATGTATGACACAGTGGGAAGCAGGACCGCATCCAGGGACAGTGAGGAGCCACTGAGAACCACAGAGGGGTGTCAGCAAAGTTTCAGAATTATGCCTACCTGTCAAATCCCTCCAGATGGAGTTTTAGGGTCATAAGAATAGAGAAGCTGAAGAAGGAACATACGTTGAAGGCTATTTCAATAGTTTTGGTGAAAGATGGTGGTGGTCTGATGAAGACAGGGGATGGAAAGGATGAGGTAGAAAGGGGAAAGATACAGGAGGGAGCCGCAGGGGTGGGATGGTCTTCAGGAGGATGAGGATTCCTGGTCTGACCATCATCCATTTCAACCAATAATCATTGGTGAAGCTGCCCTGAAGGGTTTCCTCAAATCCAAAGGCAACAACACCATGAAGATATAAATTATAACCCAGTACAAACTAAAATAAACAGGTAAGTGACAACATCAAAAGCCCTATCCAGATCAGAGGGAAAAGCAATCACTGGGCCAGGGATTTTCCTGGGCAGTGGGACTGGAGTTGAGACTCCTAGAGAAGTTTTGCTAAATGGAAGGAGAGTGCATTCTGCGTCAGGAGCACATAGAAATAGGGCAGACATCATAGAACAAACTAAACCAGTGCAGTTGAGTGTCCAGACAGGGGTGTAAGAGAGTAAGTTGGAGGCAAACTGAAGAAAGGAGCTGGACTCAGAGAAATTTAACCTTATTATTACTCCAATAAGGAGAGTTATTAGAGGTTTCTGATTCCATAAGAGGATGTAAAGCAATGTGCAAAAGGCATTTGCCAACTCAATTAATGAATAGCTATGGCCTTTCAAAAGGGTAGAGTCAGAAGAAATGAAAATTCATATGAAGACGGCAAACAAAATTAGGAGTAATTTCAAAGGAATGCTGATTTCTGAACTTGGGTGACCTTGACCACAGGTTAGAAAACTATGGCCCAGAGACCAAATTTGCTCTGCTTTTGTAAGTAAAATTTTATTGGAACACACCCGTATTCTTTTACACATTGTCTATAGCTGCTCGTGTACTACAACGGCAAACTTGAATAGTTGCCACAAAACCGTACGGCTTGCAAAGCCAAAGATGTGTGTTACCTGGACCTTTACAGAAAAAGCACAGCCAGAAATGATGACTATCTTACCCTTTACAGAAAAGTCTCCCAACCCCCAACCAAGACAATAGTGTTGCTATTAATCACCCAGGGAACTCAGGGGGAAGGAACATACTGTAGAGGAAAGGAAATGAGTTCAAATTTGGACACAAAAGTACACAAATAGAAACATCTGGCAAGGCAAGGAGTTGTAAATAAAGACAAAGTGAAGGTAGGGTTGGGGTTATTCTTCAGGAATATTTCTCAGTGGTGATCATGAAAGCCATGAAAATTTTCAAGATTCATTGAGGAGATGAAAAGAAGAACCAGAGGAGATGCAATCAGAAAAGTAGGAGGAATCACCCAAGTGCAATGTCATGTTCACATCTTTGAAATAGAGACGCTGTTAAATGCAGCGGAAATGGAAGGAGATGAAGACATTAAAGGGGTCCCAAGTTTTTGGAAAGGTCTTCCTCATACTAAGTTAAAGCCCACCCATATTTCTGAAACTTCTACCTGCAGGATTAATTCCACTTCCAGAATTTTCTCTGCAGAAAAGGAAAAAGAGATCTAAAGAGCACAAGAGAAACAGGAAGGAACATGTAGCTTAATTAAACTACAAGAAGTTAATTGAGTTGGAAGGTAAGTGTAGAAATGCAAGTTAGGTAGAAGACTTTGCATGCCAAACTAAGAGTTGAAATCTAATTTCAAATCATTAGACTAGCAACAGTCCAAAAAGAACCCGCTGGAGGACAGGCTTGAGGGGAGCACACGGGACTTGAGACGAGGGTATAGTTGAGGGCCGATTCCAACAAGACAAGTATGTGGTGGCGGAGATGGAAATGAAGTACCACAAGAGAACATTCAGCATGACTTGGGGAGTAATGGTTAAGGATGAGGACAGCCTAAAAGGGCTGAGACAATGGAAGATTGATGGCAATCTTGGAATAAGTGAGGGAATCTAGAAGGTGAGTTGGTTTGGAATGTCTCTGACTTTTAAATATAACTGAGTTAGGAGACACAACTTTGGGTGGAAATATTTGGCCAGAAGATAGATGAGGGCCAGAATCTTAAAAGAGGTCTGGGTTGAAGGCAGAGTAGTAGGAGTCACCCAAGAAACGGGGACATTGAACCACAAGGTTTTCAACACCACAGAGAGAAGACGCAGTGCAAAGAGTACAGGGTGGAGGATCCAACCCATGTTTAGAGGATGAGAGAGAGCTGAATTTGTCAAAGTGAAAGAAGACAGTCTAGAAAGACACTGTATAAATCTCTAGTCTCCCAAACAATTTCACACCTTGTTTCCACGTATCTTCACAATCACCTTCAGAGCCAGGAAAAGTAGAGCAACAACCTTCCCACTGCACCAACACAATGTCACCCCGAAGTGACTTCATCAACTGGCAGCAGGCTGAACCAGATTTGAATTTTTGGACCTAGAGTACCATTCCCACCCCTACCCCCGTGAATAAAATCCTAATGCATTTATGGCTTTTGAACAAAACTGACTAATCTTGGTCATACAAAGAGATTTCATAAAGTCCACCTGTCTCATTTTCTCATATAAATGTTTGCCGGTTCTCAGGAACACGTTTCACAACCACAGCTGCAACCAACTAGCACTTTAGCCAGGTGAGAAGCTTGAGAACCGATGAGTTTCCAAACACTGGTACGAATTTAAACCACAACTGGTTTTATATGAACAACAGGTTGGCAGGACTCTTAGCTGACTGTTAAAACAGTAGGCTGAGGCCATTGTAGAGGTTGGAAGATAAAAGGAGAGGCCTGAGGCACAAAGTCCACAGCACATCTACCACCCTCAAATCTACATCAAAGGTGCTAAAACACCTTAAACTGGGGCACTGCTAGGGACTTTTCTCAAAAGCAAAAAACCCATCTCTCACTACTTCCTTACCTTCATTCTCATTCAAATCAAAACACAGCCTCTGGCCCCATGCCCTGCTTTCCCCTAATGCAGGAAATGACAAGGACCCCACTAGCACATGTATTTTGTTTTCTATAAGAAAAAATTTTTTTTCTAATAATCATTCCTATTTCTTTCACTTAGCAGTATTTTCAGGCCTTTAAAACTAGCACAAGGGATTTTTTTTAGGCGGTATAACTATTCCATATGATTTTGGATTGGCAGATGCATGACACTATGCATTTGTCAAAACCTACAGAACTTTTCCAGCACAAAGTGTATAAACTTAAAAACAACAATAACCCAGCATTTAGAAGGTCAAGTGATCCTGGAATGTAATGCACACTATAATAAAAAAAAAATTTTTTTTTTAATCAACCTCTATTATAAATGTGAGAAATAGCCTCACTGAAGGGGATGGAGGAGCAAGGTGCTGACCTAAATGAATTTGGAATACGTGGAGTCCCAGGGCTGTGCAAATGATTAATGCACTTGGCTGTTAATTGAAAGGTAAGAGGTTCAAATCTACCCAGAGATGACCTTGGGGTCACCATATGTGCCAGACTAGAACTGTACTCTATAAGTACATATCACAGACATGTGTTAATTCATGATAATCTGTTTTTTAAAGACTAAAGCAAAAGAAAGTGAGAAAGTGCACACAAACACAAAACTCTAGTTGCCAAGCTTGCTTCCAATAGGAGATATGACAACTGAATGTGATATGGTATCCTGGATAGGATCCCGAAGCAGAAGAATAATATTGTGCAAATAAAGGAAATCTGAATAAGTAATTTTGTTGTTGTTGTTGTTAAGTGCTGTCAAGGGTTTCCAAGGAGCAGCTGGTGTGCTTGAACTGCTGACCTCGTGGTTCGCAGTTCAATGCTGATCCTACAGCACCACACCAGGAATCCTTAGTTAATAATAATAAGTTCCTGGTGTGGTGCTGTGGGTTAATGCACTGGACTGCAAAGATGGTTTGAACCGCAAGGTCAGCGGTTCAAGATCACCAACTGATCCTCAGAAACTCTATAAAGGGTCACTATGGGTTGGAACCAATGGCGCTTAAGAAAAACAACAACAGGCTCATTCATTGTTACAAACGACATGGTATCAGGATTGAAGGAAGACTCATTAACAATTTGCAAGAGGCAGATGACACAACCTTGCTTGCTGAAAATGATGAGGACTTTAAGCATTTAGCAAGGAAAATCAAAGACTATGGATTATAATTTAACATAAAACCAAAAGACTCACAACTGAATCAATAAGCAACATCATGACAAAAGGAGAAAGATCATAGTTGTCAATATTGAAAAGGAACACAATTGGAGTCCCTTGAAAGTGCCAAAACCGCTATTTTGAAATTGACATGGTATACATAGAAGAGTACAGAATTATTTTTGGAAGGGCTGGAGACATGGAAACACTGCCTTCCTAAGTACATAAATGGAGACATAAATGGGGAACATATTGATAAACAAGAGCTTCACATTTTTTTTAAGTT
>NW_006408585.1:5661341-5667625 GCF_000296735.1 Chrysochloris asiatica
AACAACATCTGTAACATTACCACATTAATGCTAAATCATCCCTATTCCTATCTTTCTCCATCTGGCACCCTATAAACTCATCCTAGTCTGAGCCTATTTTTAAACTGCAATGTTTAGGATTACTCCACACTCCTATAGAAAGCACTTTTAGAAGTATTCCTTTCTCCAAAATGTTTTCAGACAAGCTGTTAGTGAAAAGGGTCATCCCTTAAGCTAGAGGTAGTTACTCTGTACATTACTAGATCCAATTAGGGAGAGACTATGCATGTGTGGTTGTGTAAAAGCAACTACAGACTTCTTCCAAGGAGCATTTAAGATAATGAGCTTGTTTTTGTTGTTTGAGTAAAGGCTATGTAATGCGAATGACCTCACATTCAATGCACTATCTGATTTCACCAAGAGTTTCATAAAATCTGAACAGGAATTATTATTATCCAAAAATGGATAAAGACTTAGAGCTAACTTTTAAGGTAGCTCCTGACTTTTACCTTTCTCCCCAGTGCTGAGCAGTAAGAACTTCTCTAGGTTCCGTGAGACAGAATCCCGTGATGAACTTAGTAAGGAATGCAGGCTCATCCCCAGGCCTCCTCAACCAGTATCCCATTTTAACTAGCTCCACTGGTGTGGCACTATGGGTTAATGTGCTGGACTACAAAGTCGGCTGAACCACAAGGTTGGCAGATCAAGCTCTCCAGCTGCTCCTTGGAAACCCTGTACAGGGTTGCTATGAATCGGATCCTACTTAATGGCACTTAACAAGAACAACAGGTAAGTCTTTGCTTAGTTATCTTGGGGATCCATTTGTTCATTTTCTCTTTACAGTTTTGTTATTACCCAATCTCCTCTTTCCCTCCAGCAAACTAAGAAAGTATATAGCTTGCTGTCTTATATATATTAGGGTTCTGGGTTCAAACTCACCAGTCGCTGTCCTTGGAAACTCTAAACATGGTCACTTAGAATTGGATCCGACTGGACAGCACTTAAAAACATTAATTTTGGGTTGTCGATCATATTGTCTATGCATACCACTTAGTTCCAAAAAAAACTCTGCTTTTGATAAGAACTTTATCTCTCATCTTCTTTTTCTTTCATCTTTTCAATCCACTTTATTTTGGGTACTACATTATTTATTGTTTAACTGTTTAATGCACAGCAGTTCGAACCTACCATCCGTTCTGCAGGAGAAAGATGAGACTTTCTGCTCCTGTAAAGATTTACAGCCTCAGAAACCCTGTACAGGGTTGCTATGACTCAAAACTGACTCCACGGCACATAACCACCACCAATGCATTAAACAGTTAAAACTTAACTTACTGAGGGGCTTCAAGAAGTCCGTGGAAAAATGGATTTAAAAGAAATGGAATTTCTACACGACCTTTTTGAAGCCCCTTCATACTTCAGAGTTGATTTAAAAATCAAATGTTCAAGAAAAGGATGCTAATTGAAATCATATTTATCAATACATACTATTTTCCACAAAAAGCTAAAGTAGTTTATAGAAATTTATATAACAAAATTGCAAAATATAAACAGGTGAAAATCAGAATGGGGAATATGCAATAGAAAATCAAGACTGGGGAAAATTTAAATGTAAACCATTTAAACGTTGTTGAAGTGCCGTTGAGTTGGTTCCCAGTATAGGGTCTCCAAGCAGCGGCTGGTGAGTTTGAACCATCAACCTTGCAGTTCAAACCTACCTTGCAGTCAAGTGCTTATACTAATATATCTGCTTATGTATCTCAAGTGCCGCAGCAGGACTCCAAAAGTAGGTATTTAAATATTATATTTGAAGTTAAACATTTGAATCTGAACTTCTGAAGTCTAAGAAAACAGGGAATCAGGATTACAAACTTGATTCACATTAACCAGAATGAGACTACCTGGATTTCTCAGGAGAAACTGAATTTTCGGGGCCCTGAATTCTAAAAAAAAAACCCAGAAAAACAAAAAGAAACTTCCAGCAGCATCAGTGACACCTGGGCACTTGTTACTGCTGCATATGTTCTGGTTCTACCTCGGACCAACCGAACCAGAAACTCGGCGGGATGACACTAAAGCACTCTGGTAGTGCAGTGATTACGAGTCAGGCTGCTAACCTCAAGATCAGCACTTCAAAACTACCAGCTGTTTTGCACGAGAAAGATGAGGCTTTCTGCTCCCGTAAAGATTTACAGCCTTGGAAACCCTCTTCAAGGTCGCTATGAGTAGGAACTGACTCCACCACAAAACACCACCATCAGGTGATGCTAATGCTTGCTAAAGCTTGAGAGCCACTCTAACGGTGGGTTTTAGGGTAGGTTCTAGCTTTTAAAGGCTGTCCTTACAATTCAGTCTGGCTGGAGGAGTCTCCTCATATTAGTATTAGGCAGATGACCAAGTGTAAAGCTGCCTGAGGTACCGTCTCCCTGGCAGGTTACCTGCTAGTCTTCACAGACAGACAACCTGGAAGTGCAGGGATCTCAGACTCCATAGGTGGTGCAAACAAAGCACTCAGCTGCTAACCAAAAGAGTGGAGGTTCAAGTCCTTCCCAAAGCACCTCAGAAAAAAGGCCTGGTAATCTTCTGAAAAATCAGCCACTGAAACCTTTATGGAGCACAGTATTACTCTAACACTCACGGGGTCATGGGTCAGAGTCAACTAGTGGGCAAGTGATTTCTTTTTTTAAAAGGCAATTTGGGACAACCAGGGAAGAGGCTAAGGACAGTCTGGGAACATCAGATCAGGAATGAGTCTTCTGTAATGGAACTGTAGCTCTGGACTACTAACCACAAGTTGGCTGGTTCAAACCCTATACAGAGTCACTGAGGGTCAGAACCAACTCAATGGCACTTAACAACAACAGTGCCCAGAAAAGCCCGGGTTGTACACAATGGTCAAGCACCTGGCTGTTGAGCAAAAGGTCAGTGGTTTGAACCGACCAACTGCTCCAAGGAAGGAAGAAGTGGCAATCTGCTTCCGTAAAGATTGTTGTTAAGCACCGTGGAGTCGGTTCCGACTCATAGTGACCCTGCACAGGGTTTCTGAGGCTGTAAATCTTTATGGGAGCAGAAAGATCACAGCCCTGTAAACCCTACTTGGGAATTGTATTCTGTCCTATTGTTGTTAAGTGCCATTGAGTTGGTTCTGACTTACAGCGACCGTGTACAACAGGGTTTCCTAGAAGCAGCTGGTGGGTTTAAACCTTGTGGTTTGCAGTCCAGTGCTGATCCTATAAACTGTAATTGATTCCACGGCAGTGAGTTTTAATGGGCAATGCCTAGAGGGCTGGCAGGCAACATGGAAAGATTAACCTGGGCTATAGCAGTTCTTCCCAGCCTGTTCAGATTCGTGGGCTCCTCTGACTCTCTCCCTAGAAACTTCTAATTGCATCCCATTTCCTGGGTGCTCAGACATCTGGAAGTTCCTCGGAAGACACCAGACTAAGAGTCTGTAGTCTACCTGTGCAGCATGTGATCTACAGTTGTTAGAAGAACGTCAAAAGCAGGAGATGAATCTGCTCCAGGTAACCTGATTCCTTCCAGACTGAATCCAGGTCACAGAACTTCTACAAGGGCTGGAGTTTAGGGGGCTGACCCCCAGCACCCATTCAACCAAAAGTGATTGAGCTCCTACTGCAAGCAGCAAGCTGTGTGCTGAAAAGAGGGAAATCAATTGGGTGAAAAGATCGAGGGGAAGCTTGGCTGTGCCCCTTGCCTGATGACCTCACAGTTCTTTCAGGGCTGACCTCTGATACACATTGATACCAGAACAGCCGCATCTTGCGTTTGTTTTTCAGGGTACGTGTCCTCTGAGGACACTGAGCCCGACATGGATGTTAGGACTAAGGTAAAAGCAGATGTCCTTCGAGAAGCTCTGCTGATCTACCCCTTCTCTCTAGGCATGACTCAGTCTTCTCTTCCTTTCATTTTCCTGTCTCTCTCCTCTTTTCCTGTTTTTCTCTGTCTCCCTGTTCTTTCCTCTGCCTTTTCTCAGCTCCATGTTCCTGGTCTACCAAAATATAAACAAAACCTTGCCTGTGACCATTGAGTTACAGGTCCCGAGCAGCGAAGAAGCAGAGCAATGGAACATTCAGGAAAGTGGATTTATGACAGAAAATGGATTTAAGCAAGAAAACAGATTTCCCTACTTGTCAAAATTATTTGTTTCAGAAATTTCACATTTAGTCCATCCAACAGAAAACAGAACTTGCTCCTAGAGAGAAAAGTGCTGCCAGTGAGTTGAAGGCCCCCCACCTCTACCACCGCACACAAGTGTAAGTACTCAAATAAGCAAAGACATAAACTATGGAGATGTGGGAAGATTGTTGGTTGTGTAGGAAGAGCCCACATTAGTTACAGTCTGTGTATAAGCTTCCTTGCCTAATGAATGCCATTCATATTCCCAAAGCAATTAGCAATAAGGTTGAAATATCCAACACCCATTTCCTTATACCCAGTAAAATACAGGGTGGTGGACTAGGTTCATGCAAGGTGGCCATCAATCAACCGGAAGCTTCCCCTGACCTTTCTGTAAGAAGCCAGGTTAACACATGGAAGTACAAACTTCTTTTCCTCCTGAGTTTAGATCTGGCTTCTCTTCTCTTTTGCTTCCTTACTAATCATCATCTTGCCTCAAGAAAATGAAGAGACTACAAAGAGGCAGGGTCATGGAAACAACTTTCCCAAAGTTATTATCTGTAGTTAGAGTTACGTTTCTTCAGAGATTTAAGAGTCTTTCTTTATTGAAGAGGTAAAATAAATCTGGCAAGAGGGAGAGGGAAAGATGAGGTTGTTGTTAGGGTGCATTGAAAGTTCATGGAGGATTCCTGGTGACATGTTGCTAACTGAAAGGCTGGTGTTAGAACCAAGGATGTGGCAATCTGCTTCTCTGACGACTTCTAGTCTTGGAACCGCTATGGAATAATTCTACTCAGTCCTAGCGGGTCACTGTGAGTCAGAATCAACCAGAAGGCAAAAGATATTGAGTGCCAGTTAATGTTGTGTTGTTGTTTAGTGCCACCAAGTTGGTTCTGACCCATAGCAACCATGTATAGGGTTTCCAAGCAGCAGCTGGTAAGCTTGAACTGCCGACCTTGTATTTCAAACTGGCTTTGCAGTCTAGCCCCATTATCCCACGGTGCCACACCAGAACTCCACATGTTAATGGTGGTGGAATAATTTGAAAAAGGATAATAAGAATGATTATACTCCATGAAGAATGTAATCAACGTCACTGAATTATACATACCATAATTATCGCATTGGTATATGCTTTGTTGTATTTTCACCAAAAATTGTTAAATTCCAATCTTTTGTCAATATACTAACTTCATTTCATCATACTTGGTAAATGTGAATAATAGTAAATGATACCCTAGTAACCTAAAACTTCCACAAACCTAGAAAAGACGTGCAATCTTTTCCCTCCTACACATTATGGAAGGACCAGGACTCATTTGCAAAGAACTTTGTAATCATTGCCTCTTCTTCCAACAGTATGGGTGGCAACACATCATTGTTGCCTTATACAGATTGGGAAATTGAGGCAAAAAGTAAGGTGCTTGTAAAATAAAGGATTCAGTAATCTCCAAATTTCAGTCCCCCTGCATAATCCTTTTTGCGTTTCCTTTATATTTTCAGTTACTACACCCTTCCTTTACCACCACTGTCTGAATGACCTCTTTTTCCCAAGCTCCTGTAGGAATTGCTGCCTGAACAATTCATCTGTTCATTAGTCATGGAATGCCTTGCTATTTAAACCCTGCATAATTATCTAACTTTTCCTGTACTTATAAATTGTTTCCACAAACTAAATTTGAAGTTCCTTGGGGGCAAGAATCAAGTCCTATGTGTTTTTATATCCTCACACCACCCCATATGTAATGGGAATACCATCAAACACATGCTGGTGTGATTTGTTGTGATTTTTTTTTTTTTTTCTAATCTTAGCAGAACTAGATATCAGCAGTTTAAAAAAACAAAACACAGAAATATACAAAGTCAAAAATGAAATATAATATGAGATTAAAGTATATACAATGCTACATAAATCTATTGCGCCCCCCCAAGCAGATTACAACATTTACATTTACTGAAGAGTTTTTAATTTATTTCTGTTAGTAACACCACCTCTTACCAAGTGAAATATGTGGAATATGTACTCTTCATCCTCTTTAGAAACTAAAAAGCTAAAAGTGACTTTAAAAAGATCACTAGTACCTCACCAATTCTACTCAGACTATTCCAGAAGATAGAGGATGGAAAACTTCCTAATACATTTTATGAAGCAAGCATAACCCTCATAC
>NW_006408585.1:5667725-5668744 GCF_000296735.1 Chrysochloris asiatica
ACAATCAAGGTTCATGGAAGCAGCAATCAAGAAATCAAAGGATGTACTATATTGTGTAAATCTGCTGCAAAAGGCCACTTTAAGGGGTTCAAAGGCCAAGATAGCTCTTTGAAGACTAAGATGCACCTGACCCAAAGCATGATATTTTTAAACCCCTCACATGTATGGGAAAGCTAGACAATGAATAAGGAGGAGTGCAGAAGAATTGAAGCATTTGAGTTGTGCTGGCAAAGAATAGTAAATAGGTCATGAACTGCCAGAAAAACAAATCTGTCTTGAAAGAAGTATAGTCAGACTGCTCCTCAAAACCATGGACATTTTATCAGAAAGGACCAGTCCCTAGAGAAGGGCATTATGCTTGGTAGAGGGCCAGCAAAAAAGAGGAAGACCCTCAAAGAGACAGATTAACACAGTGGCTACGCAAAGGGCTCAGACACAACGACAACTGTGAGGATGGTACAGGGCCACACGATGTTTCACTGTGTTGTACATGGGTCACTATGAGTTGGAACCGACTTGTTGGCACCTGACAACAGTGTGGCAGCTGTGACAAATGTACCATATTAAGGTAACTGAAAACAAACCCACTGTCAAGCTGATTCCAATTCACGGTGACTTCATGGGTTACAGAGTAGAACTGAGCTCCAAAGGGATTTCTTGACAGAAACAAAGGATTTCCAGGCCTTTCTTCCTATCACTGCTGGGGGGGTGGGGGTAGGGGATTCCAAACTGCCAACCTTTCCATTAGCTGTTCAGCACAAACCACTTGTTAACACCCAGTCATGTTCATATCCTTATGTGATGAAAATGGCTCTTGGTTACTAATAGAAGAAACTGGGTGTGATGTATGAAAACTCTCAGTATAACTTTCAACAAGTTTTCTGTAAGTCTAAAACCATTCTAAAACAAAAAAAACTGCCTTCACTGACCCCTAAATCCAGGTAACTCTGAGAGAAATGAAACCTGAATTAATAACTGAATACTAAAGGAGCTCTGGTAGCATAGTGGTTACGAATCGG
>NW_006408585.1:5684694-5714092 GCF_000296735.1 Chrysochloris asiatica
CACCTTAGTCCTCAAGCTGACATCTTTGCTCTTCAACACTTGAAAAAGGTCTTGTGCAGCAGATTTGCCTAATGCAATACGTCATTTGATTTCCTGGCTGTAGCTTCCATGTGTGTTGATAATTGATCCAAGAAGAAGGACTCCTATATGACACCATGAATTATATTCATTGTCTAAGCTTTCCTAATTTACCTCCTTAGAGACTAAACTCAGATTTTTTCCACACCTTAAATACATGGCAATAGAATCACGGCAGACGTTCCCAGAGCTACTGCCCTATCCCTTTCTTTATGAAGACTGCCCAAAAGTACTAGGAGACACCCCCATCTACCATATTCAGAAACATATATGAATCCTACAAGCCTGTCCAAGTAGAATAAAGGTGCCATTTCTACATCATTTTCCACACTCTCCATACCCCCTCCACTGTTCTTCACTTCCATGTCACTTCCGCCACTCACTCCTGTGGCCACCCCTTGGACCTGCTCCATCCTGAAACCTTCTGTACCATCTACCAGCCTCCGGCCTTTCTCCAAATCTTCCTGCTCTTTGACCATATAGAATCTCCAAGTCCATGAATGTTTTCTTCTAGCATCAAGCTCCTCCAGGCCCCCTCTTCCTTATTCTTACCAATCCACTCACATCATCACACCTTTCTTCTTCGGCTACATCTGACTGGCAAAACCCACCCTGGACCATTCTCATTTGCAACGTCTGCTCTGGCTGCTGGCTGGGGCACACCATTGCAAACTGGAGATGCTGTAAATTCAGTTTTTAATCTCAGCTGGGCCTTAGCACCTCTTCACATTCTGTCACTTTCCTTTGGTCAGACAATTGCCCATTCTTTCAGTAGTGGTGGTGGTGATGGTTGGATGCATCACGTTGGTTCTGTCTCATAGCAACCCTGTACAGGGTTTCCAAGTTATAAATCTTTACGGGAGCAGAAAGCTTCATCTTTCTCCTGTGGAGAGGCTGGTAGACTGAAACTGTTGACCTTGTGGTTAGCAGCCCAACTCATAACTCACTACACCTCCAGGGCTCCTTTCCTTTAGTGAAAGAATATTCTAAATAGTCTCTACTCCTGATGCTTTCCAATCCCATGTTACCGTGCCTGATCTGTCATTAAATACCTAGACTGACTGCAGGTTAGCTATCTCAAACACTAACCTCTTAAAGTCTTCCTTCTAAGCCTCCTGACACCACAGATTCCACTTTCTGGCCAATCCTCCTGAGTCTTTTTCTAGGAATGTTTTCTTTCATTATCCCTTCATCTCTGACAGATGTTCCCAGGACTCCATCCTCTGTCTACCACTTTCTTCATTTTCTATATTCTTCTTGGGCATCAAATCCGCTCACGTGGTTCCAACTCGCATGGATGATTACTAGATCCATGTCTTCCCAGAGCTTCAGATTCACATTGCCTGATTAACTCTTTAAAGTTCATACATCACCTGGGGCCCCACACCAGTCCTTCCTCCTCCATTTTGAATGTCTAGTTTAACATAAGTAGGAGTCATTTAACACACTTTAGAAGTCATTTTGGTCTCTTCCAAATTATTCATTCCCCATAGCCAATGGAACAAAATCATATCAACTTCACATCTGGGGCACATCTCACACCTATCTTCTCTTCTCCAGTCATGAACTTCCTTCTTGTTCATTCACTACCTTCTTGCTTATTTGCCTGTCATGGCAGCCTCTCCTCATCCTGCCTAAAATCTACAATCCTCTGAGCTACCGCAGCTCATCCAAAAGGCATATCTGACCCCTGACCAAATTCTTCAGGGTCACCCAATTGGCTAAAGTATGTATTCTAAGCCCTTACTCTGTATGCCTGGCCCCGAATATACCACTCCCCCGATAGCCCTTAACTCTCCAGCTCATGGGTTACACACTGTTAACACTGAGTGGCTTACACTTGCAAGCATATACCACCAGTAACTTGCTGCCTTCGTCAAATCAATTCCTATTCATATAGATCCCACATATGTCAGAGCAGAACTGTGCATCATAGAGTTTTCAATGACTGATATTTTGGAAGTAGATCACCAGGTCCTCCTTCCAAGGTGCCTCTGGATGGATATGAACCTCCAACCTTTCAGTTAGGAGTTGAGCACATGCAATGTCTGCACTACCAAGGTCATACACAGAATTCTTTAATGCATTAATACTCATGCTATTTCCTTGGCTTAGCATTTCCTTCTACCTTACCATTATCTGACTAACTTCTACTCATCATTTAAGATTCAGTTCATGTTACTTCTCCAGAAAACTTTGTCCTAAACCCTCCCTTTTCTCTTAAAAGGCCATACTTTACGATCTCCTAACTCTCTGTCATTCATCATTTGATATTAACATAACATGTACCAATGCCCATACCCCCTGTCTAGTTGATATTTTTCTCTAAGACTCGTACTATACCATACTGATCCTTGTACCTCTGGGGATTAACTCAGCATTGAATGCAAACAGAGTCATCAACACCTCTTGCAGTTCCAACAGAACCCAGATCTCAGGAACATTGGCCCAGGCGGTCCAAGCATTAAGGGAAAATAAACAACAAATCCTTTTATTATTAACAGCACACAGTGTTCAAGAGAGGAACCCTTGATTACTCCACCCCCTCTGTGTCAGAGGCACATGAAATCCTTTACAGTTTATAATAATGCATGTCAACAGTCAAAATCAACTAGTCTCTCCTCAAAAGCCCCCTGGAAGGGGAAATGAGATGGGCTTTCTACCTTTCTTAGAGTCAACAGCTGTGGGTTGGGTTTGGATTGTGTTGTTACTGGATTTGTTTTGTTTTGCTTTGCTGTCTTTTGGTTAGACTGGATTTAAATTAATAAAGGCTATTCTTACTCAAAACAGCAAAAAGTTCAAATGATCAAGGTTTGTGTTATTTTAAATGAATATGTTTTAACGACTGTTGTTGCCGCCATTAAATTAATTCCTTCCAACTCACAGCGATCTTACATAATAGGGTTTCCAAGGAGCAACTGGTGGGCTTGAACTGACCAACCTTGCGGTTATCAGTCCAGTGCTTACCATACAGCACCACACCAGGACTCATTTTAATGAACAGCCTTTGGATTTCCTTATTCCTTCATTTCCCTTATTTTTTCTTTTAAATTATATAGCAATTTGCCTCAATAAGGATTTGCCTTAAACATCCTCTTGAATACATTCAGTTTTACTTTCTGATGAATTCCCTAATAATATTACAGATTCTGAGACTGTCTCACTGATTTCCTCCTTATAGTTTTAAAATGTGAATTAAATGTGCATGGGGAAACTTAACTATATAGCCATATGTAATCACAAAAGCAATCAGGAATATGTCCTGTTTATTAGTTCTTAAAAAAAAACTTTCAGAAAATGAGTCAGCTTCCCCTAATATTTCATCCCACACATGGAAATTGTCCTTCCTTTGCCTGTGAGGTAAGAATTATTATTCCCACTTTATAGACTAGAAAACTGAGGTTCAAAGGTTACGTAACTCATCAAAGGGGTAAGCCTGAGTTTCCAAGGTCATAACAGTAAACTATAGTGCCTCTCCTTAAAGGAAGGCCTTGTTGTTGTTAAATGCTGTCAAGTCGGTTCCTACTCATAGTAAGCCTGTTTAAGGTTTCCGAAGAGCAGGTGGTGAGTTTGAGCCACCGACCTTGTGGTTAAGTGCTTATCCTACAGCACCATGCCAGGACTCTAAAGGTGGGCCTAAAGAAGGAAATGTGAGTCTTATTATGGATAAAGAGGATAAGCTGAAAGCTTTAGAATAATCATGAGCAAAGTTCTCAAAAAATTAACTCTCTGAAATGTTTATGTTTTACTGGTATATAAAGTGTTCCTAGGAAAATACAGCTCTGATATTAGCCAAGAAGCTGCTCTATTTATACCATCACCATCACAGCGACCGTCATCGAGAATAAACACCTTTCGATTTTTTACTCTCTCACAAACTTTCTATACTCTGGTGTGATGCTGTAGGGTAAGCAGTGGTCTGCTAACCACAAGGTCAGCAGTTCAAATCCACCCACTGCTCTTCAGAAACCCTTACCAACAATAATGACTTAACTCCCAGGTCCTTTATACTGTTTCTAGAGAATGGAGCGCCCCACAAAAAAACAAGGCAGGGAAAGGTAAAAGGAGAATCTCTGCTCCTCAAGTTCCCACTGTGCCTCTCCCCCACAAGCCTCTAAATCAAGTGAAATTTGAATTCTTATGACAATGTGAAACAAAGACAAAAAAGAACTTACCCAGGCACTGTGATTACAGGCTGGGGAAACAACCAGGATGTTGATAAGAAACCGAACAGCTCTCCATAATCTGAAAAAGATTCCCCTGCTAAAGCTTCTGAAATGGGTTTCAAAAACCATCCTGCTGGGAGTCATGTAATGTTTTGCGGGGGTTTTAATAACAGAATGACTCATATTACATCTCCCTGCACCTGGCAATCATAAGTAAATCTAACTGATTATATCTGGTAGATTGTATAGGTCTGTCACTCTTAGCTCTCTCTGAACAAACTTTCCAATCCAGCCCACCTCTCTAAGGCACCGGCATCCAATGTAGTCTATGTCAAAATCTACCATTAGCTATTCTAGTGAGGTCCTTAACAAAGAAATTCCTATCAAGATTCCAACTAATAGGCTTACTTCTTCAATTCCTCAGGTCACTGGAAGCCAAGAAGATAAGGCAGAAAAATAAAGCCATGCAGGAAGTTTTGCCTTTTGATTTTAATTCTTACATTTTCCAACATACCTCTTTTTTTCTTTTCATCCAAAGAACACACACATGGCTTTCTTTAAGAACTGTAAATATTTAGTTCCAGCATACATTTTAGCCTCTTTAAATTCTTAGGACAATGTGAAACAAAGACAAATAAGCCCATTTACTCAAACCATTTTCTTCCCTTTCTTCTTTGAGTTGTACAGAAAAACTTTTCCAGAGAGACAACATAACATTACTTTGTGTCTGAATGTTGGCCCTAAAGATACAGACATAACTCAAATGATAGGGTGATTTTATGGCAATTATATGGTGTTCTCAGTAAGAAGTCTTATTTCATAGCTCCTTAAAACTTCCTCTGTGGTAGGCTGGCTTTGATAGCACCCACCCAGACTCTTGCATTCTAAATGGTGACATCCAACAAGAACGTTCTTCAACAACAAACTATATCTAAGCTTTCCAACATGGTGACTGCTGGTCAACTGACTACTGAGTACTTGAAATGTGAATTTTCATTTCATTCCATTTTAATTAAATTTAAATAGTCACTGGTGGCTAGTGTCTACTGTTTTGGATGAGAGTTCAAAAATGACCTGAACTTATCATTGTTCAGACATCATCTTTTTAAAATATAAAAACAGGATATAGGCAGTCTTGAAGTAGGTCAGCTTCCTTTATGTCTCTAAAGAAGTTCTGTCTCAGAGTCTATGTGTTCTCTCTCTCTCTATGAATGGAAAGTAGCCCATGGTGGTGTAACACAGCTAAGTTTACGCCTGCAGTATCTCCAATCAGGGAAATGCTCATGCAAATAGAAAGTGTTGCCATACATTCTAAAACATGAAAGTATTCTCTGGGGGAAAAAATATGTATGTATATGTATATATATATATATATACATATAAGAATTAAGCAGACTATGTAAAATCCTGTGTTTTACTCTGCACAGAAATTCTTTCAAGTTCACTTTGACCTTCCTGACTTGACAGTCTCACTTCTAGCTCTAGGTCTAGGGACTCAGCAGAAGGAATAGTATGATGGTGCAGTGCTGTAGGAGTAGCACTGGACTGCAAACCACAAAGTCTGCGGTTCAAGCCCACCAGGTGCTCCTCAGAAACCCTACACAGGGTCACTATGAGTCAAAACCAACTCAACAGCACTTAAAAACAACGACTTCAGTTGTAACTGATCCTGCCAAGATCCTAACTGGTGGTCCCTACCCTTTCCCCGAACGCTGCGAGCCACACAAACAGGAAACCATAGTTGCCCAGAAGCTGGCATGTTTGTTTAATTCAGTCATTCATTTAACAACTATTTCATGAGCACCTACTACATGTCACACATCAAGCTGAGGACAGAAATGACACAGTTTCTGCCCTTCAGGAAATGATGTTGGGAGGGAAGAAACATAAACAGATTATGATTTAACATGGAAGTGTAAAATGAGTACAAAGAATGACAGGACTTCACAGTAGGTTGCCTAACCTATTCTAGGAGGGTCAGGGAAGGCTTCCTGGAGGAGGTGACACCTGAGTCAAGTCTTCTGAATGAAAAGTTAGTAACACAAAAGCAAGGAAGGGAGCATTCCAAGCAGTGTGAATAATAAAGCTGAGAAAGAGCCTAAACAATCTTGACAGCACAGGGAGTATGAAGAGAGGCAGTGTTGCTCAAGTACAAAATCAAATCAGGGAGTGGTGAGAAAAAAGGCTACCCGCCTCTAAGGACCAGGAGGAGAGCCAGGTGTGCTTTGTTTTTGATTTTCATATAATGGGGTATCACCAAAGGGCTTCAACCAGAGGAGAGGTCCCATTAGGCATTAAAGATACTACCAGGAGGTGTACTAGAGGGTAGATTTGTTGTTGTTAAGTGCCATTGCATTGGTTCTGACTCACAGCAATCATGTATAGAGTTTCCAAGGAGTGGCTGGTGAGTTTGAACCACCAACCTTGTGTTTCAAGCCAGTGCTTTGTGGTCCAGTCCATACACCTTACAGCGCCACACCAGGACTCCCTAGAGGGTAGAGGCGCAGTGACAAAGAGAGGGCAGGAGACTATGAAGGGGTTTCAAAAAATTGGAAAAATGGAATGAAAAGATACCAGAATTATTCCATGAACATTGTGAAGCCCTCTCAGAGAGTTTCAAGTAGGTAGACAATGATGAGGGCCTGTATGCAGGCAGTAGAAATGAGGATCAAACAAGAGCAAATTCAGAAATTGTCAGACCTAGGAAAGAAATTATAGTTAGGAGTCAGTTGCACTGGGTGACTGGCTGAATATAGGAGCTAAGTCATTCAGAATGACTCCCAGCTTTCTGGCATGAGTGACACATGGCTGAGG
Source organism: Chrysochloris asiatica (assembly GCF_000296735.1). Taxonomy (NCBI): domain Eukaryota; kingdom Metazoa; phylum Chordata; class Mammalia; order Afrosoricida; family Chrysochloridae; genus Chrysochloris; species Chrysochloris asiatica. The sequence continues at coordinate 5,691,753 of NW_006408585.1, forward strand.
ATAATTGAAAGAGATCATCGGTGATAGTTAATATTTATTGCACTCTTATTCTAAGCGAGGCACTGCACAAATGTATGATGGTCATGATCTCACAAGAACCTGTTTCATTTCCATTTAAAAAGACACTGAGGAATTACACGACTTCTTTAAGATCCAGGGAGGTATTGGAGTCATAATTCAAAGTCAGGACTTCCTGATTCCAGAGACCAAATCTTAACGATTATGCACTATGGTCTCCTGGTGGTGGTGGTAGTGGTGGTTATGTGTCGTGGAGTTGATTCCAACTCAGCAACGCCGTACAGGGTTTATTGTTGTCATTGTTATTCTGATGCTGTAAATCTTTACGGGAGCAGAAAGCCTCATCTTTTTCCCATGGAATAACTGGTAGTTTCAAACTGCTGACCCTGAGGTTACCAGCCCGATTCGTAACCACTACACTATCATAGTCTCTAATACAGGTGAAATGGGAGGTTTAGGAAGCATTCAGTTCATGTAGAGTTGAAGGTGTCTTTCAAGTGTACACAAGATCACTGGCAGATAGCTGGATACACAGCAGCAGAGGTAAGCAGAGATAAGGAAGGCAGTAAGACATACATGATGGTGTATGAGCAGAAGAAACTGTAAAGCAGAGTATATGAGAAAAGAAGAGGGATACTTCCAGAACTAAGATGCAATATGAAGTGGTGGTCAAAAGTAAAGAGGCCCACAAAGGCGACATAAAATAGAGGCAGCAGGAAACCAGAGCATATACCATCTTCAGGAGTTTAGTAGATAGGTATCATCAAACACAACAAAAAGGTCTGAGAAGATGAGGACAGTAGCAGATCCACTGATTTTGACAAATATTAGATTGTTAGTAGGTAACAAGATGTGCAAAACTTAGAAAGACTGAGAATGACTCAAAACCAAGGGTAAAGAGACAGCACAAGTTTTAAAAGTTAAAGATTAGAAAGAGAGCAGGAGGGGTAATGAATAGAGCAAGGCCTAGGAGAATGCAGGAGGCAGCAGGAAGATAAACTTGAAGAAAAGCAGGTAAAGATAACTGGCTACACAGAAGTTTGCCTACATCAGGACAGGAAACTGGTAAAGATCACTCTAAGAAGCCTCAAGCTTCTTCACGAAGTGAGACACAAGTTAGATACTGTTGAAAATGATGGTTTGAAGAGGATTTAGGAAGAACAAGGGAGGGGGAACAATGAGCACCCCCCAACCTGCCCTGCTGCAAGTCTCTCGAACAGTTTGGCAACCCAAGAGAACAGTCCTAGCAGAAACACAGAGGCCACTGAATTTGGGACACCGACTGGTATACAGCTGACCAACCATTCATTCCCTAGAAAGTCTCCTTATCACTAGGTCACTTGAAGTCTTCCTCCTGCTCTTGGGAGCATAATGCCAGAGTTAACAGAACTAAATCAAATAGCTCGATGGCTCCCGGAGCTCTCCCAAGATGACACTTAATAAAGTCTCAAAATAACACAATTGCTGGAGTTAAGTCCCTTGACTATCACTCTTTAAGCCTATAAATAGACAAAAATCAACTGATACTCAAAACATGTCAGTAGTGGAGCCAGAAATAACTCGTAAAAACACTTCAATATTCCAGCTCTAAAATTTCATAGAAACTTGGCAATGACACATCCTAGTTCTTAAAATGAAAACTAGGATCATAATCAGCTTCGTGCAGGACTGGTGTGAGTGGAATGTCAAGGATAACAGTATAACTTATGAAGCAATGTAAAGATAAAACAGGTGCAAGTTCCCTCTTTACCAAAATGGCAGAGTACATCCAATTGGGACAACAATGCTGTTGTTCGTTGTCATCAAGCTAACCTCTGACTCATGGTAACCCCATGTGTTACAAAGGAGAATGGCCACATAGGATTTTCTTGGTGAAGGCCTGGTGTGACGCTGTAAGATTATGCACTGGACCACCAGGTCGGTTACGAACTTCAAGGTCAGCAGTTCAAGTTCACCAGCTGCTCCTTGGAAACCCTATATAGGTTGCTATGAGTTGGAATGTACTCAATAGCACTTAGCAACAACAACAACAATCTTTATAGAAGTAGATCCCCAAGTCTTTCTTTCTGGGTGGGTTCAAACTTTCTCTAACCTTCCAGTTAGAAGTCAATGAATCACAGAGCATTTTAGACAGTAACCATATATGTATGTGATTCCAACACTTGTCAACCCCCACACAGCCCACTGTACTAGACTGGGCAGCTACCAAACAATGGAAACATAAGGTCACTTTCCTGTTCTGTGCCCCCCGCCCCCCTAAGCTGCCCTACCATTTCCTCTTTCACTCTAGATGAGCTGTCATCTTTCCATGAAAGAATGCCAAGCGCTCAGTCAGTCTGACTGGCAATTCCTGCTCTACAAGTTCCCTGGATGCTTCAAAAGGGCGGCGATATGTTACCAGAAAGACAACCCCCCTCGGCAGGTTGTTTTCCAGGCTTCCACCCCCATGAGTCACTTGCCAGTTTCTACCAGGTATAAGACCATACATGATTAAAGGAGGCTTCATTTCAGACTCAAAGGCAGAGGCTGCTTCTCGGTCAATGACACTTCTCAATTCAGACTGGACCATGCAAACGTTCTGGTGCAGGTGTTCCAGATTCCAGGTCAGCTAGGACGTGGAGTGGCAAAAAGTAAAATTACAACATAAGGTACTAACAACATTAGCCCTGAGTTGTAATATTCCAAGAAATATATTAATAGTCACCAAAGAAGCAAACGATCAGTTGAGACAATAGTAGTCAACAGACTTGAGTCCTGAAAATTCATCTGTATCTGCAGAGCTACAAACATAGTGCGTCCTCAATAAATACCTACAGAATAAACTTTCAGATCTTTGAATGTTCAGAAAATTTCCTAAGAAAACCACCCCTAGACGTAGAAACAAAGGATGATTTACAGATACAGACAGGTGTGATCTGTAACACAAAAAAATTAGAAACAACAATATGCTGATAGATTACCTAAATTTGACTTTGTTGTTAAATGCCGTAGAGTCAGTTTCAACCCATAGCGACCCTGTATAGGGTTTCCAAGGAGGAGCTGGTGAGTTTGAACTACTGACCTTGCAGTTCAAGAGACTTTGCAGTCTGGTGCACTAATCCACAGCACCACACCAGGACTCTTACATAAATTAGTTACTGAAATTTTATACAGCTATTAGGTACTAACTGAAAGTTTGGCAGTTTGAGTCCACCTAACCTAATATGTGGAATAATTGCTATTCATCACTGGGTAACCAAAGTATAAATATGTATATATAACATATATGGAGTCCTAGTGTGGTGCTGTAGGATAAGCACTGGACTGCAAAGTTGGTTTGAACCACAAAGTTGGCGGTTCAAACTTACCAGCTGCTCCTTGGAAACCCTCTACAGGGTCGCTATGGGTTGGAACCGATTCAATGGCACTTAACAGCAACAGCAGCCCCAACATGGAAGAAAGATCTGGTGATCTACTTCTGTAAGATTACTGCCAATGGAGACTCTACGGAGCACAGGTCTACTAACACATAAGGGGTAGCCATGAGTCAGAATTAACTTGGTAGCTACAGGTTTTTATTGTTGTTGTCTAGGTGTTATTGTTGTTGTTGGTGGTGTTTTAGGTGCCGCTGAGTCGACTCCGACTCATAGTGATGACCAAACACTGCCTGGTCCTGTACCATCCCCATGATGGGTTTCAGATTGGACTGCTGTGGTCCATAGGGGTTTTCTTGGCTGATTTTCAAAAGTAGATTCCAGACCATTTTAGTCTGGAAATTCCACTGAAACCTGTTCAACAGCATAGCCACATGAAGTCTGCCCTGACAGACTAACGGTGGGCACACGAGCTGCACTGGTGGGAAATGACAGTGTGTCTCCACCATGGACAGTGAAAATTCCATTACTGAACCATCAATGACCTCTATTATTTAATAAATCAGCGCCATGTCCTGTATAAAGCACTGAGGAAACAGTGGCTCCTGATTCCCTACATGGCACTCCAAGAGACTTCATTTTCAACATTGACCTTGTAGATTTTTTTCATATAATTATTTTTAAATTTTTCTAATTCTGCCCTATACAAGGCCATGATGAGTTGGAACAAACTTCATGGCACTAGTAACAACAACATCATCTTGAAAAATATGTTAAATATACATGAATTATAATCATATTATAAACATTTGAAGAAATGAAAAATTCATAATCCCAAAGTCCTGAAACAAAGACTATTAAAAATGTATGAAATGTTTTTCTAGCTATTTTATATGCATCTCTTTAGTTCTTGTCTGATTATAAAATATACATGCTTACTAGAATAAATGTTATCAGAAGGGGTCAATCCCTGGAGAAGGACATATGCTTGGTAAAGTGGATGGTCAGCCTAAAAAGGGAAGACCCTCAATGAGCTAGACTGACATACTGGCTACAACAATGAGCTCAAACATCAACAACAATTGTGAGGTTGGCACAGGCCCGGGCAGTGTTTCATTCGGATACAGTTGCTATGAGTTGGAACCAACTCCATGGCACCTAATAGCAACAGAACAAATAGCTGCAATGTGGATTTCAGAAAGTGAAAGTTTTCCATTATCTCACCCCATAGCCCTCCCAAGAAAATAATTTCTGAGGAGTCAGTGTATAATCTTCTAGATTTTTTTGGATCTGGAGATAAGTCTACCTGAAGTATTCACAATTCTGGTACTCAAAATTTTCAAATTAAAACATTTTTACAATATTTAGTATCATAATATGAATAAAGCAATTCACAGTCTTTATTTCAAACTTCGTATGAATATTTCACTACAGAAAAATAACATGTATTATAAATTGTTGTTCCATCCTCTACTGGAAGTTGTATTTAGCAGGTCATGCCTAAACAATAACAACAAAATTATGGTGTTGGAGGAGAATATTAAAACTATCATGGACTGCCAGAAGAACAGACAAATCTGCATTGGAAGAAGTACAGCCAGAATGTTCCTTAGAAGCCAGAATCGTGAGACTTCATCTCTCATACTTTGGACATATTATCAGGAGGGGCCAGTCCCTGGAGAAGGATATCATGTTTGGTAAAGTGGAGGGGCAGAGAAAAAGAAGAAGACCCCCAACAATAAGGATTGGCACAGTGGCAGCGGCAATGGGCTCAAGTATGGCAATGATTAGGAGGATGGCACAGGACCGGGCAGTGTTTCAATTCACTTTGTTGTGCATTAGGTTGCTACGAGTCAGTACCGACTCGATGGCACCTAACAAAAACAACATTGCTATTGAGTTGATTATGACTTAAAATGGCCTTATAGGACAAGGTGGTCCTGCCCCTTAGGGTTTCCAAAGCTGTAATCTTTATGGAAGCAGAGCATACGTAGTTTATGTAAAACTGAAAAACTATCCTAGATTCAGAGACACATCAAGCCCCCACAGTTTCAAATAATGGGTTGTACCAAGACTGCTGTTGACTACCGCAGAGTTGATTCAGTCTAATGGCAATCCCAAGTGACAGAGTAGAACTGTTCCGATGGTTTCCTGAGCTACAAGCTTTATGGAAGCAGACTGCCAGGTTGTGTTCCTACAGAGCCAGTGGGTGGGTTCAAATTGCCAACATTTAGATTAGTGGGGGCACACTTAGCCATTTGTGTCACCAGGACTCCTTTGTACTCACATTACTAACATTAAAATTATTATTTCAGAAATGGATCACGCCAGACATATTTCTTTGCAAGTGAATATTTTTATTCAATAATATACCAGGGACATCTTTCCACATCAATTTATTGTGTTCTTTAATAGTCATGTGGGAGTGGGTGAACAGATAATAGGACCAAAAAATGCAGAGAATGCGGATTTTAAAGAAATGATAAATAAGATTAATACTTCAAAAATCAGACCCATGAAACAATGATCAGAGGAAGTCTACAAGTGAAGAGTACACATCATGGAGTTCAGAGCTAGGAAAGACCTTAGCAATAGCTGCCTGTTGTTGTTAGGTGTTGAGTTGGTATAGATTCATAGTATCCCTATGCACAATAGAACAAAACACTGCCCACTCCGGTGCCAACTTCACAATCGTTGCTAGACCTGAATCCACTGCTACTGCCACTATGCCAATCCATCTCATTTGGGGTCTTCCTCTTTTTCTCAGACCCTCCACTTTACCGAACATAGTACTCTTCTCTAGGAACTGGTCCCTCCTTACAATATGTCCAAAGTATGAGAGACAAAGGCTGGCCATCCTGGCTTCCAAGGAGCACTCTGGCTGTACTTCTTCCAACACAGATCTATTAGTTCTTTTGGCAGCCCATGGCACTTTCAATATTCTCCTCCAACACCATAACTCAAATGCATCAATTATTTTATAGTCTTCCTTATTCACTATCTAACCTTTGCATGCATATGAGGTTATCAAAAATATCATGACTTGAGTAAGTCCTCATATTTATTCCTCAAACTGACATCTTTGCTCTTCAACACTTTAAAGAGGTCTTGTGCAGCTGATATGCCCAATGCAATACGTTGATCTCAGTGTAGAGAGATAGAAAAATTTCACTGAGATCACACAGCCAGTTAGCAGTGGGCCAAGTATCCTAATCTTCAACTCTTTCTACACAATCTGTGCTGCTTCTTCTGAGGGTGAGTCAACAGGGCCGACTGTGAAAAATGCCAGTCTTCTATGTTAGTAAGCATGGCCACTGCTCCCTGAGAGCACCCAGGTTATTAATTTAAAATAAAATAAAATAAAATAAAATAAAAGGTCTCTTTTTTTTTTTTTTTTACGTTGATCACTTGGGCATTCCTAGTCAGTACTCTTCCAAATTTGTATTGCTTTATAGGTAGACAAAACAATATACTAGAAGATATCTCCAATTACTAAGAATCCAAGTTGAATGCTCTAATTTGGATCACTATTACAAGGGGTTCAAATAGTTTGTGTGTGTGTTTGTGGGGAAAGTCACATTATCTTTTAATCTCATTTTTTCCATGAAATTTTTGATGCCCCTATATGGAGTCCTGGTGTGGTGCTGTGGGTTAATGTGTTGGACTGCAAAGTCAGGTTGAACTGCAACATCAGTGGATCAAGCTCACCAGCTGCTCCTTAGAAACCCTATACAGAGTCACTATGGGTCAGAACTGACTCAAAGGCACTTAACTACAACAACAAACATGTAGTCCCAGCATGAAAAAGATATGTCATTTTCAGTAATAATTTTTTTTTCTATAAGTATACGGAATTTTGTGGTGTTTTTTTGTAAGTTTTATTGTGAATTATGTGACAGTTTACATGGGAGAACATCAGTTTTACATTTATCCTATCATATATTGTTTCATTGCCATGGTTACAATTCCATCCACGCATCACCAAACAATGAAAGGGTACATCCTATAAGCCTGCTTCCCCCTCCCTCGTTCCCCCCCCCCACACACACCCCTGGTTGTCAGCACACAGACCCTCTTCCTCCCTGGGTTCAGTAATAATTTTGACTTGTCATTTTGGTCCCCAAAGAGCTAGACCTATATCAAGGAGAGAACCATGCCACTATTCGGCCTCCTGGAAAACCACCAACACCAAATGGGTCTCCCTTAGAATTTCCCCACAACTCGCTAGGCCTTGAGATACACTTAATTTATCCAAATATGCTCCCTCAATAAGAAAATGTGTTTCCATTTATGCAGAATAAACCTTAAATGTACATATGTATCCAATTCCTAAAATTCAAAAGACAGAAAAGCAAAGTGCCATCCAGTCTAGTTGGATAACAAAGGAAGAAGAAAGATCAGAGCTATGGACCATCAATCTTCCTTTCCCTTTCCTCTTCCCAGCAGGCTCCTTCCATCACTTCCACTGTGTCACCCAGCTCTTCATGCTCAAAGACAGAAAGGTGGCAGAATGCAACTCTGCAGGACCTTAGCTAGAAACACTGGCTGGGAGAATTTATAGACACGTTCTTTAAAAATCCTAAACCCTCTTTCCCAAAGAGCAAAATGAAATCATAGCATTGCAGACCTCTTTCAACATACCTGGTGCTACAGTCCAATTAATTATTTTGAGGAATCAATAGCTATCTTAAAGCTTCTCTAAATAGAATATCATGTTATGAACCTTCTGAAATTCCCTCAGCATTACTTAAACTGTGTAAGTTGACTGGTAGATTAAAAATAAGTGCATCCTACGACCCTAACAGACAAAGTAAAGTGATGCTTTATTAAAAGTATGGCTTAATAAAAGGAAACTCCAGAACTGACCCATTTCTGTGGCCAAGACAATGTGAGACAAATTTGTTCTTACAAGGAGAGTCAAAAATAATCTACATGTTGTTGCTGTTGTTAAGTGCTATTGAGTTGGTTTCGACTCATAGTGACCCGGTATAGGGTTTCTGAGGAGTGGCTGGTGAACTTGAACCGCCGACCTTGCGGTTCAAACCGACTTTGCAGTTCAGCACATTAACCCACAGCGCCACACCAGGACTCCATCTACATGCAATCACTATGAAAAACAATGTGGTGGTCCCTCAAAACTCTGAAACTACAACTACTATGTGACCTAGCTATTGCACTCTTAGCTATATACCCCAAAAATTTGAAAGCAAAGACTCAAAAAGAAACTTGTACACCAATGTTCACTGTTGTTAGGTTCCATCAAGCCAGTTCTGACTCACAGCAACCTTATGCACAATAGAATGAAACACTGCCCCGGCCTGCACCAACCTCACAACCATTGTTATGCCTGAGCCCACTGCTGCTGCCACTGTGCCAATCCATCATTGTAGCACAATTCAAAATAGTCAGAAGGTAGAAAAAAACTAAATGCCCATCAACAGATGAATAGATAAACAAACTGGTACCACAGAATTATAGAATACTACTCAACTCAGCCAGGCGGAAAACTGAAGTCTTGAAACATGCTATAATATGGTTAAAACTTGAAGACATATTGCTGAGTTAAATAAGTTCATTACAAAATGCAAATATTATATGATCCCATTTATATAAAAAGACAAGAAAGTGCAAATACAGTGAGACCAAAGTGTATTAGTGGTTACCAAGGATGGGAGAGGATTAATGGTGGTGGAAAATTGCATTGGTTAAGGGAAGAGTTGCAAAGTCAATTATTGTAATTGCTGTCAATAAGTTGTACACCTGTAAAAAGCTGAATTGCCAAAAGCTGTGATAGATATATTCACAACAATGACAAAAAACATTGCTGCTAAGGCTGCTGATGTATTTACTTCCAAGGAGTTAGTTCCTTAGTTTAGAGCTTAGGGTCATGATTTCATTAGACATTCCAGCTAATTGGCCAAATAATAACATGCTTAGTGCTTCTGTTCTATCTCTTAGTTCACTGTGCAGTGTCTGTGGTCTTAAATGCTTACAAGTGCCCATCCAAGGTACAACAATTGATCTCTATTAAACAACAATTAAGGAGCCCTGGTAGTGTAGTGGGTTACACAGAGGGATGCTAACTGTATGGTCAGCAGCAGTCTGAATCTACAGCTGTTCTACAAGAGAAAGGTGAGGCTTTCTGCCCTGTAAAGATTTACAGCCTCAGAAACCCTACAGAGTCACAATACATTGGAACCAACTCAATGGTACACAACCACCATTATCAACAACAACTGAACAACAGAGGAAGAAGGAGAGTCAAGAACAGGTGGGTATGGAATATGTAACTAATTGCTTCCATGAACAACTAACTATGCCATGAAACCAGTACTAATGGTGCCCAGCTAACATTACTGCACATTTTGATCAAAGATGCCAGCAAGTATCCTGATCAAAAGAAGGAAAATGTAGAACCGAATGTCAATTTTTCATGGACTCCAAGACTTTCTGGAGCCATGGAGGGTAGGATGAACCCCTGAAAATATTGCCATAAGATCGTCTTTAAATCTGAAACCAAAAATATCTCCTGAAATCTTCTTTAAAATTGAACAATAGTTTAACTAGTAAAAAAAAAAAAAAAAAAAAAGTCTGCCTTAAGCATTATGCTCTTTAACAAACTATCTATGTGGAATCAGATTGACAACAGTAAGATTACATAGGAAGCTTAGGGAACAGCGAGCTTATGTAAGATGTAAGCCAGCAAAGTCACGGGGAACTTTCATTATTAGTATGTGTTAGATGTGGGGCTTTGCACAGTTATCAGTTCTGTGTTCTATTTACCCCATGAACCAGCACTGACAATAGTCCCCTTGTTCTCCATCCCTGAGGGGCTTCTGTAAAGTACTCTGAGTTTTCCATCATAAACAGACTAGGCATCATTACCCCTCCATGGAGAGAGCAGACACTTGTTAGTGTCCCCAAGAAGCAAGGGCCTCTGACAAAAAGGGCAATAGAGAGAGGCGTTACTGTAGTTTCTAGTCTCTGTAATGATTCTGAGAGACAATGTCTCGAGAGGAGTGAGGCGCAAACAGCAGTTGTAACTGCTGACCTTATGAAAGAAAGCAATTCTTATTTCTATAAAAACCCATAGATCTAAATACCTGTCAGTTCTCTTTTTGTTTTTCTACTGTCTGTCTGTGTAGAGAAAAAGACTGGGCTAATAGGTATGGTGGGGTGCTCGTAGGGCCCAGAGGCCAAGAGGTAGTCATTGGAAGCATCACCAACTAAGCCTCTGAGAGAACTAGTAGAAAGGGAAGAAGGGATGAAAAGAGAAAGCTAGGAACAGGAATGATTATGATAGCAAGACACAACATATAAACCTTCTGCCACTGAGTCGACGCTGACTCATAGCGACAGAGTAGAAGTGCTCCTGACGGTTTCTGACTTTGGATCTTTACAGGAACAGGACAGCATTGTCTTTCTCCCACAAAACACATAAGGCACTATACAAACGGTGGCTATCTTCCCAGCCCGAAAGTCCCACAGCATCTTACAGAGGCCTTCTTGAGGCATTTATAAGAAGCACTGAGCCACAAGGCAGGTGGTTCAAACTCACAAACCGCTCCCTGGAAACCCCATAGAGAGTCGCTATGAATCAAACCAACTTGACAGCACTTAACAATAAATTTTTCCTAGATGGTGCATTAGTTAAGCTCTTGAGTTTGCCAAATGTTTGGCAGCTTGAACCAGGGATTCAACACCCTGAGAGTGTGCATTTCCACACCAGATATATGAAATCAGAATCTACATTTTAACAAGATCCCCAGGTTATTTTTATGGATAAGAATCTTCTAAGAATCATCTGGGGATTTTGTTAAACTGTGGATTCTGATTCAGTGTATATGGGAGAGAAGGAGTAAACTTCTCAGCAGGGATTTGAACTGGAATGAACCCATTCAAGTCCTGCTCTGAACCTACCTGGTGGCTCTGAGAGAGAAAGAGCTGGCAACCAGTTCCCGTTAAGATTAAAACCAAAGAAAAAGAACAAATTTACTGCCATCAAATCGATTGTGATTCATAGCAACCCTATATACAATTTTCAAGGTTATGGAAGGAGAAAATATCATCTTTCTTCCAAAAAACAGTTGGTGGAGTTGAACTGCCAACCCCTTATGATTGTTGTTACTATTATTGTTAAGTACCATCCAGTTAATTTCAACTCACAATGACCCTGTATAGGGTTTCCAAAGAGCAGCTGGTGGATTTGAACCACTGACCTTTACATTAGTGGTGGTGGTGGTTATGTACCGTGGAGTCGGTTCCAACTCATAGCAACCCTACATACAGTTTCTGAGACTGTAAATCTTTATGGGAGCAGAAAGCCTCATCTTTCTCCCATGGATTAGCTGGTAGTTTTGAACTGCTGACCATGAGGTTAGCAACCCAACTTGTAACCACTACACCACCAGAGCTGTGTAGTTCACTGCGTATCCTACAGCACTACACCAGGATCCGTTAAGATTACAGCCTATGAGGAAATTCTACTCTGTCACAGGGAGTCAGGATGAGTCAAAAACCAACTCAACGGTACACAACAAAATTATCTTTGCATATGAGGACTGATTGTGAGGGTTGGAAATCTAAAGATGGACATTTTGTAACAAATAGGGGAGTGATTAATTTATCAGGAGGAGCGGAGGACCCTGGGACCATCAATGGAGAAGAGCGAAGAGCGGAATCCTACCCAGAGAGGCAGTGAGGCCTGGGATGGAGGCAGAGAAGACAAAGTCAAGAGATGGTGGGGCTAGGGGCTCGGGATCAGGAGATGAAAAGGGGCTGAGGACTGTGGTGGTGGGGGGTGCAGGTTTACAGGGTACACCCCTTGGTTGGGTGAGCATGCATGGACAGGATGATAACTATGCCAATGAAATGATGGATGATGGAATGAATGTAAAGCTGATGTTCTCCCATGTAGACTATCACACAATTCACAATAAAACATTATTAAAAAAAAAAAATACAGAGAGTAATTTAGATGCCAGTGTGTGGGGGAGGGGGAATTATCTTTGCATAGTTTTATGGTTACATGAAAGAGAAAAAAAAAATCAAGCCACGCTTGCGGTATTGAAGGATTCTACGAGCAACATATTGAATAATGCAGAAAGCATCAAAAGAAGATGGAAAGGGGAAAAAAAGACGATGGAAGGAACACACAGAATATTAAAAAGAAATGGTCAATGTTCAACCATTTCAAGAGGTAGCATATGATCAAGAGCCAATTAACCTGGTGGAAGAAATCCACGGTGCACTAAAGGCACTGGCAAAGAGCAACGCTCCAGGAATTGCTCAAATACAAATTGAAATCTTTCAACAAAGATTTTTTGTCATTTTTCTTGGTTCCACCATCAACACTCATGAAAGGAGCTGTCAAGAAATCAAACGACATATTGCTTTAGACAAATCTGCTATACAAGACCTCTTTAGAGTGTTCAAGAGAGTAACGATGTCAGTTTGAGGACTAGGGTGTGCTTGACCTAAGCCATGGTATTTTCAATCACCTTGTGCATGGAAATGTCGGAAAATGAGTAAGGAAGACAGTAGAAGATCGCTGCACTTGAATCATGGTGTTGGAGAAGAATTCAAAATACCATGGACTGCCAGAAAAACAAATTTGTTAGAAGTACATGCAGAATTCTCCTCAGAAGTGAGGATGGAGAGATGCTTTTGTCTCTCATACTTCAGACAGGATGGAGAAGGACATCATGTTTGGTAAAGTAGACAGTCAGTGATAAAGAGGAAGATCCTCAAGGAGATGGATTGGCACAGTGGCAACAGCAATAGGTTCAAACATGGCAGTGATTGTGAGGTTGGCCCAGGACTGGGCAGTGTTTTGTTCTGTTGTGCATAGGGTCACTATGAGTTGGAACTGACATGATGGCACCTAACAACAACAACAACAACAACAACAATGGTTACCTTATTCATCTTTGTATCCTGAGCACTTCATCAACACTTGCTAAATGTTGTAAAATAACAATGAACACAGGGATGAGCACTTACTTAGACATCAGACAGAATCGCTACGGTGACAAGCACTTTACCTATTCCCTATCAGAGGCATCAAAAAGGTTTGAGTTGGCACTATCTATTGGCAACAGCTGTATCTCCAGAATTTGAGTACTGAGTCTGAATACAGACTTTCTTCCTTTCTCTTTTACTGGTTTGTGTGTGTCCCTGAAAGTTACTTAATCTCTCTTAGTAACATTTCCTCGTCAATAAAACAGGAATCGTAGTATCTAATACAACAGAGGGATGAGAGTATAAATTATAAAACAAATTTAAAGACTGCTATAGAGTTCTGGTGTGGCACTGTGTTATAAACACTGGACTACTGACCATAAGGTTGGTGGTTCAAATCCACCAGCGGCTCCTTGAGCCAAACTGACTCAACGGCACTTAGCAACAACGTATATAGTACCCACTGTCTTTAAACCAATTCCAATTCACAGTGACCTTGTATAGGGTACCGGAGCAGAAAGCCTCTCCCCCACCCCCAGAGTGGCTAACTGGCAGCCCAGTACTTATCGTAGCTGGCAGGGTAGCATGCGGTAGCAGAAAGAACACTGGATTGTGCTCCAATCCTGACCGCCCCGTACTCTTACCTTAAGCTAGTACTTTGTAACCTCCTACTTTTCTCAGATGAAAATGCATATGATGATTAACCTGCCTCAAAGCATTACTCTGAGAGCCAACTCTGCAGCTGCATATGGAAGGGAACAGGGAAAGGTCCATGAAAGCTGTGAAGGGTGGATATCTAGGGAGGATATCCTCTGATTACAAATAATTGAGCTCTTTTGGTGCAATGGGTAAGTGCTCAGCTTCTAAGTTAATGGTCAGCAGTCCGAACCCACCAGCCACTCAATGTGAAGGAAAATGTGGTGGTCTTGTTTCCATAAAGTTTCCTGCCTTGGAAACTCTAATGGGGCAGTTCTACTGTGCCCTTTAGAGTCACATGAGTTAGAATCACCTCGACAGCAGTAGGTGGTTTATGTGCAAACTGCAGTCAGGCAGAAGTACCAGTTGCAATTGAAGATGTTGTTGTTAAGTACTGTAGAGTCGGTTCTGACCCATAGCGACCCTGTAGAGGGTTTCCAAGGAGCAGCTGGTGAGCTTGAGCTGCTGACCTTGCAGTTCAAATAGCTTTGCAATCTGAAGCATTAACCCACAATGCCACATTATGGAAGATAGGATAAGGCATTTTATGCAAAAGGCAGAGAGACTCAAACTAAATCCAGAGATTCACAGGGAAAATCGTATTAAACAAGGAAAACTGAAAGTGGCTTTGGTGGCTGTGAGTGGACAGAAAAAAGGTCAGCCACTGCAAATGACAGAGTAAGTCCATCGGCCATACCAGCTTGGTGAGGGGCATTACTGTAATTAAGAACCCAAGTAATAAACGTTCTTTCTTTTATTGGACCCAGCAAAGAGTAAGAGGAGATCCACCCCCCACCCCCCCACTGCCCCACCCCGCTTTACTTAACACAATCAGTAGAAAAGTGGTTTACCTCATCCCAAGTCCAAAGATGAGAAGTATAAAGAGATCTTTGGTTACCCTCTAACTGCCACACATGGTTCAGCTGGTCTCATATGTTTCTATCCAACCAGCCCACTTCTCTTCATTCAAATCCACTGTATGGCCACGTACCCCCAAAGCATTTTACAGCAGTGAGCCACTGATGACCACCCCAAATACATGGTCCCCTCTGTAACACCCCACTCTGGCTGTGACAGACTACGGAGAAAACACACCCTCCAGACTGCATAGCCCATGACTGGGGAGGCTGTAAAAAAAAAGAGATGGGTACTGATAAAACAGGGTGGGGTTAGGGGGGAACTAATCTTCAGATAAATTGGCCTAAAACCATGTCAGAAAAAGGAATGGAAAGATGCTGGGGAATTTCCCTGTAGGTTTCTACCACTTTCTTAGCACCTGGAAGAATCAACCTCTAAAAATCAGTGAAATTGTCCTCCACAGACAGGCCCATTAACGCCCACTCCTCCCTCACCCCACCCACAGCAGCTTACTAAAGTGTTATTTCCTCCCACTCCCTACAAAATCTAGACCCTCTCCCTCCCGGTTTTGATAAAAGCGGTTGCATCCTCACTCACCCCCGAAGAACACTACACCAGCTGAATAAATGTAAAATGGTGTAAAACCATTTTAGTATCTAATACCTCACATCTGCCAATACACTTACCAATAAGGTTCGTTATGAATTATATCAGGCATCTATCTGGTTTGTAAAAGACAGAAGCATTCTTAATCAAATGCTGATGAAAAGAATCCAGCACCTCTCTCTGTGTGTGAGGGCTTACATGGTGTGGCATCTTAGGATAAACACTTGACCTCAAGGTCGGTTTGAACCGCAAGATTGGCAGTTCAAACTCATCAGCTATTCCTCAGAAATGCTACATAGGGTCATTATGAGTCGGAACTGACTCGACAGCACTTAACATCTTTTTTTTTACACCTCTAGGTGCCTTTTTTATTACCAGACTACCGAGCATACTTGGAAAATTCATCATCCAGGCACTATATCTAAAGCACAAATATTTGAAAAAAAGAGCATGAGCAGATTCATTAAATTATATTATTAAATCAATGACCAAATAGAAAATGTATATAATAAAACCAGGAAAAATTTTGTAAAATATAGGTTACAATAATTCACATTCAGTACATACAACAAACAGTTTTTCTTAGCCCCTTGTTAACAATGATGACCACTTAAACACAAAAACAGTTGCCATCAAGTACATTCTGAGTCATGGTAATTCCACGGGGCAGAGTAGAACTGTGCTCCATAGGATTTCCGACGGCTGTTTTTTTCCTGGAAATAGATGGTGAGGCTGTTTTTCAGAGACATATTTGGGTGGACTCGAACTGCCCACCTTTCTGTTAGCAACAGGGCACATTAACTTCACATTAACCGTTTTCACCACGCAGAGACGCCTGACAACCACTTAAATCTAAGAAATTAAGTCTAAGCTAAGAGCAGAAACCTCCACAAAATGGGAACTTGTGAGTAAAATATAGATTATTCAACTGTACCAGGCCCAGAAATACCACTTTTAAGTCCAGCCAGGCAAGAGTTATTACACTGACCACCACCTAACTATGGGCACCAGTGCCTGGGAGAGAGGAGATGACATCAGCTAAAGGAGGCGTCCAAGCATGCACAGTGACACTTCCCATTCAGCCTTGAAGGAAATCAGAAAAAAAACTTACCAATACAACAAAAGCACATCAAGCCACAAGCCCCCATCCAGGACTCCAGGGAAAACAACACATAAAAAGTACAGTTGACCCTTGAAGAACATGGATTGGAGTTGTGCTAGCCCACTTCATGCCGATGTTCCAGTTATCAGTCAGATCAAGTGTTGGGAGTATCCACTTTAAAACACATGGAATACAGAGATGATCAGCGGCATGTGGCATTTTGAGCGGATACTCAAAACACTTGAACTCACTGCTATGTTGTTGCTGTTACGTGCCTACCAGTTCAGTCATAGGTTTCCGAGACTGTAAATCTTTGCTGGAGCAGAATCTTTCTCCGGCCACTGCTATAATAATAGGGAAAAAAATCCCCAAGTAACTGGGTTCTTGCAGTTAAAACTCATGTTGTTCAAGGGTTAACTGTAAATGCCTGTTTAAAAGTAATTTAATCAGTACTTCCTCCTTTAGTTTGGCACAAACCAACCAACCCACCTTAGATAAACAACAATAATACAGTATCTCTAGCGTTTTTACCAAAACCCTTCAAATTTTTAGGAATACCTCTAGTTGGTTTCTCTCCCCACCTTCTCCAGTCCTCTCCCACACACATATACTTCAAACGTGCTCAGAAGAAACAACGGAAGCACTAGTGAAGAGATTACAAAGCAAGGGGCAGCAGAAAAGCCAAAGTAAACACAAGGCAAAATTCCTAAGCCATCACTAAACAATGCTTAGAAATTACTTGTGAGAACCTCATTAGCTAATGAAGGAATACAAAGATAAATGAGAAAAGCTATAATGCTTAGGAAGCATCATTTATTTAAATGTTCATTCCTGCAATGGCTGTTGAAGTCCTGGACTTAAATCAAACTCGCATTAACAGAATGGGTTAAAAAAAAAAAAAAAAAAAAACCACAAACGGGCAGAAAGATGTGAAAAATCTGCTCATGCTTGCTTTGGTCATGAAAGTCTTAGTCTTGTATGGAGTTATGCACGAAGGCCATGTCATATATCTCAGTTAAAATCTCTATGCTTTTTGTATTTTAAATGTCAATGTATCTGTTTCTCCTGCAACCCAAGTTCCTGTCTTTTTATTTCTGCTAGTTCATGTCTAGAATAGACCCAGAAGCATAAGAGTTGCTCCAAAAAAGCATTGATCCTATTGGCAAAGTAAGAGATCATTTTAAAAGTATCTTTTAAAAAGCCATTGGTGTAGACTACAGCCTCAAGCACTAGGAAATTCTACTTATATCCTGACGTTGTTGTGAAGTGCCATTGAGTGGGTTCCCATCCATAGCAACCCTCTATAGCGTTTCCAAGAAGTGACTGGTGAGCTTGAACTGCCAATCTTGAGGTTTAAACTGACTTTGCAGTACAGCACATTCACCCACAGTGCCAAAATATTCTTAAGCTACTGTTTATAAAGTGCTCCCAGCACGCCACACAGCCCACTTGTGCTAACGAACTTGGTCATCTTCACCTAGTAATTCACTGTTCGATTAGAAGAATAAAATTGAAGAGAGGCATCTATAGTGTACCAAGACTGTGAGGGAAGGTAAATCCCAGAGAAGCTCAAGCAAATCTGTGTAGCTATGAGATCATTTGAGTCATCATTCATGAAACTGCTAAGAAAAAGACCTGGTGACATATGAAAAAGCCTCTTTTGAGTGTAGCAGGCATGTCAACTTTAGAAAGCACTATGACGTCAGAGGAACAGACACAGCACATGTAAGATGTGTTTCTCATCCAGGGTCTTGTAAACTCATAAATCCTTAATAATTTCTCTCTCTACAACTTAACTGAAATGAAGAAACATACCCTTATAAGGCAAGTAGCCAGGAAAATGTCTCAAAGGTTTTAATTTTGACTCCTATTAACCAACCTGAAGCAGGTAGAATGTCGGTTAGTGGCTCCATGCAGGTGTTCAAACTTTAGCTTGCACAGTTACCTAGGGTAAGTATCTTAACCTCTCTGGGCTGTAGTTGCCTCATCAAGAAGGGATAATAAGAGAATCTATATACCTTAAAGGCATTTTGAGGATTAAATGAGTTAATGCATGTGGAGCATTTGGCTTGCCACAATCCTTATTGACTACTATTCTTAGGCATTCCCTTATTCCCCACCCTTCTGCATTAATCACGTCGCCTCATCCTGACATTGCAGCAGAAAGCTAAGATAGAAAGAGTAAGTTGAGACTCATGGTTGTTGTTGTTCTTGTTAAGTGCCAACAACAACAAAGTCAGTTCCAACTCATAGCGACTCTGTATAGGGTTTCTGAGGAGAGGCTGGTGGGTTTGAAGCATGGAGCTTATAGTTAGTGCTGATGGTGAGAGATCATTTAGCCTCCACAATATGCATCTGACAGGGTGATTTCCACGACCATTAAGTCTTGGTTGCTTTGTCAACCTGGTCTCCAAAAAGCATATACATCAAGCAAATACATTTAGTCTCTAGATGGGGAAATCAAAACCAAATATCCAAACCCACTGCCACAGAGTCCAGTCTCACTCACGGTGACTCTTCAGGGCAGAGCAGAACTGTTCCTTAGGATTTTCAGGACTTCACACCGTTATGGGAGTAGAAAGCCTCATCTTTCTCCCGTGGAGTGGCTTGCTGGTGGGTTTGAACTGTCAACCTTGTGGCTGATCACCACAGCCTCACCAGGGCTCTTTTGGATAGGGAAAGGATATATGCATTCTCTTTCTTTTCTTTTCACTTGAGGTCTGAAACTTGGACCACCTGGAAAAATTAAGTATGGAGACTCTCATAAAGTACTTGAAAACCCTCTGCTCATCTCAGCCTCTGAAGGACTGCAATTCTAGGAGACCCTAGAAAGAGGCCATCTTCAAAACTGTGCTTACTAGAAAAGGGCTTGAAAAGGGAACACTTTTATATTTGAATATTTGAATATATACATATTTGAATATTTGAAGATCTTGGGACTTGTTACCTCTAAAATAGTAGGAAGAAGAAAATGATTTAGCAGGAAGCACACCAGAAAAGGGATCTGAGGCAGAATGAGTATGCAGTCAAATACTACGACAGGAACAGAAATTTGCTCTCTTTGTAGACCTAAAAGTCCACTCCTCAAAGAAGAGCGGAAAAACTACATATGAAGTAGGGTACTTGGTAAGCAATTCAGGTCTGGTCTCCATAACTCAACCAGGAATTCAGAGCAGTAACTGCATTAAAAACAAAACAAAAAACAAAACTTTCGTCTCACATGATCTCTAAGCTCCCTTCAGCTTTAAAGAGCTAGCAATCTGGATCTGGTAAAAACGGGTCACTTAGGCAGGCCTTCTTGCAGTTAACTGGCTCTTCTAGAAGAAACATCAAACAAACGTCACCCAAGCAAAGATCAGCAGGGCCAGTATTTCTATCAGTGCAGACCTGCTAGGGACATTCCGCCTGTCTCACTCACCAGCAAACCTGTTGAATGCAGGCCCAAGTGCCGCTGTTTGATCATCCTACGCTTTGGCAGCTGGCTCCTGGAACCTGAATAGAGCAGGTCTGTTCACACAGCGAACATCCAGTACTCCCCCATGGACCTGCCTTATAGTGATTTTTCTCTTAAAAAAGTTACACACATTAAGCACTTAATTCAACAAATCTCTCTCTCTCTCTCACACACACACACACAGGGGTTAAATCTGTCACTAAAACCCCTGCTTGCTGCCTGCTATACCTGCCATACAACTACTAATTTTCATGAGACGACCTGGAACACAAGGGGCCCTTCTACCTGCTTCGTGACTCTACTATGGAGCATGTGACTTTACTACACTGATGTGGCTGTGAAGTGCCAGCCTCCATCTAACCTAACTTCCACCTGACTTCCTACAGGCTCAATGGAGCTGGAACTCTTTTATTTTCCTTTGTTCTGACACATCCAGTTTCTTGAAGCAGCTACCTTGGCGGCGGATATAGATGACATCAGAATTCTTAGAGCTGAGGAACTTTCAAAGATCAACAAGTTTATCATGATCCTAAAACAAGCTATCCACTTCTTTCCCAGGTACCCGAGAAAGCTGCTTCCTCACATGGCAAGCAGCTTGGTGTTCCAAAGGCAAAATGATAATCATCTCAGGAAAGCAGGGAGAGAGATTAATGGATCCCTCACTGTTAAACAAATCCCCATCCAAAAGAGCCACCAACAGAGTTCAGACCCCGTGAGGCATTAAAGTGATGGGGTTCTGGGGCTTGGAAGTCACATTGAAGAATTAACTATCAGCATACTGACATTAGGAAAAAGTCAGTGCGTCAGTCTGTTCCCACATAGAGGGTGAAAACCTGGAAAAGCCCATTCAAGCGTAGCCAAAATTCCTTGTGCCAAATACAATTCCACCCATTACTAGTTGAACAAAGTTAATGATAAGGCTCATTACACTTTCTTCTTCATAATATATTTTAATGCAATTCTTACTCTGCCACAGTGTATATATACCATGTTGATGCTCAACAATTATTCAAAATACTGCTTGATTACAAAAAAATACCTTAGCTTACTTTTGCAAACTTACTTACATTTTTCAAGACAAAATTATAAAGAAAGCTGTCAATCCATCCTTCATTCTCTGTTCTACCATAACTCCAAACCCAATGAAAATCTCACCAATAGAATTCAAGGTCTTCTTTTCCTTACAGAATCTAGCACTTTCACCATAGTTTTATAAAAGAAATAAATTAGGTGTCAACACATAAAACTTTTCTTTCTAACCTAGTATCTTGTTTTTCAGTGACCAGGTCACTATTTTTCTAAAGGGCCATTTTGGGGGATGATTTCCCAACCTGGTTATAATCAATTGAGACTCATGAATTTCTTAATTGGTGTTACATCAAACTCTTTCCCCATACAAAACACTAGATTTCTAATCCATTCCATTGATTTAGCAACCTTAATAATTCAAGAACGTTGGTGGATGCCTCACTGAAAATGCCAACCAGTTGACTATATTCCAGAACATTCAATAAGCAATTGTTAATAAGTAAAGGCAAGAAGTCTATGTAACAGCAACCAAAAGATGAACCAATTTAAAAAGATGACTTGATAAATAAAGTGAACATAGTTATATGCTCATCTGATGACTGAAAGGTTAGAGGTTCAAGTCCACCCAGAGCTGCCTGATAGGAAATGTCTGACAATCTACTTTCCAAAAAATCAGCCCTTGAAAGCTCTACGGATCAAAGCTCTAGTCTGACACTCATGTCGTTACCATGAGTTTGAATCAACTCAATTGTTCTTGTTGTTGTTGTTAGGTGCCATTGAGTCGGTACTGACCCATAGTGACCTTATGCACAGCAGAACGAAACACTGCCCGATCCTGGGCCAACTTCACTACTGTTGGCCACGCTTGAGTCCATCGATGCTGCCACATGGCCAACGCATCTCGTTTGGGGTCTTCCTCTTTTTCTCTGACCCTCCACCTTACCAAACATGATATCCTTCTCCAGTGACTGGTCCCTCCTGATAATATGTCCAAAGTATGAGAGACGAAGTCTGGCCATCTTGGCCTCCAAGGAGCACTCCATCTGCACTTCTTCCAAAATGGATCTATTAGTTCTTTTGGCAGCCCATGGCACTTTCAATATTCTCCTCCAACACCATAACTCAAAATCTTCAGTTCTTCTCTGGTCTTCTTATTTACCGTCCAGATTTTGCATGCATATGAGGTTATTGAAAATACCATGGCTTGGGTCAGGCGCACCTTAGTCCTCAAGCTGACATCTTTGCTCTTCAACACTTTAAAAAG
>NW_006408585.1:5715297-5729769 GCF_000296735.1 Chrysochloris asiatica
TTGGTTTTCTGATTCCAGATCTTTGCACATTTTGTTGTAATATTTGGCTTTATCTTCTCGAGCTGATCTTTGAAATTTTCTGTTCAGCTCTTGGATCTCCTCATTTCTTCCATTTGCTTTAGCATCTCTACGCTGGAGAGCAAGTTTCAGTGTCTCTTCTGACATTCATTTTGACCTTTTCTTTCTCTCTTGTCTTCTTAATGACTTTTTGCTTTCTTCATGTATGATGCTCTTTATGTCATCCCACAACTCCTCTGGTCTTCAATCTTTAGTGTTTAATATCAAATCTGTTCTTCAGATGATCTCTAAATTCAGGTGGGATATGTTCAAGGTCACATTTTGGCTCTCATGTACTTGTTTTAATTTTCTTCAGCTTCAGTTTGAATTTGCATATGAGTAATTGCATATGAGTAATCAACTCAATAGCAACTGGTAATTTGTATGTACATATAAGATGCTTCAGTCATAAGAAGCCATGAAGTTATAATACAAGCTACATGGAAGAACTTTGAAAGCATTACGCTACATGAAATAAGTCAGACACAAAAGGACAAATATTATGATTTCTCTTACATAAAATATAAAATCCTCACAATTGGATGAATAAGCAACATTATGGTAAACAGGGAAAATATTTAAACTGTCAAGGATTTCACTTTACTTGGATCCACAATCAACCCTCTTGGAAGAAGCAGTCAAGAGATCAAATGACGTATGTAACACTGGGCAAATCTGCTGCAAAACATCTCTGTAAAGATGTCATTTTGAGGACTAAGCTGCACCTGACCCATGCCATGGTATTTTCAATTGCCACACATGCATGCAAAAGCTGCACAATAAATAAGTAGACCAAAGAAAAAATGCTGCCTTTGAATTATGGTGTTGGTGAAGAATCTTTAATATGCCATGGAGTGCCAGAAGAATAAACAAATCTGTCTTAGAAAAGTAAAGCCAGAATGTTCATTAGAAGCAAAGATGACATGAATTCATCTCACCTCACCTACTCTGACATGTTAGTAAGAGGGACGAGTCCCTGGAGAAGGATGTGTTTGGTGTAGCAGGTCAGCAAAAATGAGGAAGACCCTCAATGAGATGGATCGACCCAGTTGCAGCAACAATGGGCACAAACACAGCAAGGATTGTGAGGGCTCAGAACTAGATGGTGTTTCATTCTGTGTGCACATGGTTGCTATGAGTTGGAACCAACTGTCTGGCATCTAACAACATATGAAATGTCACAATAGGCAAATTCATAGAAACCGAAAGAAAGCAGATTCGAAGTTACCAGTGGTTACAAGGAGAGAAAAATGTGGAGTTATTGCACAAAGAGTACAGTTTCTGTTTGGGGTGAGAAAAAAAAGTTTGGAAACTGTAGTTATAGTTATACAACATTGAGAGTATAATTAATGCCACTAAATTGTTTATGTTTAAATGTTTAACATGGAGAATTTTATGCTATATGTATTTTACCACAATAAAAAAAAAAAGGAAGAAAATAAAGTTTGTGTGAGAAGAGTCAGTAAATAACCTTATCGGGGACAGTGTGTGCTGATCTGTCCAGAATCTGAGAGGGACAGATAACTTCATCCAGAACTGTCTTCACAGGGATAGTACACAACTTCTGCATGGCATGGTGTGATGCTAGCTGGGAGAGACAGACACTAAAAGTTGATCTGGATGCTAGTCTTCAATAGATAATATTAAGACATCTAACTATCAGTAATCATGTGGCAACCGGTAAACCTGGTTTTAAGACAGCATAGAGGGCCAGAACACACTGGAAAAAATTGCACCCAGAGATGGAAAGATCTATTACGCTTTCAATGAGGGCTGTAACACCCCCGCGCCCTGTGGCTTCTGCTGCAGAGCCACAACAATGACACTGGTAAAGGGCAGAGTTCCTGTGGAAATACTTACGGTGAGATTCTTCTGGTGAAAACGGGTCTCTGAATAAACAGTCTTCATCCCAATAATACATAGCAATGTAGCCCAATGGAATGGCAAGTTGTGGGCAAACTATTCAGAGCTCAGAACCAAGACAATCATTCATTTCACATTGATGGGGGTTGTTGTTAAGTGACCCTGCAGAGGGTTTCCTAGGCTTTAGATCTTTGTGGGAGTAGAAAGTCTCATTTTTCTCTTTAGAACAGCTGATTGGGTCAAGCCATTGATCTTGTGCTTTGCAACCTTTGTGGTTAATAGTTAGCAACCTTTGTGGTTAATAGTCCAGTGCTTATCCTACAGAGCTACACCAGGACTCCTGGGCTCCGACAGGTGGGGGTAACCATCTATAGTTAGTTAAAATGATTAAACCCACAGATATGGCACTTTTCTGATATCCTCAGGTCTCCAACTGGCTGTACATTGCCTAACTCACAGTCAAGGATAGCTCTTGAAGCCTTTCTGCAGCTAGGAAAAGATAAACCCCAGTAATCTACATTTATATGTTAGGTGGATCATACTATATGCTAATAAATCAGTTGGCTCCACCTTCACCGTCCTTCTGCCTGAATTTAATTACTAGTTTAGGCTTTAAAAGGCACTCTGGGCACTCTCTTCACCTGCAAATGAATTTGGCATTCCTGCTCAGAACATGGAGCAGGTCTTCTAAGCTATACTCCGCCCCCAGGTTGTCTAAGCTATACTCCGCCCCTCGTGTGAGGGAGCGCAGGCTGCAGTGCAAGTATGTAGTGGCTGACTATGGGCCCTGGGGCCTCACAAGGACCAACTTCCTCAGATACATTGATGTTTACCACCTTCAGGGTTAAGAGAACTCTTCCTCATCCATCACCTCAACACATCCAATTCAACCAACATTTATTCATCACTTAGGAGGGGTTCTGGTGTGGTGCTGTGGGCTAATGCATCAGATTGCGAAGTTTAAACTGCAAGACTGGTGATTCAAGTTCACCAGCTGCTCCTTGGAAACCCTATACAGGATTGCTATGGGTCGGAATTGACTCTACAGCACTCAACAACAACAACAACAACAATGAGGGGTCCTTTGGCACTGTAGGATAAGCACTGGACTCCAGGGTCAATTTGAACCTCAAGATGGTGGTTCAAACCTACCAACCGCTCCTTGGGAACCCTATACACAATTGCTTTGAGTAGAATGACTCAACAGCATGTAACAACAACACGAGGGGCCAAGTCCTGGCCCTGTGAAGCAAGTTCCTGCCACTAGTATGACTCAGGTGCAAACAAACAAACAAACACATGCAGCATTTAAAATGACCTGCAAAGGTGAAATTCCATGGGAAAAATATGAATTCACAAGGGGTAACGGGAAAGGTAGTTCGTATCATCTCAGACTTGGCTAAACACTGACCTTCCCTCAAGACTGAATGTGAGCGTCACCTCCTCTTAAAAGTCCTCCCTAAGGCTCTGGGCTCACAATCCCCTCACATTCTGCCCACCTTTCTGTTCCTGAATTCAACGCCAGGTTTGTACTGTCTCATCTATACAGGTGAACTTGAGCTTTGTGACTCCAGAACCTAACAAGGTCTCTGGCCATAGTAGATGTTCAGTGAACACTGTGAGTTGAGACATGGAAGTGCAGGCTGGTGTGTGTGATTACACCTTTTTGTGGGTGTGTTTGTACTTACAGGGAGCGGGGCCTCTTTTTCCCAGCTTCATCCCTACTATGTTATATAACACGTCTTCCTATACAAATTACAAAGGGGTGCCTGCCCACCATGCCAATATTTACTGAAACTGAAGTGAATTCCAACGGCCGAAGCAAGAGAAACCAATGTGCTCATCAGTACAAGACCATGAACTGGGGGGCAGGGAGAGGTGGGAGATGAGATAGGAGAAGCAGGCAAGGCCCAGACTACTAAGAGTTTTCCAAGGCGTCTGAACTTTAGAAGGGATGGGAAGCCTTTAAATGACTCTAAGCAGGAGACAGGATGAAGTTACATTTTATATAATTAACACAGGCAGCTCTGTGGAGGATGGATTGGAAGGAGTAAGAACTAGGTATATGGAGATCAACTGGGCTTGCTATTGCGAAAATCCTCATACATGGTAAGAGCCTAATCAAGTGTGTGCTGATGGAAAACTGATTCAAGAAGACTTTAGCTTGCAAATTCAGTAGGATGGAGCAAGTGACAAATGCAATGGAGTTGATGAGAAAGGAAAGTCTGCAGAAACGTCCAGGTGTTTGAATGACGGTGATAGTAGTTCTGATGAGGAAAACAGGAATGGGAGGTTAGGGGAAGACACAGTGTTTAATAGTGGACACGCTGACTAGGACATGCCTGAAAGACCTGTCAGTATGTCTGTCTAGCATGCATACAAAGCAAAGGATCCTGATGCTGTTCTAGGACTTCCTAAGCCACAGTTTCCTCCTGCAGGAAATTCAGGAAGTTCAGCAGCTGCCCCTTCCTCACGGGCTGTCATGAGGAATAAAGGAAACAGGCAAAACGTTTAAAGAGACCTTTTGCTTGTCTCAGTCCTAGTACCTGTAGTCAACCTCAGGGGAGAAGCTGGGAGGCCACTTTGGAAGTCCACAGTATGTAGGCAATAGGCTTAAGACCATAAAAGTTGAGATCATTTGAAATGAGAAAGACAACAATAGAAGAACCAAACCCTGGGGGATAATATTTAAGAAGGCTGGGGGATGATAAAAAGAAGCACCAACTTGATAAAAACAACTTGAGGATGAAAAGATGATCGCAGAAGGCACTGGAGAAATAGAGAATCGGGGAAGCAAAGAGCCACAAGCACCAGCCTACAAGACACAGGAGGACTGGCCTGGCATGTTTGCATGGTCATCTTGTCCTCCGGAGTGGTGGCACAGGCAAAAGCCAGACTGCAGAGGGGTGAGAAAAGTCTCAGGAGGGGATGGGGGCACTTGTACAGACAGCAGACTGAAGAAATGGCTGAGAAGGAAACGGGAGCATTGAGTTTTGCCTCAAAAGGGAAGCAAACAAGGTCAAGAGAGGGCTGGGTGGTTTGATCTGTGGGGATTTGGATCTGTTTCTTTTAAAGGAAAGATGTAAGGAGAAGGGGAAAGGAGGCAAGTACAGGGAAGGGAAAGTCTGACCTAAGAGAAAACCCAGAGGGCCCAGAATGAGCAGGTGGAGGATTGGGCTTGAACAGGAAGTCCTTCTCATAGCAGAGAGCAGAATCTCAGGAACAACAGGAAAATAGGGCTGCAGAAGAGGGTAGGTGCACAGGTGGGTACCAGAAGCTAAGGAAGGTCACACCTGTCAGCTTCAGTTTTCTTTGTAACACTACTGCACTTGCCTACAGAGAATAATTTAAGTGTTAGGAAAGAAACAGGTTCTTCCTGATTCTAATTCTAACTCTTGTCTGAGAGAGACCTTCCAAAACAGTGATCCAAACAAAAGAAAAGGGGGCCTGCTAAAAGTGAGGAGGGGATGACTTTATATTACAATATTCCAGTTAAAAACAGGGCAAAATATTAACAATTGCTAAATGTAACTGATGGATATTCATCATACTGTTCTAATTTCTTATATAGTTCATTCTCTTCACATTAATTAATTTATTTTTTTTTTGCAAATCGGGTTGGGCCCAGGCTGGAGAAAGGGCTTAAGGAAAGTAGTGAGATGTCATTATTAGATGGTGTCTTCTTTTTATTCAATTAAAGCACAATTGTCACTATGTCAATTATCTGCAAAATATCACTGGGAATCTTATTTTAATAGAAAGACTCATAATTTTCAGAATCATTATTTTTCCTGTTTTAAAACAAAATTCAGATACAAATTTTAGCAGAAAGAATTCGGGTCACTGAGAAAAATCAGCAATGAGCTCCTGTAGAAGGAAGTTCAGGACTCATTGATTTTGCCAGCACAGAATATTTTAAGGAGAATAATGGCAAATGAAGGAGCTCTGGGAGCGTAGTGGTTACGAATCGGGTTGCGAACCTTAAGGCCAGCAGTGCGAAACTACCAGCCGCTTCGCGGGAGAAAGAGGAGGCGTTCTGCTCCCGTAAAGATTTATAGCCTCGGAAACCCTGTACAGGGTCGCTATGGGTCAGAACCGACTCGACGGCACATAACAACAACAAAATGGCGAATGAGGTTCAAGGTCACAGTTGAATCTTGATTTAGAGTATGTCTTGTTCTCTCTACAAAGGGGAGCTATCATGAATAAGATTCTTAACATCAGGTTTATCAGAAGATGAATTAAATCTCTCACTCTCTGCTGCTGTGGAAATTACCTATCACCCACACCAAAGCTGTTAACATTTTCTTTCGGGAACCTCTAAGGCCACTCTTCTTTCCACACACCTTTGACACTTACCTAAATAATCAAGGGAATAAAAACCACACTAGTACATTCATTCTCTCTTAAACTACAACTAAAGTTGCTCCAAAAGTCACAAAAACATCTGTTATGGTCTGTACCTGGTATATACAATTTTAAAAGGGAAAATCTTTTAGCTGTATAGCTGACAGGGTTTGAATCGTGATTTAGACTCCATAGGCTTGGTGGAGTCTCCATTCCACAAATGTGCCCTGCAACCCCTACAGGGTGCAGAGCACTTTGCCAGATGCTAGGGGGACGCTGAGGGTCTCTAGAGTTCACAGAAATAGCTGGACTGCTGGGTTGAAAGAAGCAAGTCAGTGGCCAAAGTGAGGCAGAAGCCCACGAACATATTCTTATTCAACCCCAGACATCTGCAACAGCAGTGCCCTAAGAATCAATACAACCACAACCCAGGTACAGGGTGTGCATGACAAGAAGGCGAGGAGGCCTTGCGGGGAGACTCAAAACAATACAGTCTCCAAATAGTCAAGGAGTAAGCGAACAAAGCCTTCTGAACAACCAAAACTAAGGCTGTGCTAAAAACATCAAAGACCCTGCTGTGTCTGACTTGGGAGCAAAAGAAACTTCAGTTCTGAACATTTTAATCTGTACCATTCAAAACCCTCTGACTTAAAACCCACTGGAAAGTCAACGGATGAAACTAGAAATATTCATCTTCAAAATGAGTTGCTATTGGTTTCATCCATAAATGCACAAGTTCAAGTGGAAATTTGTAAAAGGGCAGTTGTTCTCCTTGAAAGCATGACTGAGCAATTCACATCCAATTACTAGTATTCGTTATTCAAACATAAATCCAAGGAAGTATCTTTCGCTGTTAATTGAAAAGACACTATTTACCATCATCACTCTTAATTGCATTAATAAAAGTGCTCACTTCAAGCTTTTCAAAGTACACCTTTGTAACTAGATAATTCTTTCTGGTTTGTTGGTTCACACTAACTCAGACCCTTCTATCTCCCCAGTAACAAATGAGCAAAGCAGCAGATTAGATATCAAAGTAAACGAACTTGGGCCAACATCACAGCTTTAATCAGTTCACATCCATTCTCTCATATTTCTGGCACGCTCTTTCAGAGGAGACCTATGTGCCTCTTCTTCCAGTAAATGGATGTTCCTCTTAATTATAGTACAGAATTTTCAATGAAAATCAAAACAGTAAGACTTAAAAATCTCTTCTAACTCTAGAATTCTTTGTAAATAAATACCTTTGTGCTTTTTAGTTACCGAAAAGGCTGAACCCATGATTTCAGAGTTAAGTGCTTCAGGGTAGAGTGGTGCTGATGATGTAATTGATAGATCATCATTTCTAGGCAGTGATAGTGTCATGTTTGATGGTTTATGAAATCCTCACTGGATTCTTACAAAACCCCATGAGGTAGGTACTCTTGTCAGTGAAGAGAAAACCGAGGTTTGTGGGATTTAAATGAGCTCAGCTAATAACACAGAATTGATAGATGAACTTTAACTTGGCTGACTCCCAACCAACACACTATGATGCACTGATAATTATGGTCATTGTCCAATAAATACTCCTGAAAGTCTGTATCTCTGTGTTATTAGTCCATAATTGTAGATTCTGCATCCTAATTTATGTGACTTAGGCAAATATTAATGTGGTTTTTACATTAAACACAGACCAATGAACATCGAAGGGAGGATAGGAAACATTCTGAAAATCAGGGAGGTATAAAAATAGGCATTCTCCAAAATTACTCAAATTTGGAAAAATTATTGAACATTTAGTCCACAAGATGATAGTCATCAATAAAGTACATGAACTTTCCTGTAGTAAGCAAGAGTCAATTGTATCTAGTTATTAATAATGGCTGAGGTTTCATTTCATTTGTTCGTATGCATATCGACACTGTGATCATAAATTCCCATCTAGATATTTATGAAGGACAGTAGTTTCATATGGTAAGCAATGGACTGCAGACCACAAGGTCTATGGTTAGAATGCACCAAGAGCTCTGCAGGAGAAAGATGAGGTTTTTTGCTCCTATGAAGATTTGAACATCCTGGGAAACCTGATACAGAATCTCTGAGTTGGAACCAACTCCATGACACTTAACAATAGCATTCATTTATAATTTTGTAAAAACAGCAATGACTTTGGGACCCTGTCAGTTGTATCACTGCAATATAATTATCCCATCCCCTTAAATTATTGAAACATTGTAGTAATACTTGTGAGCCTGGAGAAGACAAATATAAGGGTAAGTCAAAAAATACTGTTACAAAGCCATACCCACTGCCATCAAGTGGATTCTGCCTCACAGCAACTCTCTTGAGTTAAAAACAGAACTGCTCTATAGGGTTTCCAAGGCTGTAAAGTTTTATGAAGTCAACTGTCTCATCCTTCTCTGACGGACTGGCTAGTGGATCCGAACTGATAACCTTTTGGTTAGCATCCCAACACTTTGCCCAATGTGCCATCAAAGCTCCTATCAAATCATAGAAACCTTAACTAAATAAACAAAAACAGCAAACTGTGAAGCTGTGTGTATTATCAAAATATGAGTGTCTTTAGAAAACTAACAGAAATCAAAGCTCTCATTTCTTGAGAATCTATTTGCGCTGAGCACTTCTTTTATGTATTACACTTAATATTCACAATGATGGATGACTTAGGTACACCTGACCCGAGTCATGGTCTTATCAATCACCCACATACAAGCGAATGCTGGACAATGAGACAACATAGGGAACATCCCCTAGTCTTCCAGAAGAACAAACAAATCTATCTTAGAAGAAAGAAAACTGGAATGCTCTTGACAAGTGAGGATAGTGATACTGTAGCTCGCTTACTCGGGACACGTCATCAGGGAGCGCCAATCACTAAGAAAGGACAGCATGTTTGGTAAAGTCAAGGGTCAACAAAAATGAGGGAAGTCCTCAGTGAGATGGAGTGATACAACAGCCACAACAATGGGTTCAGATCTATCAAAGGTCATGAAGATGGTGCAGAACTGGGCAACATTTCATTCTGATATACATAAAGTCCGAGTCAATTGGACAACTGACCCTAGTTAATATTGGCACCATTTTTAAGAGAAGAAAACGAATCATCAAATATTAATAGACTTGCTCGTTGTTTACACTTCTGTCTGTAGCTGAGCTGGGACTTATACACTTGACTTACTGAGGATGCCAAGTTGGCCCACTTCCCACCACTCTGTTAGCACCTCCACATGTCAAGCTTGTTCCCACTTTAAGGACTTTGCCTTGGCTGTTCCCTCTACCTGGGAGCTCCTTCTCCGTCCTTTACAAGGCTTGTTTGTGTCATGACTCATGTATCTCTGTGAGGCCTTCCCTAACCACTCTCAATAAAGCAGTCACCTTCTCACCTCGGTCACATCACCATCTTCTAACCCTCCACTTAGCATTTAACCACCATGTGTTACTGCCTTATTCATTTGTTTACTTGTGATTACAGACTCTGTGCAAAGGCAGAAGATCTGTGAGAACTGAGACTCTGGGTGTTGCATTCTCCACCCCATGGTACCTGACACACCAAAACCAAAAATAACACCCAAGTGCTGTGGAGTTCATTCCAATTTCATGTGTATCAGAGGAGAACTGTGCTCCACCGCGTTCTCAAGATTGTGATCTTTCTAAAGCAGACTGCCAGGCCTTTCTTCCAAGGCTCCTCTGGGTGGGTTCAAACCAATAAACCAACAATGAGTAGTCAAGCTTTGAATGACGTGCACCACCCGGGGCTGCTGCCTGGCACACCGGTATTGTTGTTGCAGTTGTAGTGAGCTATCTCTGAGTCACTTCTGACTCACAGTGACCCCACGTACAATAGAACAAAACGCTGCCGAGTCCTGTATCATCCTCACAATATTGCTATGCTTGAGCGCACTGTTACAGCCACTGTGTTAACCCATTTTGTTTTTTCACTGACCAGCATGCTGTCCTCTCAAGGGACTGATGCCTTCTGATGAAAAGTTCAAAGTACATGAGATGAAGTCTCACTCTCCTGACACGACACGCAGTACGTGGCTAACAAAGACCTCTGAATGACTACATGGCTTTGCTACTGCCTCCATGACACATGGAGTAGAAGCTGGGGAAAGAATCTTGGCCTGAGCCCAGAGAGCTGGAGTCCACCTTTACTTCTAACTAGCGATGGGGCTGCTCTTGGGTAATATACCTTCTACTCACTTTTCACCTTCATCAGGTGACTTTCCAAGGTGTCAGCTAAGTTAATTTTGCTGGAACTCAAGAGAAGATTAGAAAATCTTGTTGTGTTAGCTGGAACGTCTCAAGCCATAGGAAGCCAGGGTTAAAAGGACAAGTATCACTGTCGTGTGTCACCATTTGGTCCTGGATTCACACAGTAGTTCTCCATCATGGCTGATACTGCTCAAAAGGAAGGTAAACATTTTAAGAAAAAAAGTATACATAACAGATAAATCTCTTGTTTTCTTTCCACAGGGGAACCCAGATGGCAAGCCAAGGTCATTCCAACTGTCCTAGTTTTCTGGGTGTCTGGGTGTTTGTGTGTGTTTTTAACCTTTTTTATCTACTGCAATCCTCAAAGTAACCCTTTCAAAAATAGAGGCTTTTGAAAATAAAATAACACAGCCGAATGGGTCCTAAAATGGGTCATCATCTGGGTCTATTTTACCAGGAACCAAAAGTCAGTGAGAATGTACTCTTTAGAAGAGCAGTTTTTTCTCCAAACTTTATAGCTCTCTCTTTTCTACTTGGTAACTATTCCCTATAACTAATTGAAATGAAAAATGTTCTCTAATAAAGAGAAAAATACTAGAACTGTGCCTGGAGAATTAGGAACTTGTACAGCTTTGACACCTTTAGATTTGAGGCTCTTTCCCTATGGCTGCATCAGGCTTCAAGGTGAGTGACCAGAATACTGTCATTATGTGCATATGGAGATTTGTCTACAGGTACAGAGCCCACTGTTTACATACATCCTTACTAAAAGGGTCCCAGAGGTCCTGGTGTGGTGCTGTAGGATAAGCACAGACCTACTAATTACAAGGTTGGTGGTTCAAACCTACTAGTTGTTCCTTGGAAACCCTAAATAGGGTCACTATAAATCAGAACCAACTCAAAGTCACTTAACAACAACAACAACAGGATCCAAGACCCCCAAAAGTGTCAGAAGCACTGCTTTAAAAGGAATCTACTACCCACATTTCTGTACTATAAGGGAACAAAATATTTTAGTGCTACATAATAAAGTACCTCAGAGGTCCACAGTTAAGTGCACTCTATTTAAGGAATTACACTAATATTGTGTGTTCTTCCAAAAATAATTTCAGAGCCCAGGATGGATCTAAGAATCAGCAGAATAGTAACCAGAAGACATTTCAGAAGGAAGCAGACTTGGCATGTCCAATGGAACCATTAACTAGAACCGCATAACTCTAATGCTGGAAGGGATCACAGGGCTGACCCTCTGACCTTACAGATGAAACAACCAAACCCCAGCATGAGGGCAGAGACCACAGCATTACATTGAAGAGCTGACAAAGATAGGCAGACTTTGGCAGTACAAATGATTAAAGTGCTCAGATGCTGACCAAAGGATGGAGGTTCAAATGTACCCAGGGGCACCTTGGAAGAAAGACCTGGAAATCTTAGTCCAAAAAATCATCCATTGAAAATCCAAAGAATCACAGTTTTACTCTGACACACATAAGGTCTCCGTGAGTCCGAATCGACTGGATAGCAATTGGTAAACTGATATGACTATGCTTTCAAGACTAAGCTATGCAAATACAGGAGTCCTGGTGTGACGCTGTGGGTTAATGTGCCAGACTGCAAAGCCATTTGAACTGCTCCTTGGAAACCCTATACAGGGTCGCTGTGGGTTGGAACCCACTCGACGGCACTTAACAACAACAGCAACATGCAAATACAAGGGATGTTGGTGGTGGTGGTGTTAAGTGCTGTTCAGTCAGTTCCAACCCACAGCAAGCCTGTATAGGGTTTCTGAAGAGTGAGTGGTGAGCCTGAACCGCTGACCTCATGGTTCAAACTGAATTTGCAGTGCAGCGCATTAACCTACAGTGCTACACCAGGACCCCAGACCTGGGACAGGAGGGCGAGAAGATGATGTATAAATGAAAATGCAATTTTGTGGTTAGGACTTTTAAGTCTATAAAAGTCTATAACGGGCCAGGTCTATAACAGGTATGGAACATGTTCACACTGGCCCTACGTGATAATCTCTGTTATTAATGTGATTATAAGGGGTGCATGTTGACAATAGCTGTATCCTATGGCAAATTTCTTAATTTTATTTTATTTTTTTAACCATAAACACAAACTAAATATCTTTGGTTATCTTTTAAGTATTTCTCTCCTTGTGAGGTCAAGGTATGCAAGAAAACTCAAAGGAACTTTCAAGAAGGCAGCACATAATAAAAGCACTGCTGGTGAGCCCCTATTCAGTGTTCTTTCTACTGCAAAAGTCCTAGGTACTTTGACCATTGCTATTCTAATTTATTAGAGCTACAGAAACACACTAACATGATAATGTGATAAATATCTCCAGACAGTAGAGTGAATTGCAACAGATTCTTCAGCCCAGCACTTAAATACTAGGATAGTCAATACCCTTGAGCTCATTCTTCCATCTAATTAAAATGTCTGTCCTACAAGTGACTTATAGTATTTGTCATCACTCAATGTGGCTATATAGACTGGTGACTAGAGACACTTAGGAACTTACAAAGCACTAATTACCAGGCTGGGAGACAGGCTTCTAGCAAAAGCTTAACAGTGGAGCAGTCTTTCTCTGAAATGAGGTAACAGGGACATAACTTATATCCATCCCTTAGAACCAATAGTGAATTAGTGTAAACCAAGAAACACAACTGCAGGTCATCTCTGGATCTGAATTGAGCACCCACTGTGTATTTCCACTTCTAAGCCAACGAAATGGTGCCAACATCACTATCAATGTTGTAAAAGTCATTTAGACATGAGCTAAATCCTCTCCAGGTGTAAGCAATTTAGATTTGGATCAATTTAATTCTTAGGAATTACTAACTTTGATAGGACAATTCATTTTGACTGCTTAAAAGCAAACCAATTGATCTGAAGGGGAAAAAAATATATATGGAAGCAGAGGTTCTAGAGATAGAAGGGTTATTAGAGATTTTCTAGTGCAAGTCTCTCATTAGATAAACCAGGGAATTGAAATTCTGATGAATAGAGGTCTATTTTTTGAGAATTTTTAGTAAAATTTTTTTTTAATTGAGTAGTTAATAAAATGGCTACTTCACAGTAAAAATTAACACCTGATATCTTTAATAGCAGTCTCACTTGCTCTAAAATTTTAGGACACACACACAACATATGGAGCCCTGATGCACAGTGGTTAAGCGCTCAGTGGCTAACCAAAATGTCTGTGGTTCGAACCCACTGGCTATTCTGCTGGAGAATGGTGTGGAGTCTACTTTCATAAAATACAGAGCCTTGAGACAGTTCTACTGTGCCCTATAGGGTTCCCAGGGGTCTGAAGCCACTCAATGGGCAAAAGGATGCATATTGTTGTTTTTAAGTGCCATCAAATCAGTTCTGACTCATGGGGACTCTGTTACAGGGTTTCTGAGAAGTGGCTGGGGTGGGGGTGGGGGTTTAAACTGCCAGCCTTTCAATGAACAAACCAGTGTTTTTCCTACAGTGCCACACTAGGACTCCATCAGGACACATGTAGCTGTAAATTCACTATCCATCGATCAGTTTGTCAAATTGTACTGGCTTACATGTTGCTATGGTGCTGGAAGGTATAGCGCCAGTATTTCAAATACTAGTAGGGTCACCCAAGGTAGACACATTTCAGTGGATCAAGACAGAGTAGGAAGGAAGGTCTGGCAATCTACTTCTTAAAATTAGCCAGAGAAAACCTTATAGAGCACAACAGAGTATTGTCTGAGATCGTTCTAGAAGATAAAACACAGTAACAGCAACCAAGCACTAGGCTTGTCACTGATAATAAAAATGGTACAGAATCTGGGAAGGTTTTGTTCTGTTGAACCTGGGGTTTCTGTGAGTTGGAGCTGACTCAATGACAACTAACAACAACACATGTATATATATATATATGTTGTTGTTGTTAAGTGCCGTCGAGTCGGTTCCGACCCATAGCGACCCTGTACAGGGTTTCCGAGGGTGTAAATCCTTCAT
>NW_006408585.1:5729911-5757538 GCF_000296735.1 Chrysochloris asiatica
AAGTAAATATTTAAATTCATTGATTAATGCATTCTAGATAAGTAGATACATGCAGACAAATTAATAAAACTCTGTCTAGGGAAGTAGATACATATAGGTAGTCAATGGAATTGTGTGTGTCACACATTATATCATTATATAAGGCAGGGTAACAATAATTCTTTGGCAGGCTCTATGGTTCCCACATTCTTTTATTTAAAAAAAAAAAAAAAAGATTTTTAAGGTTTGAGTCAGAGCAGGTGTTGCAAACTCAAAAGCCTCCAGACCCAAGCAGGAAATGATTGACGAGGGCAAGTCTAAGTGATGAGGAGTGGTGGAGCCTGTGGCAAACTGAAGTATCCTACCACTGCATGCCTTCAGCTTCAACATTTAAAACATCTGCGCCTGCTAAGGGTAGCTTGGACATTGGATACTCAAATGGGGAGGGAAGGACAACAAAGGCAAGAAGTGACTGGCTTACAAGGTTTCAAGAGGGAACCTGTTGCTAGGGAGCATGGAGGAAGGCAGAATCTCCAGTAGGTACTATTCAATCTGTCTGGGCGTAGCTGATGAAAGGAGATACAGATGGGTAACTCGTGATACTGTAAGGAATAATGCTTATCAGGACAGATTATGAGGGTTGGAAATGCAAAAGTAGAAGTTTTATAACAAGGAAGGGAGTGATTAATTCTCCAAGATAGGAGTGGAGGCCTCTGGGACCATCAACGGAGAAGAGCCGAGAGCGGGACCCTACCCAGAGAAACAGAGATGCCTGAGATGGAGACAGAGATGATGACGTGGAGTGATGAAGCGACTGGGGACTCTGAACTCAAGTAGGGAGAGGAGGGGTGGGGGAAGTGTAGGGGGTGGGTTTCTGGGATATACCCTTTAGGTGGTTGATGATTCATGGAGGGGATTGGAACCATGGCAGTGAGATGATATACGATGGAATGAATATAAAACTAAAGTTCTCCCATGTAAACTAACATATAATTTTCAATAAAACATTAAAAAAAAAAATTAAAAATCTGTGCCTGCTGTGGCACTGGACCACAAGGCTGCAAGGTCAGCGGTTCCAACTCACCAGCCGCTCCCCGGAAACCCTATACGGGGTTGCAATGAGTTGGAATGGAGTCTGGATGTGTAGCTGTAGGATAAGGACTGGACCACAAGGCCAGTTTAAACTGCAAAGTCAGTAGTTCAAATTCACCAGCTACTCCTTGGAAACTCTATACAAGATCACTGTGAGTCAGAAACAACTCAACAGCACTTAACAACAACAACTTGATACTCCACAGACTGTCTGTAGGCCTCAGAGCTACGACGTTTTTTGGTTGCTGTTGTTCTGAACTACATGTTTCTCCTGCTTCAACATCTTAGGATTAGTTTGTGACCTGTGCAGCTGAAAGCCATTGATGGTCGGAATTGGGTGCTATCCCCTTTGCCTTGGGGAGTCGATAGTTCTTTCAGGTCATATGTTGACAGCATCCCAACTTAGTTCCTTCCCAAACTTTCCAAATATGGAACTCTTTCTATGGGTCAGGAACTGTTCTCTTTCAAAGGGCATCTGTGATGTGACTGGAAAAACATGATCAGGTCAGAAGTTCCGTTTTCTTCTGAGGAATGAGTTTTCAGAGTCATGTAACTGAAGCAGGCGTGTAGCTGTCATTGCTAGGACTGTAAAAATCAGCTGTGTTTTTCCTCCAGGAAAATGTTCCTGACCTTCCTCAACTGGGTGTTTACCAGCATCTTGTTGTTGTTGTGAAGTGCTATCAAGTGGTTTCTGACTCATAGTGACCACACATAGGGTTTCCAAGACTGGCTTGTGGGTTTGAACTGATGATTTTGTAGTCAGCAGTCCAGTGCTTATCCTTACTAAAACACAGCTGCTGCTAAGTCAACTCCAACTCCTGGTAACCCCATGTGTGTCAGAGTAGAACTGTGCTCCACAGGGTTTTCAGTGACTGATTTTTCTGAAGCAGATCTCCAATCCTTTCTTCATCCAACCTTCCAAGTAACAGCCAAATACATTAACCATATACACCATCCAGAGACTCTTAGCACTATTTTGTTTTTCAATCTCTCACCCTATTAGAACCATAAGGCCTTTGAAGGAATGGACCATGTCCATGCTATTTACTTGACTCTCCGGCATAAAGCACAGTGCCTGGCATACACTAGGTGCTCAACAGTAGATGAACACTCACTTAAGGCTTGGTTTTCACAGACGACTGTTAGAGCAGCTACCCCAGAAGCAAAGGAGATAAATCCAAGTTAATCATCCAAACTATTACACCCTGAACTCCCTCTGACCACTCTCTCACACACACTGCCATGAGAGACCAATCCATCCATCCATTCATTCAGAATGGGAGTGAGGGTGAACAATGGAGATTCGTGATGCTGAGGGAACACTAAAGAAGCAGACCAAACCCAGACTTAGCATGTTAGAGAAAGTTTTCTGAAAAAGTGATGTCTAAACTGAGACCTGAAGTATAAACAGGAATTAGCAAGGTGAAGGGTGATCTGTATGGAACTGAGAAAAGTTCATTGTGATTTTGCACAGAGTATGCTCAAGAGGAAATCCAGGGTGAGACCATGCAGAACATTCTAAACCATTTTTTAAGACTTTGGGTTTAATCCTAAGATCATTTTGGATACAATAATGACAATAATGACAAGAGTGAAGAAAATTGGTCAGGAACAGTATTTTTAACACAAGCATTGTTCTTACCACGTTCTAATAAAACAGAGTTAAGTCGTTAACCCAAAGGACACTTGCTCCAATCAATTTTTCAGAAAATGTTGTTGTTGTTAAGCGCTGTTGAGTAGGTTCTGACTCATAGTGACCCTGTATAGGGTTTCTGAGGAGCGTCTGGTGGGTTGGAACCACCAACCTTGCTGTTCAAACTGACCTTGTGGTCCAGTGCTTATCCTCAAGCACCACAATAGAAAACAAGCTAACAAATAAAAACTACAGAAAACCCAAGACACTTCTCTTATCCTAAGTAAATGCTACTCACTTCATGAATCTATACTGCCCTTTTACCATCACCACTAATTGTCGTTCTAAACACTTGGCTAGTTACTAAAGCTATATAAGATCCAATGATTCATTCTTTACCCACCAGCCTCATTAACTCGCTAAGGTTGAAGTATAATGTTTAAATGCTTCTTCATGCTATCGATTGTAACATGTTGGACTCACAAACTACTAGTACAGAAGTTACAATATATTGTTGTGTTGTTCGGTTGCAGCGAATCAGTTCTGAATCACAGAGACCCTATGAACAAAAGAACGGAATACCACCAGGTCCTGCACAATCCTAACAACCATTGTTAACCTTGAGGCCTCTACTGTTACCACTGTGCCAATCCATCTCCTTGGGGGTCTTCCTGGTTTTCACTGAGCCATCATTTTACCAAGCATGACATGATGCCCTTCTCCAGGGACTAAATATGTCTGAAGTATGAGAGACAAAGTCTCGCCATTCTGGCTTCGAAGGAGCATTCTGCCTGTACGTCTTCCAACACAGATTTGTTTGTTCTTCTAGCAGCCCATGGTAGGTGTAATATTCTTCTCCAACACCATAACTCAAATGTAACACATTACTCATTTTAAAAGTGTTTGTAAAAATGAAGCAAAAGCAAACAATTGTCTATACAGAGGGTTTTCAATTCCTTGCTATACACTAAGGGCATAAAAATCTAGTCTGATCTTCACTGAATTAGAAGTGTGACCACTCCCCAATATTTTTCATTTATTTATTTTAGAAAGATGAAGAAAATAATTAAGGAAAGATGCTTCCTAAGTACATATATACTTCATGTGTCCTGAAAACTACATTTAAAAATTCATTAATTTGGCAAGTATTTAGTACTTCTTGTGGCAGACGCTGTTTAAGATATGGAGGCTAGACCAGTGAATAAGAGGTGGAATCCCTGTTCCCAAGGTGGCTAGACTGTAACAGAA
Organism: Chrysochloris asiatica; assembly: GCF_000296735.1. Taxonomy (NCBI): domain Eukaryota; kingdom Metazoa; phylum Chordata; class Mammalia; order Afrosoricida; family Chrysochloridae; genus Chrysochloris; species Chrysochloris asiatica. Next base: position 5,733,864 of record NW_006408585.1, read on the forward strand.
GATGATGGTATAGTAAACAAGTCAACTAACAGGTGGATCTCAGAGAGTGATGAGTACAATGAAGACAAGAAAACAGGATGACAAAATAATAACAGTCAGAAAAATGCTCTCTACGTAGGAAACATTTGAGCCACAGCCTTATAAGCAGCTGACCCCACTGCATCAAATTCTTACAAGGAAAATGAAGACACTGCATGCTCAGCACAACTCCTATACACTGAATCTAATCAGCATAACAAAAAGTGTAAAGTATGTTTTCCCCTACACACTGAGTTTGTCCATCAGAGTTCAAATCTCCTTACCAACTGGCTCAGAAAAAAAAATCAATTGTGCAAATCATTATTTATTTTATTTAGTTGACAAGAAAATGAACACTAGATAAATAATTTGGAAGCGTTCTGATGCTATAAATTCATGCACCTGGATCTAGGAATCAAAGGAAGAGGTAATCAATGATTGCCTGTGATTACCTGGCTGCTTCACCTGACTACAGAATAGGTACAAAACAGAACACAGAAGCTGAGAGAAAACAGCCCTCCTTTGCTTCAGGGACCAGAATGTCTGCAGTAGAATTGAACCAGGAAAACAGCCTGGGACTCAGCCAAGCAGGTCCTTCCTTCCTGAGGGGGCGCCAAGCTTTTTCTATGACACAGCCTCCAGCTCCTCCTGCCTCCCCCTGGGTGGTGTTGTTATTAAGTGCCATCGTCCAGTTGGTTCCGATTCATTGTTGTGGTTGTTAGGTGCCATCGAGTCGGTACTGACTCATAGCAACCTTATGCACAACAGAACGAAACACTGCCTGATCCTGGGCCAACCTCACAATTGTTGCCACGCTTGAGTCCATGGGTGCTGCCACTTGGCCAATCCATCTTGTTGGGGGGTCTTCATCTTTTTCTCTGAACCTCCACTTTACCAAACATGATATCCTTTCCCAGCAACTGGTTCCTCCTAACAATATGTCCAAAGTATGAGAGACGAAGTTTGTCCATCTTGGCCTCCAAGGAGCACTCTGGCTGCACTTCTTCCAACACAGATCTGTTGGTTCTTTTGGCAGCCCATGGCACTTTCAATATTCTCCTCCAACACCATCACTCAAAATCATCAATTCTTCTAAGGTCTTCCTTATTTACTGTCCAGCTTTCGCATGCATATGAGGTTATTGAAAATACCATGGCTTGGGTCAGGCACACCTTAGTCCTCAAGCTGACATCTTTGCTCTCCAACACTTTAAAAAGGTCTTGTGCAGCAGATTTGCCTAATGCAATATATCATTTGATTTCTTGACTGCTGCTTCCATGAGTGTTGATAGTTGATCCAAGAACAATGAAGTCCTTGACAACTTCAATCTTTTCTCCATTGATAAAAATGTTGTTTATTGGTCCAGTGGCGAGGATTTTTGTTTTCTTTACATTGAGATGCAATCCATACTGAAGGCTGTGGTCTTTGATCTTCATCAGTAAATATTTTAAGTTCTCTTCACTTTTGGACTCATACTGACCCTTTAAAGGGTTTACGAGGAGCAACTGTGGAATTTGAACCACTGACTTTGTGATTCAAAGAGACCTTGTGGTTTGGTGCATTATCTCACAGCACCACACCAGGATCCTGATGTCCCCATAATCAGCATTATATATTATAGATGATAGTCCTAATACATGTGAAAAGTCAGTCAGTCAAGAAACAGAGATGATAGAAGGAAAAGGGTTTTAACTCAGGCAAATCGTCAGTTTTCAGAAGTCCAGAAAGTGATGCAAAATAAACAAGCTCTGGCACTATGGGTTGGTGCACCAGACTGCAAAGCCGTTTGAACTACAAGGTTGGCGGTTCAAGCTCACCAGCTACTCCCTGGAAACCCTATACAGAGTCGCTATAGGTTGGAACTGACTCAACAACACTTCACAACAACAAAACAAGAAGCTAGAGAAAAAAACTGACAGTGATGATTCAGAAAATGAGATTGTGTCCAAAAATCAGAAACTATATTTAATATTTTTTTATTCTGATGCTTTTTAAAGCTCTTACTCCGATACGTATTTTTTACACCAAAAAGGCAATATCATTTTCAAGGTGCAGACTTAGCTCAAATCTAATTCTGTTGCTTGCTAGCATCTTATTTAGCATTTTCTTTGGTATATTAATCATATATCACTGTAATAAACAGTCATGCACAATTCTGTGCATGGACAGTGCTTTTCATTTCTTTTTGTAAATATTTAATTGTGGCTATGATACATATTATGCTCAACTTTTCTAGAAACTGTCTAACTATTTTCCAGTGAACATGACTGCACAATTTTACATTCCCAAAAGCAGTGTAGGTGAGTTCAGCTGCTCTGCCTCCTCACCAAGACTTTGTACAGTCAGTCTTTTTAATGTTAACCTTTCTAATGGGTACATATTAATACCTCATTTTGTTTTTAATTTCCAAAAATGACTAATACTTTTGAGCATCTATTAATGGGCTATTTTGCCATAAAGGTATCCATACAAATTTCCAGCCCATTTATAAACTTAAGTGACTTGTCTCATTATTATTGAGTTGTAAGCATTCTTTTATATATTCACGTTACAAGTCTTGTATCTGATTTGCATGTTATAAATATTTTCTCCTAGTCTGTGCCTTGAACTTTCACTTTCGTATCTTTTAAAATAGTTCTATATTGTGATAAAGTCCAGTGCATTCTTTTTTATCTTTTGTAGTTGGTACTTTTGAGTGAGCTTCCAATTCCAAGGTCACTGAGATTTTCTTCTGTGTTTTCCTCAAGATTTTTCAAAATTAACCTCTTACATTTAGCTCCATGATCCATTTGGAATTAATGTTTATGTATGGGTGAGATAATAGTGAATGTTTTTATTATTCTGCATATGGCTATCTCACTCATAAAGCACCATTTGTTGAAAAAAATTGTCTTTTCCTAATGAATTACCTTGGCATCTTTTGTCAGATATAAATTGATAATATAAACTGGTCAATTTCTTTTTCTATATTCTCTTTAATCCAATACCACACTACCTTAATTATTGTAGGATTGCTTTTTGGATCAATTTGTCCATTTATATAACAAAGTCTGCTGAGAGTCTGACAGGGATTTCATTAAATCTACTGAACAGTTTTTATGCCTAACGATTCCATATTTTAACTATATTACACACGGTATTTTTCTATTTCAAATATAATGGATTTTTATACAGAGAATTGGATCTTACAAACAACTGTTGGTTCAGGGAGCGGTTTGTTTGTTTGTTTGTTTGTTTTTAGATGCCTTAGAATGTTCTACGTTTATCTGCAAATAAATTACTTCTTTTTTAGCAGGCTGTATGTATTTTATTTCTCATAATGGTCATAATTCACTGACTAGGACCTCCAGTATAATGCTGAATAGAAGCGGAAGAGCAGACATCCTTGCCTTGTTCTGATCTTAGAGAATATCTCTTGGTTGTCACCATTAAACTGTTACCTGCAGGTTTTTCAAAGATGCCCTTTATCAAGTTGAAGAAGTTCCCTTCTATTCCTAGCTTGATTAGAGTTTTTATAACGAATGGATGTTGAATTTTATAAAATATTTCTTCTGCATATGTAGCGATGATAATATGGATATACTTTTTTATTTCTGTTAATATGAAAAATAACACTAATTGATTTTTATATAAATCTTTCCGTCTTGGTTTGATCATGACTATGAACCTTTTGATATATTGTAGGATTCGATTTGCTAAATTTTAAGAATTTCTATATCTGTGTTCAAGGAGCTCTGGCAGCATAGTGTTTATGAGTCAGGCTGATAACCTCAACGTCAGCAGTTCAAAACTACCAGCCCTTCTGTAGGAGAAAGATGAGGCTTTCTGCTCCTGTAAAGATTTACAGCCTCAGAAACTCTATACAGGGCCGCTATGAGTTGGAACCAATTCCACAGCACACAACCACCACCACCATATCTATGTTCAAGAGGGCTACTGATCTGTAGGTTTCTGTTTGTTCATTTGGTTTGGTATCAGATTAATACTGATCTCATAAAATCAGTTAGAACATGTTCTCTTTTCTTCTATTTGCTAAAACAGTTTGTATAGTTTGGGTATTATTTCTCCCTTAAATGTATGCTAGAAGTCACTGCTGAAGTCATTTGAAATCTTGAGTTTGATTATGGAAGGTTTTTAAGTACAAATTCAATTACTTTAGTAGGTGTAGGGATAGCTATTCAAGTTATATATTTCTTCTTGAGTAAACTTTGGTAGTTTGTATCTTTCATGAAATTTGTTCATTTCATCTAAATTGTAACATTTACTGGCATAAAATTATTCATGATATTAACTATTATCCTTTTAAAGTCTGTAGGATCTGTAGTGATGTGCTATCTCTCATTTATAATGATAATTTGCATACTTTTTCTTGATCATTCTGGCTTGAAGTTAATCAATTAAAATTTTTTTCTCTAAGAACTAGCTTTTGGTTTTTCAGATTTTCTCTATTGTTTATCTGTTTTGTATTTCACTGAATTCTGCTATCTTTACAATTTCCTTCCTTCTGCTCACATTGGGTTCTTCTTTACTAGTTTAAGGTGGAAGGTTAGGTCTTTGATTTGAGATCTTTTCTTAATTTAAGTGTTTAGTGCTATGATGTCCATTTAAGAATTTTAGCTGTATCTCACAACTACACTGGATTTTATGTAGATTAAATGAGATAAAATAGTTAGTAAACTATTATTTGAATAGCTACTCCATGTCCTGCACTATGTTTGGCACTAAGAATATACTGAATAAAATAGACCTAATCTCTACTCTCATCAAGTTTAGAGGGAATATTGACAAAATTGGACTAAAATCAATGTTAGTTATTATCTTCTTTATATTTAAAAATTATATTAAGCCAGAGAACATAACAAATTTTCTGTTTTACTCTACGATGAATTTATCTTCTGGTTTTCTGTTTCTTCATGAGCTAACAAAAACTAAGTCTCTAAGGTTTTCAAAGTGTAGTTCAAATTGGAACACACACACACAAAAAATATTGTGAGGTAAATTCTTTTATTCCATTCTATCTAAATAAACTATACATTTCAATATCATATACTAAAGATAAATTTGGTATATTTCTTCAAAAACACTTTTAGATTTATAAAAGTAATAATTTATAAAATAGAAGCATTGCTTATAGTTCTAAAATTCCAGATTATTTTCTTAACAATAAAATAAACACTCTCTCCATTCTACCAAACTGATCCTCAGAGTTTCAAAATATTCAGAACTTGTACTCACATACAAAAAAAATCTGCCTCCTAACTGAACATATAAATACATACAAATCATTAGTTTCAAGGTCAGAAGTGCTAACCTTAGCTTACCCAACCAAACACTCCTGTTTTCCATAACACTGTGTATAATTAATTAATTCAGACAATTGTAAAGAAAATCTTTGTTCACCCAGTGGGACACCACTAAGCAGCTCTGCACACCTCCACCTAGTCAGAAAGTCTGGATCTTCTTACATATTTGCTTCTTCCAGTCCATCTCTTGATCTTCATTTAGAACACAGGTTCTCAACTTTGGCTATAAAATGGAATCACCCAGGGAGCCAAAAAGTACTGATGTTGGGACTACATAGCCAGAGGTTCCTATCCACAATCTGTAAAAGTGGGGATTTTTAAAGCTTCTCAGGTGATTCAAATATGCAGGCTAGGAATGAAAGTATGCAGTCTTGGTATGGTTGTCAGGGAAGACCTGTTATCTCGTGGCCGCAGGGCAAGCTGCACCACCATGCTTCAAAATCCACTTCCTCAAGAGCATTGCCTAGCCTACCTTCTAATCAGACATGAATTTAATAATCCCACTGTAATTACGACATTCACCTCTATTTCATATCCTAAAATTCACAGGATAAAATGTTAAGTCCCTAACTATATATATATATATGATGTCCTGGACCACAAATCTGTTTTAATCTCAAGGTTAGCTGTTCAAATTCACCAGCCACTCCTTGGAGACCCTATACAGAGTCACTATGAGTCAGAATCAACTTGACAGCACTCACTTACCAACAACAACATTTAACTATTCCTCCCTAGTCTAATTCTAAATTCTACAAAAGAAATTACGCTGAAGGGGAAATAGCTCCATATAATTAGAGGATTATGATTAAATAGACATTAAGCTTTTTTATTTCTATTTAAAATAAAGTGATAACTACACAACCATCTATAAATCTTTACAGGAGCAGATAGCCTCATTATGAGTCAGAATCGATTTGATGGCAGTGACCTTGGTTTATAGTGAAAATACCAATTCTTCAAAGTGCAAAATAAATATTTAAATGTCATCATTATTATCTGATTCTTGTTGTTATGTGCCGTGGAGTCTGTTCCGACTCATAGTGACCCTGTACAGGGTTTCCGAGGCTGTAAATCTTTACAGGAGCAGAAAGCCTCATCTTTCTCCCGCGAAACAGCTGGTAGTCTCGAACTGCCGACCTTGAGGTTAGCAGCCCGATTCATAACCACTACGCTACCAGGGCTCCTATATCTGATTCTACCACTTATTAATTTGAAATACGTTTTTTATGCTGATTTACATTCTGAGTTTATAACTGACGCTAGAACTTGAACCATTAAACGCCTTCAAACAGTTTACTCCATCTACCGAACTAGACCACTTAATTTTAATTACCATTTCGTTATCTAACAGTGGGAAATAATAACACCTGTGTCATAAAGATAGCATGAATCGAAGGCATCTTAGCATTGGGCGTAATTCTATAGAAAATTTAAGCTATTTACAGCAGAATTTTGGCCTCATGGGAACGAAGTGAAAAACAGAGGCAAGTAGAATGTTATGGGCATTGCTGTTGTTACGTGCCATTAAGTGGTTCCGACTCATTGTAACCCTGTATAGGGTTTCCAAGGAACGGCTGGTGGGTTTGAACCACCGACCTGTGGTTAGCAGTCCAGTGCGTATTCCTAGAGCGCCACACCGGAACTCCAGCAACCCCAATCACCTGCTGCTCTTTCTGTGGAGGAGGCTGTCCACATACTACTGACTCTTTGCGAGACTAACAGCAGAAACCATAGTTCCGGACTTAACACATTTCAGATTGTTACTAAAGTAAAGTCACTGGGACACATGTGTAAACCTCATCTCCTTGGAAAACTGCTAAATAAAACTTTGCCAACGTGTAGACCCGGGCTCTCCTATCCCTGCCAATAAAATTTATGTACCTTTGGGATGTAATGGGATGTGCAGGCCGAAACACGTGTGCACGTCAGCGCGGCTGAACCAACACGTATCCATAAACATTATGAATAATACTCGCGAGAATGTATGGCTTTCTCCTAAGAAGCGCTTGAAGCACTTTATCTAAATCAAGTCACTTTCATAACATACCTTCCTTGCTTTTCCTGCCTATTACCCCAGTGCTGAGAGATGGATGACAGCCCCTGCTCCTGTCTCTCTTCCAGTTAGCCAGAGTAACCCCGAAAGGGCACTGTGTCCAGACCAGCTTCCTGGTGACATACCTGCACCCGTACACACCCACCACGATCGCCGCGTCACCGATGCCACAGCCACCTGGGCAAAGACCAAAGTCTGGCGGGAATTCCCTCTGACACTGAGATCTGGAAGAATGTGGGAAAGTGGTACCCGAGCGAGTTCTGAAAAGTGGAGAGAGCAAGAGAGACCAGTGGGCTGAAACGTGAGGATCATGGCTACTCACCCAGCCTTCGAAGGTGTCCGAGGTACCGGCTGTGCGCAGTAACTCCTGAAATTGCAGAGTGCAGTTGGCCACGAAGTGGTCGTAACCCAGGGGTGTCTCGTGGAAGACGGCTAGCTCTAGGTGGCCACCGTCGGTAACATTAGAGCAGAATTCCTCGTTGTAGGTGGGTTTGTTAGTCTTCTGCTTGGTGCTGGTTTGGCCCACGCGCACCTGGTCCACGCTCACCGTCAGGTAGGGGTCCAGTAGTTGGTGACCCTTCTTGAAGAGAGAGTGGCGCAGGGACCAACGGGTGGGCTGCAGTCCCACGGCTTCGCCGATGCGGACCCTCAAGTAGCCATTGAACTTCATGCTGCTGGATGACATACTGGAGCCGCTGCCCCGGTTCCGGGAGGTCGCGCTGGCTTGCGGCAGAAGAGCGGGGAGCCCAGGCTCAGGCCAGCCCTCGCGGTAGTCGCAGGAGTGGAGGCAACTCCGGGAAAAAGCAGCACCCAAGTCCCCCTCCACCGGACATTCTGCCACCTCCGTGGGACCTTCCTCTTCCCTCTTTCCCTCCCTCCCTGCCTCGTTCCCGGGGTGGGAAGGAGGGGACCCCGGCGACAAGCCCTCAGCGGGCAGGGGCAACCCGGCCGTCCTGGAGCTCACGGTGCTTCCCCGGGGCTCGTCCCTTCTCCAGGGACGGGAAACTCCTCTTGCGGGAGAGCCGGCACTACCCGTCCGGTTAGCTTCAGCCCCAAGTGTCTCTGGCCCCTGCCGCCTCCAGTTTCTCCTCCTGCCCCCGCCTCCGCGGGCTCACGCTCTCCCCCCTTCGGCGAGCTTCAAACCAGGAAGCAGCTGTCGCCGCATCCCCGGCATGAGCTTCACACTGCGGGGCTCCAAGTTCTCAGAAACCCAGGGCCGGTTCCCCAGCCTTCCGGACTTGGGGGCGTGGCGCCAGCCCTCCGCCCAGCCCTGCAATCAGGGCTGGGACTAGAGAGCCGCGTCTGTTCGCCACACCAACCTGCGCGCGCTCCCTGCTGCGCGGGGTTTTACGGTGCCCTGTTGGTAGAGGCCACCCCAAGTGCAGGCGAAAAGGTGGAAGGACTTGTGGCCCACGCCGAGCAAACACTTAAGGCTTGGAAGACAGACTCAGGGACGACTGGAGGATAGAGAGGATGCAGAGGAGGAGCAAGAGCTGAGAACACGCACTGGGAGGAGTTGCCGTGCGTTCCCTCCTACCCTTGGTAGTGGGTTGGCGACCCCACCAAGCCCATCCTTAAGAGGCCTTGGCCTGAGATGGCGTGCGGTAGGGAGGTTCCTTTTCCTAATCTTTACGTTGATGGCTCATCCAGAGTTCAGCTCAGGCCCATCCTGTTTGTACGCCTTTCCTGTTGTTGTTAGGTGCCGGCTAGTGGTTCTTGTACAACTGAATGAAACACCATCCTCACAACTTTTGGTGTTTGAGCCCATTGCACCCAGAAATTTACCTTTTTGAATGTCTTATTTTTTGATAACCCTGTATTTTTCCCAAGCATGATCTCCTTTTCCAGGACTTGGTCCCTTCTGATACCTGCACAAAACGAGACTGAGTCATTCCATCCTAGTTTATGTAGAGCATAATTCCGTAGTCTGTTGGGGGATTTTGCTGTTCTTGTTGCTGTTGTTTGTTTGGTTTTAATAGAGTATGATGGAAATCCTGTCTGCCTTCTTCCCTGGAGAGGTGTGTCTAGTTCCACAAAGGGCAGGAGAGGCCTGTTCTTCTGGAGACAGATGTGGCTGATACATAGTAAGTCTCTCTTTCTTTGCAGGGTGGTTCCTGGTCCACTTGCATGGGGAGGAGAGAGGCTGTTCACAAACACACTATCCTTGGCACATATGCACAGAAGAAATTGCTTTCTTACAGGAAAAAAAAAAATCAGTTATTACTCTTTGCAAGTCAGAGTGGACAGTTATTCCTAGCTGTCCCTTACGTCTGCAGTTCTCATCCCCAGGAAGGACCTTGTGAATACCTTGTGATGGTTCTGTGGACCATCACCCCACCACTAGCAGCCCCTACACTGCAAATCTTCCTCCCTAAAGACAGCCACAACCATTCATCTGCCCTAAAGCCCAGCCATTCTTAAGATGGAGTCCTGGTGTAGCACTGTGGGATAATACACTGGACCACAAGGTCAGTTTGAACAGCAAGATCAGCAATTCAAATTCACCAGACACTCCTTGGAAACCCTATACAGGGTCGCTATGAGTTGGAACAGACTCAATGGTACTTTACAACACCATTCTTAAAATACTTCATTGCATTCTGCCTTGCCATTCTGTTTCCTTTGGAGCAGGTTTTTCTGGCTCCTTCCCCTTTCAGTGCCCTATTGGGGGCTCTCAAACTGAGTAGATTTCTAACAATTTCACCGTAGTGAATAAGGGCCTCACTATTAATGACTGCACAGTATAGTATGAAAATAACAATTGGTCTGGTGGGAGCGGGTCTGTCTTGAAAGCACCAAAGCTTCCTTAGAGAACAGGGCGGGATGTACCTAATGACACCTTAATACACAGGGCTTGTAAAGCAAGCTCCCAAACAGCCAGGGAATTCCTGTCTGGCTGCAGTGCTCCAGGTGAAGAGGTCAACTGGACCATTTTGAACAAGCTCTCCAAGGAGCTCTGGTAGCATAGTGGTTACGAATCGGGCTGCGAACCGCAAGGTCAGCAGCTCGAAACTATCAGTTGTTCTCCTGGAGAAAGATGAGGCTTTCTACTCCTGTAAAGATTTACAGCCTCAGAAACCCTATACAGGGTGGCTATGAGTTGGAACCAACTCCACGGCACATAACAACACCAACTATCCTCTCCAAGGAGGTCAGATCTAGTTTTAAGAACCATTGAAGGATTTGCTGTTCTTTGGCACTAAAAGAAGATAGTTCCTAAATGGTGGGCAACTGGACAGTCATCTGTTGTTGGGATGTGAGGGATACCAGATGCTCAAATTTTTGTCCTCTCTGTCATTGCCAGGCACTGAGATGAGCAATGGTGACAGAGCAGTGAGTAGGACAGCCAAAGAGCCTGCCTTCCTGGGACTTACAGTCCCAATGGGAAAAGAATGAATACATAGAAAATTACACAGTTCTGGGTGCAGTGAATAAAAAGCCAACGTGCAATGGGACAATGTAACTAAGAGGGGATGACCAGGGAATGATCTGCTGAAAAGGCAAATTCCTTTAGAAGAATCAGCTCATTTAGGAACAAAGAGGACTTCATCTGGCTGAAACCAAAAAAGGTGGCTGAAATGAGCCTGAAAAGGTAAGTCAAGAGCCGTCACTGACTGACCTGGTTGTTGTTGTTGTTAAGGGTCATTAAGTTGGTTCCAACTCACAGTGATCCCATATAGGATATCCAGGAGCATCTGGTGGGTTTGAACCACCGACCTTATGGTTGGCAGTCCAGCACTTATCCTACAGTGCCACACCAGCACTCCTCTTGGTAGGGTGTGGCAAAGACTTTGGAAGTTGTTTACAAGCAAATGGAAGCTTCTGAGAGCTGTTAAACAGGACAAGGAGAGGATGAAATGTGTTTTAAAATCTCTCTCGAGGTCTGTGAATGGATTGGAAAGGATCAAACATGGATAAGGGAAGACCAGTTAGGAGGCAGCTGTCAAAGTCCAGACAAGAGCACATGGTGACAGAGATTAAGGTAGTGGTGACGGAGATTGAAATAAACAGATTAAGAAGTGTTTGTTGTTGTTGTTATGTGCCAAACAATTGGTTCCGACTCACAGCAACCCTGTATAGGGTTTCTGAGGAGCGGCTTGTGAGCTTGAACCACCGACCTTGCAGTTCAATAGATGGCAGATTTGACAACACTAGGTGATGGGTTAAATGGCGGAAATGAGAAGCAAGGATGACTCTCTGAGAGTCTTGGTTGGCCAAGAGTGTACACAATAGGGAGCTATTAGTGAGTTAAGGCAATTTTAGGTGAGAAGCAAATTTGTGGAGCAAGATGAAGAGTTCAGCTTAAAACATGTTAAATGAGATATCTCTGATACATTTAAGTGGAAATCTGAAATGCACAGTTGGTCATGTGATTGTGAAGCTTGGTGGAGCAGTCTAAGCTACAGGTCATTTGTTGTGTCAGTTGAAACTAGAAGAGTAGATGAGATCACTGTTATTAGAAGATTGTGTAAATGGGCTCACAGACAGAGCCCTCCAGAAACTCCCCTATTGATAGGTAAAGGATAGGCAGGCAAGGGGTTTGAGAAGCAGCAGTCATGGGGATAAAAGAAAACCAGGAGTATGTGGTATCCAAGTTTCAGAGAAACCAACCAAAAGTTTTTAAGCAGGAAATAACAATCAGCCTGGTCAAATGATGCTTCGAGATTAAATAAACAAGTACTAAAGAATGCCATGTGTATTTAGTAGTGAATGTTATTAGATGTTGAGTTAGCTTCAATTGATGGTGACCCTATGTAGAGCAGGTTGAAGCAGTGCCCAGTCCTGTGCCATTGTCATGATAATTGGTATGTTTAAGTTCATGGTTGCAGCTATGGTATTGAAGAAGAATACTGAAAGTACCCTGGACTGCCAGAAGAACAAACAAATCTGTCTTGGAAGAGGTACAGCCAGAATGCTCCTTTGAAGCCAGGATGGTGAGACTTTGTCTTTCATACTTCAGACATGTTATTAGAAGGGACCAGTCCCTGCAGAAGGACATCATGCTTGGGAACAGGGAGGGCCAGCGAACAAGAGGAGGACCCACAATGAGATGGATTGGCACAGTGCCAACAGCGATGGGATCAAGCATTACAATTGTGAGGATACAGGATTGGGCAATGGTTCCTTCTAGTATTTAAGGGTTACTGTGAGTTAGAACCTACTTGAAGGCACCTAACAACAACAACAGCAAGGAAGACCAATTAATATAAGTAATATTCAAATTTATGAGGCACTCACCAAAGCCAGTGATGATGAAGTTGAAGAATTATACCAACTTCTTCAGTCTGAAATTGATCAAACCTGCAGCTAAGATTCATTAATAATTGCTGGTGATTGGAATGCAAAAGCTGGAAGCTTACTATCAAGATACTACAGTACTGAAGCCCAAACTGCACTGAAGGCATGAGGTTCCAGAAATTAATGGAATACCAATTGAGATGTTTAAATAAATTGATACAAAGCTGCAAGTACTCACTCATCTATGCCAAGAAATTTAGAAGACAGCTGCCTGGCCAACAAACTGGAAGAGATGCATATGTGGGCCCACTCCAAAGAAAAGTAATGCAAAAGATTACAGAAATTACTGAACAGTATCATTAATATCACACAAGTAAAATCTTGCTGAAGCTAATTTGTAAATGATTGCAGCAGCACATTGATAGGGATACGCCAAAAATAAAAGCTGGATTCAAAAGAATATGTGGGGGGAAAAGATACCATTGCTGACGTCAGCTGGATCGTGACTGAAAGCAGAAAGATGTTTACTTGGGTTTTATTGATTATGCAAAGGCATTCAACTGTGTTGATCATAACAAACTACAGATAACATTGTGAAGAATGGAAATTCCAACTCACTTAATTGCGCTCATGCGGAACCTACATATACACCGAGAGAGAGTAATTCGAGAAGACTAAGAGGATAGATACTGCCTGGTTTAAAATCAGGAAAGGTATATACCAGGGTTATATTCTTTTGCAGTACGTATTCAACTTGTATGCTGAGCAAATTGTGGTACCAGGATTGCAAGAAGGCTCATTGACAACCTGCAATATATAAATGGGACAACTTTGCTTGCCGAAAGTGAAGAGAGCTTGAAGTACTTGTTGATGAAGATCAAAGAATACAACAACTTTCAGTATGGATTATCACTCAATGCAAAGAAAATGAAAATCCTCACAATTGGACCAATCAATATCATGATCAATGGAGAAAAGATTGGGTTGTGAAGGATTTCATTTTACTTGGATTCAAAATCAATGCTCATGGAAACAGTTGTCAAGAAGTTAAATGATGTATTGCATTGGGCAAATGTGCTCCAAAAGACCTCTTTAAAGTGTTAAGGAGCAAAGATGTCACTTTGAGGACTAAAGGGTGCCTGACCCAAGTCATGGTGTTTTCAATCTCCTCAAATCCATGTGAAAGGTAGACAATGAATATGGAAGACTGGAGAAGAATTGATGTATTTGAATTGTGGTGCTGGCAAAGAATATTGAAAATAGTGTGGACTGCTAGAAGACAGACAAATCTGACCTAGAAGTACAGCCAGATACTCCTTAGAAATGAGGATCTTGAGACTTTGTCTCACGTACTTTGGATATGTTATCCCTGGAAAAGACATAATGCTGGATAAAGTGGAGGATCCGTTAAAAGAGGAAGACAGCCCCCACACTCCCAATGAGAGGGACTGACGGTACCTGAAACAATGGACTCAAATATAACAACTGTGAGAAAGGCGCAAGACCAAGCAGTGTTTAGCTCTGAGTCAGAGCCAATGGGATGGCAACTAACAACAACAACAAAGCCAAGAGAGCAGACTTACTGTCCCCGTGGGCCCAGAAGGTGGAACTGACTCCCAGGGTCAAAGGGCCTCTTCCCAGAATCCAGAGGGTGTGGCCAACACCTAAAGTCTGGATGCCCAGTTGATCCCAAAGAACAAAGAATTATTTACAAACCTTGAGAGCTAATGTAAATTGCTTTGCTGGGTTTTCGACTTACTTGGTACATGTTGTCCCTTCTTGTCCCCCAATATCTCCTTTGTACCTGTTCCACCACTGCACTTTGGAAACAGATAACATGTATTCTAGATATAGGATCACAGATGAAGAGGAATTTCCCCCAGCATGAAATATGTTCAAAGTCTCACTGGTATTTTATTTAGATAATTCAGATGATGAGACTTTTGGGATGATGTGAATGTATTTTACATGTGGAATGAACATGCGTCTTTGCAGGCCAAAGGGTAGAGTGTAATGGATTGAATTGTGCCCCTCCAAAAATGTGGTGGTGGCTGTGTGCCTGGCAGTCAGCAATCCCACAGTAACCCACTATGCACCAAAGCTTAGTAGCTCTAGATAAAAACAAGAAAAAAATCTTAAACAGAAAGATGGTCTCTTTCTATAAGGACTTTGTATGTATGCTGTGCATTTCCTGTCCATTATCCCCATCTGACAGGCTGAGATTGACTTAAGAAGCTGATAGGGAGAATCCCAGTTTTGTTGGGGCTGTTAAACTGGGAAACTGGAAGTTGGGGCTGCTGATGACAATCTGCCCTAGTTGTATGGAGGAAGCCAGTTGTAGGAAGAGAAAATGAGGAACAGAGAGAAGGAAGCAAAACCAAAAGATGATGAAAGTAGGGAGAGGAGAGAAAAAATATATGAGAGTGATAAAATAGCTAATAAAATGGTTCATCTGCATTTTGTCTGTATCTTTTAGGGATTCAAATATCTCCCCCTCAATATGTGACTTGAAGCAGGCAATATTGGACAGCAAGTAGGCTGAGAGCCATAGACAAATGTTCTGTTCTTAACTAAGGCCCATTCCTTCCCCTGTGCTTGGATACTATTCCTTACCGTATGCTATGCTGTGATCACTCTTCTCCCTTTATCTCTCCTTCCATTGTGATTCCATGTTCCTCCCTAGCTTTCACTCCATGTCCCATTCCAGCCAAACTTCCTGAAAGAGTGTCTATGTCTTCTCTCTCCAATTTCTTATGTTTTCCTTCAACTTACTCCATTTGGACTTCTATACTTAACTTAATTATCTAGTGCTTCTATAATAGAAATGCTGCAAGTAGATGCTGTTTATAAACAGAAATGTATTTTCTCACAGGTTAGGAGGCTAGGTGTGTGAATTCATGGCTCCAGCTTTAGAGGAAGGAGTTTGATCTCTGTTGACTCGAGATGAAGGTCCTTGGCTCTTTGAGCATCTACTCCCAGGAAGATCTTCAGGTGACTTGGCATTCCCTATGCCCTTGCTAAATTTCTCCTTTTAGCTCTTGGAACACATAGACTCAAAAGACACCCTATCCTAATCCTGCCTTGTTAACAGAAAATTCATCTCAAAGGGAATTATAACCACAGGTATAGATGTATAACACAGATTTTAAGGAGCCCTGGTAGCATAAAGGGTCATGAGTTGGGCTGCTAACCACAAAGTCAGCAGTGTGAAGCTCCCTGTTACTCCAAGGGAGTAAGATGAGGCTTTCTGCTCTCATAAAGATTTACAGCTTGGATGCTCTCTACAGGGTCACTGTGAGTTGGAACCGACTCAACAACACTTAACAACAACAATCCCTTTTAAGGAAGTCAGAGGAGCACAAAGTCTCCTTGTCTATACATCAAATCCCACTTATAAGTGACTTGTATGCAATTTGCATATCTTTATTGATTGCTTTAAAATCTGTAGTATAGGTTATTTTATAAAGCAGAAGCTTTTCATCCTTATCACTATCGCTAGTTCTCGTCATGCAACTTTGAAATTCTCTATATACAAGAACAATTTCTATGACGTTATGTTAGTACCTTTTTGAGTGAAAGATTGACTGAATCACTGTCATTTTTCAAACTTCTTAGGGAACATTATACACAGTCCTACTCCCCTTTAAAATAGGTGTAGAAAATTTAGAGAATAACACAGCCAGGTCAAACATCCACATTTCTATAAAGCAGCACTATCTTTTGGAAAGGCAATTTGAAAGTATATATCTAAAGCTTCAAAGTAAGAAAGTGATTCTGTGCTTGAAGATGTCGCAGCAATAGTGCAATGATTAAGTAAGTTATAGGATCGTACCTCAATGGAATATTATGCAATTATTAAAATAGTGTAATGGACAAAAACGATAAAACTAGAATAAAAATGAACATAGAAAATGAAGACGACTAAAAACATAAACATTTTATAAACGCAAGCACAAAAAATATGTCTATCAAAGGATAAAAATGAGAATGCCACAACCAGAAAGTAAAGCCAACCTATACCCATCTAATCAATTCTGACTTGTAGCAACCCTACAGGATAGAGTAGAATTGTCTCAAAGCATTTCCAATGTTGTGACCTTTACAGAGGCAGCCTACCATCTTTCTTTCATGGAACAGTTTGTGGATTTGAAATGCCAACTTTTCAGTTAGCGCTTAACTGCTAGGCTACCATGAGTCCCTAGAATTTAACACAAGTAAACAAAGTCCTGGTGTGGGATTGTGGGCAAATGCGCCAGACTGCAAAGCCGTTTAAACTGCAAGGGCGGCAGTTCAAGCTCACCAGCTGCTTCTCGGAAACCCTAGCTATACAGGATTGGGATGGGTTGGAATCGACTCGATGGCAGTTAACAACAACAAATGAAATAAGTTCAAAGGATGCTGCACTTACAAATAAATAATAAAAGAATTTCCTTAAAGGACTCTGAAAATAAAAAATAATTCCCATAAAGCACTTGATACATTGCCAGGGCCAGGTACATTTCAACCATTACCTTTGGGGACCATATTGTTATTTTTATCTATTGGGCATTCACCAGGCATTGTAATGAGGAACTTGACAAACATTACTTCATCTGATCCTTATGGCAACCATATGAAGTAAGTGTTATTCATGTTTTACAATAAGGAAACTGAGAAAAAGGTTAAATGAATCGAATCACATAGTTAAATATAGAGGGTCGAGCTGAAGTTTAAATTCAGATTTATCTATCTTCAGAGTCTTATGGAGCCAAGAGTCTGTGGTTGTAATTAGATGCCACAGAGTCAGCCCTGACTCACAGTGACCACATGCACAACAGAACAAAAAACTGCCCTGACCTGCACAATCCTCACATGATTGCTTGAGCCAATTAGTTCAGGCCACTGTATCAATCTATCTCATTGAGAGGCTTCCTCTTTGTCACTGACCCTCTGCTTTACCAAACATGATGTCCTTCTCCAGAGACTCTGCCCACCTCATAACATGTCCATAGTACATGAGACAAACTTAAGCCATTCTCACATCTAAGGAGGATTCGAGCTGTACTTCTTCCAACACACTTATATTCATTCTTCTGCAAGTCTACAGTATATTCAGTATTCTTCATCAACTCAAATGCATCAGTTATTTTCCTGTCTTCTTTATCCATTGTCCAATTTATACATGCATATAAGACAATTGAAAATACCATGACTTGGGTCAGGCATACCTTGGGCCTCAAGTGACATCTTTATTCCTTAATACTTTCAAGAGGTCTTACACAGCAGATTTTCCTAATGCTATAAGGAGCTCTGGTAGCGTAGTGGTTACGAATTGGGCTGCGAACCTTAAGGTCAGCGGTTCGAAACTACCAGCCGCTCCGCGGGAGAAGGATGAGGCTTTCTACTCCCGTAAGGATTTACACCCTCGGAAACCCTGTACAGGGTCGCTATGGGTCGGAACCGACTTGACGGCACTTAACAACGACACAACAATATGCTGCTCAATTTCCTGACTGCTGCTTCCATGGATATTGATTGTGAATCCAAGTAAAATGAACTCCATGACAACTTCAGTCTTTTCTCTGTTTAGTGTGATGTTGCTTATTGGTTCAACTTTGAGGACTTTTGTTTTCTGTTGAGGTGTAATTCATACTAAATGCTGCAATCTGTGATCCTCATCAGTAAGGATCCAACCCTGATGCACACCTTTCCTAATTTTAAACCACACACTATCCTCTTGTTCTGTTTGAATGACTGCCTCTTGACCTATGTACAGGTTCACATGAGGACAATGAAGTGTTCTGGAATTTCCATTCTTTGAAATGGTATCCATAATTTGTTATGAGCCACACAGTTCCAAGATTTTAGGGAAGAGAAAAAAAGAAGTAGTTTGGTTATTAAACATCAGAGGAAGGGATACAGATAAGCCTCAGCAGGAATGTGCAATGTTGGCAAAGAGATGGTCACCGAACATCTTAAACAGAGTGTTTTTTTTGTTGAGTAGTTGGAAAATTAACTTGGTATGGGTACAGGAAATGAATGAAGCTGTTTGAATGGGCAGACCATTTTTATTTCTTATATAAATGTGATTTTTAAAAGACAAAAGGCAGTAGATAGAAATCACTCTAGAAGATGTTGTGATTTTTCACTTTCATTTGGCTTGTGTACATGAACTTCTCTCTATTAGGAATGCCATTCCCAGTTCTTAACCTTGTAAACGTCTTATTCTGCAAAACACTGTTCAAATATCATTTCTTCTGTAGCACCTTCCCTGATGAATACCTTCCCCCTTCTCTTAAGTGCTTTGTCCATCTCTAATGACATTTAACTTTTGTAATCTCCTAGAGGGATTACAGGTGCTTGGTCTCTGAGACCCTAGCATCTGGAACAACTGAAGCTTAGCAGATGATGGATGGACACATAAATAATGATGGGAACTTCTGAAGGAAAGAATGGAATATGTTTTGTTTTCATTGAAGAACAGTCACTAGATAGGGAAAAACAATAATAGCCAACATTTTTTAAGTTATTATTATTGATGCAGGCTCTACTCACTTCTCTGGACAGATTCAACCCTCCTGGGCAAAATATTAAGGACAGAAAGAACAATCCAAGTAGGTGACCCCAGAGCCTGCCCAAACCCCAAGCCAATGTACAAAGTGCAGTGCTAACAAGTAGATGAGGTGAGACAAGTT
Source organism: Chrysochloris asiatica (assembly GCF_000296735.1). Taxonomy (NCBI): domain Eukaryota; kingdom Metazoa; phylum Chordata; class Mammalia; order Afrosoricida; family Chrysochloridae; genus Chrysochloris; species Chrysochloris asiatica. The sequence continues at coordinate 5,753,153 of NW_006408585.1, forward strand.
AGAGAAAGACCCTGGAGAACATTAGTAATGTGGTGAAAATGTGGTGGCTGGGATTTATATCTTGACCCTGCCATTTGCTAGCTTCAGTTCCTGAGTAAAATGGGCATAATAAGAGTATGTAATTCCTAGAGTTAAGTGGATTTAATAAGATCATGTACATAAAGGACTTAATAAAGTACCTGAATACACTAGTTGTTCAATCAGTGTTAACTATTTTGAATATTATTATGGTCTACACTGACTGGACCAGACACTGACCTAAACAATTCACATGGATTAGCTCACTTAGTACTCACAGCCCTAAAAGGGTGGAAATAAATTACTTTCTCATCTTCACATAGTAAGTGGTGGAATACAATTCACACCCAAGACTGCCTCCAGTGCCTTCAAAGTTCACAACCCTTGCTGTGTGTTAGAATCACTTGGGATACTTGAAAAATGTAATAGCTAAACATCTCTGCAAAGTGATTCTAATACTTACTGCTAAGCACTGAGTGTTAAAAGGATGGAGATCAAGATTTTCAATAGACATAGGAGAGTAGTATGCAAGGGAGAGGCTATAGCAGAACATTATGTATCTATTTCTAAATATGCATGTTTGTTGTTGTTAAATGCCGTCGAGTCGGTTCTGACCCATAGCGACCCTCTAGAGGGTTTCCAAGGAGCGACTGGTGAGCTTGAACCACCAACCTTGCAGTTCAAACTGACTTTGCAGTCTAGTGCATTAGCCCACAGCGTAGGTACCTATTAATAAGGGAGTCCTGGTGTGGCACTGTGGGTTAATGCAAGGGACTGCAAAGTCAGTTTGATCCACAAGGCTAGTGGTTCAAGCTTACCAGCCACTCCTCAGAAACCCTGTACAGGGTTGCTATGGGTCAGATATGACTCAACGGCACTTAACAACAATAACAACCTATTGATAAGTGGTACCAAAAGACATGTCCTACTTACAGCTGTCCCCCAAAGCACCAAAAAAGATATTTCTCAGAACTGGCGGTAGACACTGGTGTCAAAATGAAAGATACATAGTATTTGGCAACATGAATCAAAAAGACCCACACCTAGACATAACATTGTGAAGTTTGAGAAAACTTGAATAAAGGGAAGATCTTTGAAATTTGCAGAAGGTTTAAAAAATAAAATAAAATAAATTGGCTTAAAGGAATGAGAATCCAATCGGCATTTCATGAACTGCTAGAAGACAATGAAGCCATATGTCAGTTTTGAGGGAAAATTATTTCCAACTAGAATTCTATATGACATCAAATTGTCAATCAAGGGGAAAGGCAGAAAAAGGATATCTTTAAACATATAAAAGCTCAGAATTTTTCTCCTATAGTTCAGGAAAAAAATGGAGTAGACCAAGAGAAAAAGACATGTGACCCAGGAAATGAAGGCTCCAGCCTTTCAGGGAAATGAAGAGAAGCCCAAGGTGACTGTAGGAACAGGTCTAGAAGACCCTCATGCCAGCTTAGAGAAGGAAAAGGGAGCAGGTGCTTAGGAATTCCATACATTAGAGAGTATCCTTCAGATATATAAAGAAATCAAGGATGCAAGAAAACAGAGTGTGAGGGAAAAAACAACAACATAGAAGCTTTAGGAAAAGTTATACCAGAAAATTGCCATAATCATCAGAGTCTACTTGGCTCTGCAATGACATGTATTTACATAATCATGTTGTTGTTAGGTGCCATCAAGTCAGTTTCGACTCACAGTGACCTATGCACAACAGAATGAAACTGTCTGATCCTGCACCGAATTCACAATTGTTGTTACACTTGAGTCCATTTATGTTGTCACTGAGCAAAGTAATACTTACTGCTAAGCACTAACTATTAAAAGGAAGAAGATCAAGATTCTCAGTAAATATCATCTCATTGGAGGGGTCACCCTCTTTTTCAGTGACCCTCCACATTACCAAGCATGATGTTCTTCTCCAGGGACTGTTTTCTCCTAATAATATGTTCAAAGTAGGGGAGACAAAGTCTGGTCATCCCAGCTTCCTGACTGTACAGCATTCTGAGTGTACTTCTTCCAACACCGATTTGTTTGTTCTTCTGACAACCCGTGGTATTTTTAATATTCTTCTCCAACACGATTCAAATGTATCAATTAATATTCTTCTCCAACATGATTCAAATGTATCAATTCTTCTATGGTATTCACTGTGCAACTTTCATATGCATTTGTGGCTACTGAAAATACTATGGTTTGGGTCAGTTGCATCAAACTGACATCTTTGCTCTTGGACACTTTAAAGATGTCTTGTACAATATATGTGCCTAATGCATATGTCCTTTGATTTCTTGACTGCCGTTCTATGAATGCTGATGGTGGATCCAAGAAAAATCAAGTCTTTGACAACTCCAAACTTTTCTCCATTTATCATGATGTTATTTTATTGGTCCAGTGGTGAGAATTTTTGTTTTCTTTACATTGACGTGCAACTCATACAGAAGGCTGTGGTCTGTGATGTTCATCAGTAACTATTTTAAGGCCTCTTTACTTTCAGCAAACAAAATTGTATCATCTGCATAATAATCACTATTTACTGATATTCAGTCTTTGGTACCAAATTCTAAAAACAGTACAGGGACTTAGGTATGGTTACAAAAGAGAGGTCTAGCTCTAGTAAAGTGTATAGGTTGACCATTTGCCCAAGACAGTCCCAGTTTTTGCCTGTTGATCCAGCATAACAACAGTGCCCCATCACACACTAAAGCATGTCTATCTCAGTTTGAATAATAAATGGCATGGTTGCCTTTATAGTGGTCTGACGTGGAGACGTGTTGTTGTTGAGTACCATCGAGTTGGTTCCGGCCCACAGCAACACTGTATGGGATTTCCGAGCAGCAGCTTGAGAACTTGAACAGCCAATCTTGAGGTTCAAACCGACTTTGCAGTCCAGCGCTTTAACCCACAGCATGACATGGAGACTTCAGAAGGAAAAGAGAGACATACACATTTAATACCCAGGCATGTGTGTTGTGTTGCATGAGCATTCTGCCTTTGCTTGGTCAGTCCCACAGATAGGAGACTCATCACTTTAAAAGCCTGTTTCATTTCCAAGGAAGTTCAGTAACAAACGTGGGTTTTTTTATATTTTGAAAGCAATGGCAATCAAAACCTCCCTCCTGCCCTCTGGGATTTTCTGATTTGGGAAAAGAAAAAGAGACAAAGTAGGGGACAGGAGATCAGAGTACTGAGTCTTCAGTGAGCCAACAGGTCCCAGCATAGCCGTGGGGAACGCTGACTTAGGGTTGCAATGGAAGAATAGCACAGGAGAAGAAGAATGAAGCAAAACAAATCTTGAAGGGAAAACAGAGTGGGACAGGCAGAGCTTCTCAGCTTTTCTCAGACTTCCTCAACTGGAGACCCTGAAATTACTATTGGCCTCAAAAACCTACTAAAGTAAGACAGAGTCCAAGGATTTAGGTTAGAACAGAAGAGAAAACACAGGAGTAAAATTTCCATTTTAAAAGCAGTCAAGTAAATAGCACTTTGTGCTGACAATGGATTAGACATAGTCTGGTGACCAAGAGGGATGACTCCGTGAAACATTTCTGCCATTGTTTTTGTTTTGTTTGTTTTCCTTTTAGTACAGGTATCTTTTCTTAAGCTTATACAATAATAGTCTCATGCAATATTTGTCCTTTTGTGACTGACTAATTTCACTCAGCATAATATCCTCAAGGTTCACCCATGTTATGCAGTGGCTTGCAGCTACCTTGTTATTCTTCAGGGCAGCATGATATTCTATGGTGTGTAGTGTATGTACCAACGTTTGCTTATCCATTCTTCAGTTGATGGACACTTAGGCTGTCTCCATTTTTTTGCTATTGTGAATAGTGCTGCTATGAACATTGGTGTGCTTGTATCTACTCGTGTTATGACTCATATTTCTTGTGGGTATATACCAAGTAGAATTGCTGGGTCATACAGTATTTCTATTTCCAACTTTCTGAGGAAGCGCCATACTGTTTTCCAGAGTGGTTGGACCATTTTTCATTCCCACCTGCAACGTAGGAGGGTCCCAGTCTCTCCACATCCTCACCAACATTTATTGTCCTCTGCTTTTTTGAACTTCGTTGTTATTGCTGGTGTGAGATGATATCTCATTTTGTTTTCATTTGCCTCTCTCTAATGGCTAGTGATCGTGAACACTTCTTTATATGTTTGTTAGCTGCCCAAATCTCCTCCTTGGTGCAGTATCTGTTCATGTCCTGTGCCCATTTTTTAATTGGTTATGTGTCTTTTTCTTGTAGAGGTGTTGTAGTTTCGTATAGATTTTAGAAATGAGTCCCTTGTCTGATGTGTCATTGCAAAAGGTTTTTTCCCATTCTGTGGGCTCCCTTTTTACTCTTTTTTTTTATTATTAAATGTTTT